>NC_135700.1:4708261-5308261 GCF_964276395.1 Gasterosteus aculeatus
CCTCATGACAAATCCATCCATTCTTTGTAAAACAAGCTCAACCCTTGCTTCTCATCAATATTCCTCATAATAAATCCATCCATCCTTTGTAAAACAAGCTCAACCCTTGCTTCTCATCAATATTCCTCATTAAGAATCCATTCATTCTTTGTCAAAAAAGCTTTGGTTTATCGGCAGCTCCGTCCTCAATATACACGCTAAAATGCAGGTCTCTTTCTTTACCCTTCGATAGCTCAGTTGGTAGAGCGGAGGACTGTAGGCTGATGTTCAATCTGTAGTTAGCAGGTATCCTTAAGTCGCTGGTTCAACTCCGGCTCGAAGGACATTTTTATAATGTTGTCCGGTTTGGGTCAACAGGTATTTCCTGATCGCAAACCCTTGCATCTTGTCAATATTCCTCATGACAAATCCATCCATTGTTTGTAAAACAAGCTCAACCCTTGCTTCTCATCAATATTCCTCATAACAAATCCATCCATCCTTTGTAAAACAAGCTCAACCCTTGCTTCTCATCAATATTCCTCATAACAAATCCATCCATCCTTTGTAAAACAAGCTCAACCCTTGCTTCTCATCAATATTCCTCATAACAAATCCATCCATCCTTTGTAAAACAAGCTCAACCCTTGCTTCTCATCAATATTCCTCATTAAGAATTCATTTATTCTTTGTCAAAAAAGCTTTGGTTTATCGGCAGCTCCGTCCTCAATATACACGCTAAAATGCAGGTCTCTTTCTTTACCCTTCGATAGCTCAGTTGGTAGAGCGGAGGACTGTAGGCTGATGTTCAATGTGCAATTAGCAGGTATCCTTAGGTCGCTGGTTCAACTCCGGCTCGAAGGACATTTTTATAATGTTGTCCGGTTTGGGTCAACAGGTATTTCCTGATCGCAAACCCTTGCATCTTGTCAATATTCCTCATGACAAATCCATCCATTCTTTGTAAAACAAGCTCAACCCTTGCTTCTCATCAATATTCCTCATAACAAATCCATCCATCCTTTGTAAAACAAGCTCAACCCTTGCTTCTCATCAATATTCCTCATAACAAATCCATCCATCCTTTGTAAAACAAGCTCAACCCTTGCTTCTCATCAATATTCCTCATAACAAATCCATCCATCCTTTGTAAAACAAGCTCAACCCTTGCTTCTCATCAATATTCCTCATTAAGAATCCATTCATTCTTTGTCAAAAAAGCTTTGGTTTATCGGCAGCTCCGTCCTCAATATACACGCTAAAATGCAGGTCTCTTTCTTTACCCTTCGATAGCTCAGTTGGTAGAGCGGAGGACTGTAGGCTGATGTTCAATCTGTAGTTAGCAGGTATCCTTAAGTCGCTGGTTCAACTCCGGCTCGAAGGACATTTTTATAATGTTGTCCGGTTTGGGTCCACAGGTATTTCCTGATCGCAAACCCTTGCATCTTGTCAATATTCCTCATGACAAATCCATCCATTCTTTGTAAAACAAGCTCAACCCTTGCTTCTCATCAATATTCCTCATAACAAATCCATCCATCCTTTGTAAAACAAGCTCAACCCTTGCTTCTCATCAATATTCCTCATAACAAATCCATCCATCCTTTGTAAAACAAGCTCAACCCTTGCTTCTCATCAATATTCCTCATAACAAATCCATCCATCCTTTGTAAAACAAGCTCAACCCTTGCTTCTCATCAATATTCCTCATTAGGAATCCATTCATTCTTTGTCAAAAAAGCTTTGGTTTATCGGCAGCTCCGTCCTCAATATACACGCTAAAATGCAGGTCTATTTCTTTACCCTTCGATAGCTCAGTTGGTAGAGCGGAGGAATGTAGGCTGATGTTCAATGTGCAATTAGCAGGTATCCTTAGGTCGCTGGTTCAACTCCGGCTCGAAGGACATTTTTATAATGTTGTCCGGTTTGGGTCAACAGGTATTTCCTGATCGCAAACCCTTGCTTCTTGTCATTATTCCTCATGACAAATCCATCCATTCTTTGTAAAACAAGCTCAACCCTTGCTTCTCATCAATATTCCTCATAATAAATCCATCCATCCTTTGTAAAACAAGCTCAACCCTTGCTTCTTATCAATATTCCTCATAACAAATCCATCCATCCTTTGTAAAACAAGCTCAACCCTTGCTTCTCATCAATATTCCTCATTAGGAATCCATTCATTCTTTGTCAAAAAAGCTTTGGTTTATCGGCAGCTCCGTCCTCAATATACACGCTAAAATGCAGGTCTATTTCTTTACCCTTCGATAGCTCAGTTGGTAGTGCGGAGGAATGTAGGCTGATGTTCAATGTGCAATTAGCAGGTATCCTTAGGTCGCTGGTTCAACTCCGGCTCGAAGGACATTTTTATAATGTTGTCCGGTTTGGGTCAACAGGTATTTCCTGATCGCAAACCCTTACTTCTTGTCAATATTCCTCATGACAAATCCATCCATTCTTTGTAAAACAAGCTCAACCCTTGCTTCTCATCAATATTCCTCATAATAAATCCATCCATCCTTTGTAAAACAAGCTCAACCCTTGCTTCTTATCAATATTCCTCATTAAGAATCCATTCATTCTTTGTCAAAAAAGCTTTGGTTTATCGGCAGCTCCGTCCTCAATATACACGCTAAAATGCAGGTCTCTTTCTTTACCCTTCGATAGCTCAGTTGGTAGAGCGGAGGACTGTAGGCTGATGTTCAATGTGCAATTAGCAGGTATCCTTAGGTCGCTGGTTCAACTCCGGCTCGAAGGACATTTTTATAATGTTGTCCGGTTTGGGTCAACAGGTATTTCCTGATCGCAAACACTTGCTTCTTGTCAATATTCCTCATGACAAATCCATCCATTCTTTGTAAAACAAGCTCAACCCTTGCTTCTCATCAATATTCCTCATAACAAATCCATCCATCCTTTGTAAAACAAGCTCAACCCTTGCTTCTCATCAATATTCCTCATTAAGAATCCATTCATTCTTTGTCAAAAAAGCTTTGGTTTATCGGCAGCTCCGTCCTCAATATACACGCTAAAATGCAGGTCTATTTCTTTACCCTTCGATAGCTCAGTTGGTAGAGCGGAGGAATGTAGGCTGATGTTCAATGTGCAATTAGCAGGTATCCTTAGGTCGCTGGTTCAACTCCGGCTCGAAGGACATTTTTATAATGTTGTCCGGTTTGGGTCAACAGGTATTTCCTGATCGCAAACCCTTGCTTCTTGTCAATATTCCTCATGACAAATCCATCCATTCTTTGTAAAACAAGCTCAACCCTTGCTTCTCATCAATATTCCTCATAATAAATCCATCCATCCTTTGTAAAACAAGCTCAACCCTTGCTTCTCATCAATATTCCTCATTAAGAATCCATTCATTCTTTGTCAAAAAAGCTTTGGTTTATCGGCAGCTCCGTCCTCAATATACACGCTAAAATGCAGGTCTCTTTCTTTACCCTTCGATAGCTCAGTTGGTAGAGCGGAGGACTGTAGGCTGATGTTCAATCTGTAGTTAGCAGGTATCCTTAGGTCGCTGGTTCAACTCCGGCTCGAAGGACATTTTTATAATGTTGTCCGGTTTGGGTCAACAGGTATTTCCTGATCGCAAACCCTTGCATCTTGTCAATATTCCTCATGACAAATCCATCCATTCTTTGTAAAACAAGCTCAACCCTTGCTTCTCATCAATATTCCTCATTAAGAATCCATTCATTCTTTGTCAAAAAAGCTTTGGTTTATCGGCAGCTCCGTCCTCAATATACACGCTAAAATGCAGGTCTCTTTCTTTACCCTTCGATAGCTCAGTTGGTAGAGCGGAGGACTGTAGGCTGATGTTCAATGTGCAATTAGCAGGTATCCTTAGGTCGCTGGTTCAACTCCGGCTCGAAGGACATTTTTATAATGTTGTCCGGTTTGGGTCAACAGGTATTTCCTGATCGCAAACCCTTGCATCTTGTCAATATTCCTCATGACAAATCCATCCATTCTTTGTAAAACAAGCTCAACCCTTGCTTCTCATCAATATTCCTCATAACAAATCCATCCATCCTTTGTAAAACAAGCTCAACCCTTGCTTCTCATCAATATTCCTCATAACAAATCCATCCATCCTTTGTAAAACAAGCTCAACCCTTGCTTCTCATCAATATTCCTCATTAAGAATCCATTCATTCTTTGTCAAAAAAGCTTTGGTTTATCGGCAGCTCCTTCCTCAATATACACGCTAAAATGCAGGTCTCTTTCTTTACCCTTCGATAGCTCAGTTGGTAGAGCGGTGGACTGTAGGCTGATGTTCAATGTGCAATTAGCAGGTATCCTTAGGTCGGTGGTTCAACTCCGGCTCGAAGGACATTTTCATAATGTTGTCCGGTTTGGGACAACAGGTATTTCCTGATCGCAAACCCTTGCTTCTTGTCAATATTCCTCATGACAAATCCATCCATTCTTTGTAAAACAAGCTCAACCCTTGCTTCTCATCAATATTCCTCATAACAAATCCATCCATCCTTTGTAAAACAAGCTCAACCCTTGCTTCTCATCAATATTCCTCATAACAAATCCATCCATCCTTTGTAAAACAAGCTCAACCCTTGCTTCTCATCAATATTCCTCATTAAGAATCCATTCATTCTTTGTCAAAAAAGCTTTGGTTTATCGGCAGCTCCGTCCTCAATATACACGCTAAAATGCAGGTCTCTTTCTTTACCCTTCGATAGCTCAGTTGGTAGAGCGGAGGACTGTAGGCTGATGTTCAATCTGTAGTTAGCAGGTATCCTTAAGTCGCTGGTTCAACTCCGGCTCGAAGGACATTTTTATAATGTTGTCCGGTTTGGGTCAACAGGTATTTCCTGATCGCAAACCCTTGCATCTTGTCAATATTCCTCATGACAAATCCATCCATTCTTTGTAAAACAAGCTCAACCCTTGCTTCTCATCAATATTCCTCATAACAAATCCATCCATCCTTTGTAAAACAAGCTCAACCCTTGCTTCTCATCAATATTCCTCATAATAAATCCATCCATCCTTTGTAAAACAAGCTCAACCCTTGCTTCTCATCAATATTCCTTATTAAGAATCCATTCATTCTTTGTCAAAAAAGCTTTGGTTTATCGGCAGCTCCGTCCTCAATATACACGCTAAAATGCAGGTCTCTTTCTTTACCCTTCGATAGCTCAGTTGGTAGAGCGGTGGACTGTAGGCTGATGTTCAATGTGCAATTAGCAGGTATCCTTAGGTCGGTGGTTCAACTCCGGCTCGAAGGACATTTTCATAATGTTGTCCGGTTTGGGACAACAGGTATTTCCTGATCGCAAACCCTTGCTTCTTGTCAATATTCCTCATGACAAATCCATCCATTCTTTGTAAAACAAGCTCAACCCTTGCTTCTCATCAATATTCCTCATAACAAATCCATCCATCCTTTGTAAAACAAGCTCAACCCTTGCTTCTCATCAATATTCCTCATTAAGAATTCATTTATTCTTTGTCAAAAAAGCTTTGGTTTATCGGCAGCTCCGTCCTCAATATACACGCTAAAATGCAGGTCTCTTTCTTTACCCTTCGATAGCTCAGTTGGTAGAGCGGAGGACTGTAGGCTGATGTTCAATGTGCAAATAGCAGGTATCCTTAGGTCGCTGGTTCAACTCCGGCTCGAAGGACATTTTTATAATGTTGTCCGGTTTGGGTCAACAGGTATTTCCTGATCGCAAACCCTTGCATCTTGTCAATATTCCTCATGACAAATCCATCCATTCTTTGTAAAACAAGCTCAACCCTTGCTTCTCATCAATATTCCTCATAACAAATCCATCCATCCTTTGTAAAACAAGCTCAACCCTTGCTTCTCATCAATATTCCTCATAACAAATCCATCCATCCTTTGTAAAACAAGCTCAACCCTTGCTTCTCATCAATATTCCTCATAACAAATCCATCCATCCTTTGTAAAACAAGCTCAACCCTTGCTTCTCATCAATATTCCTCATTAGGAATCCATTCATTCTTTGTCAAAAAAGCTTTGGTTTATCGGCAGCTCCGTCCTCAATATACACGCTAAAATGCAGGTCTATTTCTTTACCCTTCGATAGCTCAGTTGGTAGAGCGGAGGAATGTAGGCTGATGTTCAATGTGAAATTAGCAGGTATCCTTAGGTCGCTGGTTCAACTCCGGCTCGAAGGACATTTTTATAATGTTGTCCGGTTTGGGTCAACAGGTATTTCCTGATCGCAAACCCTTGCTTCTTGTCAATATTCCTCATGACAAATCCATCCATTCTTTGTAAAACAAGCTCAACCCTTGCTTCTCATCAATATTCCTCATAATAAATCCATCCATCCTTTGTAAAACAAGCTCAACCCTTGCTTCTTATCAATATTCCTCATAACAAATCCATCCATCCTTTGTAAAACAAGCTCAACCCTTGCTTCTCATCAATATTCCTCATTAGGAATCCATTCATTCTTTGTCAAAAAAGCTTTGGTTTATCGGCAGCTCCGTCCTCAATATACACGCTAAAATGCAGGTCTATTTCTTTACCCTTCGATAGCTCAGTTGGTAGAGCGGAGGAATGTAGGCTGATGTTCAATGTGCAATTAGCAGGTATCCTTAGGTCGCTGGTTCAACTCCGGCTCGAAGGACATTTTTATAATGTTGTCCGGTTTGGGTCAACAGGTATTTCCTGATCGCAAACCCTTGCTTCTTGTCAATATTCCTCATGACAAATCCATCCATTCTTTGTAAAACAAGCTCAACCCTTGCTTCTCATCAATATTCCTCATAATAAATCCATCCATCCTTTGTAAAACAAGCTCAACCCTTGCTTCTTATCAATATTCCTCATTAAGAATCCATTCATTCTTTGTCAAAAAAGCTTTGGTTTATCGGCAGCTCCGTCCTCAATATACACGCTAAAATGCAGGTCTCTTTCTTTACCCTTCGATAGCTCAGTTGGTAGAGCGGAGGACTGTAGGCTGATGTTCAATGTGCAATTAGCAGGTATCCTTAGGTCGCTGGTTCAACTCCGGCTCGAAGGACATTTTTATAATGTTGTCCGGTTTGGGTCAACAGGTATTTCCTGATCGCAAACCCTTGCTTCTTGTCAATATTCCTCATGACAAATCCATCCATTCTTTGTAAAACAAGCTCAACCCTTGCTTCTCATCAATATTCCTCATAACAAATCCATCCATCCTTTGTAAAACAAGCTCAACCCTTGCTTCTCATCAATATTCCTCATTAAGAATCCATTCATTCTTTGTCAAAAAAGCTTTGGTTTATCGGCAGCTCCGTCCTCAATATACACGCTAAAATGCAGGTCTATTTCTTTACCCTTCGATAGCTCAGTTGGTAGAGCGGAGGAATGTAGGCTGATGTTCAATGTGCAATTAGCAGGTATCCTTAGGTCGCTGGTTCAACTCCGGCTCGAAGGACATTTTTATAATGTTGTCCGGTTTGGGTCAACAGGTATTTCCTGATCGCAAACCCTTGCTTCTTGTCAATATTCCTCATGACAAATCCATCCATTCTTTGTAAAACAAGCTCAACCCTTGCTTCTCATCAATATTCCTCATAATAAATCCATCCATCCTTTGTAAAACAAGCTCAACCCTTGCTTCTCATCAATATTCCTCATTAAGAATCCATTCATTCTTTGTCAAAAAAGCTTTGGTTTATCGGCAGCTCCGTCCTCAATATACACGCTAAAATGCAGGTCTCTTTCTTTACCCTTCGATAGCTCAGTTGGTAGAGCGGAGGACTGTAGGCTGATGTTCAATCTGTAGTTAGCAGGTATCCTTAGGTCGCTGGTTCAACTCCGGCTCGAAGGACATTTTTATAATGTTGTCCGGTTTGGGTCAACAGGTATTTCCTGATCGCAAACCCTTGCATCTTGTCAATATTCCTCATGACAAATCCATCCATTCTTTGTAAAACAAGCTCAACCCTTGCTTCTCATCAATATTCCTCATAACAAATCCATCCATCCTTTGTAAAACAAGCTCAACCCTTGCTTCTCATCAATATTCCTCATAACAAATCCATCCATCCTTTGTAAAACAAGCTCAACCCTTGCTTCTCATCAATATTCCTCATTAAGAATCCATTCATTCTTTGTCAAAAAAGCTTTGGTTTATCGGCAGCTCCGTCCTCAATATACACGCTAAAATGCAGGTCTCTTTCTTTACCCTTCGATAGCTCAGTTGGTAGAGCGGAGGACTGTAGGCTGATGTTCAATGTGCAATTAGCAGGTATCCTTAGGTCGCTGGTTCAACTCCGGCTCGAAGGACATTTTTATAATGTTTTCCGGTTTGGGTCAACAGGTATTTCCTGATCGCAAACCCTTGCATCTTGTCAATATTCCTCATGACAAATCCATCCATTCTTTGTAAAACAAGCTCAACCCTTGCTTCTCATCAATATTCCTCATAACAAATCCATCCATCCTTTGTAAAACAAGCTCAACCCTTGCTTCTCATCAATATTCCTCATAACAAATCCATCCATCCTTTGTAAAACAAGCTCAACCCTTGCTTCTCATCAATATTCCTCATAACAAATCCATCCATCCTTTGTAAAACAAGCTCAACCCTTGCTTCTCATCAATATTCCTCATTAAGAATCCATTCATTCTTTGTCAAAAAAGCTTTGGTTTATCGGCAGCTCCGTCCTCAATATACACGCTAAAATGCAGGTCTCTTTCTTTACCCTTCGATAGCTCAGTTGGTAGAGCGGAGGACTGTAGGCTGATGTTCAATGTGATATTAGCAGGTATCCTTAGGTCGCTGGTTCAACTCCGGCTCGAAGGACATTTTTATAAGGTTGTCCGGTTTGGGTCAACAGGTATTTCCTGATCGCAAACCCTTGCTTCTTGTCAATATTCCTCATGACAAATCCATCCATTCTTTGTAAAACAAGCTCAACCCTTGCTTCTCATCAATATTCCTCATAACAAATCCATCCATCCTTTGTAAAACAAGCTCAACCCTTGCTTCTCATCAATATTCCTCATTAAGAATCCATTCATTCTTTGTCAAAAAAGCTTTGGTTTATCGGCAGCTCCGTCCTCAATATACACGCTAAAATGCAGGTCTCTTTCTTTACCCTTCGATAGCTCAGTTGGTAGAGCGGAGGACTGTAGGCTGATGTTCAATGTGCAATTAGCAGGTATCCTTAGGTCGCTGGTTCAACTCCGGCTCGAAGGACATTTTTATAATGTTGTCCGGTTTGGGTCAACAGGTATTTCCTGATCGCAAACCCTTGCATCTTGTCAATATTCCTCATGACAAATCCATCCATTCTTTGTAAAACAAGCTCAACCCTTGCTTCTCATCAATATTCCTCATAACAAATCCATCCATCCTTTGTAAAACAAGCTCAACCCTTGCTTCTCATCAATATTCCTCATAACAAATCCATCCATCCTTTGTAAAACAAGCTCAACCCTTGCTTCTCATCAATATTCCTCATAACAAATCCATCCATCCTTTGTAAAACAAGCTCAACCCTTGCTTTTCATCAATATTCCTCATTAAGAATCCATTCATTCTTTGTCAAAAAAGCTTTGGTTTATCGGCAGCTCCGTCCTCAATATACACGCTAAAATGCAGGTCTCTTTCTTTACCCTTCGATAGCTCAGTTGGTAGAGCGGAGGACTGTAGACTGATGTTCAATCTGTAGTTAGCAGGTATCCTTAAGTCGCTGGTTCAACTCCGGCTCGAAGGACATTTTTATAATGTTGTCCGGTTTGGGTCAACAGGTATTTCCTGATCGCAAACCCTTGCATCTTGTCAATATTCCTCATGACAAATCCATCCATTCTTTGTAAAACAAGCTCAACCCTTGCTTCTCATCAATATTCCTCATAACAAATCCATCCATCCTTTGTAAAACAAGCTCAACCCTTGCTTCTCATCAATATTCCTCATAACAAATCCATCCATCCTTTGTAAAACAAGCTCAACCCTTGCTTCTCATCAATATTCCTCATTAAGAATCCATTCATTCTTTGTCAAAAAAGCTTTGGTTTATCGGCAGCTCCATCCTCAATATACACGCTAAAATGCAGGTTTCTTTCTTTACCCTTCGATAGCTCAGTTGGTAGAGCGGAGGACTGTAGGCTGATGTTCAATGTGCAATTAGCAGGTATCCTTAGGTCGCTGGTTCAACTCCGGCTCGAAGGACATTTTTATAATGTTGTCCGGTTTGGGTCAACAGGTATTTCCTGATCGCAAACCCTTGCATCTTGTCAATATTCATCATGACAAATCCATCCATTCTTTGTAAAACAAGCTCAACCCTTGCTTCTCATCAATATTCCTCATAACAAATCCATCCATCCTTTGTAAAACAAGCTCAACCCTTGCTTCTCATCAATATTCCTCATAACAAATCCATCCATCCTTTGTAAAACAAGCTCAACCCTTGCTTCTCATCAATATTCCTCATTAAGAATCCATTCATTCTTTGTCAAAAAAGCTTTGGTTTATCGGCAGCTCCGTCCTCAATATACACGCTAAAATGCAGGTCTCTTTCTTTACCCTTCGATAGCTCAGTTGGTAGAGCGGAGGACTGTAGGCTGATGTTCAATGTGCAATTAGCAGGTATCCTTAGGTCGCTGGTTCAACTCCGGCTCGAAGGACATTTTTATAATGTTGTCCGGTTTGGGTCAACAGGTATTTCCTGATCGCAAACCCTTGCATCTTGTCAATATTCCTCATGACAAATCCATCCATCCTTTGTAAAACAAGCTCAACCCTTGCTTCTCATCAATATTCCTCATAACAAATCCATCCATCCTTTGTAAAACAAGCTCAACCCTTGCTTCTCATCAATATTCCTCATTAAGAATCCATTCATCCTTTGTAAAACAAGCTCAACCCTTGCTTCTCATCAATATTCCTCATTAAGAATCCATTCATTCTTTGTCAAAAAAGCTTTGGTTTATCGGCAGCTCCGTCCTCAATATACACGCTAAAATGCAGGTCTCTTTCTTTACCCTTCGATAGCTCAGTTGGTAGAGCGGAGGACTGTAGGCTGATGTTCAATGTGCAATTAGCAGGTATCCTTAGGTCGCTGGTTTAACTCCGGCTCGAAGGACATTTTTATAATGTTGTCCGGTTTGGGTCAACAGGTATTTCCTGATCGCAAACCCTTGCTTCTTGTCAATATTCCTCATGACAAATCCATCCATTCAACTCCGGCTCGAAGGACATTTTTATAATGTTGTCCGGTTTGGGTCAACAGGTAGTTCCTGATCGCAAACCCTTGCTTCTTGTCAATATTCCTCATGACAAATCCATCCATTCTTTGTAAAACAAGCTCAACCCTTGCTTCTCATCAATATTCCTCATAACAAATCAATCCATCCTTTGTAAAACAAGCTCAACCCTTGCTTCTCATCAATATTCCTCATTTAGAATCCATTCATTCTTTGTCAAAAAAGCTTTGGTTTATCGGCAGCTCCGTCCTCAATATACACGCTAAAATGCAGGTCTCTTTCTTTACCCTTCGATAGCTCAGTTGGTAGAGCGGAGGACTGTAGGCTGATGTTCAATCTGTAATTAGCAGGTATCCTTAGGTCGCTGGTTCAACTCCGGCTCGAAGGACATTTTTATAATGTTGTTCGGTTTGGGTCAACAGGTATTTCCTGATCGCAAACCCTTGCATCTTGTCAATATTCCTCATGAAAAATCCATCCATTCTTTGTAAAACAAGCTCAACCCTTGCTTCTCATCAATTTTCCTCATAACAAATCCATCCATCCTTTGTAAAACAAGCTCAACCCTTGCTTCTCATCAATAATCCTCATAACAAAACCATCCATCCTTTGTAAAACAAGCTCAACCCTTGCTTCTCATCAATATTCCTCATTAAGAATCCATTCATTCTTTGTCAAAAAAGCTTTGGTTTATCGGCAGCTCCGTCCTCAATATACACGCTAAAATGCAGGTCTCTTTCTTTACCCTTCGATAGCTCAGTTGGTAGAGCGGAGGACTGTAGGCTGATGTTCAATCTGTAGTTAGCATGTATCCTTAGGTCGCTGGTTCAACTCCGGCTCGAAGGACATTTTTATAATGTTGTCCGGTTTGGGTCAACAGGTATTTCCTGATCGCAAACCCTTGCATCTTGTCAATATTCCTCATGAAAAATCCATCCATTCTTTGTAAAACAAGCTCAACCCTTGCTTCTCATCAATATTCCTCATAACAAATCCATCCATCCTTTGTAAAACAAGCTCAACCCTTGCTTCTCATCAATATTCCTCATTAAGAATCCATTCATTCTTTTTTAAAAAAAAGCTTTGGTTTATCGGCAGCTCCGTCCTCAATATACACGCTAAAATGCAGGTCTCTTTCTTTACCCTTCGATAGCTCAGTTGGTAGAGCGGAGGACTGTAGGCTGATGTTCAATGTGCAATTAGCAGGTATCCTTAGGTCGCTGGTTCAACTCCGGCTCGAAGGACATTTTTATAATGTTGTCCTGTTTGGGTCAACAGGTATTTCCTGATCGCAAACCCTTGCTTCTTGTCAATATTCCTCATGACAAATCCATCCATCCTTTGTAAAACAAGCTCAACCCTTGCTTCTCATCAATATTCCTCATAACAAATCCATCCATCCTTTGTAAAACAAGCTCAACCCTTGCTTCTCATCAATATTCCTCATTAAGAATCCATTCATTCTTTGTCAAAAAAGCTTTGTTTTATCGGCCGCTCCGTCCTCAATATACACGCTAAAATGCAGGTCTCTTTCTTTACCCTTCGATAGCTCAGTTGGTAGAGCGGAGGACTGTAGGCTGATGTTCAATCTGTAATTAGCAGGTATCCTTAGGTTGCTGGTTCAACTCCGGCTCGAAGGACATTTTTATAATGTTGTCCGGTTTGGGTCAACAGGTATTTCCTGATCGCAAACCCTTGCATCTTGTCAATATTCCTCATGAAAAATCCATCCATTCTTTGTAAAACAAGCTCAACCCTTGCTTCTCATCAATTTTCCTCATAACAAATCCATCCATCCTTTGTAAAACAAGCTCAACCCTTGCTTCTCATCAATAATCCTCATAACAAAACCATCCATCCTTTGTAAAACAAGCTCAACCCTTGCTTCTCATCAATATTCCTCATTAAGAATCCATTCATTCTTTGTCAAAAAAGCTTTGGTTTATCGGCAGCTCCGTCCTCAATATACACGCTAAAATGCAGGTCTCTTTCTTTACCCTTCGATAGCTCAGTTGGTAGAGCGGAGGACTGTAGGCTGATGTTCAATGTGCAATTAGCAGGTATCCTTAGGTCGCTGGTTCAACTCCGGCTCGAAGGACATTTTTATAATGTTGTCCGGTTTGGGTCAACAGGTATTTCCTGATCGCAAACCCTTGCATCTTGTAAATATTCATCATGACAAATTCATCCATTCTTTGTAAAACAAGCTCAACCCTTGCTTCTCATCAATATTCCTCATAAAAAATCCATCCATCCTTTGTAAAACAAGCTCAACCCTTGCTTCTCATCAATATTCCTCATAACAAATCCATCCATCCTTTGTAAAACAAGCTCAACCCTTGCTTCTCATCAATATTCCTCATTAAGAATCCATTCATTCTTTGTCAAAAAAGCTTTGGTTTATCGGCAGCTCCGTCCTTAATATACACGCTAAAATGCAGGTCTCTTTCTTTACCCTTCGATAGCTCAGTTGGTAGAGCGGAGGACTGTAGGCTGATGTTCAATGTGCAATTAGCAGGTATCCTTAGGTCGCTGGTTTAACTCCGGCTCGAAGGACATTTTTATAATGTTGTCCGGTTTGGGTCAACAGGTATTTCCTGATCGCAAACCCTTGCTTCTTGTCAATATTCCTCATGACAAATCCATCCATTCAACTCCGGCTCGAAGGACATTTTTATAATGTTGTCCGGTTTGGGTCAACAGGTATTTCCTGATCGCAAACCCTTGCTTCTTGTCAATATTCCTCATGACAAATCCATCCATTCTTTGTAAAACAAGCTCAACCCTTGCTTCTCATCAATATTCCTCATAACAAATCCATCCATCCTTTGTAAAACAAGCTCAACCCTTGCTTCTCATCAATATTCCTCATTAAGAATCCATTCATTCTTTGTCAAAAAAGCTTTGGTTTATCGGCAGCTCCGTCCTCAATATACACGCTAAAATGCAGGTCTCTTTCTTTACCCTTCGATAGCTCAGTTGGTAGAGCGGAGGACTGTAGGCTGATGTTCAATGTGCAATTAGCAGGTATCCTTAGGTCGCTGGTTCAACTCCGGCTCGAAGGACATTTTTATAATGTTGTCCGGTTTGGGTCAACAGGTATTTCCTGATCGCAAACCCTTGCATCTTGTCAATATTCCTCATGACAAATCCATCCATTCTTTGTAAAACAAGCTCAACCCTTGCTTCTCATCAATATTCCTCATAACAAATCCATCCATCCTTTGTAAAACAAGCTCAACCCTTGCTTCTCATCAATATTCCTCATAACAAATCCATCCATCCTTTGTAAAACAAGCTCAACCCTTGCTTCTCATCAATATTCCTCATAACAAATCCATCCATCCTTTGTAAAACAAGCTCAACCCTTGCTTTTCATCAATATTCCTCATTAAGAATCCATTCATTCTTTGTCAAAAAAGCTTTGGTTTATCGGCAGCTCCGTCCTCAATATACACGCTAAAATGCAGGTCTCTTTCTTTACCCTTCGATAGCTCAGTTGGTAGAGCGGAGGACTGTAGACTGATGTTCAATCTGTAGTTAGCAGGTATCCTTAAGTCGCTGGTTCAACTCCGGCTCGAAGGACATTTTTATAATGTTGTCCGGTTTGGGTCAACAGGTATTTCCTGATCGCAAACCCTTGCATCTTGTCAATATTCCTCATGACAAATCCATCCATTCTTTGTAAAACAAGCTCAACCCTTGCTTCTCATCAATATTCCTCATAACAAATCCATCCATCCTTTGTAAAACAAGCTCAACCCTTGCTTCTCATCAATATTCCTCATAACAAATCCATCCATCCTTTGTAAAACAAGCTCAACCCTTGCTTCTCATCAATATTCCTCATTAAGAATCCATTCATTCTTTGTCAAAAAAGCTTTGGTTTATCGGCAGCTCCATCCTCAATATACACGCTAAAATGCAGGTTTCTTTCTTTACCCTTCGATAGCTCAGTTGGTAGAGCGGAGGACTGTAGGCTGATGTTCAATGTGCAATTAGCAGGTATCCTTAGGTCGCTGGTTCAACTCCGGCTCGAAGGACATTTTTATAATGTTGTCCGGTTTGGGTCAACAGGTATTTCCTGATCGCAAACCCTTGCATCTTGTCAATATTCATCATGACAAATCCATCCATTCTTTGTAAAACAAGCTCAACCCTTGCTTCTCATCAATATTCCTCATAACAAATCCATCCATCCTTTGTAAAACAAGCTCAACCCTTGCTTCTCATCAATATTCCTCATAACAAATCCATCCATCCTTTGTAAAACAAGCTCAACCCTTGCTTCTCATCAATATTCCTCATTAAGAATCCATTCATTCTTTGTCAAAAAAGCTTTGGTTTATCGGCAGCTCCGTCCTCAATATACACGCTAAAATGCAGGTCTCTTTCTTTACCCTTCGATAGCTCAGTTGGTAGAGCGGAGGACTGTAGGCTGATGTTCAATGTGCAATTAGCAGGTATCCTTAGGTCGCTGGTTCAACTCCGGCTCGAAGGACATTTTTATAATGTTGTCCGGTTTGGGTCAACAGGTATTTCCTGATCGCAAACCCTTGCATCTTGTCAATATTCCTCATGACAAATCCATCCATCCTTTGTAAAACAAGCTCAACCCTTGCTTCTCATCAATATTCCTCATAACAAATCCATCCATCCTTTGTAAAACAAGCTCAACCCTTGCTTCTCATCAATATTCCTCATTAAGAATCCATTCATCCTTTGTAAAACAAGCTCAACCCTTGCTTCTCATCAATATTCCTCATTAAGAATCCATTCATTCTTTGTCAAAAAAGCTTTGGTTTATCGGCAGCTCCGTCCTCAATATACACGCTAAAATGCAGGTCTCTTTCTTTACCCTTCGATAGCTCAGTTGGTAGAGCGGAGGACTGTAGGCTGATGTTCAATGTGCAATTAGCAGGTATCCTTAGGTCGCTGGTTTAACTCCGGCTCGAAGGACATTTTTATAATGTTGTCCGGTTTGGGTCAACAGGTATTTCCTGATCGCAAACCCTTGCTTCTTGTCAATATTCCTCATGACAAATCCATCCATTCAACTCCGGCTCGAAGGACATTTTTATAATGTTGTCCGGTTTGGGTCAACAGGTATTTCCTGATCGCAAACCCTTGCTTCTTGTCAATATTCCTCATGACAAATCCATCCATTCTTTGTAAAACAAGCTCAACCCTTGCTTCTCATCAATATTCCTCATAACAAATCAATCCATCCTTTGTAAAACAAGCTCAACCCTTGCTTCTCATCAATATTCCTCATAACAAATCAATCCATCCTTTGTAAAACAAGCTCAACCCTTGCTTCTCATCAATATTCCTCATTTAGAATCCATTCATTCTTTGTCAAAAAAGCTTTGGTTTATCGGCAGCTCCGTCCTCAATATACACGCTAAAATGCAGGTCTCTTTCTTTACCCTTCGATAGCTCAGTTGGTAGAGCGGAGGACTGTAGGCTGATGTTCAATCTGTAATTAGCAGGTATCCTTAGGTCGCTGGTTCAACTCCGGCTCGAAGGACATTTTTATAATGTTGTTCGGTTTGGGTCAACAGGTATTTCCTGATCGCAAACCCTTGCATCTTGTCAATATTCCTCATGAAAAATCCATCCATTCTTTGTAAAACAAGCTCAACCCTTGCTTCTCATCAATTTTCCTCATAACAAATCCATCCATCCTTTGTAAAACAAGCTCAACCCTTGCTTCTCATCAATAATCCTCATAACAAAACCATCCATCCTTTGTAAAACAAGCTCAACCCTTGCTTCTCATCAATATTCCTCATTAAGAATCCATTCATTCTTTGTCAAAAAAGCTTTGGTTTATCGGCAGCTCCGTCCTCAATATACACGCTAAAATGCAGGTCTCTTTCTTTACCCTTCGATAGCTCAGTTGGTAGAGCGGAGGACTGTAGGCTGATGTTCAATCTGTAGTTAGCATGTATCCTTAGGTCGCTGGTTCAACTCCGGCTCGAAGGACATTTTTATAATGTTGTCCGGTTTGGGTCAACAGGTATTTCCTGATCGCAAACCCTTGCATCTTGTCAATATTCCTCATGAAAAATCCATCCATTCTTTGTAAAACAAGCTCAACCCTTGCTTCTCATCAATATTCCTCATAACAAATCCATCCATCCTTTGTAAAACAAGCTCAACCCTTGCTTCTCATCAATATTCCTCATTAAGAATCCATTCATTCTTTTTTAAAAAAAAGCTTTGGTTTATCGGCAGCTCCGTCCTCAATATACACGCTAAAATGCAGGTCTCTTTCTTTACCCTTCGATAGCTCAGTTGGTAGAGCGGAGGACTGTAGGCTGATGTTCAATGTGCAATTAGCAGGTATCCTTAGGTCGCTGGTTCAACTCCGGCTCGAAGGACATTTTTATAATGTTGTCCTGTTTGGGTCAACAGGTATTTCCTGATCGCAAACCCTTGCTTCTTGTCAATATTCCTCATGACAAATCCATCCATCCTTTGTAAAACAAGCTCAACCCTTGCTTCTCATCAATATTCCTCATAACAAATCCATCCATCCTTTGTAAAACAAGCTCAACCCTTGCTTCTCATCAATATTCCTCATTAAGAATCCATTCATTCTTTGTCAAAAAAGCTTTGGTTTATCGGCCGCTCCGTCCTCAATATACACGCTAAAATGCAGGTCTCTTTCTTTACCCTTCGATAGCTCAGTTGGTAGAGCGGAGGACTGTAGGCTGATGTTCAATCTGTAATTAGCAGGTATCCTTAGGTTGCTGGTTCAACTCCGGCTCGAAGGACATTTTTATAATGTTGTCCGGTTTGGGTCAACAGGTATTTCCTGATCGCAAACCCTTGCATCTTGTCAATATTCCTCATGAAAAATCCATCCATTCTTTGTAAAACAAGCTCAACCCTTGCTTCTCATCAATTTTCCTCATAACAAATCCATCCATCCTTTGTAAAACAAGCTCAACCCTTGCTTCTCATCAATAATCCTCATAACAAAACCATCCATCCTTTGTAAAACAAGCTCAACCCTTGCTTCTCATCAATATTCCTCATTAAGAATCCATTCATTCTTTGTCAAAAAAGCTTTGGTTTATCGGCAGCTCCGTCCTCAATATACACGCTAAAATGCAGGTCTCTTTCTTTACCCTTCGATAGCTCAGTTGGTAGAGCGGAGGACTGTAGGCTGATGTTCAATGTGCAATTAGCAGGTATCCTTAGGTCGCTGGTTCAACTCCGGCTCGAAGGACATTTTTATAATGTTGTCCGGTTTGGGTCAACAGGTATTTCCTGATCGCAAACCCTTGCTTCTTGTCAATATTCCTCATGACAAATCCATCCATTCAACTCCGGCTCGAAGGACATTTTTATAATGTTGTCCGGTTTGGGTCAACAGGTATTTCCTGATCGCAAACCCTTGCATCTTGTAAATATTCATCATGACAAATTCATCCATTCTTTGTAAAACAAGCTCAACCCTTGCTTCTCATCAATATTCCTCATAAAAAATCCATCCATCCTTTGTAAAACAAGCTCAACCCTTGCTTCTCATCAATATTCCTCATAACAAATCCATCCATCCTTTGTAAAACAAGCTCAACCCTTGCTTCTCATCAATATTCCTCATTAAGAATCCATTCATTCTTTGTCAAAAAAGCTTTGGTTTATCGGCAGCTCCGTCCTTAATATACACGCTAAAATGCAGGTCTCTTTCTTTACCCTTCGATAGCTCAGTTGGTAGAGCGGAGGACTGTAGGCTGATGTTCAATGTGCAATTAGCAGGTATCCTTAGGTCGCTGGTTTAACTCCGGCTCGAAGGACATTTTTATAATGTTGTCCGGTTTGGGTCAACAGGTATTTCCTGATCGCAAACCCTTGCTTCTTGTCAATATTCCTCATGACAAATCCATCCATTCAACTCCGGCTCGAAGGACATTTTTATAATGTTGTCCGGTTTGGGTCAACAGGTATTTCCTGATCGCAAACCCTTGCTTCTTGTCAATATTCCTCATGACAAATCCATCCATTCTTTGTAAAACAAGCTCAACCCTTGCTTCTCATCAATATTCCTCATAACAAATCCATCCATCCTTTGTAAAACAAGCTCAACCCTTGCTTCTCATCAATATTCCTCATTAAGAATCCATTCATTCTTTGTCAAAAAAGCTTTGGTTTATCGGCAGCTCCGTCCTCAATATACACGCTAAAATGCAGGTCTCTTTCTTTACCCTTCGATAGCTCAGTTGGTAGAGCGGAGGACTGTAGGCTGATGTTCAATGTGCAATTAGCAGGTATCCTTAGGTCGCTGGTTCAACTCCGGCTCGAAGGACATTTTTATAATGTTGTCCGGTTTGGGTCAACAGGTATTTCCTGATCGCAAACCCTTGCATCTTGTCAATATTCCTCATGACAAATCCATCCATTCTTTGTAAAACAAGCTCAACCCTTGCTTCTCATCAATATTCCTCATAACAAATCCATCCATCCTTTGTAAAACAAGCTCAACCCTTGCTTCTCATCAATATTCCTCATAACAAATCCATCCATCCTTTGTAAAACAAGCTCAACCCTTGCTTCTCATCAATATTCCTCATTAAGAATCCATTCATTCTTTGTCAAAAAAGCTTTGGTTTATCGGCAGCTCCGTCCTCAATATACACGCTAAAATGCAGGTCTCTTTCTTTACCCTTCGATAGCTCAGTTGGTAGAGCGGAGGACTGTAGG
The DNA here is from genome assembly GCF_964276395.1 of Gasterosteus aculeatus. NCBI lineage: Eukaryota > Metazoa > Chordata > Actinopteri > Perciformes > Gasterosteidae > Gasterosteus > Gasterosteus aculeatus. The sequence continues at coordinate 4,728,165 of NC_135700.1, forward strand.
CTGATGTTCAATCTGTAATTAGCAGGTATCCTTAGGTCGCTGGTTCAACTCCGGCTCGAAGGACATTTTTATAATGTTGTCCGGTTTGGGTCAACAGGTATTTCCTGATCGCAAACCCTTGCATCTTGTCAATATTCCTCATGAAAAATCCATCCATTCTTTGTAAAACAAGCTCAACCCTTGCTTCTCATCAATTTTCCTCATAACAAATCCATCCATCCTTTGTAAAACAAGCTCAACCCTTGCTTCTCATCAATAATCCTCATAACAAAACCATCCATCCTTTGTAAAACAAGCTCAACCCTTGCTTCTCATCAATATTCCTCATTAAGAATCCATTCATTCTTTGTCAAAAAAGCTTTGGTTTATCGGCAGCTCCGTCCTCAATATACACGCTAAAATGCAGGTCTCTTTCTTTACCCTTCGATAGCTCAGTTGGTAGAGCGGAGGACTGTAGGCTGATGTTCAATGTGCAATTAGCAGGTATCCTTAGGTCGCTGGTTCAACTCCGGCTCGAAGGACATTTTTATAATGTTGTCCGGTTTGGGTCAACAGGTATTTCCTGATCGCAAACCCTTGCATCTTGTAAATATTCATCATGACAAATCCATCCATTCTTTGTAAAACAAGCTCAACCCTTGCTTCTCATCAATATTCCTCATAAAAAATCCATCCATCCTTTGTAAAACAAGCTCAACCCTTGCTTCTCATCAATATTCCTCATAACAAATCCATCCATCCTTTGTAAAACAAGCTCAACCCTTGCTTCTCATCAATATTCCTCATTAAGAATCCATTCATTCTTTGTCAAAAAAGCTTTGGTTTATCGGCAGCTCCGTCCTCAATATACACGCTAAAATGCAGGTCTCTTTCTTTACCCTTCGATAGCTCAGTTGGTAGAGCGGAGGACTGTAGGCTGATGTTCAATGTGCAATTAGCAGGTATCCTTAGGTCGCTGGTTTAACTCCGGCTCGAAGGACATTTTTATAATGTTGTCCGGTTTGGGTCAACAGGTATTTCCTGATCGCAAACCCTTGCTTCTTGTCAATATTCCTCATGACAAATCCATCCATTCAACTCCGGCTCGAAGGACATTTTTATAATGTTGTCCGGTTTGGGTCAACAGGTATTTCCTGATCGCAAACCCTTGCTTCTTGTCAATATTCCTCATGACAAATCCATCCATTCTTTGTAAAACAAGCTCAACCCTTGCTTCTCATCAATATTCCTCATAACAAATCAATCCATCCTTTGTAAAACAAGCTCAACCCTTGCTTCTCATCAATATTCCTCATTTAGAATCCATTCATTCTTTGTCAAAAAAGCTTTGGTTTATCGGCAGCTCCGTCCTCAATATACACGCTAAAATGCAGGTCTCTTTCTTTACCCTTCGATAGCTCAGTTGGTAGAGCGGAGGACTGTAGGCTGATGTTCAATCTGTAATTAGCAGGTATCCTTAGGTCGCTGGTTCAACTCCGGCTCGAAGGACATTTTTATAATGTTGTTCGGTTTGGGTCAACAGGTATTTCCTGATCGCAAACCCTTGCATCTTGTCAATATTCCTCATGAAAAATCCATCCATTCTTTGTAAAACAAGCTCAACCCTTGCTTCTCATCAATTTTCCTCATAACAAATCCATCCATCCTTTGTAAAACAAGCTCAACCCTTGCTTCTCATCAATAATCCTCATAACAAAACCATCCATCCTTTGTAAAACAAGCTCAACCCTTGCTTCTCATCAATATTCCTCATTAAGAATCCATTCATTCTTTGTCAAAAAAGCTTTGGTTTATCGGCAGCTCCGTCCTCAATATACACGCTAAAATGCAGGTCTCTTTCTTTACCCTTCGATAGCTCAGTTGGTAGAGCGGAGGACTGTAGGCTGATGTTCAATCTGTAGTTAGCATGTATCCTTAGGTCGCTGGTTCAACTCCGGCTCGAAGGACATTTTTATAATGTTGTCCGGTTTGGGTCAACAGGTATTTCCTGATCGCAAACCCTTGCATCTTGTCAATATTCCTCATGAAAAATCCATCCATTCTTTGTAAAACAAGCTCAACCCTTGCTTCTCATCAATATTCCTCATAACAAATCCATCCATCCTTTGTAAAACAAGCTCAACCCTTGCTTCTCATCAATATTCCTCATTAAGAATCCATTCATTCTTTTTTAAAAAAAAGCTTTGGTTTATCGGCAGCTCCGTCCTCAATATACACGCTAAAATGCAGGTCTCTTTCTTTACCCTTCGATAGCTCAGTTGGTAGAGCGGAGGACTGTAGGCTGATGTTCAATGTGCAATTAGCAGGTATCCTTAGGTCGCTGGTTCAACTCCGGCTCGAAGGACATTTTTATAATGTTGTCCTGTTTGGGTCAACAGGTATTTCCTGATCGCAAACCCTTGCTTCTTGTCAATATTCCTCATGACAAATCCATCCATCCTTTGTAAAACAAGCTCAACCCTTGCTTCTCATCAATATTCCTCATAACAAATCCATCCATCCTTTGTAAAACAAGCTCAACCCTTGCTTCTCATCAATATTCCTCATTAAGAATCCATTCATTCTTTGTCAAAAAAGCTTTGGTTTATCGGCAGCTCCGTCCTCAATATACACGCTAAAATGCAGGTCTCTTTCTTTACCCTTCGATAGCTCAGTTGGTAGAGCGGAGGACTGTAGGCTGATGTTCAATCTGTAATTAGCAGGTATCCTTAGGTCGCTGGTTCAACTCCGGCTCGAAGGACATTTTTATAATGTTGTCCGGTTTGGGTCAACAGGTATTTCCTGATCGCAAACCCTTGCATCTTGTCAATATTCCTCATGAAAAATCCATCCATTCTTTGTAAAACAAGCTCAACCCTTGCTTCTCATCAATTTTCCTCATAACAAATCCATCCATCCTTTGTAAAACAAGCTCAACCCTTGCTTCTCATCAATAATCCTCATAACAAAACCATCCATCCTTTGTAAAACAAGCTCAACCCTTGCTTCTCATCAATATTCCTCATTAAGAATCCATTCATTCTTTGTCAAAAAAGCTTTGGTTTATCGGCAGCTCCGTCCTCAATATACACGCTAAAATGCAGGTCTCTTTCTTTACCCTTCGATAGCTCAGTTGGTAGAGCGGAGGACTGTAGGCTGATGTTCAATGTGCAATTAGCAGGTATCCTTAGGTCGCTGGTTCAACTCCGGCTCGAAGGACATTTTTATAATGTTGTCCGGTTTGGGTCAACAGGTATTTCCTGATCGCAAACCCTTGCATCTTGTAAATATTCATCATGACAAATTCATCCATTCTTTGTAAAACAAGCTCAACCCTTGCTTCTCATCAATATTCCTCATAAAAAATCCATCCATCCTTTGTAAAACAAGCTCAACCCTTGCTTCTCATCAATATTCCTCATAACAAATCCATCCATCCTTTGTAAAACAAGCTCAACCCTTGCTTCTCATCAATATTCCTCATTAAGAATCCATTCATTCTTTGTCAAAAAAGCTTTGGTTTATCGGCAGCTCCGTCCTTAATATACACGCTAAAATGCAGGTCTCTTTCTTTACCCTTCGATAGCTCAGTTGGTAGAGCGGAGGACTGTAGGCTGATGTTCAATGTGCAATTAGCAGGTATCCTTAGGTCGCTGGTTTAACTCCGGCTCGAAGGACATTTTTATAATGTTGTCCGGTTTGGGTCAACAGGTATTTCCTGATCGCAAACCCTTGCTTCTTGTCAATATTCCTCATGACAAATCCATCCATTCAACTCCGGCTCGAAGGACATTTTTATAATGTTGTCCGGTTTGGGTCAACAGGTATTTCCTGATCGCAAACCCTTGCTTCTTGTCAATATTCCTCATGACAAATCCATCCATTCTTTGTAAAACAAGCTCAACCCTTGCTTCTCATCAATATTCCTCATAACAAATCCATCCATCCTTTGTAAAACAAGCTCAACCCTTGCTTCTCATCAATATTCCTCATTAAGAATCCATTCATTCTTTGTCAAAAAAGCTTTGGTTTATCGGCAGCTCCGTCCTCAATATACACGCTAAAATGCAGGTCTCTTTCTTTACCCTTCGATAGCTCAGTTGGTAGAGCGGAGGACTGTAGGCTGATGTTCAATCTGTAGTTAGCAGGTATCCTTAGGTCGCTGGTTCAACTCCGGCTCGAAGGACATTTTTATAATGTTGTCCGGTTTGGGTCAACAGGTATTTCCTGATCGCAAACCCTTGCATCTTGTCAATATTCCTCATGACAAATCCATCCATTCTTTGTAAAACAAGCTCAACCCTTGCTTCTCATCAATATTCCTCATAACAAATCCATCCATCCTTTGTAAAACAAGCTCAACCCTTGCTTCTCATCAATATTCCTCATAACAAATCCATCCATCCTTTGTAAAACAAGCTCAACCCTTGCTTCTCATCAATATTCCTCATTAAGAATCCATTCATTCTTTGTCAAAAAAGCTTTGGTTTATCGGCAGCTCCGTCCTCAATATACACGCTAAAATGCAGGTCTCTTTCTTTACCCTTCGATAGCTCAGTTGGTAGAGCGGAGGACTGTAGGCTGATGTTCAATGTGCAATTAGCAGGTATCCTTAGGTCGCTGGTTCAACTCCGGCTCGAAGGACATTTTTATAATGTTGTCCGGTTTGGGTCAACAGGTATTTCCTGATCGCAAACCCTTGCATCTTGTCAATATTCCTCATGACAAATCCATCCATTCTTTGTAAAACAAGCTCAACCCTTGCTTCTCATCAATATTCCTCATAACAAATCCATCCATCCTTTGTAAAACAAGCTCAACCCTTGCTTCTCATCAATATTCCTCATTAAGAATCCATTCATTCTTTGTCAAAAAAGCTTTGGTTTATCGGCAGCTCCGTCCTCAATATACACGCTAAAATGCAGGTCTCTTTCTTTACCCTTCGATAGCTCAGTTGGTAGAGCGGAGGACTGTAGGCTGATGTTCAATCTGTAGTTAGCAGGTATCCGTTGGTCGCTGGTTCAACTCCGGCTCGAAGGACATTTTTATAATGTTGTCCGGTTTGGGTCAACAGGTATTTCCTGATCGCAAACCCTTGCATCTTGTCAATATTCATCATGACAAATCCATCCATCCTTTGTAAAACAAGCTCAACCCTTGCTTCTCATCAATATTCCTTATTAAGAATCCATTCATTCATTGTCAAAAAAGCTTTGGTTTATCGGCAGCTCCGTCCTCAATATACACGCTAAAATGCAGGTCTCTTTCTTTACCCTTCGATAGCTCAGTTGGTAGAGCGGAGGACTGTAGGCTGATGTTCAATCTGTAGTTAGCAGGTATCCTTAGGTCGCTGGTTCAACTCCGGCTCGAAGGACATTTTTATAATGTTGTCCGGTTTGGGTCAACAGGTATTTCCTGATCGCAAACCCTTGCATCTTGTCAATATTCATCATGACAAATCCATCCATTCTTTGTAAAACAAGCTCAACCCTTGCTTCTCATCAATATTCCTCATAACAAATTCATCCATCCTTTGTAAAACAAGCTCAACCCTTGCTTCTCATCAATATTCCTCATAACAAATCCATCCATCCTTTGTAAAACAAGCTCAACCCTTGCTTCTCATCAATATTCCTCATTAAGAATCCATTCATTCTTTGTCAAAAAAGCTTTGGTTTATCGGCAGCTCCGTCCTCAATATACACGCTAAAATGCAGGTCTCTTTCTTTACCCTTCGATAGCTCAGTTGGTAGAGCGGAGGACTGTAGGCTGATGTTCAATGTGCAATTAGCAGGTATCCTTAGGTCGCTGGTTCAACTCCGGCTCGAAGGACATTTTTATAATGTTGTTCGGTTTGGGTCAACAGGTATTTCCTGATCGCAAACCCTTGCATCTTGTCAATATTCCTCATGAAAAATCCATCCATTCTTTGTAAAACAAGCTCAACCCTTGCTTCTCATCAATTTTCCTCATAACAAATCCATCCATCCTTTGTAAAACAAGCTCAACCCTTGCTTCTCATCAATAATCCTCATAACAAAACCATCCATCCTTTGTAAAACAAGCTCAACCCTTGCTTCTCATCAATATTCCTCATTAAGAATCCATTCATTCTTTGTCAAAAAAGCTTTGGTTTATCGGCAGCTCCGTCCTCAATATACACGCTAAAATGCAGGTCTCTTTCTTTACCCTTCGATAGCTCAGTTGGTAGAGCGGAGGACTGTAGGCTGATGTTCAATCTGTAGTTAGCATGTATCCTTAGGTCGCTGGTTCAACTCCGGCTCGAAGGACATTTTTATAATGTTGTCCGGTTTGGGTCAACAGGTATTTCCTGATCGCAAACCCTTGCATCTTGTCAATATTCCTCATGAAAAATCCATCCATTCTTTGTAAAACAAGCTCAACCCTTGCTTCTCATCAATATTCCTCATAACAAATCCATCCATCCTTTGTAAAACAAGCTCAACCCTTGCTTCTCATCAATATTCCTCATTAAGAATCCATTCATTCTTTTTTTAAAAAAAGCTTTGGTTTATCGGCAGCTCCGTCCTCAATATACACGCTAAAATGCAGGTCTCTTTCTTTACCCTTCGATAGCTCAGTTGGTAGAGCGGAGGACTGTAGGCTGATGTTCAATGTGCAATTAGCAGGTATCCTTAGGTCGCTGGTTCAACTCCGGCTCGAAGGACATTTTTATAATGTTGTCCTGTTTGGGTCAACAGGTATTTCCTGATCGCAAACCCTTGCTTCTTGTCAATATTCCTCATGACAAATCCATCCATCCTTTGTAAAACAAGCTCAACCCTTGCTTCTCATCAATATTCCTCATAACAAATCCATCCATCCTTTGTAAAACAAGCTCAACCCTTGCTTCTCATCAATATTCCTCATTAAGAATCCATTCATTCTTTGTCAAAAAAGCTTTGGTTTATCGGCAGCTCCGTCCTCAATATACACGCTAAAATGCAGGTCTCTTTCTTTACCCTTCGATAGCTCAGTTGGTAGAGCGGAGGACTGTAGGCTGATGTTCAATCTGTAATTAGCAGGTATCCTTAGGTCGCTGGTTCAACTCCGGCTCGAAGGACATTTTTATAATGTTGTCCGGTTTGGGTCAACGGGTATTTCCTGATCGCAAACCCTTGCATCTTGTCAATATTCCTCATGAAAAATCCATCCATTCTTTGTAAAACAAGCTCAACCCTTGCTTCTCATCAATTTTCCTCATAACAAATCCATCCATCCTTTGTAAAACAAGCTCAACCCTTGCTTCTCATCAATAATCCTCATAACAAAACCATCCATCCTTTGTAAAACAAGCTCAACCCTTGCTTCTCATCAATATTCCTCATTAAGAATCCATTCATTCTTTGTCAAAAAAGCTTTGGTTTATCGGCAGCTCCGTCCTCAATATACACGCTAAAATGCAGGTCTCTTTCTTTACCCTTCGATAGCTCAGTTGGTAGAGCGGAGGACTGTAGGCTGATGTTCAATGTGCAATTAGCAGGTATCCTTAGGTCGCTGGTTCAACTCTGGCTCGAAGGACATTTTTATAATGTTGTCCGGTTTGGGTCAACAGGTATTTCCTGATCGCAAACCCTTGCATCTTGTAAATATTCATCATGACAAATCCATCCATTCTTTGTAAAACAAGCTCAACCCTTGCTTCTCATCAATATTCCTCATAAAAAATCCATCCATCCTTTGTAAAACAAGCTCAACCCTTGCTTCTCATCAATATTCCTCATAACAAATCCATCCATCCTTTGTAAAACAAGCTCAACCCTTGCTTCTCATCAATATTCCTCATTAAGAATCCATTCATTCTTTGTCAAAAAAGCTTTGGTTTATCGGCAGCTCCGTCCTCAATATACACGCTAAAATGCAGGTCTCTTTCTTTACCCTTCGATAGCTCAGTTGGTAGAGCGGAGGACTGTAGGCTGATGTTCAATCTGTAGTTAGCAGGTATCCTTAGGTCGCTGGTTCAACTCCGGCTCGAAGGACATTTTTATAATGTTGTCCGGTTTGGGTCAACAGGTATTTCCTGATCGCAAACCCTTGCATCTTGTCAATATTCATCATGACAAATCCATCCATTCTTTGTAAAACAAGCTCAACCCTTGCTTCTCATCAATATTCCCCATAACAAATCCATCCATCCTTTGTAAAACAAGCTCAACCCTTGCTTCTCATCAATATTCCTCATAACAAATCCATCCATCCTTTGTAAAACAAGCTCAACCCTTGCTTCTCATCAATATTCCTCATTAAGAATCCATTCATTCTTTGTCAAAAAAGCTTTGGTTTATCGGCAGCTCCGTCCTCAATATACACGCTAAAATGCAGGTCTCTTTCTTTACCCTTCGATAGCTCAGTTGGTAGAGCGGAGGACTTTAGGCTGATGTTCAATCTGTAGTTAGCAGGTATCCTTAGGTCGCTGGTTCAATTCCGGCTCGAAGGACATTTTTATAATGTTGTCCGGTTTGGGTCAACAGGTATTTCCTGATCGCAAACCCTTGCATCTTGTCAATATTCCTCATGACAAATCCATCCATTCTTTGTAAAACAAGCTCAACCCTTGCTTCTCATCAATATTCCTCATAACAAATCCATCCATCCTTTGTAAAACAAGCTCAACCCTTGCTTCTCATCAATATTCCTCATAACAAATCCATCCATCCTTTGTAAAACAAGCTCAACCCTTGCTTCTCATCAATATTCCTCATTAAGAATCCATTCATTCTTTGTCAAAAAAGCTTTGGTTTATCGGCAGCTCCGTCCTCAATATACACGCTAAAATGCAGGTCTCTTTCTTTACCCTTCGATAGCTCAGTTGGTAGAGCGGAGGACTGTAGGCTGATGTTCAATCTGTAATTAGCAGGTATCCTTAGGTCGCTGGTTCAACTCCGGCTCGAAGGACATTTTTATAATGTTGTCCGGTTTGGGTCAACAGGTATTTCCTGATCGCAAACCCTTGCATCTTGTCAATATTCCTCATGAAAAATCCATCCATTCTTTGTAAAACAAGCTCAACCCTTGCTTCTCATCAATTTTCCTCATAACAAATCCATCCATCCTTTGTAAAACAAGCTCAACCCTTGCTTCTCATCAATAATCCTCATAACAAATCCATCCATCCTTTGTAAAACAAGCTCAACCCTTGCTTCTCATCAATATTCCTCATTAAGAATCCATTCATTCTTTGTCAAAAAAGCTTTGGTTTATCGGCAGCTCCGTCCTCAATATACACGCTAAAATGCAGGTCTCTTTCTTTACCCTTCGATAGCTCAGTTGGTAGAGCGGAGGACTTTAGGCTGATGTTCAATCTGTAGTTAGCAGGTATCCTTAGGTCGCTGGTTCAACTCCGGCTCGAAGGACATTTTTATAATGTTGTCCGGTTTGGGTCAACAGGTATTTCCTGATCGCAAACCCTTGCATCTTGTCAATATTCCTCATGACAAATCCATCCATTCTTTGTAAAACAAGCTCAACCCTTGCTTCTCATCAATATTCCTCATGAAAAATCCATCCATTCTTTGTAAAACAAGCTCAACCCTTGCTTCTCATCAATATTCCTCATAACAAATCCATCCATCCTTTGTAAAACAAGCTCAACCCTTGCTTCTCATCAATATTCCTCATTAAGAATCCATTCATTCTTTTTTTAAAAAAAGCTTTGGTTTATCGGCAGCTCCGTCCTCAATATACACGCTAAAATGCAGGTCTCTTTCTTTACCCTTCGATAGCTCAGTTGGTAGAGCGGAGGACTGTAGGCTGATGTTCAATCTGTAGTTAGCAGGTATCCTTTGGTCGCTGGTTCAACTCCGGCTCGAAGGACATTTTTATAATGTTGTCCGGTTTGGGTCAACAGGTATTTCCTGATCGCAAACCCTTGCATCTTGTCAATATTCATCATGACAAATCCATCCATTCTTTGTAAAACAAGCTCAACCCTTGCTTCTCATCAATATTCCCCATAACAAATCCATCCATCCTTTGTAAAACAAGCTCAACCCTTGCTTCTCATCAATATTCCTCATAACAAATCCATCCATCCTTTGTAAAACAAGCTCAACCCTTGCTTCTCATCAATATTCCTCATTAAGAATCCATTCATTCTTTGTCAAAAAAGCTTTGGTTTATCGGCAGCTCCGTCCTCAATATACACGCTAAAATGCAGGTCTCTTTCTTTACCCTTCGATAGCTCAGTTGGTAGAGCGGAGGACTTTAGGCTGATGTTCAATCTGTAGTTAGCAGGTATCCTTAGGTCGCTGGTTCAATTCCGGCTCGAAGGACATTTTTATAATGTTGTCCGGTTTGGGTCAACAGGTATTTCCTGATCGCAAACCCTTGCATCTTGTCAATATTCCTCATGACAAATCCATCCATTCTTTGTAAAACAAGCTCAACCCTTGCTTCTCATCAATATTCCTCATAACAAATCCATCCATCCTTTGTAAAACAAGCTCAACCCTTGCTTCTCATCAATATTCCTCATAACAAATCCATCCATCCTTTGTAAAACAAGCTCAACCCTTGCTTCTCATCAATATTCCTCATTAAGAATCCATTCATTCTTTGTCAAAAAAGCTTTGGTTTATCGGCAGCTCCGTCCTCAATATACACGCTAAAATGCAGGTCTCTTTCTTTACCCTTCGATAGCTCAGTTGGTAGAGCGGAGGACTGTAGGCTGATGTTCAATCTGTAATTAGCAGGTATCCTTAGGTCGCTGGTTCAACTCCGGCTCGAAGGACATTTTTATAATGTTGTCCGGTTTGGGTCAACAGGTATTTCCTGATCGCAAACCCTTGCATCTTGTTAATATTCCTCATGAAAAATCCATCCATTCTTTGTAAAACAAGCTCAACCCTTGCTTCTCATCAATTTTCCTCATAACAAATCCATCCATCCTTTGTAAAACAAGCTCAACCCTTGCTTCTCATCAATAATCCTCATAACAAATCCATCCATCCTTTGTAAAACAAGCTCAACCCTTGCTTCTCATCAATATTCCTCATTAAGAATCCATTCATTCTTTGTCAAAAAAGCTTTGGTTTATCGGCAGCTCCGTCCTCAATATACACGCTAAAATGCAGGTCTCTTTCTTTACCCTTCGATAGCTCAGTTGGTAGAGCGGAGGACTTTAGGCTGATGTTCAATCTGTAGTTAGCAGGTATCCTTAGGTCGCTGGTTCAACTCCGGCTCGAAGGACATTTTTATAATGTTGTCCGGTTTGGGTCAACAGGTATTTCCTGATCGCAAACCCTTGCATCTTGTCAATATTCCTCATGACAAATCCATCCATTCTTTGTAAAACAAGCTCAACCCTTGCTTCTCATCAATATTCCTCATGAAAAATCCATCCATTCTTTGTAAAACAAGCTCAACCCTTGCTTCTCATCAATATTCCTCATAACAAATCCATCCATCCTTTGTAAAACAAGCTCAACCCTTGCTTCTCATCAATATTCCTCATTAAGAATCCATTCATTCTTTTTTTAAAAAAAGCTTTGGTTTATCGGCAGCTCCGTCCTCAATATACACGCTAAAATGCAGGTCTCTTTCTTTACCCTTCGATAGCTCAGTTGGTAGAGCGGAGGACTGTAGGCTGATGTTCAATGTGCAATTAGCAGGTATCCTTAGGTCGCTGGTTCAACTCCGGCTCGAAGGACATTTTTATAATGTTGTCCTGTTTGGGTCAACAGGTATTTCCTGATCGCAAACCCTTGCTTCTTGTCAATATTCCTCATGACAAATCCATCCATCCTTTGTAAAACAAGCTCAACCCTTGCTTCTCATCAATATTCCTCATAACAAATCCATCCATCCTTTGTAAAACAAGCTCAACCCTTGCTTCTCATCAATATTCCTCATTAAGAATCCATTCATTCTTTGTCAAAAAAGCTTTGGTTTATCGGCAGCTCCGTCCTCAATATACACGCTAAAATGCAGGTCTCTTTCTTTACCCTTCGATAGCTCAGTTGGTAGAGCGGAGGACTGTAGGCTGATGTTCAATCTGTAATTAGCAGGTATCCTTAGGTCGCTGGTTCAACTCCGGCTCGAAGGACATTTTTATAATGTTGTCCGGTTTGGGTCAACAGGTATTTCCTGATCGCAAACCCTTGCATCTTGTCAATATTCCTCATGAAAAATCCATCCATTCTTTGTAAAACAAGCTCAACCCTTGCTTCTCATCAATTTTCCTCATAACAAATCCATCCATCCTTTGTAAAACAAGCTCAACCCTTGCTTCTCATCAATAATCCTCATAACAAAACCATCCATCCTTTGTAAAACAAGCTCAACCCTTGCTTCTCATCAATATTCCTCATTAAGAATCCATTCATTCTTTGTCAAAAAAGCTTTGGTTTATCGGCAGCTCCGTCCTCAATATACACGCTAAAATGCAGGTCTCTTTCTTTACCCTTCGATAGCTCAGTTGGTAGAGCGGAGGACTGTAGGCTGATGTTCAATGTGCAATTAGCAGGTATCCTTAGGTCGCTGGTTCAACTCTGGCTCGAAGGACATTTTTATAATGTTGTCCGGTTTGGGTCAACAGGTATTTCCTGATCGCAAACCCTTGCATCTTGTAAATATTCATCATGACAAATCCATCCATTCTTTGTAAAACAAGCTCAACCCTTGCTTCTCATCAATATTCCTCATAAAAAATCCATCCATCCTTTGTAAAACAAGCTCAACCCTTGCTTCTCATCAATATTCCTCATAACAAATCCATCCATCCTTTGTAAAACAAGCTCAACCCTTGCTTCTCATCAATATTCCTCATTAAGAATCCATTCATTCTTTGTCAAAAAAGCTTTGGTTTATCGGCAGCTCCGTCCTCAATATACACGCTAAAATGCAGGTCTCTTTCTTTACCCTTCGATAGCTCAGTTGGTAGAGCGGAGGACTGTAGGCTGATGTTCAATGTGCAATTAGCAGGTATCCTTAGGTCGCTGGTTCAACTCCGGCTCGAAGGACATTTTTATAATGTTGTCCTGTTTGGGTCAACAGGTATTTCCTGATCGCAAACCCTTGCTTCTTGTCAATATTCCTCATGACAAATCCATCCATCCTTTGTAAAACAAGCTCAACCCTTGCTTCTCATCAATATTCCTCATAACAAATCCATCCATCCTTTGTAAAACAAGCTCAACCCTTGCTTCTCATCAATATTCCTCATTAAGAATCCATTCATTCTTTGTCAAAAAAGCTTTGGTTTATCGGCAGCTCCGTCCTCAATATACACGCTAAAATGCAGGTCTCTTTCTTTACCCTTCGATAGCTCAGTTGGTAGAGCGGAGGACTGTAGGCTGATGTTCAATCTGTAATTAGCAGGTATCCTTAGGTCGCTGGTTCAACTCCGGCTCGAAGGACATTTTTATAATGTTGTCCGGTTTGGGTCAACAGGTATTTCCTGATCGCAAACCCTTGCATCTTGTCAATATTCCTCATGAAAAATCCATCCATTCTTTGTAAAACAAGCTCAACCCTTGCTTCTCATCAATTTTCCTCATAACAAATCCATCCATCCTTTGTAAAACAAGCTCAACCCTTGCTTCTCATCAATAATCCTCATAACAAAACCATCCATCCTTTGTAAAACAAGCTCAACCCTTGCTTCTCATCAATATTCCTCATTAAGAATCCATTCATTCTTTGTCAAAAAAGCTTTGGTTTATCGGCAGCTCCGTCCTCAATATACACGCTAAAATGCAGGTCTCTTTCTTTACCCTTCGATAGCTCAGTTGGTAGAGCGGAGGACTGTAGGCTGATGTTCAATGTGCAATTAGCAGGTATCCTTAGGTCGCTGGTTCAACTCTGGCTCGAAGGACATTTTTATAATGTTGTCCGGTTTGGGTCAACAGGTATTTCCTGATCGCAAACCCTTGCATCTTGTAAATATTCATCATGACAAATCCATCCATTCTTTGTAAAACAAGCTCAACCCTTGCTTCTCATCAATATTCCTCATAAAAAATCCATCCATCCTTTGTAAAACAAGCTCAACCCTTGCTTCTCATCAATATTCCTCATAACAAATCCATCCATCCTTTGTAAAACAAGCTCAACCCTTGCTTCTCATCAATATTCCTCATTAAGAATCCATTCATTCTTTGTCAAAAAAGCTTTGGTTTATCGGCAGCTCCGTCCTCAATATACACGCTAAAATGCAGGTCTCTTTCTTTACCCTTCGATAGCTCAGTTGGTAGAGCGGAGGACTGTAGGCTGATGTTCAATCTGTAGTTAGCAGGTATCCTTAGGTCGCTGGTTCAACTCCGGCTCGAAGGACATTTTTATAATGTTGTCCGGTTTGGGTCAACAGGTATTTCCTGATCGCAAACCCTTGCATCTTGTCAATATTCATCATGACAAATCCATCCATTCTTTGTAAAACAAGCTCAACCCTTGCTTCTCATCAATATTCCCCATAACAAATCCATCCATCCTTTGTAAAACAAGCTCAACCCTTGCTTCTCATCAATATTCCTCATAACAAATCCATCCATCCTTTGTAAAACAAGCTCAACCCTTGCTTCTCATCAATATTCCTCATTAAGAATCCATTCATTCTTTGTCAAAAAAGCTTTGGTTTATCGGCAGCTCCGTCCTCAATATACACGCTAAAATGCAGGTCTCTTTCTTTACCCTTCGATAGCTCAGTTGGTAGAGCGGAGGACTTTAGGCTGATGTTCAATCTGTAGTTAGCAGGTATCCTTAGGTCGCTGGTTCAATTCCGGCTCGAAGGACATTTTTATAATGTTGTCCGGTTTGGGTCAACAGGTATTTCCTGATCGCAAACCCTTGCATCTTGTCAATATTCCTCATGACAAATCCATCCATTCTTTGTAAAACAAGCTCAACCCTTGCTTCTCATCAATATTCCTCATAACAAATCCATCCATCCTTTGTAAAACAAGCTCAACCCTTGCTTCTCATCAATATTCCTCATAACAAATCCATCCATCCTTTGTAAAACAAGCTCAACCCTTGCTTCTCATCAATATTCCTCATTAAGAATCCATTCATTCTTTGTCAAAAAAGCTTTGGTTTATCGGCAGCTCCGTCCTCAATATACACGCTAAAATGCAGGTCTCTTTCTTTACCCTTCGATAGCTCAGTTGGTAGAGCGGAGGACTGTAGGCTGATGTTCAATCTGTAATTAGCAGGTATCCTTAGGTCGCTGGTTCAACTCCGGCTCGAAGGACATTTTTATAATGTTGTCCGGTTTGGGTCAACAGGTATTTCCTGATCGCAAACCCTTGCATCTTGTCAATATTCCTCATGAAAAATCCATCCATTCTTTGTAAAACAAGCTCAACCCTTGCTTCTCATCAATTTTCCTCATAACAAATCCATCCATCCTTTGTAAAACAAGCTCAACCCTTGCTTCTCATCAATAATCCTCATAACAAATCCATCCATCCTTTGTAAAACAAGCTCAACCCTTGCTTCTCATCAATATTCCTCATTAAGAATCCATTCATTCTTTGTCAAAAAAGCTTTGGTTTATCGGCAGCTCCGTCCTCAATATACACGCTAAAATGCAGGTCTCTTTCTTTACCCTTCGATAGCTCAGTTGGTAGAGCGGAGGACTTTAGGCTGATGTTCAATCTGTAGTTAGCAGGTATCCTTAGGTCGCTGGTTCAACTCCGGCTCGAAGGACATTTTTATAATGTTGTCCGGTTTGGGTCAACAGGTATTTCCTGATCGCAAACCCTTGCATCTTGTCAATATTCCTCATGACAAATCCATCCATTCTTTGTAAAACAAGCTCAACCCTTGCTTCTCATCAATATTCCTCATAACAAATCCATCCATCCTTTGTAAAACAAGCTCAACCCTTGCTTCTCATCAATATTCCTCATAACAAATCCATCCATCCTTTGTAAAACAAGCTCAACCCTTGCTTCTCATCAATATTCCTCATAACAAATCCATCCATCCTTTGTAAAACAAGCTCAACCCTTGCTTCTCATCAATATTCCTCATTAAGAATCCATTCATTCTTTGTCAAAAAAGCTTTGGTTTATCGGCAGCTCCGTCCTCAATATACACGCTAAAATGCAGGTCTCTTTCTTTACCCTTCGATAGCTCAGTTGGTAGAGCGGAGGACTGTAGGCTGATGTTCAATCTGTAATTAGCAGGTATCCTTAGGTCGCTGGTTTAACTCCGGCTCGAAGGACATTTTTATAATGTTGTCCGGTTTGGGTCAACAGGTATTTCCTGATCGCAAACCCTTGCATCTTGTCAATATTCCTCATGAAAAATCCATCCATTCTTTGTAAAACAAGCTCAACCCTTGCTTCTCATCAATTTTCCTCATAACAAATCCATCCATCCTTTGTAAAACAAGCTCAACCCTTGCTTCTCATCAATAATCCTCATAACAAAACCATCCATCCTTTGTAAAACAAGCTCAACCCTTGCTTCTCATCAATATTCCTCATTAAGAATCCATTCATTCTTTGTCAAAAAAGCTTTGGTTTATCGGCAGCTCCGTCCTCAATATACACGCTAAAATGCAGGTCTCTTTCTTTACCCTTCGATAGCTCAGTTGGTAGAGCGGAGGACTGTAGGCTGATGTTCAATGTGCAATTAGCAGGTATCCTTAGGTCGCTGGTTCAACTCCGGCTCGAAGGACATTTTTATAATGTTGTCCGGTTTGGGTCAACAGGTATTTCCTGATCGCAAACCCTTGCATCTTGTAAATATTCATCATGACAAATCCATCCATTCTTTGTAAAACAAGCTCAACCCTTGCTTCTCATCAATATTCCTCATAAAAAATCCATCCATCCTTTGTAAAACAAGCTCAACCCTTGCTTCTCATCAATATTCCTCATAACAAATCCATCCATCCTTTGTAAAACAAGCTCAACCCTTGCTTCTCATCAATATTCCTCATTAAGAATCCATTCATTCTTTGTCAAAAAAGCGTTGGTTTATCGGCAGCTCCGTCCTCAATATACACGCTAAAATGCAGGTCTCTTTGTTTACCCTTCGATAGCTCAGTTGGTAGAGCGGAGGACTGTAGGCTGATGTTCAATGTGCAATTAGCAGGTATCCTTAGGTCGCTGGTTTAACTCCGGCTCGAAGGACATTTTTATAATGTTGTCCGGTTTGGGTCAACAGGTATTTCCTGATCGCAAACCCTTGCTTCTTGTCAATATTCCTCATGACAAATCCATCCATTCAACTCCGGCTCGAAGGACATTTTTATAATGTTGTCCGGTTTGGGTCAACAGGTATTTCCTGATCGCAAACCCTTGCTTCTTGTCAATATTCCTCATGACAAATCCATCCATTCTTTGTAAAACAAGCTCAACCCTTGCTTCTCATCAATATTCCTCATAACAAATCCATCCATCCTTTGTAAAACAAGCTCAACCCTTGCTTCTCATCAATATTCCTCATTAAGAATCCATTCATTCTTTGTCAAAAAAGCTTTGGTTTATCGGCAGCTCCGTCCTCAATATACACGCTAAAATGCAGGTCTCTTTCTTTACCCTTCGATAGCTCAGTTGGTAGAGCGGAGGACTGTAGGCTGATGTTCAATCTGTAGTTAGCAGGTATCCTTAGGTCGCTGGTTCAACTCCGGCTCGAAGGACATTTTTATAATGTTGTCCGGTTTGGGTCAACAGGTATTTCCTGATCGCAAACCCTTGCATCTTGTCAATATTCCTCATGACAAATCCATCCATTCTTTGTAAAACAAGCTCAACCCTTGCTTCTCATCAATATTCCTCATAACAAATCCATCCATCCTTTGTAAAACAAGCTCAACCCTTGCTTCTCATCAATATTCCTCATAACAAATCCATCCATCCTTTGTAAAACAAGCTCAACCCTTGCTTCTCATCAATATTCCTCATTAAGAATCCATTCATTCTTTGTCAAAAAAGCTTTGGTTTATCGGCAGCTCCGTCCTCAATATACACGCTAAAATGCAGGTCTCTTTCTTTACCCTTCGATAGCTCAGTTGGTAGAGCGGAGGACTGTAGGCTGATGTTCAATGTGCAATTAGCAGGTATCCTTAGGTCGCTGGTTCAACTCCGGCTCGAAGGACATTTTTATAATGTTGTCCGGTTTGGGTCAACAGGTATTTCCTGATCGCAAACCCTTGCATCTCGTCAATATTCCTCATGACAAATCCATCCATTCTTTGTAAAACAAGCTCAACCCTTGCTTCTCATCAATATTCCTCATAACAAATCCATCCATCCTTTGTAAAACAAGCTCAACCCTTGCTTCTCATCAATATTCCTCATTAAGAATCCATTCATTCTTTGTCAAAAAAGCTTTGGTTTATCGGCAGCTCCGTCCTCAATATACACGCTAAAATGCAGGTCTCTTTCTTTACCCTTCGATAGCTCAGTTGGTAGAGCGGAGGACTGTAGGCTGATGTTCAATCTGTAGTTAGCAGGTATCCTTTGGTCGCTGGTTCAACTCCGGCTCGAAGGACATTTTTATAATGTTGTCCGGTTTGGGTCAACAGGTATTTCCTGATCGCAAACCCTTGCATCTTGTCAATATTCATCATGACAAATCCATCCATCCTTTGTATAACAAGCTCAACCCTTGCTTCTCATCAATATTCCTTATTAAGAATCCATTCATTCATTGTCAAAAAAGCTTTGGTTTATCGGCAGCTCCGTCCTCAATATACACGCTAAAATGCAGGTCTCTTTCTTTACCCTTCGATAGCTCAGTTGGTAGAGCGGAGGACTGTAGGCTGATGTTCAATCTGTAGTTAGCAGGTATCCTTAGGTCGCTGGTTCAACTCCGGCTCGAAGAACATTTTTATAATGTTGTCCGGTTTGGGTCAACAGGTATTTCCTGATCGCAAACCCTTGCATCTTGTCAATATTCCTCATGAAAAATCCATCCATTCTTTGTAAAACAAGCTCAACCCTTGCTTCTCATCAATTTTCCTCATAACAAATCCATCCATCCTTTGTAAAACAAGCTCAACCCTTGCTTCTCATCAATATTCCTCATTAAGAATCCATTCATTCTTTGTCAAAAAAGCTTTGGTTTATCGGCAGCTCCGTCCTCAATATACACGCTAAAATGCAGGTCTCTTTCTTTACCCTTCGATAGCTCAGTTGGTAGAGCGGAGGACTGTAGGCTGATGTTCAATGTGCAATTAGCAGGTATCCTTAGGTCGCTGGTTTAACTCCGGCTCGAAGGACATTTTTATAATGTTGTCCGGTTTGGGTCAACAGGTATTTCCTGATCGCAAACCCTTGCTTCTTGTCAATATTCCTCATGACAAATCCATCCATTCAACTCCGGCTCGAAGGACATTTTTATAATGTTGTCCGGTTTGGGTCAACAGGTATTTCCTGATCGCAAACCCTTGCTTCTTGTCAATATTCCTCATGACAAATCCATCCATTCTTTGTAAAACAAGCTCAACCCTTGCTTCTCATCAATATTCCTCATAACAAATCCATCCATCCTTTGTAAAACAAGCTCAACCCTTGCTTCTCATCAATATTCCTCATTAAGAATCCATTCATTCTTTGTCAAAAAAGCTTTGGTTTATCGGCAGCTCCGTCCTCAATATACACGCTAAAATGCAGGTCTCTTTCTTTACCCTTCGATAGCTCAGTTGGTAGAGCGGAGGACTGTAGGCTGATGTTCAATCTGTAGTTAGCAGGTATCCTTAGGTCGCTGGTTCAACTCCGGCTCGAAGGACATTTTTATAATGTTGTCCGGTTTGGGTCAACAGGTATTTCCTGATCGCAAACCCTTGCATCTTGTCAATATTCCTCATGACAAATCCATCCATTCTTTGTAAAACAAGCTCAACCCTTGCTTCTCATCAATATTCCTCATAACAAATCCATCCATCCTTTGTAAAACAAGCTCAACCCTTGCTTCTCATCAATATTCCTCATAACAAATCCATCCATCCTTTGTAAAACAAGCTCAACCCTTGCTTCTCATCAATATTCCTCATTAAGAATCCATTCATTCTTTGTCAAAAAAGCTTTGGTTTATCGGCAGCTCCGTCCTCAATATACACGCTAAAATGCAGGTCTCTTTCTTTACCCTTCGATAGCTCAGTTGGTAGAGCGGAGGACTGTAGGCTGATGTTCAATGTGCAATTAGCAGGTATCCTTAGGTCGCTGGTTCAACTCCGGCTCGAAGGACATTTTTATAATGTTGTCCGGTTTGGGTCAACAGGTATTTCCTGATCGCAAACCCTTGCATCTTGTCAATATTCCTCATGACAAATCCATCCATTCTTTGTAAAACAAGCTCAACCCTTGCTTCTCATCAATATTCCTCATAACAAATCCATCCATCCTTTGTAAAACAAGCTCAACCCTTGCTTCTCATCAATATTCCTCATTAAGAATCCATTCATTCTTTGTCAAAAAAGCTTTGGTTTATCGGCAGCTCCGTCCTCAATATACACGCTAAAATGCAGGTCTCTTTCTTTACCCTTCGATAGCTCAGTTGGTAGAGCGGAGGACTGTAGGCTGATGTTCAATCTGTAGTTAGCAGGTATCCTTTGGTCGCTGGTTCAACTCCGGCTCGAAGGACATTTTTATAATGTTGTCCGGTTTGGGTCAACAGGTATTTCCTGATCGCAAACCCTTGCATCTTGTCAATATTCATCATGACAAATCCATCCATCCTTTGTAAAACAAGCTCAACCCTTGCTTCTCATCAATATTCCTTATTAAGAATCCATTCATTCATTGTCAAAAAAGCTTTGGTTTATCGGCAGCTCCGTCCTCAATATACACGCTAAAATGCAGGTCTCTTTCTTTACCCTTCGATAGCTCAGTTGGTAGAGCGGAGGACTGTAGGCTGATGTTCAATCTGTAGTTAGCAGGTATCCTTAGGTCGCTGGTTCAACTCCGGCTCGAAGAACATTTTTATAATGTTGTCCGGTTTGGGTCAACAGGTATTTCCTGATCGCAAACCCTTGCATCTTGTCAATATTCATCATGACAAATCCATCCATTCTTTGTAAAACAAGCTCAACCCTTGCTTCTCATCAATATTCCTCATAACAAATCCATCCATCCTTTGTAAAACAAGCTCAACCCTTGCTTCTCATCAATAATCCTCATAACAAAACCATCCATCCTTTGTAAAACAAGCTCAACCCTTGCTTCTCATCAATATTCCTCATTAAGAATCCATTCATTCTTTGTCAAAAAAGCTTTGGTTTATCGGCAGCTCCGTCCTCAATATACACGCTAAAATGCAGGTCTCTTTCTTTACCCTTCGATAGCTCAGTTGGTAGAGCGGAGGACTGTAGGCTGATGTTCAATGTGCAATTAGCAGGTATCCTTAGGTCGCTGGTTCAACTCTGGCTCGAAGGACATTTTTATAATGTTGTCCGGTTTGGGTCAACAGGTATTTCCTGATCGCAAACCCTTGCATCTTGTAAATATTCATCATGACAAATCCATCCATTCTTTGTAAAACAAGCTCAACCCTTGCTTCTCATCAATATTCCTCATAAAAAATCCATCCATCCTTTGTAAAACAAGCTCAACCCTTGCTTCTCATCAATATTCCTCATAACAAATCCATCCATCCTTTGTAAAACAAGCTCAACCCTTGCTTCTCATCAATATTCCTCATTAAGAATCCATTCATTCTTTGTCAAAAAAGCTTTGGTTTATCGGCAGCTCCGTCCTCAATATACACGCTAAAATGCAGGTCTCTTTCTTTACCCTTCGATAGCTCAGTTGGTAGAGCGGAGGACTGTAGGCTGATGTTCAATCTGTAGTTAGCAGGTATCCTTAGGTCGCTGGTTCAACTCCGGCTCGAAGGACATTTTTATAATGTTGTCCGGTTTGGGTCAACAGGTATTTCCTGATCGCAAACCCTTGCATCTTGTCAATATTCATCATGACAAATCCATCCATTCTTTGTAAAACAAGCTCAACCCTTGCTTCTCATCAATATTCCTCATAACAAATCCATCCATCCTTTGTAAAACAAGCTCAACCCTTGCTTCTCATCAATATTCCTCATTAAGAATCCATTCATTCTTTGTCAAAAAAGCTTTGGTTTATCGGCAGCTCCGTCCTCAATATACACGCTAAAATGCAGGTCTCTTTCTTTACCCTTCGATAGCTCAGTTGGTAGAGCGGAGGACTTTAGGCTGATGTTCAATCTGTAGTTAGCAGGTATCCTTAGGTCGCTGGTTCAACTCCGGCTCGAAGGACATTTTTATAATGTTGTCCTGTTTGGGTCAACAGGTATTTCCTGATCGCAAACCCTTGCATCTTGTCAATATTCCTCATGACAAATCCATCCATCCTTTGTAAAACAAGCTCAACCCTTGCTTCTCATCAATATTCCTCATAACAAATCCATCCATCCTTTGTAAAACAAGCTCAACCCTTGCTTCTCATCAATATTCCTTATTAAGAATCCATTCATTCATTGTCAAAAAAGCTTTGGTTTATCGGCAGCTCCGTCCTCAATATACACGCTAAAATGCAGGTCTCTTTCTTTACCCTTCGATAGCTCAGTTGGTAGAGCGGAGGACTGTAGGCTGATGTTCAATCTGTAGTTAGCAGGTATCCTTAGGTCGCTGGTTCAACTCCGGCTCGAAGAACATTTTTATAATGTTGTCCGGTTTGGGTCAACAGGTATTTCCTGATCGCAAACCCTTGCATCTTGTCAATATTCCTCATGAAAAATCCATCCATTCTTTGTAAAACAAGCTCAACCCTTGCTTCTCATCAATTTTCCTCATAACAAATCCATCCATCCTTTGTAAAACAAGCTCAACCCTTGCTTCTCATCAATATTCCTCATTAAGAATCCATTCATTCTTTGTCAAAAAAGCTTTGGTTTATCGGCAGCTCCGTCCTCAATATACACGCTAAAATGCAGGTCTCTTTCTTTACCCTTCGATAGCTCAGTTGGTAGAGCGGAGGACTGTAGGCTGATGTTCAATGTGCAATTAGCAGGTATCCTTAGGTCGCTGGTTTAACTCCGGCTCGAAGGACATTTTTATAATGTTGTCCGGTTTGGGTCAACAGGTATTTCCTGATCGCAAACCCTTGCTTCTTGTCAATATTCCTCATGACAAATCCATCCATTCAACTCCGGCTCGAAGGACATTTTTATAATGTTGTCCGGTTTGGGTCAACAGGTATTTCCTGATCGCAAACCCTTGCTTCTTGTCAATATTCCTCATGACAAATCCATCCATTCTTTGTAAAACAAGCTCAACCCTTGCTTCTCATCAATATTCCTCATAACAAATCCATCCATCCTTTGTAAAACAAGCTCAACCCTTGCTTCTCATCAATATTCCTCATTAAGAATCCATTCATTCTTTGTCAAAAAAGCTTTGGTTTATCGGCAGCTCCGTCCTCAATATACACGCTAAAATGCAGGTCTCTTTCTTTACCCTTCGATAGCTCAGTTGGTAGAGCGGAGGACTGTAGGCTGATGTTCAATCTGTAGTTAGCAGGTATCCTTAGGTCGCTGGTTCAACTCCGGCTCGAAGGACATTTTTATAATGTTGTCCGGTTTGGGTCAACAGGTATTTCCTGATCGCAAACCCTTGCATCTTGTCAATATTCCTCATGACAAATCCATCCATTCTTTGTAAAACAAGCTCAACCCTTGCTTCTCATCAATATTCCTCATAACAAATCCATCCATCCTTTGTAAAACAAGCTCAACCCTTGCTTCTCATCAATATTCCTCATAACAAATCCATCCATCCTTTGTAAAACAAGCTCAACCCTTGCTTCTCATCAATATTCCTCATTAAGAATCCATTCATTCTTTGTCAAAAAAGCTTTGGTTTATCGGCAGCTCCGTCCTCAATATACACGCTAAAATGCAGGTCTCTTTCTTTACCCTTCGATAGCTCAGTTGGTAGAGCGGAGGACTGTAGGCTGATGTTCAATGTGCAATTAGCAGGTATCCTTAGGTCGCTGGTTCAACTCCGGCTCGAAGGACATTTTTATAATGTTGTCCGGTTTGGGTCAACAGGTATTTCCTGATCGCAAACCCTTGCATCTTGTCAATATTCCTCATGACAAATCCATCCATTCTTTGTAAAACAAGCTCAACCCTTGCTTCTCATCAATATTCCTCATAACAAATCCATCCATCCTTTGTAAAACAAGCTCAACCCTTGCTTCTCATCAATATTCCTCATTAAGAATCCATTCATTCTTTGTCAAAAAAGCTTTGGTTTATCGGCAGCTCCGTCCTCAATATACACGCTAAAATGCAGGTCTCTTTCTTTACCCTTCGATAGCTCAGTTGGTAGAGCGGAGGACTGTAGGCTGATGTTCAATCTGTAGTTAGCAGGTATCCTTTGGTCGCTGGTTCAACTCCGGCTCGAAGGACATTTTTATAATGTTGTCCGGTTTGGGTCAACAGGTATTTCCTGATCGCAAACCCTTGCATCTTGTCAATATTCATCATGACAAATCCATCCATCCTTTGTAAAACAAGCTCAACCCTTGCTTCTCATCAATATTCCTTATTAAGAATCCATTCATTCATTGTCAAAAAAGCTTTGGTTTATCGGCAGCTCCGTCCTCAATATACACGCTAAAATGCAGGTCTCTTTCTTTACCCTTCGATAGCTCAGTTGGTAGAGCGGAGGACTGTAGGCTGATGTTCAATCTGTAGTTAGCAGGTATCCTTAGGTCGCTGGTTCAACTCCGGCTCGAAGAACATTTTTATAATGTTGTCCGGTTTGGGTCAACAGGTATTTCCTGATCGCAAACCCTTGCATCTTGTCAATATTCATCATGACAAATCCATCCATTCTTTGTAAAACAAGCTCAACCCTTGCTTCTCATCAATATTCCTCATAACAAATCCATCCATCCTTTGTAAAACAAGCTCAACCCTTGCTTCTCATCAATATTCCTCATTAAGAATCCATTCATTCTTTGTCAAAAAAGCTTTGGTTTATCGGCAGCTCCGTCCTCAATATACACGCTAAAATGCAGGTCTCTTTCTTTACCCTTCGATAGCTCAGTTGGTAGAGCGGAGGACTGTAGGCTGATGTTCAATGTGCAATTAGCAGGTATCCTTAGGTCGCTGGTTCAACTCCGGCTCGAAGGACATTTTTATAATGTTGTTCGGTTTGGGTCAACAGGTATTTCCTGATCGCAAACCCTTGCATCTTGTCAATATTCCTCATGAAAAATCCATCCATTCTTTGTAAAACAAGCTCAAACCTTGCTTCTCATCAATTTTCCTCATAACAAATCCATCCATCCTTTGTAAAACAAGCTCAACCCTTGCTTCTCATCAATAATCCTCATAACAAAACCATCCATCCTTTGTAAAACAAGCTCAACCCTTGCTTCTCATCAATATTCCTCATTAAGAATCCATTCATTCTTTTTTTAAAAAAAGCTTTGGTTTATCGGCAGCTCCGTCCTCAATATACACGCTAAAATGCAGGTCTCTTTCTTTACCCTTCGATAGCTCAGTTGGTAGAGCGGAGGACTGTAGGCTGATGTTCAATGTGCAATTAGCAGGTATCCTTAGGTCGCTGGTTCAACTCCGGCTCGAAGGACATTTTTATAATGTTGTCCTGTTTGGGTCAACAGGTATTTCCTGATCGCAAACCCTTGCTTCTTGTCAATATTCCTCATGACAAATCCATCCATCCTTTGTAAAACAAGCTCAACCCTTGCTTCTCATCAATATTCCTCATAACAAATCCATCCATCCTTTGTAAAACAAGCTCAACCCTTGCTTCTCATAAATATTCCTCATTAAGAATCCATTCATTCTTTGTCAAAAAAGCTTTGGTTTATCGGCAGCTCCGTCCTCAATATACACGCTAAAATGCAGGTCTCTTTCTTTACCCTTCGATAGCTCAGTTGGTAGAGCGGAGGACTGTAGGCTGATGTTCAATCTGTAATTAGCAGGTATCCTTAGGTCGCTGGTTCAACTCCGGCTCGAAGGACATTTTTATAATGTTGTCCGGTTTGGGTCAACAGGTATTTCCTGATCGCAAACCCTTGCATCTTGTCAATATTCCTCATGAAAAATCCATCCATTCTTTGTAAAACAAGCTCAACCCTTGCTTCTCATCAATTTTCCTCATAACAAATCCATCCATCCTTTGTAAAACAAGCTCAACCCTTGCTTCTCATCAATAATCCTCATAACAAAACCATCCATCCTTTGTAAAACAAGCTCAACCCTTGCTTCTCATCAATATTCCTCATTAAGAATCCATTCATTCTTTGTCAAAAAAGCTTTGGTTTATCGGCAGCTCCGTCCTCAATATACACGCTAAAATGCAGGTCTCTTTCTTTACCCTTCGATAGCTCAGTTGGTAGAGCGGAGGACTGTAGGCTGATGTTCAATGTGCAATTAGCAGGTATCCTTAGGTCGCTGGTTCAACTCTGGCTCGAAGGACATTTTTATAATGTTGTCCGGTTTGGGTCAACAGGTATTTCCTGATCGCAAACCCTTGCATCTTGTAAATATTCATCATGACAAATCCATCCATTCTTTGTAAAACAAGCTCAACCCTTGCTTCTCATCAATATTCCTCATAAAAAATCCATCCATCCTTTGTAAAACAAGCTCAACCCTTGCTTCTCATCAATATTCCTCATAACAAATCCATCCATCCTTTGTAAAACAAGCTCAACCCTTGCTTCTCATCAATATTCCTCATTAAGAATCCATTCATTCTTTGTCAAAAAAGCTTTGGTTTATCGGCAGCTCCGTCCTCAATATACACGCTAAAATGCAGGTCTCTTTCTTTACCCTTCGATAGCTCAGTTGGTAGAGCGGAGGACTGTAGGCTGATGTTCAATCTGTAGTTAGCAGGTATCCTTAGGTCGCTGGTTCAACTCCGGCTCGAAGGACATTTTTATAATGTTGTCCGGTTTGGGTCAACAGGTATTTCCTGATCGCAAACCCTTGCATCTTGTCAATATTCATTATGACAAATCCATCCATTCTTTGTAAAACAAGCTCAACCCTTGCTTCTCATCAATATTCCTCATAACAAATCCATCCATCCTTTGTAAAACAAGCTCAACCCTTGCTTCTCATCAATATTCCTCATTAAGAATCCATTCATTCTTTGTCAAAAAAGCTTTGGTTTATCGGCAGCTCCGTCCTCAATATACACGCTAAAATGCAGGTCTCTTTCTTTACCCTTCGATAGCTCAGTTGGTAGAGCGGAGGACTTTAGGCTGATGTTCAATCTGTAGTTAGCAGGTATCCTTAGGTCGCTGGTTCAATTCCGGCTCGAAGGACATTTTTATAATGTTGTCCGGTTTGGGTCAACAGGTATTTCCTGATCGCAAACCCTTGCATCTTGTCAATATTCCTCATGACAAATCCATCCATTCTTTGTAAAACAAGCTCAACCCTTGCTTCTCATCAATATTCCTCATAACAAATCCATCCATCCTTTGTAAAACAAGCTCAACCCTTGCTTCTCATCAATATTCCTCATAACAAATCCATCCATCCTTTGTAAAACAAGCTCAACCCTTGCTTCTCATCAATATTCCTCATTAAGAATCCATTCATTCTTTGTCAAAAAAGCTTTGGTTTATCGGCAGCTCCGTCCTCAATATACACGCTAAAATGCAGGTCTCTTTCTTTACCCTTCGATAGCTCAGTTGGTAGAGCGGAGGACTGTAGGCTGATGTTCAATCTGTAATTAGCAGGTATCCTTAGGTCGCTGGTTCAACTCCGGCTCGAAGGACATTTTTATAATGTTGTCCGGTTTGGGTCAACAGGTATTTCCTGATCGCAAACCCTTGCATCTTGTCAATATTCCTCATGAAAAATCCATCCATTCTTTGTAAAACAAGCTCAACCCTTGCTTCTCATCAATTTTCCTCATAACAAATCCATCCATCCTTTGTAAAACAAGCTCAACCCTTGCTTCTCATCAATAATCCTCATAACAAATCCATCCATCCTTTGTAAAACAAGCTCAACCCTTGCTTCTCATCAATATTCCTCATTAAGAATCCATTCATTCTTTGTCAAAAAAGCTTTGGTTTATCGGCAGCTCCGTCCTCAATATACACGCTAAAATGCAGGTCTCTTTCTTTACCCTTCGATAGCTCAGTTGGTAGAGCGGAGGACTTTAGGCTGATGTTCAATCTGTAGTTAGCAGGTATCCTTAGGTCGCTGGTTCAACTCCGGCTCGAAGGACATTTTTATAATGTTGTCCGGTTTGGGTCAACAGGTATTTCCTGATCGCAAACCCTTGCATCTTGTCAATATTCCTCATGACAAATCCATCCATTCTTTGTAAAACAAGCTCAACCCTTGCTTCTCATCAATATTCCTCATAACAAATCCATCCATCCTTTGTAAAACAAGCTCAACCCTTGCTTCTCATCAATATTCCTCATAACAAATCCATCCATCCTTTGTAAAACAAGCTCAACCCTTGCTTCTCATCAATATTCCTCATAACAAATCCATCCATCCTTTGTAAAACAAGCTCAACCCTTGCTTCTCATCAATATTCCTCATTAAGAATCCATTCATTCTTTGTCAAAAAAGCTTTGGTTTATCGGCAGCTCCGTCCTCAATATACACGCTAAAATGCAGGTCTCTTTCTTTACCCTTCGATAGCTCAGTTGGTAGAGCGGAGGACTGTAGGCTGATGTTCAATCTGTAATTAGCAGGTATCCTTAGGTCGCTGGTTCAACTCCGGCTCGAAGGACATTTTTATAATGTTGTCCGGTTTGGGTCAACAGGTATTTCCTGATCGCAAACCCTTGCATCTTGTCAATATTCCTCATGAAAAATCCATCCATTCTTTGTAAAACAAGCTCAACCCTTGCTTCTCATCAATTTTCCTCATAACAAATCCATCCATCCTTTGTAAAACAAGCTCAACCCTTGCTTCTCATCAATAATCCTCATAACAAAACCATCCATCCTTTGTAAAACAAGCTCAACCCTTGCTTCTCATCAATATTCCTCATTAAGAATCCATTCATTCTTTGTCAAAAAAGCTTTGGTTTATCGGCAGCTCCGTCCTCAATATACACGCTAAAATGCAGGTCTCTTTCTTTACCCTTCGATAGCTCAGTTGGTAGAGCGGAGGACTGTAGGCTGATGTTCAATGTGCAATTAGCAGGTATCCTTAGGTCGCTGGTTCAACTCCGGCTCGAAGGACATTTTTATAATGTTGTCCGGTTTGGGTCAACAGGTATTTCCTGATCGCAAACCCTTGCATCTTGTAAATATTCATCATGACAAATCCATCCATTCTTTGTAAAACAAGCTCAACCCTTGCTTCTCATCAATATTCCTCATAAAAAATCCATCCATCCTTTGTAAAACAAGCTCAACCCTTGCTTCTCATCAATATTCCTCATAACAAATCCATCCATCCTTTGTAAAACAAGCTCAACCCTTGCTTCTCATCAATATTCCTCATTAAGAATCCATTCATTCTTTGTCAAAAAAGCGTTGGTTTATCGGCAGCTCCGTCCTCAATATACACGCTAAAATGCAGGTCTCTTTCTTTACCCTTCGATAGCTCAGTTGGTAGAGCGGAGGACTGTAGGCTGATGTTCAATGTGCAATTAGCAGGTATCCTTAGGTCGCTGGTTTAACTCCGGCTCGAAGGACATTTTTATAATGTTGTCCGGTTTGGGTCAACAGGTATTTCCTGATCGCAAACCCTTGCTTCTTGTCAATATTCCTCATGACAAATCCATCCATTCAACTCCGGCTCGAAGGACATTTTTATAATGTTGTCCGGTTTGGGTCAACAGGTATTTCCTGATCGCAAACCCTTGCTTCTTGTCAATATTCCTCATGACAAATCCATCCATTCTTTGTAAAACAAGCTCAACCCTTGCTTCTCATCAATATTCCTCATAACAAATCCATCCATCCTTTGTAAAACAAGCTCAACCCTTGCTTCTCATCAATATTCCTCATTAAGAATCCATTCATTCTTTGTCAAAAAAGCTTTGGTTTATCGGCAGCTCCGTCCTCAATATACACGCTAAAATGCAGGTCTCTTTCTTTACCCTTCGATAGCTCAGTTGGTAGAGCGGAGGACTGTAGGCTGATGTTCAATCTGTAGTTAGCAGGTATCCTTAGGTCGCTGGTTCAACTCCGGCTCGAAGGACATTTTTATAATGTTGTCCGGTTTGGGTCAACAGGTATTTCCTGATCGCAAACCCTTGCATCTTGTCAATATTCCTCATGACAAATCCATCCATTCTTTGTAAAACAAGCTCAACCCTTGCTTCTCATCAATATTCCTCATAACAAATCCATCCATCCTTTGTAAAACAAGCTCAACCCTTGCTTCTCATCAATATTCCTCATAACAAATCCATCCATCCTTTGTAAAACAAGCTCAACCCTTGCTTCTCATCAATATTCCTCATTAAGAATCCATTCATTCTTTGTCAAAAAAGCTTTGGTTTATCGGCAGCTCCGTCCTCAATATACACGCTAAAATGCAGGTCTCTTTCTTTACCCTTCGATAGCTCAGTTGGTAGAGCGGAGGACTGTAGGCTGATGTTCAATGTGCAATTAGCAGGTATCCTTAGGTCGCTGGTTCAACTCCGGCTCGAAGGACATTTTTATAATGTTGTCCGGTTTGGGTCAACAGGTATTTCCTGATCGCAAACCCTTGCATCTTGTCAATATTCCTCATGACAAATCCATCCATTCTTTGTAAAACAAGCTCAACCCTTGCTTCTCATCAATATTCCTCATAACAAATCCATCCATCCTTTGTAAAACAAGCTCAACCCTTGCTTCTCATCAATATTCCTCATTAAGAATCCATTCATTCTTTGTCAAAAAAGCTTTGGTTTATCGGCAGCTCCGTCCTCAATATACACGCTAAAATGCAGGTCTCTTTCTTTACCCTTCGATAGCTCAGTTGGTAGAGCGGAGGACTGTAGGCTGATGTTCAATCTGTAGTTAGCAGGTATCCTTTGGTCGCTGGTTCAACTCCGGCTCGAAGGACATTTTTATAATGTTGTCCGGTTTGGGTCAACAGGTATTTCCTGATCGCAAACCCTTGCATCTTGTCAATATTCATCATGACAAATCCATCCATCCTTTGTATAACAAGCTCAACCCTTGCTTCTCATCAATATTCCTTATTAAGAATCCATTCATTCATTGTCAAAAAAGCTTTGGTTTATCGGCAGCTCCGTCCTCAATATACACGCTAAAATGCAGGTCTCTTTCTATACCCTTCGATAGCTCAGTTGGTAGAGCGGAGGACTGTAGGCTGATGTTCAATCTGTAGTTAGCAGGTATCCTTAGGTCGCTGGTTCAACTCCGGCTCGAAGAACATTTTTATAATGTTGTCCGGTTTGGGTCAACAGGTATTTCCTGATCGCAAACCCTTGCATCTTGTCAATATTCCTCATGAAAAATCCATCCATTCTTTGTAAAACAAGCTCAACCCTTGCTTCTCATCAATTTTCCTCATAACAAATCCATCCATCCTTTGTAAAACAAGCTCAACCCTTGCTTCTCATCAATATTCCTCATTAAGAATCCATTCATTCTTTGTCAAAAAAGCTTTGGTTTATCGGCAGCTCCGTCCTCAATATACACGCTAAAATGCAGGTCTCTTTCTTTACCCTTCGATAGCTCAGTTGGTAGAGCGGAGGACTGTAGGCTGATGTTCAATGTGCAATTAGCAGGTATCCTTAGGTCGCTGGTTTAACTCCGGCTCGAAGGACATTTTTATAATGTTGTCCGGTTTGGGTCAACAGGTATTTCCTGATCGCAAACCCTTGCTTCTTGTCAATATTCCTCATGACAAATCCATCCATTCAACTCCGGCTCGAAGGACATTTTTATAATGTTGTCCGGTTTGGGTCAACAGGTATTTCCTGATCGCAAACCCTTGCTTCTTGTCAATATTCCTCATGACAAATCCATCCATTCTTTGTAAAACAAGCTCAACCCTTGCTTCTCATCAATATTCCTCATAACAAATCCATCCATCCTTTGTAAAACAAGCTCAACCCTTGCTTCTCATCAATATTCCTCATTAAGAATCCATTCATTCTTTGTCAAAAAAGCGTTGGTTTATCGGCAGCTCCGTCCTCAATATACACGCTAAAATGCAGGTCTCTTTCTTTACCCTTCGATAGCTCAGTTGGTAGAGCGGAGGACTGTAGGCTGATGTTCAATGTGCAATTAGCAGGTATCCTTAGGTCGCTGGTTTAACTCCGGCTCGAAGGACATTTTTATAATGTTGTCCGGTTTGGGTCAACAGGTATTTCCTGATCGCAAACCCTTGCTTCTTGTCAATATTCCTCATGACAAATCCATCCATTCAACTCCGGCTCGAAGGACATTTTTATAATGTTGTCCGGTTTGGGTCAACAGGTATTTCCTGATCGCAAACCCTTGCTTCTTGTCAATATTCCTCATGACAAATCCATCCATTCTTTGTAAAACAAGCTCAACCCTTGCTTCTCATCAATATTCCTCATAACAAATCCATCCATCCTTTGTAAAACAAGCTCAACCCTTGCTTCTCATCAATATTCCTCATTAAGAATCCATTCATTCTTTGTCAAAAAAGCTTTGGTTTATCGGCAGCTCCGTCCTCAATATACACGCTAAAATGCAGGTCTCTTTCTTTACCCTTCGATAGCTCAGTTGGTAGAGCGGAGGACTGTAGGCTGATGTTCAATCTGTAGTTAGCAGGTATCCTTAGGTCGCTGGTTCAACTCCGGCTCGAAGGACATTTTTATAATGTTGTCCGGTTTGGGTCAACAGGTATTTCCTGATCGCAAACCCTTGCATCTTGTCAATATTCCTCATGACAAATCCATCCATTCTTTGTAAAACAAGCTCAACCCTTGCTTCTCATCAATATTCCTCATAACAAATCCATCCATCCTTTGTAAAACAAGCTCAACCCTTGCTTCTCATCAATATTCCTCATAACAAATCCATCCATCCTTTGTAAAACAAGCTCAACCCTTGCTTCTCATCAATATTCCTCATTAAGAATCCATTCATTCTTTGTCAAAAAAGCTTTGGTTTATCGGCAGCTCCGTCCTCAATATACACGCTAAAATGCAGGTCTCTTTCTTTACCCTTCGATAGCTCAGTTGGTAGAGCGGAGGACTGTAGGCTGATGTTCAATGTGCAATTAGCAGGTATCCTTAGGTCGCTGGTTCAACTCCGGCTCGAAGGACATTTTTATAATGTTGTCCGGTTTGGGTCAACAGGTATTTCCTGATCGCAAACCCTTGCATCTTGTCAATATTCCTCATGACAAATCCATCCATTCTTTGTAAAACAAGCTCAACCCTTGCTTCTCATCAATATTCCTCATAACAAATCCATCCATCCTTTGTAAAACAAGCTCAACCCTTGCTTCTCATCAATATTCCTCATAACAAATCCATCCATCCTTTGTAAAACAAGCTCAACCCTTGCTTCTCATCAATATTCCTCATTAAGAATCCATTCATTCTTTGTCAAAAAAGCTTTGGTTTATCGGCAGCTCCGTCCTCAATATACACGCTAAAATGCAGGTCTCTTTCTTTACCCTTCGATAGCTCAGTTGGTAGAGCGGAGGACTGTAGGCTGATGTTCAATGTGCAATTAGCAGGTATCCTTAGGTCGCTGGTTCAACTCCGGCTCGAAGGACATTTTTATAATGTTGTCCGGTTTGGGTCAACAGGTATTTCCTGATCGCAAACCCTTGCATCTTGTCAATATTCCTCATGACAAATCCATCCATTCTTTGTAAAACAAGCTCAACCCTTGCTTCTCATCAATATTCCTCATAACAAATCCATCCATCCTTTGTAAAACAAGCTCAACCCTTGCTTCTCATCAATATTCCTCATTAAGAATCCATTCATTCTTTGTCAAAAAAGCTTTGGTTTATCGGCAGCTCCGTCCTCAATATACACGCTAAAATGCAGGTCTCTTTCTTTACCCTTCGATAGCTCAGTTGGTAGAGCGGAGGACTGTAGGCTGATGTTCAATCTGTAGTTAGCAGGTATCCTTAGGTCGCTGGTTCAACTCCGGCTCGAAGAACATTTTTATAATGTTGTCCGGTTTGGGTCAACAGGTATTTCCTGATCGCAAACCCTTGCATCTTGTCAATATTCATCATGACAAATCCATCCATTCTTTGTAAAACAAGCTCAACCCTTGCTTCTCATCAATATTCCTCATAACAAATTCATCCATCCTTTGTAAAACAAGCTCAACCCTTGCTTCTCATCAATATTCCTCATAACAAATCCATCCATCCTTTGTAAAACAAGCTCAACCCTTGCTTCTCATCAATATTCCTCATTAAGAATCCATTCATTCTTTGTCAAAAAAGCTTTGGTTTATCGGCAGCTCCGTCCTCAATATACACGCTAAAATGCAGGTCTCTTTCTTTACCCTTCGATAGCTCAGTTGGTAGAGCGGAGGACTGTAGGCTGATGTTCAATGTGCAATTAGCAGGTATCCTTAGGTCGCTGGTTCAACTCCGGCTCGAAGGACATTTTTATAATGTTGTCCTGTTTGGGTCAACAGGTATTTCCTGATCGCAAACCCTTGCTTCTTGTCAATATTCCTCATGACAAATCCATCCATTCTTTGTAAAACAAGCTCAACCCTTGCTTCTCATCAATATTCCTCATAACAAATCAATCCATCCTTTGTAAAACAAGCTCAACCCTTGCTTCTCATCAATATTCCTCATTTAGAATCCATTCATTCTTTGTCAAAAAAGCTTTGGTTTATCGGCAGCTCCGTCCTCAATATACACGCTAAAATGCAGGTCTCTTTCTTTACCCTTCGATAGCTCAGTTGGTAGAGCGGAGGACTGTAGGCTGATGTTCAATCTGTAATTAGCAGGTATCCTTAGGTCGCTGGTTCAACTCCGGCTCGAAGGACATTTTTATAATGTTGTCCGGTTTGGGTCAACAGGTATTTCCTGATCGCAAACCCTTGCATCTTGTCAATATTCATCATGACAAATCCATCCATCCTTTGTAAAACAAGCTCAACCCTTGCTTCTCATCAATATTCCTTATTAAGAATCCATTCATTCATTGTCAAAAAAGCTTTGGTTTATCGGCAGCTCCGTCCTCAATATACACGCTAAAATGCAGGTCTCTTTCTTTACCCTTCGATAGCTCAGTTGGTAGAGCGGAGGACTGTAGGCTGATGTTCAATCTGTAGTTAGCAGGTATCCTTAGGTCGCTGGTTCAACTCCGGCTCGAAGAACATTTTTATAATGTTGTCCGGTTTGGGTCAACAGGTATTTCCTGATCGCAAACCCTTGCATCTTGTCAATATTCATCATGACAAATCCATCCATTCTTTGTAAAACAAGCTCAACCCTTGCTTCTCATCAATATTCCTCATAACAAATTCATCCATCCTTTGTAAAACAAGCTCAACCCTTGCTTCTCATCAATATTCCTCATAACAAATCCATCCATCCTTTGTAAAACAAGCTCAACCCTTGCTTCTCATCAATATTCCTCATTAAGAATCCATTCATTCTTTGTCAAAAAAGCTTTGGTTTATCGGCAGCTCCGTCCTCAATATACACGCTAAAATGCAGGTCTCTTTCTTTACCCTTCGATAGCTCAGTTGGTAGAGCGGAGGACTGTAGGCTGATGTTCAATGTGCAATTAGCAGGTATCCTTAGGTCGCTGGTTCAACTCCGGCTCGAAGGACATTTTTATAATGTTGTCCTGTTTGGGTCAACAGGTATTTCCTGATCGCAAACCCTTGCTTCTTGTCAATATTCCTCATGACAAATCCATCCATTCTTTGTAAAACAAGCTCAACCCTTGCTTCTCATCAATATTCCTCATAACAAATCAATCCATCCTTTGTAAAACAAGCTCAACCCTTGCTTCTCATCAATATTCCTCATTTAGAATCCATTCATTCTTTGTCAAAAAAGCTTTGGTTTATCGGCAGCTCCGTCCTCAATATACACGCTAAAATGCAGGTCTCTTTCTTTACCCTTCGATAGCTCAGTTGGTAGAGCGGAGGACTGTAGGCTGATGTTCAATCTGTAATTAGCAGGTATCCTTAGGTCGCTGGTTCAACTCCGGCTCGAAGGACATTTTTATAATGTTGTTCGGTTTGGGTCAACAGGTATTTCCTGATCGCAAACCCTTGCATCTTGTCAATATTCCTCATGAAAAATCCATCCATTCTTTGTAAAACAAGCTCAACCCTTGCTTCTCATCAATAATCCTCATAACAAAACCATCCATCCTTTGTAAAACAAGCTCAACCCTTGCTTCTCATCAATATTCCTCATTAAGAATCCATTCATTCTTTGTCAAAAAAGCTTTGGTTTATCGGCAGCTCCGTCCTCAATATACACGCTAAAATGCAGGTCTCTTTCTTTACCCTTCGATAGCTCAGTTGGTAGAGCGGAGGACTGTAGGCTGATGTTCAATCTGTAGTTAGCATGTATCCTTAGGTCGCTGGTTCAACTCCGGCTCGAAGGACATTTTTATAATGTTGTCCGGTTTGGGTCAACAGGTATTTCCTGATCGCAAACCCTTGCATCTTGTCAATATTCCTCATGAAAAATCCATCCATTCTTTGTAAAACAAGCTCAACCCTTGCTTCTCATCAATATTCCTCATTAAGAATCCATTCATTCTTTGTCAAAAAAGCTTTGGTTTATCGGCAGCTCCGTCCTCAATATACACGCTAAAATGCAGGTCTCTTTCTTTACCCTTCGATAGCTCAGTTGGTAGAGCGGAGGACTGTAGGCTGATGTTCAATCTGTAATTAGCAGGTATCCTTAGGTCGCTGGTTCAACTCCGGCTCGAAGGACATTTTTATAATGTTGTCCGGTTTGGGTCAACAGGTATTTCCTGATCGCAAACCCTTGCATCTTGTCAATATTCCTCATGAAAAATCCATCCATTCTTTGTAAAACAAGCTCAACCCTTGCTTCTCATCAATTTTCCTCATAACAAATCCATCCATCCTTTGTAAAACAAGCTCAACCCTTGCTTCTCATCAATAATCCTCATAACAAAACCATCCATCCTTTGTAAAACAAGCTCAACCCTTGCTTCTCATCAATATTCCTCATTAAGAATCCATTCATTCTTTGTCAAAAAAGCTTTGGTTTATCGGCAGCTCCGTCCTCAATATACACGCTAAAATGCAGGTCTCTTTCTTTACCCTTCGATAGCTCAGTTGGTAGAGCGGAGGACTGTAGGCTGATGTTCAATGTGCAATTAGCAGGTATCCTTAGGTCGCTGGTTCAACTCCGGCTCGAAGGACATTTTTATAATGTTGTCCGGTTTGGGTCAACAGGTATTTCCTGATCGCAAACCCTTGCATCTTGTAAATATTCATCATGACAAATCCATCCATTCTTTGTAAAACAAGCTCAACCCTTGCTTCTCATCAATATTCCTCATAAAAAATCCATCCATCCTTTGTAAAACAAGCTCAACCCTTGCTTCTCATCAATATTCCTCATAACAAATCCATCCATCCTTTGTAAAACAAGCTCAACCCTTGCTTCTCATCAATATTCCTCATTAAGAATCCATTCATTCTTTGTCAAAAAAGCTTTGGTTTATCGGCAGCTCCGTCCTCAATATACACGCTAAAATGCAGGTCTCTTTCTTTACCCTTCGATAGCTCAGTTGGTAGAGCGGAGGACTGTAGGCTGATGTTCAATGTGCAATTAGCAGGTATCCTTAGGTCGCTGGTTTAACTCCGGCTCGAAGGACATTTTTATAATGTTGTCCGGTTTGGGTCAACAGGTATTTCCTGATCGCAAACCCTTGCTTCTTGTCAATATTCCTCATGACAAATCCATCCATTCAACTCCGGCTCGAAGGACATTTTTATAATGTTGTCCGGTTTGGGTCAACAGGTATTTCCTGATCGCAAACCCTTGCTTCTTGTCAATATTCCTCATGACAAATCCATCCATTCTTTGTAAAACAAGCTCAACCCTTGCTTCTCATCAATATTCCTCATAACAAATCCATCCATCCTTTGTAAAACAAGCTCAACCCTTGCTTCTCATCAATATTCCTCATTAAGAATCCATTCATTCTTTGTCAAAAAAGCTTTGGTTTATCGGCAGCTCCGTCCTCAATATACACGCTAAAATGCAGGTCTCTTTCTTTACCCTTCGATAGCTCAGTTGGTAGAGCGGAGGACTGTAGGCTGATGTTCAATCTGTAGTTAGCAGGTATCCTTAGGTCGCTGGTTCAACTCCGGCTCGAAGGACATTTTTATAATGTTGTCCGGTTTGGGTCAACAGGTATTTCCTGATCGCAAACCCTTGCATCTTGTCAATATTCATCATGACAAATCCATCCATTCTTTGTAAAACAAGCTCAACCCTTGCTTCTCATCAATATTCCCCATAACAAATCCATCCATCCTTTGTAAAACAACCTCAACCCTTGCTTCTCATCAATATTCCTCATAACAAATCCATCCATCCTTTGTAAAACAAGCTCAACCCTTGCTTCTCATCAATATTCCTCATTAAGAATCCATTCATTCTTTGTCAAAAAAGCTTTGGTTTATCGGCAGCTCCGTCCTCAATATACACGCTAAAATGCAGGTCTCTTTCTTTACCCTTCGATAGCTCAGTTGGTAGAGCGGAGGACTTTAGGCTGATGTTCAATCTGTAGTTAGCAGGTATCCTTAGGTCGCTGGTTCAATTCCGGCTCGAAGGACATTTTTATAATGTTGTCCGGTTTGGGTCAACAGGTATTTCCTGATCGCAAACCCTTGCATCTTGTCAATATTCCTCATGACAAATCCATCCATTCTTTGTAAAACAAGCTCAACCCTTGCTTCTCATCAATATTCCTCATAACAAATCCATCCATCCTTTGTAAAACAAGCTCAACCCTTGCTTCTCATCAATATTCCTCATAACAAATCCATCCATCCTTTGTAAAACAAGCTCAACCCTTGCTTCTCATTAATATTCCTCATTAAGAATCCATTCATTCTTTGTCAAAAAAGCTTTGGTTTATCGGCAGCTCCGTCCTCAATATACACGCTAAAATGCAGGTCTCTTTCTTTACCCTTCGATAGCTCAGTTGGTAGAGCGGAGGACTGTAGGCTGATGTTCAATCTGTAATTAGCAGGTATCCTTAGGTCGCTGGTTCAACTCCCGCTCGAAGGACATTTTTATAATGTTGTCCGGTTTGGGTCAACAGGTATTTCCTGATCGCAAACCCTTGCATCTTGTCAATATTCCTCATGACAAATCCATCCATTCTTTGTAAAACAAGCTCAACCCTTGCTTCTCATCAATATTCCTCATAACAAATCCATCCATCCTTTGTAAAACAAGCTCAACCCTTGCTTCTCATCAATATTCCTCATAACAAATCCATCCATCCTTTGTAAAACAAGCTCAACCCTTGCTTCTCATCAATATTC
The DNA here is from genome assembly GCF_964276395.1 of Gasterosteus aculeatus. Taxonomy (NCBI): domain Eukaryota; kingdom Metazoa; phylum Chordata; class Actinopteri; order Perciformes; family Gasterosteidae; genus Gasterosteus; species Gasterosteus aculeatus. Next base: position 4,767,549 of record NC_135700.1, read on the forward strand.
CTCATTAAGAATCCATTCATTCTTTGTCAAAAAAGCTTTGGTTTATCGGCAGCTCCGTCCTCAATATACACGATAAAATGCAGGTCTCTTTCTTTACCCTTCGATAGCTCAGTTGGTAGAGCGGAGGACTGTAGGCTGATGTTCAATGTGCAATTAGCAGGTATCCTTAGGTCGCTGGTTCAACTCCGGCTCGAAGGACATTTTTATAATGTTGTCCGGTTTGGGTCAACAGGTATTTCCTAATCGCAAACCCTTGCTTCTTGTCAATATTCCTCATGACAAATCCATTCATTCTTTGTAAAACAAGCTCAACCCTTGCTTCTCATCAATATTCCTCATAACAAATCCATCCATCCTTTGTAAAACAAGCTCAACCCTTGCTTCTCATCGATATTCCTCATTAAGAACCCATTCATTCTTTGTCAAAAAAGCTTTGGTTTATCGGCAGCTCCGTCCTCAATATACACGCTAAAATGCAAGTCTCTTTCTTTACCCTTCGATAGCTCAGTTGGTAGAGCGGAGGACTGTAGGCTGATGTTCAATCCGCATTTAGCAGGTATCCTTAGGTCGCTGGTTCAACTCTGGCTCGAAGGACATTTTTATAATGTTGTCCGGTTTGGGTGAACAGGTATTTCCTGATCGCAAACCCTTGCTTCTTGTCAATATTCCTCATGACAAATCCATCCATTCTTTGTAAAACAAGCTCAACCCTTGCTTCTCATCAATATCCGTCATAACAAATCCATCCATCCTTTGTAAAACAAGCTCAACCCTTGCTTCTCATCGATATTCCTCATTAAGAATCCATTCATTCTTTGTCAAAAAAGCTTTGGTTTATCGGCAGCTCCGTCCTCAATATACACGCTAAAATGCAGGTCTCTTTCCTTACCCTTCGATAGCTCAGTTGGTAGAGCGGAGGACTGTAGGCTGATGTTCAATGTGCAATTAGCAGGTATCCTTAGGTCGCTGGTTCAACTCCGGCTCGAAGGACATTTTTATAATGTTGTCCGGTTTGGGTCAACAGGTATTTCCTGATCGCAAACCCTTGCTTCTTGTCAATATTCCTCATGACAAATCCATCCATTCTTTGTAAAACAAGCTCAACCCTTGCTTCTCATCAATATTCCTCATAACAAATCCATCCATCCTTTGTAAAACAAGCTCAACCCTTGCTTCTCATTGATATTCCTCATTAAGAACCCATTCATTCTTTGTCAAAAAAGCTTTGGTTTATCGGCAGCTCCGTCCTCAATATACACGCTAAAATGCAAGTCTCTTTCTTTACCCTTCGATAGCTCAGTTGGTAGAGCGGAGGACTGTAGGCTGATGTTCAATCCGCATTTAGCAGGTATCCTTAGGTCGCTGGTTCAACTCTGGCTCGAAGGACATTTTTATAATGTTGTCCGGTTTGGGTGAACAGGTATTTCCTGATCGCAAACCCTTGCTTCTTGTCAATATTCCTCATGACAAATCCATCCATTCTTTGTAAAACAAGCTCAACCCTTGCTTCTTATCAATATTCCCCATTAGGAATCCATTCATTCTTTGTCAAACAAGCCTTGGTTTATTGTCAGCTCCATCCTCAATATACACGCTAAAATGCAGGTTTCTTTCTTTACCCTTCGATAGCTCAGTTGGTAGAGAGGAGGACTGTAGGCTGATGTTCAATCTGCAATTAGCAGGTATCCTTAGGTCGCTGGTCCAACTCCGGCTCGAAGGACATTTTTATAATGTTGTCCGTTTTGGGTCAACAGGTATTTCCTGATCGCAAACCTTGCTTTTTGTCAATATTCCTCATGACAAATCCATCCATTCTTTGTAAAACAAGCTCAACCCTTGCTTCTCATCAATATTCCTCAGAACAAATCCATCCATCCTTTGTAAAACAAGCTCAACCCTTGCTTCTCATCGATATTCCTCATTAAGAACCCATTCATTCTTTGTCAAAAAAGCTTTGGTTTATCGGCAGCTCCGTCCTCAATATACACGCTAAAATGCAAGTCTCTTTCTTTACCCTTCGATAGCTCAGTTGGTAGAGCGGAGGACTGTAGGCTGATGTTCAATCCGCATTTAGCAGGTATCCTTAGGTCGCTGGTTCAACTCTGGCTCGAAGGACATTTTTATAATGTTGTCCGGTTTGGGTGAACAGGTATTTCCTGATCGCAAACCCTTGCTTCTTGTCAATATTCCTCATGACAAATCCATCCATTCTTTGTAAAACAAGCTCAACCCTTGCTTCTTATCAATATTCCCCATTAGGAATCCATTCATTCTTTGTCAAACAAGCCTTGGTTTATTGTCAGCTCCATCCTCAATATACACGCTAAAATGCAGGTTTCTTTCTTTACCCTTCGATAGCTCAGTTGGTAGAGCGGAGGACTGTAGGCTGATGTTCAGTCTGCAATTAGCAGGTATCCTTAGGTCGCTGGTTCAACTCCGGCTCAAAGGAAATTTTAATAATTTTGTCCGGTTTAGGTCAACAGGTATTTCCTGATCGCAAACCCTGGCTTCTTGTCAATATTCCTCATGACAAATCCATGCATTCTTTGTAAAACAAGCTCAACCCTTGCTTCTCATCAATATTCCTCATTAAGAATCCATTCATTCTTTGTCAAAAAAGCTTTGGTTTATCGGCAGCTTCGTCCTCAATATCCACGCTAAAATGCAGGTCTCTTTCTTTACCCTTCGATAGCTCAGTTGGTAGAGCGGAGGACTGTAGGCTGATGTTCAATCTGCAATTAGCAGGTATCGTTAGGTCGCTGGTTCAACTCCGGCTCGAAGGACATTTTTATAATGTTGTCCGGTTTAGGTCAACAGGTATTTCCTGATCGCAAACCCTGGCTTCTTGTCAATATTCCTCATGACAAATCCATGCATTCTTTGTAAAACAAGCTCAACCCTTGCTTCTCATCAATATTCCTCATTAAGAATCCATTCATTCTTTGTCAAAAAAGCTTTGGTTTATCGGCAGCTCCGTCCTCAATATACACGCTAAAATGCAGGTCTCTTTCTTTACCCTTCGATAGCTCAGTTGGTAGAGCGGAGGACTGTAGGTTGATGTTCAATCCGCATTTAGCAGGTATCCTTAGGTCGCTGGTTCAACTCTGGCTCGAAGGACATTTTTATAATGTTGTCCGGTTTGGGTGAACAGGTATTTCCTGATCGCAAACCCTTGCTTCTTGTCAATATTCCTCATGACAAATCCATCCATTCTTTGTAAAACAAGCTCAACCCTTGCTTCTCATCAATATTCCTCATAACAAATCCATCCATCCTTTGTAAAACAAGCTCAACCCTTGCTTCTCATCAATATTCCTCATAACAAATCCATCCATCCTTTGTAAAACAAGCTCAACCCTTGCTTCTCATCAATATTCCTCATTAAGAATCCATTCATTCTTTGTCAAAAAAGCTTTGGTTTATCGGCAGCTCCGTCCTCAATATACACGCTAAAATGCAGGTCTCTTTCTTTACCCTTCGATAGCTCAGTTGGTAGAGCGGAGGACTGTAGGCTGATGTTCAATGTGCAATTAGCAGGTATCCTTAGGTCGCTGGTTCAACTCCGCCTCGAAGGACATTTTTATAATGTTGTCCTGTTTGGGTCAACAGGTATTTCCTGATCGCAAACCCTTGCTTCTCATCAATATTCCTCATAACAAATCCATCCATCCTTTGTAAAACAAGCTCAACCCTTGCTTCTCATCAATATTCCTCATAACAAATCCATCCATCCTTTGTAAAACAAGCTCAACCCTTGCTTCTCATCAATATTCCTCATTAAGAATCCATTCATTCTTTGTCAAAAAAGCTTTGGTTTATCGGCAGCTCCGTCCTCAATATACACGCTAAAATGCAGGTCTCTTTCTTTACCCTTCGATAGCTCAGTTGGTAGAGCGGAGGACTGTAGGCTGATGTTCAATGTGCAATTAGCAGGTATCCTTAGGTCGCTGGTTCAACTCCGGCTCGAAGGACATTTTTATAATGTTGTCCGGTTTGGGTCAACAGGTATTTCCTAATCGCAAACCCTTGCTTCTTGTCAATATTCCTCATGACAAATCCATTCATTCTTTGTAAAACAAGCTCAACCCTTGCTTCTCATCAATATCCGTCATAACAAATCCATCCATCCTTTGTAAAACAAGCTCAACCCTTGCTTCTCATCGATATTCCTCATTAAGAATCCATTCATTCTTTGTCAAAAAAGCTTTGGTTTATCGGCAGCTCCGTCCTCAATATACACGCTAAAATGCAGGTCTCTTTCCTTACCCTTCGATAGCTCAGTTGGTAGAGCGGAGGACTGTAGGCTGATGTTCAATGTGCAATTAGCAGGTATCCTTAGGTCGCTGGTTCAACTCCGGCTCGAAGGACATTTTTATAATGTTGTCCGGTTTGGGTGAACAGGTATTTCCTGATCGCAAACCCTTGCTTCTTGTCAATATTCCTCATGACAAATCCATCCATTCTTTGTAAAACAAGCTCAACCCTTGCTTCTTATCAATATTCCCCATTAGGAATCCATTCATTCTTTGTCAAACAAGCCTTGGTTTATTGTCAGCTCCATCCTCAATATACACGCTAAAATGCAGGTTTCTTTCTTTACCCTTCGATAGCTCAGTTGGTAGAGAGGAGGACTGTAGGCTGATGTTCAATCTGCAATTAGCAGGTATCCTTAGGTCGCTGGTCAAACTCCGGCTCGAAGGACATTTTTATAATGTTGTCCGTTTTGGGTCAACAGGTATTTCCTGATCGCAAACCTTGCTTTTTGTCAATATTCCTCATGACAAATCCATCCATTCTTTGTAAAACAAGCTCAACCCTTGCTTCTCATCAATATTCCTCAGAACAAATCCATCCATCCTTTGTAAAACAAGCTCAACCCTTGCTTCTCATCAATATTCCTCATTAAGAATCCATTCATTCTTTGTCAAAAAAGCTTTGGTTTATCGGCAGCTCCGTCCTCAATATACACGCTAAAATGCAGGTCTCTTTCTTTACCCTTCGATAGCTCAGTTGGTAGAGCGGAGGACTGTAGGCTGATGTTCAATCTGCAATTAGCAGGTATCCTTAGGTCGCTGGTTCAACTCCGGCTCGAAGGACATTTTTATAATGTTGTCCGGTTTGGGTCAACAGGTATTTCATGATCGCAAACCCTTGCTTCTTGTCAATATTCCTCATGACAAATCCATCCATTCTTTGTAAAACAAGCTCAACCCTTGCTTCTCATCAATATTCCTCATTAAGAATCCATTCATTCTTTGTCAAAAAAGCTTTGGTTTATCGGCAGCTCCGTCCTCAATATACACGCTAAAATGCAGGTCTCTTTCTTTACCCTTCGATAGCTCAGTTGGTAGAGCGGAGGACTGTAGGCTGATGTTCAGTCTGCAATTAGCAGGTATCCTTAGGTCGCTGGTTCAACTCCGGCTCGAAGGAAATTTTAATAATGTTGTCCGGTTTAGGTCAACAGGTATTTCCTGATCGCAAACCCTGGCTTCTTGTCAATATTCCTCATGACAAATCCATGCATTCTTTGTAAAACAAGCTCAACCCTTGCTTCTCATCAATATTCCTCATTAAGAATCCATTCATTCTTTGTCAAAAAAGCTTTGGTTTATCGGCAGCTTCGTCCTCAATATCCACGCTAAAATGCAGGTCTCTTTCTTTACCCTTCGATAGCTCAGTTGGTAGAGCGGAGGACTGTAGGCTGATGTTCAATCTGCAATTAGCAGGTATCCTTAGGTCGCTGGTTCAACTCCGGCTCGAAGGACATTTTTATAATGTTGTCCGGTTTAGGTCAACAGGTATTTCCTGATCGCAAACCCTGGCTTCTTGTCAATATTCCTCATGACAAATCCATGCATTCTTTGTAAAACAAGCTCAACCCTTGCTTCTCATCAATATTCCTCATTAAGAATCCATTCATTCTTTGTCAAAAAAGCTTTGGTTTATCGGCAGCTCCGTCCTCAATATACACGCTAAAATGCAGGTCTCTTTCTTTACCCTTCGATAGCTCAGTTGGTAGAGCGGAGGACTGTAGGTTGATGTTCAATCCGCATTTAGCAGGTATCCTTAGGTCGCTGGTTCAACTCTGGCTCGAAGGACATTTTTATAATGTTGTCCGGTTTGGGTGAACAGGTATTTCCTGATCGCAAACCCTTGCTTCTTGTCAATATTCCTCATGACAAATCCATCCATTCTTTGTAAAACAAGCTCAACCCTTGCTTCTCATCAATATTCCTCATAACAAATCCATCCATCCTTTGTAAAACAAGCTCAACCCTTGCTTCTCATCAATATTCCTCATAACAAATCCATCCATCCTTTGTAAAACAAGCTCAACCCTTGCTTCTCATCAATATTCCTCATTAAGAATCCATTCATTCTTTGTCAAAAAAGCTTTGGTTTATCGGCAGCTCCGTCCTCAATATACACGCTAAAATGCAGGTCTCTTTCTTTACCCTTCGATAGCTCAGTTGGTAGAGCGGAGGACTGTAGGCTGATGTTCAATGTGCAATTAGCAGGTATCCTTAGGTCGCTGGTTCAACTCCGCCTCGAAGGACATTTTTATAATGTTGTCCTGTTTGGGTCAACAGGTATTTCCTGATCGCAAACCCTTGCTTCTTGTCAATATTCCTCATGACAAATCCATCCATTCTTTGTAAAACAAGCTCAACCCTTGCTTCTCATCAATATTCCTCATAACAAATCCATCCATCCTTTGTAAAACAAGCTCAACCCTTGCTTCTCATCAATATTCCTCATAACAAATCCATCCATCCTTTGTAAAACAAGCTCAACCCTTGCTTCTCATCAATATTCCTCATAACAAATCCATCCATCCTTTGTAAAACAAGCTCAACCCTTGCTTCTCATCAATATTCCTCATAACAAATCCATCCATCCTTTGTAAAACAAGCTCAACCCTTGCTTCTCATCAATATTCCTCATTAAGAATCCATTCATTCTTTGTCAAAAAAGCTTTGGTTTATCGGCAGCTCCGTCCTCAATATACACGCTAAAATGCAGGTCTCTGTCTTTACCCTTCGATAGCTCAGTTGGTAGAGCGGAGGACTGTAGGCTGATGTTCAATGTGCAATTAGCAGGTATCCTTAGGTCGCTGGTTCAACTCCGGCTCGAAGGACATTTTTATAATGTTGTCCGGTTTGGGTCAACAGGTATTTCCTGATCACAAACCCTTGCTTCTTGTCAATATTCCTCATGACAAATCCATCCATTCTTTGTAAAACAAGCTCAACCCTTGCTTCTCATCAATATTCCTCATAACAAATCCATCCATCCTTTGTAAAACAAGCTCAACCCTTGCTTCTCATCAATATTCCTCATTAAGAATCCATTCATTCTTTGTCAAAAAAGCTTTCGTTTATCGGCAGCTCAGTCCTCAATATACACGCTAAAATGCAGGTCTCTTTCTTTACCCTTCGATAGCTCAGTTGGTAGAGCGGAGGACTGTAGGCTGATGTTCAATGTGCAATTAGCAGGTATACTTAGGTCGCTGGTTCAACTCCGGCTCGAAGGACATTTTTATAATGTTGTCCGGTTTGGGTCAACAGGTATTTCCTGATCGCAAACCCTTGCATCTTGTCAATATTCCTCATGACAAATCCATCCATTCTTTGTAAAACAAGCTCAACCCTTGCTTCTCATCAATATTCCTCATAACAAATCCATCCATCCTTTGTAAAACAAGCTCAACCCTTGCTTCTCATCAATATTCCTCATTAAGAATCCATTCATTCTTTGTCAAAAAAGCTTTGGTTTATCGGCAGCTCCGTCCTCAATATACACGCTAAAATGCAGGTCTCTTTCTTTACCCTTCGATAGCTCAGTTGGTAGAGCGGAGGACTGTAGGCTGATGTTCAATGTGCAATTAGCAGGTATCCTTAGTTCGCTGGTTCAACTCCGGCTCGAAGGACATTTTTATAATGTTGTCCGGTTTGGGTCAACAGGTATTTCCTGATCGCAAACCCTTGCATCTTGTCAATATTCCTCATGACAAATCCATCCATCCTTTGTAAAACAAGCTCAACCCTTGCTTCTCATCAATATTCCTCATAACAAATCCATCCATCCTTTGTAAAACAAGCTCAACCCTTGCTTCTCATCAATATTCCTCATTAAGGATCCATTCATTCTTTGTCAAAAAAGCTTTGGTTTATCGGCAGCTCCGTCCTCAATATACACGCTAAAATGCAGGTCTCTTTCTTTACCCTTCGATAGCTCAGTTGGTAGAGCGGAGGAATGTAGGCTGATGTTCAATGTGCAATTAGCAGGTATCCTTAGGTCGCTGGTTCAACTCCGGCTCGAAGGACATTTTTATAATGTTGTCCGGTTTGGGTCAACAGGTATTTCCTGATCGCAAACCCTTGCTTCTTGTCAATATTCCTCATGACAAATCCATCCATTCTTTGTAAAACAAGCTCAACCCTTGCTTCTCATCAATATTCCTCATAATAAATCCATCCATCCTTTGTAAAACAAGCTCAACCCTTGCTTCTCATCAATATTCCTCATTAAGAATCCATTCATTCTTTGTCAAAAAAGCTTTGGTTTATCGGCAGCTCCGTCCTCAATATACACGCTAAAATGCAGGTCTCTTTCTTTACCCTTCGATAGCTCAGTTAGTAGAGCGGAGGACTGTAGGCTGATGTTCAATCTGTAGTTAGCAGGTATCCTTAGGTCGCTGGTTCAACTCTGGCTCGAAGGACATTTTTATAATGTTGTCCGGTTTGGGTCAACAGGTATTTCCTGATCGCAAACCCTTGCATCTTGTCAATATTCCTCATGACAAATCCATCCATTCTTTGTAAAACAAGCTCAACCCTTGCTTCTCATCAATATTCCTCATAACAAATCCATCCATCCTTTGTAAAACAAGCTCAACCCTTGCTTCTCATCAATATTCCTCATAACAAATCCATCCATCCTTTGTAAAACAAGCTCAACCCTTGCTTCTCATCAATATTCCTCATTAAGAATCCATTCATTCTTTGTCAAAAAAGCTTTGGTTTATCGGCAGCTCCGTCCTCAATATACACACTAAAATGCAGGTCTCTTTCTTTACCCTTCGATAGCTCAGTTGGTAGAGTGGAGGACTCTAGGCTGATGTTCAATGTGCAATTAGCAGGTATCCTTAGGTCGCTGGTTCAACTCCGGCTCGAAGGACATTTTTATGATGTTGTCCGTTTTGGGTCAACAGGTATTTCCTGATCGCAAACCCTTGCATCTTGTCAATATTCCTCATGACAAATCCATCCATTTTTTTGTAAAACAAGCTCAACCCTTGCTTCTCATCAATATTCCTCATAACAAATCCATCCATCCTTTGTAAAACAAGCTCAACCCTTGCTTCTCATCAATATTCCTCATAACAAATCCATCCATCCTTTGTAAAACAAGCTCAACCCTTGCTTCTCATCAATATTCCTCATTAAGAATCCATTCATTCTTTGTCAAAAAAGCTTTGGTTTATCGGCAGCTCCGTCCTCAATATACACGCTAAAATGCAGGTCTCTTTCTTTACCCTTCGATAGCTCAGTTGGTAGAGCGGTGGACTGTAGGCTGATGTTCAATGTGCAATTAGCAGGTATCCTTAGGTCGGTGGTTCAACTCCGGCTCGAAGGACATTTTCATAATGTTGTCCGGTTTGGGACAACAGGTATTTCCTGATCGCAAACCCTTGCTTCTTGTCAATATTCCTCATGACAAATCCATCCATTCTTTGTAAAACAAGCTCAACCCTTGCTTCTCATCAATATTCCTCATAACAAATCCATCCATCCTTTGTAAAACAAGCTCAACCCTTGCTTCTCATCAATATTCCTCATTAAGAATCCATTTATTCTTTGTCAAAAAAGCTTTGGTTTATCGGCAGCTCCGTCCTCAATATACACGCTAAAATGCAGGTCTCTTTCTTTACCCTTCGATAGCTCAGTTGGTAGAGCGGAGGACTGTAGGCTGATGTTCAATGTGCAATTAGCAGGTATCCTTAGGTCGCTGGTTCAACTCCGGCTCGAAGGACATTTTTATAATGTTGTCCGGTTTGGGTCAACAGGTATTTCCTGATCGCAAACCCTTGCATCTTGTCAATATTCCTCATGACAAATCCATCCATTCTTTGTAAAACAAGCTCAACCCTTGCTTCTCATCAATATTCCTCATAACAAATCCATCCATCCTTTGTAAAACAAGCTCAACCCTTGCTTCTCATCAATATTCCTCATAACAAATCCATCCATCCTTTGTAAAACAAGCTCAACCCTTGCTTCTCATCAATATTCCTCATTAAGAATCCATTCATTCTTTGTCAAAAAAGCTTTGGTTTATCGGCAGCTCCATCCTCAATATACACGCTAAAATGCAGGTCTCTTTCTTTACCCTTCGATAGCTCAGTTGGTAGAGCGGAGGACTGTAGGCTGATGTTCAATGTGCAATTAGCAGGTATCCTTAGGTCGCTGGTTCAACTCCGGCTCAAAGGACATTTTTATAATGTTGTCCGGTTTGGGTCAACAGGTATTTCCTGATCGCAAACCCTTGCTTCTTGTCAATATTCCTCATGACAAATCCATCCATTCTTTGTAAAACAAGCTCAACCCTTGCTTCTCATCAATATTCCTCATAATAAATCCATCCATCCTTTGTAAAACAAGCTCAACCCTTGCTTCTCATCAATATTCCTCATTAAGAATTCATTCATTCTTTGTCAAAAAAGCTTTGGTTTATCGGTAGCTCCGTCCTCAATATACACGCTAAAATGCAGGTCTCTTTCTTTACCCTTCGATAGCTCAGTTGGTAGAGCGGAGGACTGTAGGCTGATGTTCAATGTGCAATTTGCACGTATCCTTAGGTCGCTGGTTCAACTCCGGCTCGAAGGACATTTTTATAATGTTGTCCGGTTTGGGTCAACAGGTATTTCCTGATCGCAAACCCTTGCTTCTTGTCAATATTCCTCATGACAAATCCATCCATTCTTTGTAAAACAAGCTCAACCCTTGCTTCTCATCAATATTCCTCATAACAAATCCATCCATCCTTTGTAAAACAAGCTCAACCCTTGCTTCTCATCAATATTCCTCATTAAGAATCCATTCATTCTTTGTCAAAAAAGCTTTGGTTTATCGGCAGCTCCGTCCTCAATATACCCGCTAAAATGCAGGTCTCTTTCTTTACCCTTCGATAGCTCAGTTGGTAGAGCGGAGGACTGTAGGCTGATGTTCAATGTGCAATTAGCAGGTATCCTTAGGTCGCTGGTTCAACTCCGGCTCGAAGGACATTTTTATAATGTTGTCCGGTTTGGGTCAACAGGTATTTCCTGATCGCAAACCCTTGCTTCTTGTCAATATTCCTCATGACAAATCCATCCATTCTTTGTAAAACAAGCTCAACCCTTGCTTCTCATCAATATTCCTCATAACAAATCCATCCATCCTTTGTAAAACAAGCTCAACCCTTGCTTCTCATCAATATTCCTCATTAAGAATCCATTCATTCTTTGTCAAAAAAGCTTTGGTTTATCGGCAGCTCCGTCCTCAATATACACGCTAAAATGCAGGTCTCTTTCTTTACCCTTCGATAGCTCAGTTGGTAGAGCGGAGGACTGTAGGCTGATGTTCAATGTGCAATTAGCAGGTATCCTTAGGTCGCTGGTTCAACTCCGGCTCGAAGGACATTTTTATAATGTTGTCCGGTTTGGGTCAACAGGTATTTCCTGATCGCAAACCCTTGCATCTTGTCAATATTCCTCATGACAAATCCATCCATTCTTTGTAAAACAAGCTCAACCCTTGCTTCTCATCAATATTCCTCATAACAAATCCATCCATCCTTTGTAAAACAAGCTCAACCCTTGCTTCTCATCAATATTCCTCATAACAAATCCATCCATCCTTTGTAAAACAAGCTCAACCCTTGCTTCTCATCAATATTCCTCATTAAGAATCCATTCATTCTTTGTCAAAAAAGCTTTGGTTTATCGGCAGCTCCGTCCTCAATATACACGCTAAAATGCAGGTTTCTTTCTTTACCCTTCGATAGCTCAGTTGGTAGAGCGGAGGACTGTAGGCTGATGTTCAATGTGCAATTAGCAGGTATCCTTAGGTCGCTGGTTCAACTCCGGCTCGAAGGACATTTTTATAATGTTGTCCGGTTTGGGTCAACAGGTATTTCCTGATCGCAAACCCTTGCATCTTGTCAATATTCCTCATGACAAATCCATCCATTCTTTGTAAAACAAGCTCAACCCTTGCTTCTCATCAATATTCCTCATAACAAATCCATCCATTCTTTGTAAAACAAGCTCAACCCTTGCTTCTCATCAATATTCCTCATAACAAATCCATCCATCCTTTGTAAAACAAGCTCAACCCTTGCTTCTCATCAATATTCCTCATAACAAATCCATCCATCCTTTGTAAAACAAGCTCAACCCTTGCTTCTCATCAATATTCCTCATTAAGAATCCATTCATTCTTTGTCAAAAAAGCTTTGGTTTATCGGCAGCTCCGTCCTCAATATACACGCTAAAATGCAGGTCTCTTTCTTTACCCTTCGATAGCTCAGTTGGTAGAGCGGAGGACTGTAGGCTGATGTTCAATCTGCAATTAGCAGGTATCCTTAGGTCGCTGGTTCAACTCCGGCTCAAAGGACATTTTTATAATGTTGTCCGGTTTGGGTCAACAGGTATTTCCTGATCGCAAACCCTTGCTTCTTGTCAATATTCCTCATGACAAATCCATCCATTCTTTGTAAAACAAGCTCAACCCTTGCTTCTCATCAATATTCCTCATGAAAAATCCATCCATTCTTTGTAAAACAAGCTCAACCCTTGCTTCTCATCAATATTCCTCATAACAAATCCATCCATCCTTTGTAAAACAAGCTCAACCCTTGCTTCTCATCAATATTCCTCATTAAGAATCCATTCATTCTTTTTTTAAAAAAAGCTTTGGTTTATCGGCAGCTCCGTCCTCAATATACACGCTAAAATGCAGGTCTCTTTCTTTACCCTTCGATAGCTCAGTTGGTAGAGCGGAGGACTGTAGGCTGATGTTCAATGTGCAATTAGCAGGTATCCTTAGGTCGCTGGTTCAACTCCGGCTCGAAGGACATTTTTATAATGTTGTCCTGTTTGGGTCAACAGGTATTTCCTGATCGCAAACCCTTGCTTCTTGTCAATATTCCTCATGACAAATCCATCCATCCTTTGTAAAACAAGCTCAACCCTTGCTTCTCATCAATATTCCTCATAACAAATCCATCCATCCTTTGTAAAACAAGCTCAACCCTTGCTTCTCATCAATATTCCTCATTAAGAATCCATTCATTCTTTGTCAAAAAAGCTTTGGTTTATCGGCAGCTCCGTCCTCAATATACACGCTAAAATGCAGGTCTCTTTCTTTACCCTTCGATAGCTCAGTTGGTAGAGCGGAGGACTGTAGGCTGATGTTCAATGTGCAATTAGCAGGTATCCTTAGGTCGCTGGTTCAACTCCGGCTCGAAGGACATTTTTATAATGTTGTCCGGTTTGGGTCAACAGGTATTTCCTGATCGCAAACCCTTGCATCTTGTCAATATTCCTCATGACAAATCCATCAATTCTTTGTAAAACAAGCTCAACCCTTGCTTCTCATCAATATTCCTCATAACAAATCCATCCATCCTTTGTAAAACAAGCTCAACCCTTGCTTCTCATCAATATTCCTCATAACAAATCCATCCATCCTTTGTAAAACAAGCTCAACCCTTGCTTCTCATCAATATTCCTCATAACAAATCCATCCATCCTTTGTAAAACAAGCTCAACCCTTGCTTCTCATCAATATTCCTCATTAGGAATCCATTCATTCTTTGTCAAAAAAGCTTTGGTTTATCGGCAGCTCCGTCCTCAATATACACGCTAAAATGCAGGTCTCTTTCTTTACCCTTCGATAGCTCAGTTGGTAGAGCGGAGGACTGTAGGCTGATGTTCAATCTGTAGTTAGCAGGTATCCTTAAGTCGCTGGTTCAACTCCGGCTCGAAGGACATTTTTATAATGTTGTCCGGTTTGGGTCAACAGGTATTTCCTGATCGCAAACCCTTGCATCTTGTCAATATTCCTCATGACAAATCCATCCATTCTTTGTAAAACAAGCTCAACCCTTGCTTCTCATCAATATTCCTCATAACAAATCCATCCATCCTTTGTAAAACAAGCTCAACCCTTGCTTCTCATCAATATTCCTCATAACAAATCCATCCATCCTTTGTAAAACAAGCTCAACCCTTGCTTCTCATCAATATTCCTCATTAAGAATCCATTCATTCTTTTTCAAAAAAGCTTTGGTTTATCGGCAGCTCCGTCCTCAATATACACGCTAAAATGCAGGTTTATTTCTTTACCCTTCGATAGCTCAGTTGGTAGAGCGGAGGACTGTAGGCTGATGTTCAATGTGCAATTAGCAGGTATCCTTAGGTCGCTGGTTCAACTCCGGCTCGAAGGACATTTTTATAATGTTGTCCGGTTTGGGTCAACAGGTATTTCCTGATCGCAAACCCTTGCATCTTGTCAATATTCCTCATGACAAATCCATCCATTCTTTGTAAAACAAGCTCAACCCTTGCTTCTCATCAATATTCCTCATAACAAATCCATCCATCCTTTGTAAAACAAGCTCAACCCTTGCTTCTCATCAATATTCCTCATAACAAATCCATCCATCCTTTGTAAAACAAGCTCAACCCTTGCTTCTCATCAATATTCCTCATTAAGAATCCATTCATTCTTTGTCAAAAAAGCTTTGGTTTATCGGCAGCTCCGTCCTCAATATACACGCTAAAATGCAGGTTTCTTTCTTTACCCTTCGATAGCTCAGTTGGTAGAGCGGAGGACTGTAGGCTGATGTTCAATGTGCAATTAGCAGGTATCCTTAGGTCGCTGGTTCAACTCCGGCTCGAAGGACATTTTTATAATGTTGTCCGGTTTGGGTCAACAGGTATTTCCTGATCGCAAACCCTTGCATCTTGTCAATATTCCTCATGACAAATCCATCCATTCTTTGTAAAACAAGCTCAACCCTTGCTTCTCATCAATATTCCTCATAACAAATCCATCCATTCTTTGTAAAACAAGCTCAACCCTTGCTTCTCATCAATATTCCTCATAACAAATCCATCCATCCTTTGTAAAACAAGCTCAACCCTTGCTTCTCATCAATATTCCTCATAACAAATCCATCCATCCTTTGTAAAACAAGCTCAACCCTTGCTTCTCATCAATATTCCTCATTAAGAATCCATTCATTCTTTGTCAAAAAAGCTTTGGTTTATCGGCAGCTCCGTCCTCAATATACATGCTAAAATGCAGGTCTCTTTCTTTACCCTTCGATAGCTCAGTTGGTAGAGCGGAGGACTGTAGGCTGATGTTCAATGTGCAATTAGCAGGTATCCTTAGGTCGCTGGTTCAACTCCGGCTCGAAGGACATTTTTATAATGTTGTCCTGTTTGGGTCAACAGGTATTTCCTGATCGCAAACCCTTGCTTCTTGTCAATATTCCTCATGACAAATCCATCCATTCTTTGTAAAACAAGCTCAACCCTTGCTTCTCATCAATATTCCTCATAACAAATCCATCCATCCTTTGTAAAACAAGCTCAACCCTTGCTTCTCATCAATATTCCTCATTAAGAATCCATTCATTCTTTGTCAAAAAAGCTTTGGTTTATCGGCAGCTCCGTCCTCAATATACACGCTAAAATGCAGGTCTCTTTCTTTACCCTTCGATAGCTCAGTTGGTAGAGCGGAGGACTGTAGGCTGATGTTCAATGTGCAATTAGCAGGTATCCTTAGGTCGCTGGTTCAACTCCGGCTCGAAGGACATTTTTATAATGTTGTCCGGTTTGGGTCAACAGGTATTTCCTGATCGCAAACCCTTGCATCTTGTCAATATTCCTCATGACAAATCCATCCATTCTTTGTAAAACAAGCTCAACCCTTGCTTCTCATCAATATTCCTCATAACAAATCCATCCATCCTTTGTAAAACAAGCTCAACCCTTGCTTCTCATCAATATTCCTCATAACAAATCCATCCATCCTTTGTAAAACAAGCTCAACCCTTGCTTCTCATCAATATTCCTCATTAAGAATCCATTCATTCTTTTTCAAAAAAGCTTTGGTTTATCGGCAGCTCCGTCCTCAATATACACGCTAAAATGCAGGTTTCTTTCTTTACCCTTCGATAGCTCAGTTGGTAGAGCGGAGGACTGTAGGCTGATGTTCAATGTGCAATTAGCAGGTATCCTTAGGTCGCTGGTTCAACTCCGGCTCGAAGGACATTTTTATAATGTTGTCCGGTTTGGGTCAACAGGTATTTCCTGATCGCAAACCCTTGCATCTTGTCAATATTCCTCATGACAAATCCATCCATTCTTTGTAAAACAAGCTCAACCCTTGCTTCTCATCAATATTCCTCATAACAAATCCATCCATCCTTTGTAAAACAAGCTCAACCCTTGCTTCTCATCAATATTCCTCATAACAAATCCATCCATCCTTTGTAAAACAAGCTCAACCCTTGCTTCTCATCAATATTCCTCATTAAGAATCCATTCATTCTTTGTCAAAAAAGCTTTGGTTTATCGGCAGCTCCGTCCTCAATATACACGCTAAAATGCAGGTTTCTTTCTTTACCCTTCGATAGCTCAGTTGGTAGAGCGGAGGACTGTAGGCTGATGTTCAATGTGCAATTAGCAGGTATCCTTAGGTCGCTGGTTCAACTCCGGCTCGAAGGACATTTTTATAATGTTGTCCGGTTTGGGTCAACAGGTATTTCCTGATCGCAAACCCTTGCATCTTGTCAATATTCCTCATGACAAATCCATCCATTCTTTGTAAAACACCTCAACCCTTGCTTCTCATCAATATTCCTCATGACAAATCCATCCATTCTTTGTAAAACAAGCTCAACCCTTGCTTCTCATCAATATTCCTCATAACAAATCCATCCATCCTTTGTAAAACAAGCTCAACCCTTGCTTCTCATCAATATTCCTCATAACAAATCCATCCATCCTTTGTAAAACAAGCTCAACCCTTGCTTCTCATCAATATTCCTCATTAAGAATCCATTCATTCTTTGTCAAAAAAGCTTTGGTTTATCGGCAGCTCCGTCCTCAATATACACGCTAAAATGCAGGTTTCTTTCTTTACCCTTCGATAGCTCAGTTGGTAGAGCGGAGGACTGTAGGCTGATGTTCAATGTGCAATTAGCAGGTATCCTTAGGTCGCTGGTTCAACTCCGGCTCGAAGGACATTTTTATAATGTTGTCCGGTTTGGGTCAACAGGTATTTCCTGATCGCAAACCCTTGCTTCTTGTCAATATTCCTCATGACAAATCCATCCATTCTTTGTAAAACAAGCTCAACCCTTGCTTCTCATCAATATTCCTCATAACAAATCCATCCATCCTTTGTAAAACAAGCTCAACCCTTGCTTCTCATCAATATTCCTCATTAAGAATCCATTCATTCTTTGTCAAAAAAGCTTTGGTTTATCGGCAGCTCCGTCCTCAATATACATGCTAAAATGCAGGTCTCTTTCTTTACCCTTCGATAGCTCAGTTGGTAGAGCGGAGGACTGTAGGCTGATGTTCAATGTGCAATTAGCAGGTATCCTTAGGTCGCTGGTTCAACTCCGGCTCGAAGGACATTTTTATAATGTTGTCCTGTTTGGGTCAACAGGTATTTCCTGATCGCAAACCCTTGCTCCTTGTCAATATTCCTCATGACAAATCCATCCATTCTTTGTAAAACAAGCTCAACCCTTGCTTCTCATCAATATTCCTCATAACAAATCCATCCATCCTTTGTAAAACAAGCTCAACCCTTGCTTCTCATCAATATTCCTCATTAAGAATCCATTCATTCTTTGTCAAAAAAGCTTTGGTTTATCGGCAGCTCCGTCCTCAATATACATGCTAAAATGCAGGTCTCTTTCTTTACCCTTCGATAGCTCAGTTGGTAGAGCGGAGGACTGTAGGCTGATGTTCAATGTGCAATTAGCAGGTATCCTTAGGTCGCTGGTTCAACTCCGGCTCGAAGGACATTTTTATAATGTTGTCCTGTTTGGGTCAACAGGTATTTCCTGATCGCAAACCCTTGCTCCTTGTCAATATTCCTCATGACAAATCCATCCATTCTTTGTAAAACAAGCTCAACCCTTGCTTCTCATCAATATTCCTCATAACAAATCCATCCATCCTTTGTAAAACAAGCTCAACCCTTGCTTCTCATCAATATTCCTCATTAAGAATCCATTCATTCTTTGTCAAAAAAGCTTTGGTTTATCGGCAGCTCCGTCCTCAATATACACGCTAAAATGCAGGTTTCTTTCTTTACCCTTCGATAGCTCAGTTGGTAGAGCGGAGGACTGTAGGCTGATGTTCAATGTGCAATTAGCAGGTATCCTTAGGTCGCTGGTTCAACTCCGGCTCGAAGGACATTTTTATAATGTTGTCCGGTTTGGGTCAACAGGTATTTCCTGATCGCAAACCCTTGCTTCTTGTCAATATTCCTCATGACAAATCCATCCATTCTTTGTAAAACAAGCTCAACCCTTGCTTCTCATCAATATTCCTCATAACAAATCCATCCATCCTTTGTAAAACAAGCTCAACCCTTGCTTCTCATCAATATTCCTCATTAAGAATCCATTCATTCTTTGTCAAAAAAGCTTTGGTTTATCAGCAACTCCGTCCTCAATATACACGCTAAAATGCAGGTCTCTTTCTTTACCCTTCGATAGCTCAGTTGGTAGAGCGGAGGACTGTAGGCTGATGTTCAATGTGCAATTAGCAGGTATCCTTAGGTCGCTGGTTCAACTCCGGCTCGAAGGACATTTTTATAATGTTGTCCGGTTTGGGTCAACAGGTATTTCCTGATCGCAAACCCTTGCATCTTGTCAATATTCCTCATGACAAATCCATCCATTCTTTGTAAAACAAGCTCAACCCTTGCTTCTCATCAATATTCCTCATAACAAATCCATCCATCCTTTGTAAAACAAGCTCAACCCTTGCTTCTCATCAATATTCCTCATAACAAATCCATCCATCCTTTGTAAAACAAGCTCAACCCTTGCTTCTCATCAATATTCCTCATAACAAATCCATCCATCCTTTGTAAAACAAGCTCAACCCTTGCTTCTCATCAATATTCCTCATTAAGAATCCATTCATTCTTTGTCAAAAAAGCTTTGGTTTATCGGCAGCTCCGTCCTCAATATACACGCTAAAATGCAGGTCTCTTTCTTTACCCTTCGATAGCTCAGTTGGTAGAGCGGAGGACTGTAGGCTGATGTTCAATCTGTAGTTAGCAGGTATCCTTAGGTCGCTGGTTCAACTCCGGCTCGAAGGACATTTTTATAATGTTGTCCGGTTTGGGTCAACAGGTATTTCCTGATCGCAAACCCTTGCATCCTGTCAATATTCATCATGACAAATCCATCCATTCTTTGTAAAACAAGCTCAACCCTTGCTTCTCATCAATATTCCTCATAACAAATCCATCCATCCTTTGTAAAACAAGCTCAACCCTTGCTTCTCATCAATATTCCTCATAACAAATCCATCCATCCTTTGTAAAACAAGCTCAACCCTTGCTTCTCATCAATATTCCTCATAACAAATCCATCCATCCTTTGTAAAACAAGCTCAACCCTTGCTTCTCATCAATATTCCTCATTAAGAATCCATTCATTCTTTGTCAAAAAAGCTTTGGTTTATCGGCAGCTCCGTCCTCAATATACACGCTAAAATGCAGGTCTCTTTCTTTACCCTTCGATAGCTCAGTTGGTAGAGCGGAGGACTGTAGGCTGATGTTCAATGTGCAATTAGCAGGTATCCTTAGGTCGCTGGTTCAACTCCGGCTCGAAGGACATTTTTATAATGTTGTCCGGTTTGGGTCAACAGGTATTTCCTGATCGCAAACCCTTGCATCTTGTCAATATTCCTCATGACAAATCCATCCATTCTTTGTAAAACAAGCTCAACCCTTGCTTCTCATCAATATTCCTCATAACAAATCCATCCATCCTTTGTAAAACAAGCTCAACCCTTGCTTCTCATCAATATTCCTCATAACAAATCCATCCATCCTTTGTAAAACAAGCTCAACCCTTGCTTCTCATCAATATTCCTCATTAAGAATCCATTCATTCTTTTTCAAAAAAGCTTTGGTTTATCGGCAGCTCCGTCCTCAATATACACGCTAAAATGCAGGTTTCTTTCTTTACCCTTCGATAGCTCAGTTGGTAGAGCGGAGGACTGTAGGCTGATGTTCAATGTGCAATTAGCAGGTATCCTTAGGTCGCTGGTTCAACTCCGGCTCGAAGGACATTTTTATAATGTTGTCCGGTTTGGGTCAACAGGTATTTCCTGATCGCAAACCCTTGCATCTTGTCAATATTCCTCATGACAAATCCATCCATTCTTTGTAAAACAAGCTCAACCCTTGCTTCTCATCAATATTCCTCATAACAAATCCATCCATTCTTTGTAAAACAAGCTCAACCCTTGCTTCTCATCAATATTCCTCATAACAAATCCATCCATCCTTTGTAAAACAAGCTCAACCCTTTCTTCTCATCAATATTCCTCATTAAGAATCCATTCATTCTTTGTCAAAAAAGCTTTGGTTTATCGGCAGCTCCGTCCTCAATATACACGCTAAAATGCAGGTCTCTTTCTTTACCCTTCGATAGCTCAGTTGGTAGAGCGGAGGACTGTAGGCTGATGTTCAATGTGCAATTAGCAGGTATCCTTAGGTCGCTGGTTCAACTCCGGCTCGAAGGACATTTTTATAATGTTGTCCGGTTTGGGTCAACAGGTATTTCCTGATCGCAAACCCTTGCATCTTGTCAATATTCCTCATGACAAATCCATCCATTCTTTGTAAAACAAGCTCAACCCTTGCTTCTTGTCAATATTCCTCATGACAAATCCATCCATTCTTTGTAAAACAAGCTCAACCCTTGCTTCTCATCAATATTCCTCATAACAAATCCATCCATCCTTTGTAAAACAAGCTCAACCCTTGCTTCTCATCAATATTCCTCATTAAGAATCCATTCATTCTTTGTCAAAAAAGCTTTGGTTTATCGGCAGCTCCGTCCTCAATATACACGCTAAAATGCAGGTCTCTTTCTTTACCCTTCGATAGCTCAGTTGGTAGAGCGGAGGACTGTAGGCTGATGTTCAATGTGCAATTAGCAGGTATCCTTAGGTCGCTGGTTCAACTCCGGCTCGAAGGACATTTTTATAATGTTGTCCGGTTTGGGTCAACAGGTATTTCCTGATCGCAAACCCTTGCATCTTGTCAATATTCCTCATGACAAATCCATCCATTCTTTGTAAAACAAGCTCAACCCTTGCTTCTCATCAATATTCCTCATAACAAATCCATCCATCCTTTGTAAAACAAGCTCAACCCTTGCTTCTCATCAATATTCCTCATAACAAATCCATCCATCCTTTGTAAAACAAGCTCAACCCTTGCTTCTCATCAATATTCCTCATAACAAATCCATCCATCCTTTGTAAAACAAGCTCAACCCTTGCTTCTCATCAATATTCCTCATTAAGAATCCATTCATTCTTTGTCAAAAAAGCTTTGGTTTATTGGCAGCTCCGTCCTCAATATACACGCTAAAATGCAGGTCTCTTTCTTTACCCTTCGATAGCTCAGTTGGTAGAGCGGAGGACTGTAGGCTGATGTTCAATCTGTAGTTAGCAGGTATCCTTAGGTCGCTGGTTCAACTCCGGCTCGAAGGACATTTTTATAATGTTGTCCGGTTTGGGTCAACAGGTATTTCCTGATCGCAAACCCTTGCATCTTGTCAATATTCCTCATGACAAATCCATCCATTCTTTGTAAAACAAGCTCAACCCTTGCTTCTCATCAATATTCCTCATAACAAATCCATCCATCCTTTGTAAAACAAGCTCAACCCTTGCTTCTCATCAATATTCCTCATAACAAATCCATCCATCCTTTGTAAAACAAGCTCAACCCTTGCTTCTCATCAATATTCCTCATTAAGAATCCATTCATTCTTTGTCAAAAAAGCTTTGGTTTATCGGCAGCTCCGTCCTCAATATACACGCTAAAATGCAGGTCTCTTTCTTTACCCTTCGATAGCTCAGTTGGTAGAGCGGAGGACTGTAGGCTGATGTTCAATGTGCAATTAGCAGGTATCCTTAGGTCGCTGGTTCAACTCCGGCTCGAAGGACATTTTTATAATGTTGTCCGGTTTGGGTCAACAGGTATTTCCTGATCGCAAACCCTTGCATCTTGTCAATATTCCTCATGACAAATCCATCCATTCTTTGTAAAACAAGCTCAACCCTTGCTTCTCATCAATATTCCTCATAACAAATCCATCCATCCTTTGTAAAACAAGCTCAACCCTTGCTTCTCATCAAAATTCCTCATAACAAATCCATCCATCCTTTGTAAAACAAGCTCAACCCTTGCTTCTCATCAATATTCCTCATTAAGAATCCATTCATTCTTTTTCAAAAAAGCTTTGGTTTATCGGCAGCTCCGTCCTCAATATACACGCTAAAATGCAGGTTTCTTTCTTTACCCTTCGATAGCTCAGTTGGTAGAGCGGAGGACTGTAGGCTGATGTGCAATTAGCAGGTATCCTTAGGTCGCTGGTTCAACTCCGGCTCGAAGGACATTTTTATAATGTTGTCCTGTTTGGGTCAACAGGTATTTCCTGATCGCAAACCCTTGCTTCTTGTCAATATTCCTCATGACAAATCCATCCATTCTTTGTAAAACAAGCTCAACCCTTGCTTCTCATCAATATTCCTCATAACAAATCCATCCATCCTTTGTAAAACAAGCTCAACCCTTGCTTCTCATCAATATTCCTCATTAAGAATCCATTCATTCTTTGTCAAAAAAGCTTTGGTTTATCGGCAGCTCCGTCCTCAATATACACGCTAAAATGCAGGTTTCTTTCTTTACCCTTCGATAGCTCAGTTGGTAGAGCGGAGGACTGTAGGCTGATGTTCAATGTGCAATTAGCAGGTATCCTTAGGTCGCTGGTTCAACTCCGGCTCGAAGGACATTTTTATAATGTTGTCCGGTTTGGGTCAACAGGTATTTCCTGATCGCAAACCCTTGCATCTTGTCAATATTCCTCATGACAAATCCATCCATTCTTTGTAAAACAAGCTCAACCCTTGCTTCTCATCAATATTCCTCATAACAAATCCATCCATTCTTTGTAAAACAAGCTCAACCCTTGCTTCTCATCAATATTCCTCATAACAAATCCATCCATCCTTTGTAAAACAAGCTCAACCCTTGCTTCTCATCAATATTCCTCATTAAGAATCCATTCATTCTTTGTCAAAAAAGCTTTGGTTTATCGGCAGCTCCGTCCTCAATATACACGCTAAAATGCAGGTCTCTTTCTTTACCCTTCGATAGCTCAGTTGGTAGAGCGGAGGACTGTAGGCTGATGTTCAATGTGCAATTAGCAGGTATCCTTAGGTCGCTGGTTCAACTCCGGCTCGAAGGACATTTTTATAATGTTGTCCGGTTTGGGTCAACAGGTATTTCCTGATCGCAAACCCTTGCATCTTGTCAATATTCCTCATGACAAATCCATCCATTCTTTGTAAAACAAGCTCAACCCTTGCTTCTCATCAATATTCCTCATAACAAATCCATCCATTCTTTGTAAAACAAGCTCAACCCTTGCTTCTCATCAATATTCCTCATAACAAATCCATCCATCCTTTGTAAAACAAGCTCAACCCTTGCTTCTCATCAATATTCCTCATAACAAATCCATCCATCCTTTGTAAAACAAGCTCAACCCTTGCTTCTCATCAATATTCCTCATTAAGAATCCATTCATTCTTTGTCAAAAAAGCTTTGGTTTATCGGCAGCTCCGTCCTCAATATACACGCTAAAATGCAGGTCTCTTTCTTTACCCTTCGATAGCTCAGTTGGTAGAGCGGAGGACTGTAGGCTGATGTTCAATGTGCAATTAGCAGGTATCCTTAGGTCGCTGGTTCAACTCCGGCTCGAAGGACATTTTTATAATGTTGTCCGGTTTGGGTCAACAGGTATTTCCTGATCGCAAACCCTTGCATCTTGTCAATATTCCTCATGACAAATCCATCCATTCTTTGTAAAACAAGCTCAACCCTTGCTTCTCATCAATATTCCTCATAACAAATCCATCCATCCTTTGTAAAACAAGCTCAACCCTTGCTTCTCATCAATATTCCTCATTAAGAATCCATTCATTCTTTTTCAAAAAAGCTTTGGTTTATTGGCAGCTCCGTCCTCAATATACACGCTAAAATGCAGGTTTCTTTCTTTACCCTTCGATAGCTCAGTTGGTAGAGCGGAGGACTGTAGGCTGATGTTCAATGTGCAATTAGCAGGTATCCTTAGGTCGCTGGTTCAACTCCGGCTCGAAGGACATTTTTATAATGTTGTCCGGTTTGGGTCAACAGGTATTTCCTGATCGCAAACCCTTGCATCTTGTCAATATTCCTCATGACAAATCCATCCATTCTTTGTAAAACAAGCTCAACCCTTGCTTCTCATCAATATTCCTCATAACAAATCCATCCATCCTTTGTAAAACAAGCTCAACCCTTGCTTCTCATCAATATTCCTCATAACAAATCCATCCATCCTTTGTAAAACAAGCTCAACCCTTGCTTCTCATCAATATTCCTCATTAAGAATCCATTCATTCTTTGTCAAAAAAGCTTTGGTTTATCGGCAGCTCCGTCCTCAATATACACGCTAAAATGCAGGTCTCTTTCTTTACCCTTCGATAGCTCAGTTGGTAGAGCGGAGGACTGTAGGCTGATGTTCAATGTGCAATTAGCAGGTATCCTTAGGTTGCTGGTTCAACTCCGGCTCGAAGGACATTTTTATAATGTTGTCCGGTTTGGGTCAACAGGTATTTCCTGATCGCAAACCCTTGCTTCTTGTCAATATTCCTCATGACAAATCCATCCATTCTTTGTAAAACAAGCTCAACCCTTGCTTCTCATCAATATTCCTCATAACAAATCCATCAATCCTTTGTAAAACAAGCTCAACCCTTGCTTCTCATCAATATTCCTCATTAAGAATCCATTCATTCTTTGTCAAAAAAGCTTTGGTTTATCGGCAGCCCCGTCCTCAATATACACGCTAAAATGCAGGTCTCTTTCTTTACCCTTCGATAGCTCAGTTGGTAGAGCGGAGGACTGTAGGCTGATGTTCAATCTGTAATTAGCAGGTATCCTTAGGTCGCTGGTTCAACTCCGGCTCGAAGGACATTTTTATAATGTTGTCCGGTTTGGGTCAACAGGTATTTCCTGATCGCAAACCCTTGCATCTTGTCAATATTCCTCATGAAAAATCCATCCATTCTTTGTAAAACAAGCTCAACCCTTGCTTCTCATCAATTTTCCTCATAACAAATCCATCCATCCTTTGTAAAACAAGCTCAACCCTTGCTTCTCATCAATAATCCTCATAACAAAACCATCCATCCTTTGTAAAACAAGCTCAACCCTTGCTTCTCATCAATATTCCTCATTAAGAATCCATTCATTCTTTGTCAAAAAAGCTTTGGTTTATCGGCAGCTCCGTCCTCAATATACACGCTAAAATGCAGGTCTCTTTCTTTACCCTTCGATAGCTCAGTTGGTAGAGCGGAGGACTGTAGGCTGATGTTCAATGTGCAATTAGCAGGTATCCTTAGGTCGCTGGTTCAACTCCGGCTCGAAGGACATTTTTATAATGTTGTCCGGTTTGGGTCAACAGGTATTTCCTGATCGCAAACCCTTGCTTCTTGTCAATATTCCTCATGACAAATCCATCCATTCTTTGTAAAACAAGCTCAACCCTTGCTTCTCATCAATATTCCTCATAACAAATCCATCCATCCTTTGTAAAACAAGCTCAACCCTTGCTTCTCATCAATATTCCTCATTAAGAATCCATTTATTCTTTGTCAAAAAAGCTTTGGTTTATCGGCAGCTCCGTCCTCAATATACACGCTAAAATGCAGGTCTCTTTCTTTACCCTTCGATAGCTCTGTTGGTAGAGCGGAGGACTGTAGGCTGATGTTCAATGTGCAATTAGCAGGTATCCTTAGGTCGCTGGTTCAACTCCGGCTCGAAGGACATTTTTATAATGTTGTCCGGTTTGGGTCAACAGGTATTTCCTGATCGCAAACCCTTGCATCTTGTCAATATTCCTCATGACAAATCCATCCATTCTTTGTAAAACAAGCTCAACCCTTGCTTCTCATCAATATTCCTCATAACAAATCCATCCATCCTTTGTAAAACAAGCTCAACCCTTGCTTCTCATCAATATTCCTCATAACAAATCCATCCATCCTTTGTAAAACAAGCTCAACCCTTGCTTCTCATCAATATTCCTCATTAAGAATCCATTCATTCTTTTTCAAAAAAGCTTTGGTTTATCGGCAGCTCCGTCCTCAATATACACGCTAAAATGCAGGTTTCTTTCTTTACCCTTCGATAGCTCAGTTGGTAGAGCGGAGGACTGTAGGCTGATGTTCAATGTGCAATTAGCAGGTATCCTTAGGTCGCTGGTTCAACTCCGGCTCAAAGGACATTTTTATAATGTTGTCCGGTTTGGGTCAACAGGTATTTCCTGATCGCAAACCCTTGCTTCTTGTCAATATTCCTCATGACAAATCCATCCATTCTTTGTAAAACAAGCTCAACCCTTGCTTCTCATCAATATTCCTCATAATAAATCCATCCATCCTTTGTAAAACAAGCTCAACCCTTGCTTCTCATCAATATTCCTCATTAAGAATTCATTCATTCTTTGTCAAAAAAGCTTTGGTTTATCGGCAGCTCCGTCCTCAATATACACGCTAAAATGCAGGTCTCTTTCTTTACCCTTCGATAGCTCGGTTGGTAGAGCGGAGGACTGTAGGCTGATGTTCAATGTGCAATTAGCACGTATCCTTAGGTCGCTGGTTCAACTCCGGCTCGAAGGACATTTTTATAATGTTGTCCGGTTTGGGTCAACAGGTATTTCCTGATCGCAAACCCTTGCTTCTTGTCAATATTCCTCATGACAAATCCATCCATTCTTTGTAAAACAAGCTCAACCCTTGCTTCTCATCAATATTCCTCATAACAAATCCATCCATCCTTTGTAAAACAAGCTCAACCCTTGCTTCTCATCAATATTCCTCATTAAGAATCCATTCATTCTTTGTCAAAAAAGCTTTGGTTTATCGGCAGCTCCGTCCTCAATATACACGCTAAAATGCAGGTCTCTTTCTTTACCCTTCGATAGCTCAGTTGGTAGAGCGGAGGACTGTAGGCTGATGTTCAATGTGCAATTAGCAGGTATCCTTAGGTCGCTGGTTCAACTCCGGCTCGAAGGACATTTTTATAATGTTGTCCGGTTTGGGTCAACAGGTATTTCCTGATCGCAAACCCTTGCTTCTTGTCAATATTCCTCATGACAAATCCATCCATTCTTTGTAAAACAAGCTCAACCCTTGCTTCTCATCAATATTCCTCATAACAAATCCATCCATCCTTTGTAAAACAAGCTCAACCCTTGCTTCTCATCAATATTCCTCATTAAGAATCCATTCATTCTTTGTCAAAAAAGCTTTGGTTTATCGGCAGCTCCGTCCTCAATATACACGCTAAAATGCAGGTCTCTTTCTTTACCCTTCGATAGCTCAGTTGGTAGAGCGGAGGACTGTAGGCTGATGTTCAATGTGCAATTAGCAGGTATCCTTAGGTCGCTGGTTCAACTCCGGCTCGAAGGAAATTTTTATAATGTTGTCCGGTTTGGGTCAACAGGTATTTCCTGATCGCAAACCCTTGCATCTTGTCAATATTCCTCATGACAAATCCATCCATTCTTTGTAAAACAAGCTCAACCCTTGCTTCTCATCAATATTCCTCATAACAAATCCATCCATCCTTTGTAAAACAAGCTCAACCCTTGCTTCTCATCAATATTCCTCATAACAAATCCATCCATCCTTTGTAAAACAAGCTCAACCCTTGCTTCTCATCAATATTCCTCATAACAAATCCATCCATCCTTTGTAAAACAAGCTCAACCCTTGCTTCTCATCAATATTCCTTATTAAGAATCCATTCATTCTTTGTCAAAAAAGCTTTGGTTTATCGGCAGCTCCGTCCTCAATATACACGCTAAAATGCAGGTCTCTTTCTTTACCCTTCGATAGCTCAGTTGGTAGAGCGGAGGACTGTAGGCTGATGTTCAATCTGTAGTTAGCAGGTATCCTTAAGTCGCTGGTTCAACTCCGGCTCGAAGGACATTTTTATAATGTTGTCCGGTTTGGGTCAACAGGTATTTCCTGATCGCAAACCCTTGCATCTTGTCAATATTCCTCATGACAAATCCATCCATTCTTTGTAAAACAAGCTCAACCCTTGCTTCTCATCAATATTCCTCATAACAAATCCATCCATCCTTTGTAAAACAAGCTCAACCCTTGCTTCTCATCAATATTCCTCATAACAAATCCATCCATCCTTTGTAAAACAAGCTCAACCCTTGCTTCTCATCAATATTCCTCATTAAGAATCCATTCATTCTTTTTCAAAAAAGCTTTGGTTTATCGGCAGCTCCGTCCTCAATATACACGCTAAAATGCAGGTTTCTTTCTTTACCCTTCGATAGCTCAGTTGGTAGAGCGGAGGACTGTAGGCTGATGTTCAATGTGCAATTAGCAGGTATCCTTAGGTCGCTGGTTCAACTCCGGCTCGAAGGACATTTTTATAATGTTGTCCGGTTTGGGTCAACAGGTATTTCCTGATCGCAAACCCTTGCATCTTGTCAATATTCCTCATGACAAATCCATCCATTCTTTGTAAAACAAGCTCAACCCTTGCTTCTCATCAATATTCCTCATAACAAATCCATCCATCCTTTGTAAAACAAGCTCAACCCTTGCTTCTCATCAATATTCCTCATAACAAATCCATCCATTCTTTGTAAAACAAGCTCAACCCTTGCTTCTCATCAATATTCCTCATTAAGAATCCATTCATTCTTTGTCAAAAAAGCTTTGGTTTATCGGCAGCTCCGTCCTCAATATACACGCTAAAATGCAGGTCTCTTTCTTTACCCTTCGATAGCTCAGTTGGTAGAGCGGAGGACTGTAGGCTGATGTTCAATCTGTAGTTAGCAGGTATCCTTAGGTCGCTGGTTCAACTCCGGCTCGAAGGACATTTTTATAATGTTGTCCGGTTTGGGTCAACAGGTATTTCCTGATCGCAAACCCTTGCATCTTGTCAATATTCCTCATGAAAAATCCATCCATTCTTTGTAAAACAAGCTCAACCCTTGCTTCTCATCAATTTTCCTCATAATAAATCCATCCATCCTTTGTAAAACAAGCTCAACCCTTGCTTCTCATCAATATTCCTCATTAAGAATTCATTCATTCTTTGTCAAAAAAGCTTTGGTTTATCGGCAGCTCCGTCCTCAATATACACGCTAAAATGCAGGTCTCTTTCTTTACCCTTCGATAGCTCGGTTGGTAGAGCGGAGGACTGTAGGCTGATGTTCAATGTGCAATTAGCACGTATCCTTAGGTCGCTGGTTCAACTCCGGCTCGAAGGACATTTTTATAATGTTGTCCGGTTTGGGTCAACAGGTATTTCCTGATCGCAAACCCTTGCTTCTTGTCAATATTCCTCATGACAAATCCATCCATTCTTTGTAAAACAAGCTCAACCCTTGCTTCTCATCAATATTCCTCATAACAAATCCATCCATCCTTTGTAAAACAAGCTCAACCCTTGCTTCTCATCAATATTCCTCATTAAGAATCCATTCATTCTTTGTCAAAAAAGCTTTGGTTTATCGGCAGCTCCGTCCTCAATATACACGCTAAAATGCAGGTCTCTTTCTTTACCCTTCGATAGCTCAGTTGGTAGAGCGGAGGACTGTAGGCTGATGTTCAATGTGCAATTAGCAGGTATCCTTAGGTCGCTGGTTCAACTCCGGCTCGAAGGACATTTTTATAATGTTGTCCGGTTTGGGTCAACAGGTATTTCCTGATCGCAAACCCTTGCTTCTTGTCAATATTCCTCATGACAAATCCATCCATTCTTTGTAAAACAAGCTCAACCCTTGCTTCTCATCAATATTCCTCATAACAAATCCATCCATCCTTTGTAAAACAAGCTCAACCCTTGCTTCTCATCAATATTCCTCATTAAGAATCCATTCATTCTTTGTCAAAAAAGCTTTGGTTTATCGGCAGCTCCGTCCTCAATATACACGCTAAAATGCAGGTCTCTTTCTTTACCCTTCGATAGCTCAGTTGGTAGAGCGGAGGACTGTAGGCTGATGTTCAATGTGCAATTAGCAGGTATCCTTAGGTCGCTGGTTCAACTCCGGCTCGAAGGAAATTTTTATAATGTTGTCCGGTTTGGGTCAACAGGTATTTCCTGATCGCAAACCCTTGCATCTTGTCAATATTCCTCATGACAAATCCATCCATTCTTTGTAAAACAAGCTCAACCCTTGCTTCTCATCAATATTCCTCATAACAAATCCATCCATCCTTTGTAAAACAAGCTCAACCCTTGCTTCTCATCAATATTCCTCATAACAAATCCATCCATCCTTTGTAAAACAAGCTCAACCCTTGCTTCTCATCAATATTCCTCATAAAAAATCCATCCATCCTTTGTAAAACAAGCTCAACCCTTGCTTCTCATCAATATTCCTCATTAAGAATCCATTCATTCTTTGTCAAAAAAGCTTTGGTTTATCGGCAGCTCCGTCCTCAATATACACGCTAAAATGCAGGTCTCTTTCTTTACCCTTCGATAGCTCAGTTGGTAGAGCGGAGGACTGTAGGCTGATGTTCAATCTGTAGTTAGCAGGTATCCTTAAGTCGCTGGTTCAACTCCGGCTCGAAGGACATTTTTATAATGTTGTCCGGTTTGGGTCAACAGGTATTTCCTGATCGCAAACCCTTGCATCTTGTCAATATTCCTCATGACAAATCCATCCATTCTTTGTAAAACAAGCTCAACCCTTGCTTCTCATCAATATTCCTCATAACAAATCCATCCATCCTTTGTAAAACAAGCTCAACCCTTGCTTCTCATCAATATTCCTCATAACAAATCCATCCATCCTTTGTAAAACAAGCTCAACCCTTGCTTCTCATCAATATTCCTCATTAAGAATCCATTCATTCTTTTTCAAAAAAGCTTTGGTTTATCGGCAGCTCCGTCCTCAATATACACGCTAAAATGCAGGTTTCTTTCTTTACCCTTCGATAGCTCAGTTGGTAGAGCGGAGGACTGTAGGCTGATGTTCAATGTGCAATTAGCAGGTATCCTTAGGTCGCTGGTTCAACTCCGGCTCGAAGGACATTTTTATAATGTTGTCCGGTTTGGGTCAACAGGTATTTCCTGATCGCAAACCCTTGCATCTTGTCAATATTCCTCATGACAAATCCATCCATTCTTTGTAAAACAAGCTCAACCCTTGCTTCTCATCAATATTCCTCATAACAAATCCATCCATCCTTTGTAAAACAAGCTCAACCCTTGCTTCTCATCAATATTCCTCATAACAAATCCATCCATCCTTTGTAAACAAGCTCAACCCTTGCTTCTCATCAATATTCCTCATTAAGAATCCATTCATTCTTTGTCAAAAAAGCTTTGGTTTATCGGCAGCTCCGTCCTCAATATACACGCTAAAATGCAGGTTTCTTTCTTTACCCTTCGATAGCTCAGTTGGTAGAGCGGAGGACTGTAGGCTGATGTTCAATGTGCAATTAGCAGGTATCCTTAGGTCGCTGGTTCAACTCCGGCTCGAAGGACATTTTTATAATGTTGTCCGGTTTGGGTCAACAGGTATTTCCTGATCGCAAACCCTTGCATCTTGTCAATATTCCTCATGACAAATCCATCCATTCTTTGTAAAACAAGCTCAACCCTTGCTTCTCATCAATATTCCTCATAACAAATCCATCCATTCTTTGTAAAACAAGCTCAACCCTTGCTTCTCATCAATATTCCTCATAACAAATCCATCCATCCTTTGTAAAACAAGCTCAACCCTTGCTTCTCATCAATATTCCTCATAACAAATCCATCCATCCTTTGTAAAACAAGCTCAACCCTTGCTTCTCATCAATATTCCTCATTAAGAATCCATTCATTCTTTGTCAAAAAAGCTTTGTTTTATCGGCAGCTCCGTCCTCAATATACACGCTAAAATGCAGGTCTCTTTCTTTACCCTTCGATAGCTCAGTTGGTAGAGCGGAGGACTGTAGGCTGATGTTCAATGTGCAATTAGCAGGTATCCTTAGGTCGCTGGTTCAACTCCGGCTCGAAGGACATTTTTATAATGTTGTCCGGTTTGGGTCAACAGGTATTTCCTGATCGCAAACCCTTGCTTCTTGTCAATATTCCTCATGACAAATCCATCCATTCTTTGTAAAACAAGCTCAACCCTTGCTTCTCATCAATATTCCTCATAACAAATCCATCCATCCTTTGTAAAACAAGCTCAACCCTTGCTTCTCATCAATATTCCTCATTAAGAATCCATTCATTCTTTGTCAAAAAAGCTTTGGTTTATCGGCAGCTCCGTCCTCAATATACACGCTAAAATGCAGGTCTCTTTCTTTACCCTTCGATAGCTCAGTTGGTAGAGCGGAGGACTGTAGGCTGATGTTCAATCTGTAGTTAGCAGGTATCCTTAGGTCGCTGGTTCAACTCCGGCTCGAAGGACATTTTTATAATGTTGTCCGGTTTGGGTCAACAGGTATTTCCTGATCGCAAACCCTTGCATCTTGTCAATATTCCTCATGAAAAATCCATCCATTCTTTGTAAAACAAGCTCAACCCTTGCTTCTCATCAATTTTCCTCATAATAAATCCATCCATCCTTTGTAAAACAAGCTCAACCCTTGCTTCTCATCAATATTCCTCA
Organism: Gasterosteus aculeatus; assembly: GCF_964276395.1. NCBI lineage: Eukaryota > Metazoa > Chordata > Actinopteri > Perciformes > Gasterosteidae > Gasterosteus > Gasterosteus aculeatus. Next base: position 4,800,579 of record NC_135700.1, read on the forward strand.
TTAAGAATTCATTCATTCTTTGTCAAAAAAGCTTTGGTTTATCGGCAGCTCCGTCCTCAATATACACGCTAAAATGCAGGTCTCTTTCTTTACCCTTCGATAGCTCGGTTGGTAGAGCGGAGGACTGTAGGCTGATGTTCAATGTGCAATTAGCACGTATCCTTAGGTCGCTGGTTCAACTCCGGCTCGAAGGACATTTTTATAATGTTGTCCGGTTTGGGTCAACAGGTATTTCCTGATCGCAAACCCTTGCTTCTTGTCAATATTCCTCATGACAAATCCATCCATTCTTTGTAAAACAAGCTCAACCCTTGCTTCTCATCAATATTCCTCATAACAAATCCATCCATCCTTTGTAAAACAAGCTCAACCCTTGCTTCTCATCAATATTCCTCATTAAGAATCCATTCATTCTTTGTCAAAAAAGCTTTGGTTTATCGGCAGCTCCGTCCTCAATATACACGCTAAAATGCAGGTCTCTTTCTTTACCCTTCGATAGCTCAGTTGGTAGAGCGGAGGACTGTAGGCTGATGTTCAATGTGCAATTAGCAGGTATCCTTAGGTCGCTGGTTCAACTCCGGCTCGAAGGACATTTTTATAATGTTGTCCGGTTTGGGTCAACAGGTATTTCCTGATCGCAAACCCTTGCTTCTTGTCAATATTCCTCATGACAAATCCATCCATTCTTTGTAAAACAAGCTCAACCCTTGCTTCTCATCAATATTCCTCATAACAAATCCATCCATCCTTTGTAAAACAAGCTCAACCCTTGCTTCTCATCAATATTCCTCATTAAGAATCCATTCATTCTTTGTCAAAAAAGCTTTGGTTTATCGGCAGCTCCGTCCTCAATATACACGCTAAAATGCAGGTCTCTTTCTTTACCCTTCGATAGCTCAGTTGGTAGAGCGGAGGACTGTAGGCTGATGTTCAATGTGCAATTAGCAGGTATCCTTAGGTCGCTGGTTCAACTCCGGCTCGAAAGACATTTTTATAATGTTGTCCGGTTTGGGTCAACAGGTATTTCCTGATCGCAAACCCTTGCATCTTGTCAATATTCCTCATGACAAATCCATCCATTCTTTGTAAAACAAGCTCAACCCTTGCTTCTCATCAATATTCCTCATAACAAATCCATCCATCCTTTGTAAAACAAGCTCAACCCTTGCTTCTCATCAATATTCCTCATAACAAATCCATCCATCCTTTGTAAAACAAGCTCAACCCTTGCTTCTCATCAATATTCCTCATAACAAATCCATTCATCCTTTGTAAAACAAGCTCAACCCTTGCTTCTCATCAATATTCCTCATTAAGAATCCATTCATTCTTTGTCAAAAAAGCTTTGGTTTATCGGCAGCTCCGTCCTTATTATACACGCTAAAATGCAGGTCTCTTTCTTTACCCTTCGATAGATCAGTTGGTAGAGCGGAGGACTGTAGGCTGATGTTCAAGCTGTAGTTAGCAGGTATCCTTAGGTCGCTGGTTCAACTCCGGCTCGAAGGACATTTTTATAATGTTGTCCGGTTTGGGTCAACAGGTATTTCCTGATCGCAAACCCTTGCTTCTTGTCAATATTCCTCATGACAAATCCATCCATTCTTTGTAAAACAAGCTCAACCCTTGCTTCTCATCAATATTCCTCATAACAAATCCATCCATCCTTTGTAAAACAAGCTCAACCCTTGCTTCTCATCAATATTCCTCATTAAGAATCCATTCATTCTTTGTCAAAAAAGCTTTGGTTTATCGGCAGCTCCGTCCTCAATATACACGCTAAAATGCAGGTCTCTTTCTTTACCCTTCGATAGCTCAGTTGGTAGAGCGGAGGACTGTAGGCTGATGTTCAATGTGCAATTAGCAGGTATCCTTAGGTCGCTGGTTCAACTCCGGCTCGAAGGACATTTTTATAATGTTGTCCGGTTTGGGTCAACAGGTATTTCCTGATCGCAAACCCTTGCATCTTGTCAATATTCCTCATGACAAATCCATCCATTCTTTGTAAAACAAGCTCAACCCTTGCTTCTCATCAATATTCCTCATAACAAATCCATCCATCCTTTGTAAAACAAGCTCAACCCTTGCTTCTCATCAATATTCCTCATAACAAATCCATCCATCCTTTGTAAAACAAGCTCAACCCTTGCTTCTCATCAATATTCCTCATAACAAATCCATTCATCCTTTGTAAAACAAGCTCAACCCTTGCTTCTCATCAATATTCCTCATTAAGAATCCATTCATTCTTTGTCAAAAAAGCTTTGGTTTATCGGCAGCTCCGTCCTTATTATACACGCTAAAATGCAGGTCTCTTTCTTTACCCTTCGATAGATCAGTTGGTAGAGCGGAGGACTGTAGGCTGATGTTCAAGCTGTAGTTAGCAGGTATCCTTAGGTCGCTGGTTCAACTCCGGCTTGAAGGACATTTTTATAATGTTGTCCGGTTTGGGTCAACAGGTATTTCCTGATCGCAAACCCTTGCATCTTGTCAATATTCATCATGACAAATCCATCCATTCTTTGTAAAACAAGCTCAACCCTTGCTTCTCATCAATATTCCTCATAACAAATCCATCCATCCTTTGTAAAACAAGCTCAACCCTTGCTTCTCATCAATATTCCTCATAACAAATCCATCCATCCTTTGTAAAACAAGCTCAACCCTTGCTTCTCATCAATATTCCTCATAACAAATCCATCCATCCTTTGTAAAACAAGCTCAACCCTTGCTTCTCATCAATATTCCTCATTAAGAATCCATTCATTCTTTGTCAAAAAAGCTTTGGTTTATCGGCAGCTCCGTCCTCAATATACACGCTAAAATGCAGGTCTCTTTCTTTACCCTTCGATAGCTCAGTTGGTAGAGCGGAGGACTGTAGGCTGATGTTCAATGTGCAATTAGCAGGTATCCTTAGGTCGCTGGTTCAACTCCGGCTCGAAGGACATTTTTATAATGTTGTCCGGTTTGGGTCAACAGGTATTTCCTGATCGCAAACCCTTGCATCTTGTCAATATTCCTCATGACAAATCCATCCATTCTTTGTAAAACAAGCTCAACCCTTGCTTCTCATCAATATTCCTCATAACAAATCCATCCATCCTTTGTAAAACAAGCTCAACCCTTGCTTCTCATCAATATTCCTCATAACAAATCCATCCATCCTTTGTAAAACAAGCTCAACCCTTGCTTCTCATCAATATTCCTCATAACAAATCCATCCATCCTTTGTAAAACAAGCTCAACCCTTGCTTCTCATCAATATTCCTCATTAAGAATCCATTCATTCTTTGTCAAAAAAGCTTTGGTTTATCGGCAGCTCCGTCCTCAATATACACGCTAAAATGCAGGTCTCTTTCTTTACCCTTCGATAGCTCAGTTGGTAGAGCGGAGGACTGTAGGCTGATGTTCAATCTGTAGTTAGCAGGTATCCTTAGGTCGCTGGTTCAACTCCGGCTCGAAGGACATTTTTATAATGTTGTCCGGTTTGGGTCAACAGGTATTTCCTGATCGCAAACCCTTGCTTCTTGTCAATATTCCTCATGACAAATCCATCCATTCTTTGTAAAACAAGCTCAACCCTTGCTTCTCATCAATATTCCTCATAACAAATTCATCCATCCTTTGTAAAACAAGCTCAACCCTTGCTTCTCATCAATATTCCTCATTAAGAACCCATTCATTCTTTGTCAAAAAAGCTTTGGTTTATCGGCAGCTCCGTCCTCAATATACACGCTAAAATGCAGGTCTCTTTCTTTACCCTTCGATAGCTCAGTTGGTAGAGCGGAGGACTGTAGGCTGATGTTCAATGTGCAATTAGCAGGTATCCTTAGGTCGCTGGTTCAACTCCGGCTCGAAGGACATTTTTATAATGTTGTCCGGTTTGGGTCAACAGGTATTTCCTGATCGCAAACCCTTGCTTCTTGTCAATATTCCTCATGACAAATCCATCCATTCTTTGTAAAACAAGCTCAACTCTTGCTTCTCATCAATATTCCTCATAACAAATCCATCCATCCTTTGTAAAACAAGCTCAACCCTTGCTTCTCATCAATATTCCTCATTAAGAATCCATTCATTCTTTGTCAAAAAAGCTTTGGTTTATCGGCAGCTCCGTCCTCAATATACACGCTAAAATGCAGGTTTCTTTCTTTACCCTTCGATAGCTCAGTTGGTAGAGCGGAGGACTGTAGGCTGATGTTCAATGTGCAATTAGCAGGTATCCTTAGGTCGCTGGTTCAACTCCGGCTCGAAGGACATTTTTATAATGTTGTCCGGTTTGGGTCAACAGGTATTTCCTGATCGCAAACCCTTGCATCTTGTCAATATTCCTCATGACAAATCCATCCATTCTTTGTAAAACAAGCTCAACCCTTGCTTCTCATCAATATTCCTCATAACAAATCCATCCATCCTTTGTAAAACAAGCTCAACCCTTGCTTCTCATCAATATTCCTCATAACAAATCCATCCATCCTTTGTAAAACAAGCTCAACCCTTGCTTCTCATCAATATTCCTCATTAAGAATCCATTCATTCTTTGTCAAAAAAGCTTTGGTTTATCGGCAGCTCCGTCCTCAATATACACGCTAAAATGCAGGTTTCTTTCTTTACCCTTCGATAGCTCAGTTGGTAGAGCGGAGGACTGTAGGCTGATGTTCAATGTGCAATTAGCAGGTATCCTTAGGTCGCTGGTTCAACTCCGGCTCGAAGGACATTTTTATAATGTTGTCCGGTTTGGGTCAACAGGTATTTCCTGATCGCAAACCCTTGCTTCTTGTCAATATTCCTCATGACAAATCCATCCATTCTTTGTAAAACAAGCTCAACCCTTGCTTCTCATCAATATTCCTCATAACAAATCCATCCATCCTTTGTAAAACAAGCTCAACCCTTGCTTCTCATCAATATTCCTCATAACAAATCCATCCATCCTTTGTAAAACAAGCTCAACCCTTGCTTCTCATCAATATTCCTCATTAAGAATCCATTCATTCTTTGTCAAAAAAGCTTTGGTTTATCGGCAGCTCCATCCTCAATATACACGCTAAAATGCAGGTCTCTTTCTTTACCCTTCGATAGCTCAGTTGGTAGAGCGGAGGACTGTAGGCTGATGTTCAATGTGCAATTAGCAGGTATCCTTAGGTCGCTGGTTCAACTCCGGCTCGAAGGACATTTTTATAATGTTGTCCGGTTTGGGTCAACAGGTATTTCCTGATCGCAAACCCTTGCTTCTTGTCAATATTCCTCATGACAAATCCATCCATTCTTTGTAAAACAAGCTCAACCCTTGCTTCTCATCAATATTCCTCATAACAAATCCATCCATCCTTTGTAAAACAAGCTCAACCCTTGCTTCTCATCAATATTCCTCATTAAGAATCCATTCATTCTTTGTCAAAAAAGCTTTGGTTTATCGGCAGCTCCGTCCTCAATATACACGCTAAAATGCAGGTCTCTTTCTTTACCCTTCGATAGCTCAGTTGGTAGAGCGGAGGACTGTAGGCTGATGTTCAATGTGCAATTAGCAGGTATCCTTAGGTCGCTGGTTCAACTCCGGCTCGAAGGACATTTTTATAATGTTGTCCTGTTTGGGTCAACAGGTATTTCCTGATCGCAAACCCTTGCTTCTTGTCAATATTCCTCATGACAAATCCATCCATTCTTTGTAAAACAAGCTCAACCCTTGCTTCTCATCAATATTCCTCATAACAAATCCATCCATCCTTTGTAAAACAAGCTCAACCCTTGCTTCTCATCAATATTCCTCATTAAGAATCCATTCATTCTTTGTCAAAAAAGCTTTGGTTTATCGGCAGCCCCGTCCTCAATATACACGCTAAAATGCAGGTCTCTTTCTTTACCCTTCGATAGCTCAGTTGGTAGAGCGGAGGACTGTAGGCTGATGTTCAATCTGTAATTAGCAGGTATCCTTAGGTCGCTGGTTCAACTCCGGCTCGAAGGACATTTTTATAATGTTGTCCGGTTTGGGTCAACAGTTATTTCCTGATCGTAAACCCTTGCATCTTGTCAATATTCCTCATGAAAAATCCATCCATTCTTTGTAAAACAAGCTCAACCCTTGCTTCTCATCAATTTTCCTCATAACAAATCCATCCATCCTTTGTAAAACAAGCTCAACCCTTGCTTCTCATCAATAATCCTCATAACAAAACCATCCATCCTTTGTAAAACAAGCTCAACCCTTGCTTCTCATCAATATTCCTCATTAAGAATCCATTCATTCTTTGTCAAAAAAGCTTTGGTTTATCGGCAGCTCCGTCCTCAATATACACGCTAAAATGCAGGTCTCTTTCTTTACCCTTCGATAGCTCAGTTGGTAGAGCGGAGGACTGTAGGCTGATGTTCAATGTGCAATTAGCAGGTATCCTTAGGTCGCTGGTTCAACTCCGGCTCGAAGGACATTTTTATAATGTTGTCCGGTTTGGGTCAACAGGTATTTCCTGATCGCAAACCCTTGCTTCTTGTCAATATTCCTCATGACAAATCCATCCATTCTTTGTAAAACAAGCTCAACCCTTGCTTCTCATCAATATTCCTCATAACAAATCCATCCATCCTTTGTAAAACAAGCTCAACCCTTGCTTCTCATCAATATTCCTTATTAAGAATCCATTCATTCTTTGTCAAAAAAGCTTTGGTTTATCGGCAGCTCCGTCCTCAATATACACGCTAAAATGCAGGTCTCTTTCTTTACCCTTCGATAGCTCAGTTGGTAGAGCGGAGGACTGTAGGCTGATGTTCAATCTGTAGTTAGCAGGTATCCTTAGGTCGCTGGTTCAACTCCGGCTCGAAGGACATTTTTATAATGTTGTCCGGTTTGGGTCAACAGGTATTTCCTGATCGCAAACCCTTGCATCTTGTCAATATTCCTCATGACAAATCCATCCATTCTTTGTAAAACAAGCTCAACCCTTGCTTCTCATCAATATTCCTCATAACAAATCCATCCATCCTTTGTAAAACAAGCTCAACCCTTGCTTCTCATCAATATTCCTCATAACAAATCCATCCCTCCTTTGTAAAACAAGCTCAACCCTTGCTTCTCATCAATATTCCTCATTAAGAATCCATTCATTCTTTTTCAAAAAAGCTTTGGTTTATCGGCAGCTCCGTCCTCAATATACACGCTAAAATGCAGGTTTCTTTCTTTACCCTTCGATAGCTCAGTTGGTAGAGCGGAGGACTGTAGGCTGATGTTCAATGTGCAATTAGCAGGTATCCTTAGGTCGCTGGTTCAACTCCGGCTCGAAGGACATTTTTATAATGTTGTCCTGTTTGGGTCAACAGGTATTTCCTGATCGCAAACCCTTGCTTCTTGTCAATATTCCTCATGACAAATCCATCCATTCTTTGTAAAACAAGCTCAACCCTTGCTTCTCATCAATATTCCTCATAACAAATCCATCCATCCTTTGTAAAACAAGCTCAACCCTTGCTTCTCATCAATATTCCTCATTAAGAATCCATTCATTCTTTGTCAAAAAAGCTTTGGTTTATCGGCAGCCCCGTCCTCAATATACACGCTAAAATGCAGGTCTCTTTCTTTACCCTTCGATAGCTCAGTTGGTAGAGCGGAGGACTGTAGGCTGATGTTCAATCTGTAATTAGCAGGTATCCTTAGGTCGCTGGTTCAACTCCGGCTCGAAGGACATTTTTATAATGTTGTCCGGTTTGGGTCAACAGTTATTTCCTGATCGTAAACCCTTGCATCTTGTCAATATTCCTCATGAAAAATCCATCCATTCTTTGTAAAACAAGCTCAACCCTTGCTTCTCATCAATTTTCCTCATAACAAATCCATCCATCCTTTGTAAAACAAGCTCAACCCTTGCTTCTCATCAATAATCCTCATAACAAAACCATCCATCCTTTGTAAAACAAGCTCAACCCTTGCTTCTCATCAATATTCCTCATTAAGAATCCATTCATTCTTTGTCAAAAAAGCTTTGGTTTATCGGCAGCTCCGTCCTCAATATACACGCTAAAATGCAGGTCTCTTTCTTTACCCTTCGATAGCTCAGTTGGTAGAGCGGAGGACTGTAGGCTGATGTTCAATGTGCAATTAGCAGGTATCCTTAGGTCGCTGGTTCAACTCCGGCTCGAAGGACATTTTTATAATGTTGTCCGGTTTGGGTCAACAGGTATTTCCTGATCGCAAACCCTTGCTTCTTGTCAATATTCCTCATGACAAATCCATCCATTCTTTGTAAAACAAGCTCAACCCTTGCTTCTCATCAATATTCCTCATAACAAATCCATCCATCCTTTGTAAAACAAGCTCAACCCTTGCTTCTCATCAATATTCCTTATTAAGAATCCATTCATTCTTTGTCAAAAAAGCTTTGGTTTATCGGCAGCTCCGTCCTCAATATACACGCTAAAATGCAGGTCTCTTTCTTTACCCTTCGATAGCTCAGTTGGTAGAGCGGAGGACTGTAGGCTGATGTTCAATCTGTAGTTAGCAGGTATCCTTAGGTCGCTGGTTCAACTCCGGCTCGAAGGACATTTTTATAATGTTGTCCGGTTTGGGTCAACAGGTATTTCCTGATCGCAAACCCTTGCATCTTGTCAATATTCCTCATGACAAATCCATCCATTCTTTGTAAAACAAGCTCAACCCTTGCTTCTCATCAATATTCCTCATAACAAATCCATCCATCCTTTGTAAAACAAGCTCAACCCTTGCTTCTCATCAATATTCCTCATAACAAATCCATCCATCCTTTGTAAAACAAGCTCAACCCTTGCTTCTCATCAATATTCCTCATTAAGAATCCATTCATTCTTTGTCAAAAAAGCTTTGGTTTATCGGCAGCTCCGTCCTCACTATACACGCTAAAATGCAGGTCTCTTTCTTTACCCTTCGATAGCTCAGTTGGTAGAGCGGAGGACTGTAGGCTGATGTTCAAAGTGCAATTAGCAGGTATCCTTAGGTCGCTGGTTCAACTCCGGCTCGAAGGACATTTTTATAATGTTGTCCTGTTTGGGTCAACAGGTATTTCCTGATCGCAAACCCTTGCTTCTTGTCAATATTCCTCATGACAAATCCATCCATTCTTTGTAAAACAAGCTCAACCCTTGCTTCTCATCAATATTCCTCATAACAAATCCATCCATCCTTTGTAAAACAAGCTCAACCCTTGCTTCTCATCAATATTCCTCATTAAGAATCCATTCATTCTTTGTCAAAAAAGCTTTGGTTTATCGGCAGCCCCGTCCTCAATATACACGCTAAAATGCAGGTCTCTTTCTTTACCCTTCGATAGCTCAGTTGGTAGAGCGGAGGACTGTAGGCTGATGTTCAATCTGTAATTAGCAGGTATCCTTAGGTCGCTGGTTCAACTCCGGCTCGAAGGACATTTTTATAATGTTGTCCGGTTTGGGTCAACAGTTATTTCCTGATCGCAAACCCTTGCATCTTGTCAATATTCCTCATGAAAAATCCATCCATTCTTTGTAAAACAAGCTCAACCCTTGCTTCTCATCAATTTTCCTCATAACAAATCCATCCATCCTTTGTAAAACAAGCTCAACCCTTGCTTCTCATCAATAATCCTCATAACAAAACCATCCATCCTTTGTAAAACAAGCTCAACCCTTGCTTCTCATCAATATTCCTCATTAAGAATCCATTCATTCTTTGTCAAAAAAGCTTTGGTTTATCGGCAGCTCCGTCCTCAATATACACGCTAAAATGCAGGTCTCTTTCTTTACCCTTCGATAGCTCAGTTGGTAGAGCGGAGGACTGTAGGCTGATGTTCAATGTGCAATTAGCAGGTATCCTTAGGTCGCTGGTTCAACTCCGGCTCGAAGGACATTTTTATAATGTTGTCCGGTTTGGGTCAACAGGTATTTCCTGATCGCAAACCCTTGCATCTTGTCAATATTCCTCATGACAAATCCATCCATTCTTTGTAAAACAAGCTCAACCCTTGCTTCTCATCAATATTCCTCATAACAAATCCATCCATTCTTTGTAAAACAAGCTCAACCCTTGCTTCTCATCAATATTCCTCATAACAAATCCATCCATCCTTTGTAAAACAAGCTCAACCCTTGCTTCTCATCAATATTCCTCATAACAAATCCATCCATCCTTTGTAAAACAAGCTCAACCCTTGCTTCTCATCAATATTCCTCATTAAGAATCCATTCATTCTTTGTCAAAAAAGCTTTGGTTTATCGGCAGCTCCGTCCTTAATATACACGCTAAAATGCAGGTCTCTTTCTTTACCCTTCGATAGCTCAGTTGGTAGAGCGGAGGACTGTAGGCTGATGTTCAATCTGCAATTAGCAGGTATCCTTAGGTCACTGGTTCAACTCCGGCTCGAAGGACATTTTTATAATGTTGTCCGGTTTGGGTCAACAGGTATTTCCTGATCGCAAACCCTTGCTTCTTGTCAATATTCCTCATGACAAATCCATTCATTCTTTGTAAAACAAGCTCAACCCTTGCTTCTCATCAATATTCCTCATTAAGAATCCATTCATTCTTTGTCAAAAAAGCTTTGGTTTATTGGCAGCCCCGTCCTCAATATACACGCTAAAATGCAGGTCTCTTTCTTTACCCTTCGATAGCTCAGTTGGTAGAGCGGAGGACTGTAGGCTGATGTTCAATGTGCAATTAGCAGGTATCCTTAGGTCGCTGGTTCAACTCCGGCTCGAAGGACATTTTTATAATGTTGTCCGGTTTGGGTCAACAGGTATTTACGGATCGCAAACCCTTGCTTCTTGTCAATATTCCTCATGACAAATCCATCCATTCTTTGTAAAACAAGCTCAACCCTTGCTTCTCATCAATATTCCTCATAACAAATCCATCCATCCTTTGTAAAACAAGCTCAACCCTTGCTTCTCATCAATATTCCTCATTAAGAATCCATTCATTCTTTGTCAAAAAAGCTTTGGTTTATCGGCAGCTCCGTCCTCAATATACACGCTAAAATGCAGGTCTCTTTCTTTACCCTTCGATAGCTCAGTTGGTAGAGCGGAGGACTGTAGGCTGATGTTCAATGTGCAATTAGCAGGTATCCTTAGGTCGCTGGTTCAACTCCGGCTCGAAGGACATTTTTATAATGTTGTCCTGTTTGGGTCAACAGGTATTTCCTGATCGCAAACCCTTGCTTCTTGTCAATATTCCTCATGACAAATCCATCCATTCTTTGTAAAACAAGCTCAACCCTTGCTTCTCATCAATATTCCTCATAACAAATCCATCCATCCTTTGTAAAACAAGCTCAACCCTTGCTTCTCATCAATATTCCTCATTAAGAATCCATTCATTCTTTGTCAAAAAAGCTTTGGTTTATCGGCAGCCCCGTCCTCAATATACACGCTAAAATGCAGGTCTCTTTCTTTACCCTTCGATAGCTCAGTTGGTAGAGCGGAGGACTGTAGGCTGATGTTCAATCTGTAATTAGCAGGTATCCTTAGGTCGCTGGTTCAACTCCGGCTCGAAGGACATTTTTATAATGTTGTCCGGTTTGGGTCAACAGGTATTTCCTGATCGCAAACCCTTGCATCTTGTCAATATTCCTCATGAAAAATCCATCCATTCTTTGTAAAACAAGCTCAACCCTTGCTTCTCATCAATTTTCCTCATAACAAATCCATCCATCCTTTGTAAAACAAGCTCAACCCTTGCTTCTCATCAATAATCCTCATAACAAAACCATCCATCCTTTGTAAAACAAGCTCAACCCTTGCTTCTCATCAATATTCCTCATTAAGAATCCATTCATTCTTTGTCAAAAAAGCTTTGGTTTATCGGCAGCTCCGTCCTCAATATACACGCTATAATGCAGGTCTCTTTCTTTACCCTTCGATAGCTCAGTTGGTAGAGCGGAGGACTGTAGGCTGATGTTCAATGTGCAATTAGCAGGTATCCTTAGGTCGCTGGTTCAACTCCGGCTCGAAGGACATTTTTATAATGTTGTCCGGTTTGGGTCAACAGGTATTTCCTGATCGCAAACCCTTGCTTCTTGTCAATATTCCTCATGACAAATCCATCCATTCTTTGTAAAACAAGCTCAACCCTTGCTTCTCATCAATATTCCTCATAACAAATCCATCCATCCTTTGTAAAACAAGCTCAAACCTTGCTTCTCATCAATATTCCTCATAACAAATCCATCCATCCTTTGTAAAACAAGCTCAACCCTTGCTTCTCATCAATATTCCTCATTAAGAATCCATTCATTCTTTTTCAAAAAAGCTTTGGTTTATCGGCAGCTCCGTCCTCAATATACACGCTAAAATGCAGGTTTCTTTCTTTACCCTTCGATAGCTCAGTTGGTAGAGCGGAGGACTGTAGGCTGATGTTCAATGTGCAATTAGCAGGTATCCTTAGGTCGCTGGTTCAACTCCGGCTCGAAGGACATTTTTATAATGTTGTCCGGTTTGGGTCAACAGGTATTTCCTGATCGCAAACCCTTGCATCTTGTCAATATTCCTCATGACAAATCCATCCATTCTTTGTAAAACAAGCTCAACCCTTGCTTCTCATCAATATTCCTCATAACAAATCCATCCATCCTTTGTAAAACAAGCTCAACCCTTGCTTCTCATCAATATTCCTCATAACAAATCCATCCATCCTTTGTAAAACAAGCTCAACCCTTGCTTCTCATCAATATTCCTCATTAAGAATCCATTCATTCTTTGTCAAAAAAGCTTTGGTTTATCGGCAGCTCCGTCCTCAATATACACGCTAAAATGCAGGTTTCTTTCTTTACCCTTCGATAGCTCAGTTGGTAGAGCGGAGGACTGTAGGCTGATGTTCAATGTGCAATTAGCAGGTATCCTTAGGTCGCTGGTTCAACTCCGGCTCGAAGGACATTTTTATAATGTTGTCCGGTTTGGGTCAACAGGTATTTCCTGATCGCAAACCCTTGCTTCTTGTCAATATTCCTCATGACAAATCCATCCATTCTTTGTAAAACAAGCTCAACCCTTGCTTCTCATCAATATTCCTCATAATAAATCCATCCATCCTTTGTAAAACAAGCTCAACCCTTGCTTCTCATCAATATTCCTCATAACAAATCCATCCATCCTTTGTAAAACAAGCTCAACCCTTGCTTCTCATCAATAATCCTCATAACAAAACCATCCATCCTTTGTAAAACAAGCTCAACCCTTGCTTCTCATCAATATTCCTCATTAAGAATCCATTCATTCTTTGTCAAAAAAGCTTTGGTTTATCGGCAGCTCCGTCCTCAATATACACGCTAAAATGCAGGTCTCTTTCTTTACCCTTCGATAGCTCAGTTGGTAGAGCGGAGGACTGTAGGCTGATGTTCAATGTGCAATTAGCAGGTATCCTTAGGTCGCTGGTTCAACTCCGGCTCGAAGGACATTTTTATAATGTTGTCCGGTTTGGGTCAACAGGTATTTCCTGATCGCAAACCCTTGCTTCTTGTCAATATTCCTCATGACAAATCCATCTATTCTTTGTAAAACAAGCTCAACCCTTGCTTCTCATCAATATTCCTCATAATAAATCCATCCATCCTTTGTAAAACAAGCTCAACCCTTGCTTCTCATCAATATTCCTCATTAAGAATCCATTCATTCTTTGTCAAAAAAGCTTTGGTTTATCGGCAGCTCCGTCCTCAATATACACGCTAAAATGCAGGTCTCTTTCTTTACCCTTCGATAGCTCAGTTGGTAGAGCGGAGGACTGTAGGCTGATGTTCAATCTGTAGTTAGCAGGTATCCTTAGGTCGCTGGTTCAACTCCGGCTCGAAAGAGATTTTTATAATGTTGTCCGGTTTGGGTCAACAGGTATTTCCTGATCGCAAACCCTTGCATCTTGTCAATATTCATCATGACAAATCCATCCATTCTTTGTAAAACAAGCTCAACCCTTGCTTCTCATCAATATTCCCCATAACAAATCCATCCATCCTTTGTAAAACAAGCTCAACCCTTGCTTCTCATCAATATTCCTCATAACAAATCCATCCATCCTTTGTAAAACAAGCTCAACCCTTGCTTCTCATCAATATTCCTCATTAAGAATCCATTCATTCTTTGTCAAAAAAGCTTTGGTTTATCGGCAGCTCCGTCCTCAATATACACGCTAAAATGCAGGTCTCTTTCTTTACCCTTCGATAGCTCAGTTGGTAGAGCGGAGGACTGTAGGCTGATGTTCAATCTGTAGTTAGCAGGTATCCTTAGGTCGCTGGTTCAACTCCGGCTCGAAGGACATTTTTATAATGTTGTCCGGTTTGGGTCAACAGGTATTTCCTGATCGCAAACCCTTGCATCTTGTCAATATTCCTCATGACAAATCCATCCATTCTTTGTAAAACAAGCTCAACCCTTGCTTCTCATCAATATTCCTCATAACAAATCCATCCATCCTTTGTAAAACAAGCTCAACCCTTGCTTCTCATCAATATTCCTCATAACAAATCCATCCATCCTTTGTAAAACAAGCTCAACCCTTGCTTCTCATCAATATTCCTCATTAAGAATCCATTCATTCTTTGTCAAAAAAGCTTTGGTTTATCGGCAGCTCCGTCCTCAATATACACGCTAAAATGCAGGTCTCTTTCTTTACCCTTCGATAGCTCAGTTGGTAGAGCGGAGGACTGTAGGCTGATGTTCAATGTGCAATTAGCAGGTATCCTTAGGTCGCTGGTTCAACTCCGGCTCGAAGGACATTTTTATAATGTTGTCCGGTTTGGGTCAACAGGTATTTCCTGATCGCAAACCCTTGCTTCTTGTCAATATTCCTCATAACAAATCCATCCATTCTTTGTAAAACAAGCTCAACCCTTGCTTCTCATCAATATTCCTCATAATAAATCCATCCATCCTTTGTAAAACAAGCTCAACCCTTGCTTCTAATCAATATTCCTCATTAAGAATCCATTCATTCTTTGTCAAAAAAGCTTTGGTTTATCGGCAGCTCCGTCCTCAATATACACGCTAAAATGCAGGTCTCTTTCTTTACCCTTCGATAGCTCAGTTGGTAGAGCGGAGGACTGTAGGCTGATGTTCAATCTGCAATTAGCAGGTATCCTTAGGTCACTGGTTCAACTCCGGCTCGAAGGACATTTTTATAATGTTGTCCGGTTTGGGTCAACAGGTATTTCCTGATCGCAAACCCTTGCTTCTTGTCAATATTCCTCATGACAAATCCATTCATTCTTTGTAAAACAAGCTCAACCCTTGCTTCTCATCAATATTCCTCATTAAGAATCCATTCATTCTTTGTCAAAAAAGCTTTGGTTTATCGGCAGCCCCGTCCTCAATATACACGCTAAAATGCAGGTCTCTTTCTTTACCCTTCGATAGCTCAGTTGGTAGAGCGGAGGACTGTAGGCTGATGTTCAATGTGCAATTAGCAGGTATCCTTAGGTCGCTGGTTCAACTCCGGCTCGAAGGACATTTTTATAATGTTGTCCGGTTTGGGTCAACAGGTATTTCCTGATCGCAAACCCTTGCTTCTTGTCAATATTCCTCATGACAAATCCATCCATTCTTTGTAAAACAAGCTCAACCCTTGCTTCTCATCAATATTCCTCATAAAAAATCCATCCATCCTTTGTAAAACAAGCTCAACCCTTGCTTCTCATCAATATTCCTCATTAAGGATCCATTCATTCTTTGTCAAAAAAGCTTTGGTTTATCGGCAGCTCCGTCCTCAATATACACGCTAAAATGCAGGTCTCTTTCTTTACCCTTCGATAGCTCAGTTGGTAGAGCGGAGGACTGTAGGCTGATGTTCAAACTGCAATTAGCAGGTATCCTTAGGTCGCTGGTTCAACTCCGGCTCGAAGGACATTATTATAATGTTGTTCGGTTTGGGTCAGCAGGTATTTCCTGATCGCAAACCCTTGCTTCTTGTCAATATTCCTCATGACAAATCCATCCATTCTTTGTAAAACAAGCTCAACCCTTGCTTCTCATCAATATTCCTCATAACAAATCCATCCATCCTTTGTAAAACAAGCTCAACCCTTACTTCTCATCCATATTCCTCATTAAGAATCCATTCATTCTTTGACAAAAAAGCTTTGGTTTATCGGCAGCTCCGTCTTCAATGTACACGCTAAAATGCAGGTCTCTTTCTTTACCCTTCGATAGCTCAGTTGGTAGAGCGGAGGACTTTAGGCTGATGTTCAATGTGCAATTAGCAGGTATCCTTAGGTCGCTGGTTAAACTCCGGCTCGAAGGACATTTTTATAATGTTGTCCGGTTTGGGTCAACAGGTATTTCCTGATCGCAAACCCTTGCTTCTTGTCAATATTCCTCATGACAAATCCATCCATTCTTTGTAAAACAAGCTCAACCCTTGCTTCTCATCAATATTCCTCATAACAAATCCATCCATCCTTTGTAAAACAAGGTCAACCCTTGCTTCTCATCAATATTCCTCATTAAGAATCCATTCATTCTTTGTCAAAAAAGCTTTGGTTTATCGGCAGCTCCGTCCTCAATATACACGCTTAAATGATGGTCTCTTTCTTTACCCTTCGATAGCTCAGTTGGTAGAGCGGAGGACTGTAGGCTGATGTTCAATCTGCAATTAGCAGGTATCCTTAGGTCGCTGGTTCAACTCAGGCTCGAAGGACATTTTTATAATGTTGTCCGGTTTGGGTCAACAGGTATTTCCTGATCGCAAAACCCTTGCTTCTTGTTAATATTCCTCATGACAAATCCATTCATTCTTTGTAAAACAAGCTCAACCCTTGCTTCTCATCAATATTCCTCATAACAAATCCATCCATCCTTTGTAAAACAAGCTCAACCCTTGCTTCTCATCGATATTCCTCATTAAGAATCCATTCATTCTTTGTCAAAAAAGCTTTGGTTTATCGGCAGCTCCGTCCTCAATATACACGCTAAAATGCAGGTCTCTTTCTTTACCCTTCGATAGCTCAGTTGGTAGAGCGGAGGACTGTAGGCTGATGTTCAATCTGCAATTAGCAGGTATCCTTAGGTCACTTGTTCAACTCCGGCTCGAAGGACATTTTTATAATGTTGTCCGGTTTGGGTCAACAGGTATTTCCTGATCGCAAACCCTTGCTTCTTGTCAATATTCCTCATGACAAATCCATTCATTCTTTGTAAAACAAGCTCAACCCTTGCTTCTCATCAATATTCCTCATAACAAATCCATCCATTCTTTGTAAAACAAGCTCAACCCTTGCTTCTCATCAATATTCCTCATTAAGAATCCATTCATTCTTTGTCAAAAAAGCTTTGGTTTATCGGCAGCTCCGTCCTCAATATACACGCTAAAATGCAGGTCTCTTTCTTTACCCTTCGATAGCTCAGTTGGTAGAGCGGAGGACTGTAGGCTGATGTTCAATGTGCAATTAGCAGGTATCCTTAGGTCGCTGGTTCAACTCCGGCTCGAAGGACATTTTTATAATGTTGTCCGGTTTGGGTCAACAGGTATTTCCTGATCGCAAACCCTTGCTTCTTGTCAATATTCCTCATGACAAATCCATCCATTCTTTGTAAAACAAGCTCAACCCTTGCTTCTCATCAATATTCCTCATAACAAATCCATCCATCCTTTGTAAAACAAGCTCAACCCTTGCTTCTCATCAATATTCCTCATTAAGAATCCATTCATTCTTTGTCAAAAAAGCTTTGGTTTATCGGCAGCTCCGTCCTCAATATACACGCTAAAATGCAGGTCTCTTTCTTTACCCTTCGATAGCTCAATTGGTAGAGCGGAGGACTGTAGGCTGATGTTCAATGTGCAATTAGCAGGTATCCTTAGGTCGCTGGTTTAACTCCGGCTCGAAGGACATTTTTATAATGTTGTCCGGTTTGGGTCAACAGGTATTTCCTGATCGCAAACCCTTGCTTCTTGTCAATATTCCTCATGACAAATCCATCCATTCTTTGTAAAACAAGCTCAATCCTTGCTTCTCATCAATATTCCCCATTAAGAATCCATTCATTCTTTGTCAAACAAGCCTTGGTTTATTGTCAGCTCCATCCTCAATATACACGCTAAAATGCAGGTTTCTTTCTTTACCCTTCGATAGCTCAGTTGGTAGAGCGGAGGACTGTAGGCTGATGTTCAATGTGCAATTAGCAGGTATCCTTAGGTCGCTGGTTCAACTCCGGCTCGAAGGACATTTTTAGAATGTTGTCCGGTTTGGGTCAACAGGTATTTCCTGATCGCAAACCCTTGCTTCTTGTCAATATTCCTCATGACAAATCCATCCATTCTTTGTAAAACAAGCTCAACCCTTGCTTCTCATCAATATTCCTCATAACAAATCCATCCATCCTTTGTAAAACAAGCTCAACCCTTGCTTCTCATCAATATTCCTCATTAAGAATCCATTCATTCTTTGTCAAAAAAGCTTTGGTTTATCGGCAGCTCCGTCCTCAATATACATGCTTAAATGATGGTCTCTTTCTTTACCCTTCGATAGCTCAGTTGGTAGAGCGGAGGACTGTAGGCTGATGTTCAATCTGCAATTAGCAGGTATCCTTAGGTCGCTGGTTCAACTCAGGCTCGAAGGACATTTTTATAATGTTGTCCGGTTTGGGTCAACAGGTATTTCCTGATCGCAAAACCCTTGCTTCTTGTCAATATTCCTCATGACAAATCCATTCATTCTTTGTAAAACAAGCTCAACCCTTGCTTCTCATCAATATTCCTCATAACAAATCCATCCATCCTTTGTAAAACAAGCTCAACCCTTGCTTCTCATCGATATTCCTCATTAAGAATCCATTCATTCTTTTTCAAAAAAGCTTTGGTTTATCGGCAGCTCCGTCCTCAATATACACGCTAAAATGCAGGTCTCTTTCTTTACCCTTCGATAGCTCAGTTGGTAGAGCGGAGGACTGTAGGCTGATGTTCAATCTGCAATTAGCAGGTATCCTTAGGTCACTGGTTCAACTCCGGCTCGAAGGACATTTTTATAATGTTGTCCGGTTTGGGTCAACAGGTATTTCCTGATCGCAAACCCTTGCTTCTTGTCAATATTCCTCATGACAAATCCATTCATTCTTTGTAAAACAAGCTCAACCCTTGCTTCTCATCAATATTCCTCATTAAGAATCCATTCATTCTTTGTCAAAAAAGCTTTGGTTTATTGGCAGCCCCGTCCTCAATATACACTCTAAAATGCAGGTCTCTTTCTTTACCCTTCGATAGCTCAGTTGGTAGAGCGGAGGACTGTAGGCTGATGTTCAATGTGCAATTAGCAGGTATCCTTAGGTCGCTGGTTCAACTCCGGCTCGAAGGACATTTTTATAATGTTGTCCGGTTTGGGTCAACAGGTATTTCCTGATCGCAAACCCTTGCTTCTTGTCAATATTCCTCATGACAAATCCATCCATTCTTTGTAAAACAAGCTCAATCCTTGCTTCTCATCAATATTCCCCATTAAGAATCCATTCATTCTTTGTCAAACAAGCCTTGGTTTATTGTCAGCTCCATCCTCAATATACACGCTAAAATGCAGGTTTCTTTCTTTACCCTTCGATAGCTCAGTTGGTAGAGCGGAGGACTGTAGGCTGATGTTCAATGTGCAATTAGCAGGTATCCTTAGGTCGCTGGTTCAACTCCGGCTCGAAGGACATTTTTAGAATGTTGTCCGGTTTGGGTCAACAGGTATTTCCTGATCGCAAACCCTTGCTTCTTGTCAATATTCCTCATGACAAATCCATCCATTCTTTGTAAAACAAGCTCAACCCTTGCTTCTCATCAATATTCCTCATAACAAATCCATCCATCCTTTGTAAAACAAGCTCAACCCTTGCTTCTCATCGATATTCCTCATTAAGAATCCATTCATTCTTTGTCAAAAAAGCTTTGGTTTATCGGCAGCTCCGTCCTCAATATACACGCTAAAATGCAGGTCTCTTTCTTTACCCTTCGATAGCTCAGTTGGTAGAGCGGAGGACTGTAGGCTGATGTTCAATCTGCAATTAGCAGGTATCCTTAGGTCACTGGTTCAACTCCGGCTCGAAGGACATTTTTATAATGTTGTCCGGTTTGGGTCAACAGGTATTTCCTGATCGCAAACCCTTGCTTCTTGTCAATATTCCTCATGACAAATCCATTCATTCTTTGTAAAACAAGCTCAACCCTTGCTTCTCATCAATATTCCTCATTAAGAATCCATTCATTCTTTGTCAAAAAAGCTTTGGTTTATCGGCAGCCCCGTCCTCAATATACACGCTAAAATGCAGGTCTCTTTCTTTACCCTTCGATAGCTCAGTTGGTAGAGCGGAGGACTGTAGGCTCATGTTCAATGTGCAATTAGCAGGTATCCTTAGGTCGCTGGTTCAACTCCGGCTCGAAGGACATTTTTATAATGTTGTCCGGTTTGGGTCAACAGGTATTTCCTGATCGCAAACCCTTGCTTCTTGTCAATATTCCTCATGACAAATCCATCCATTCTTTGTAAAACAAGCTCAATCCTTGCTTCTCATCAATATTCCCCATTAAGAATCCATTCATTCTTTGTCAAACAAGCCTTGGTTTATTGTCAGCTCCATCCTCAATATACACGCTAAAATGCAGGTTTCTTTCTTTACCCTTCGATAGCTCAGTTGGTAGAGCGGAGGACTGTAGGCTGATGTTCAATGTGCAATTAGCAGGTATCCTTAGGTCGCTGGTTCAACTCCGGCTCGAAGGACATTTTTAGAATGTTGTCCGGTTTGGGTCAACAGGTATTTCCTGATCGCAAACCCTTGCTTCTTGTCAATATTCCTCATGACAAATCCATCCATTCTTTGTAAAACAAGCTCAACCCTTGCTTCTCATCAATATTCCTCATAACAAATCCATCCATCCTTTGTAAAACAAGCTCAACCCTTGCTTCTCATCAATATTCCTCATTAAGAATCCATTCATTCTTTGTCAAAAAAGCTTTGGTTTATCGGCAGCTCCGTCCTCAATATACACGCTTAAATGCAGGTCTCTTTCTTTACCCTTCGATAGCTCAGTTGGTAGAGCGGAGGACTGTAGGCTGATGTTCAATCTGCAATTAGCAGGTATCCTTAGGTCGCTGGTTCAACTCCGGCTCGAAGGACATTTTTAGAATGTTGTCCGGTTTGGGTCAACAGGTATTTCCTGATCGCAAACCCTTGCTTCTTGTCAATATTCCTCATGACAAATCCATCCATTCTTTGTAAAACAAGCTCAACCCTTGCTTCTCATCAATATTCCTCATAACAAATCCATCCATCCTTTGTAAAACAAGCTCAACCCTTGCTTCTCATCAATATTCCTCATTAAGAATCCATTCATTCTTTGTCAAAAAAGCTTTGGTTTATCGGCAGCTCCGTCCTCAATATACATGCTTAAATGATGGTCTCTTTCTTTACCCTTCGATAGCTCAGTTGGTAGAGCGGAGGACTGTAGGCTGATGTTCAATCTGCAATTAGCAGGTATCCTTAGGTCGCTGGTTCAACTCAGGCTCGAAGGACATTTTTATAATGTTGTCCGGTTTGGGTCAACAGGTATTTCCTGATCGCAAAACCCTTGCTTCTTGTCAATATTCCTCATGACAAATCCATTCATTCTTTGTAAAACAAGCTCAACCCTTGCTTCTCATCAATATTCCTCATAACAAATCCATCCATCCTTTGTAAAACAAGCTCAACCCTTGCTTCTCATCGATATTCCTCATTAAGAATCCATTCATTCTTTTTCAAAAAAGCTTTGGTTTATCGGCAGCTCCGTCCTCAATATACACGCTAAAATGCAGGTCTCTTTCTTTACCCTTCGATAGCTCAGTTGGTAGAGCGGAGGACTGTAGGCTGATGTTCAATCTGCAATTAGCAGGTATCCTTAGGTCACTGGTTCAACTCCGGCTCGAAGGACATTTTTATAATGTTGTCCGGTTTGGGTCAACAGGTATTTCCTGATCGCAAACCCTTGCTTCTTGTCAATATTCCTCATGACAAATCCATTCATTCTTTGTAAAACAAGCTCAACCCTTGCTTCTCATCAATATTCCTCATTAAGAATCCATTCATTCTTTGTCAAAAAAGCTTTGGTTTATTGGCAGCCCCGTCCTCAATATACACTCTAAAATGCAGGTCTCTTTCTTTACCCTTCGATAGCTCAGTTGGTAGAGCGGAGGACTGTAGGCTGATGTTCAATGTGCAATTAGCAGGTATCCTTAGGTCGCTGGTTCAACTCCGGCTCGAAGGACATTTTTATAATGTTGTCCGGTTTGGGTCAACAGGTATTTCCTGATCGCAAACCCTTGCTTCTTGTCAATATTCCTCATGACAAATCCATCCATTCTTTGTAAAACAAGCTCAATCCTTGCTTCTCATCAATATTCCCCATTAAGAATCCATTCATTCTTTGTCAAACAAGCCTTGGTTTATTGTCAGCTCCATCCTCAATATACACGCTAAAATGCAGGTTTCTTTCTTTACCCTTCGATAGCTCAGTTGGTAGAGCGGAGGACTGTAGGCTGATGTTCAATGTGCAATTAGCAGGTATCCTTAGGTCGCTGGTTCAACTCCGGCTCGAAGGACATTTTTAGAATGTTGTCCGGTTTGGGTCAACAGGTATTTCCTGATCGCAAACCCTTGCTTCTTGTCAATATTCCTCATGACAAATCCATCCATTCTTTGTAAAACAAGCTCAACCCTTGCTTCTCATCAATATTCCTCATAACAAATCCATCCATCCTTTGTAAAACAAGCTCAACCCTTGCTTCTCATCGATATTCCTCATTAAGAATCCATTCATTCTTTGTCAAAAAAGCTTTGGTTTATCGGCAGCTCCGTCCTCAATATACACGCTAAAATGCAGGTCTCTTTCTTTACCCTTCGATAGCTCAGTTGGTAGAGCGGAGGACTGTAGGCTGATGTTCAATCTGCAATTAGCAGGTATCCTTAGGTCACTGGTTCAACTCCGGCTCGAAGGACATTTTTATAATGTTGTCCGGTTTGGGTCAACAGGTATTTCCTGATCGCAAACCCTTGCTTCTTGTCAATATTCCTCATGACAAATCCATTCATTCTTTGTAAAACAAGCTCAACCCTTGCTTCTCATCAATATTCCTCATTAAGAATCCATTCATTCTTTGTCAAAAAAGCTTTGGTTTATCGGCAGCCCCGTCCTCAATATACACGCTAAAATGCAGGTCTCTTTCTTTACCCTTCGATAGCTCAGTTGGTAGAGCGGAGGACTGTAGGCTGATGTTCAATGTGCAATTAGCAGGTATCCTTAGGTCGCTGGTTCAACTCCGGCTCGAAGGACATTTTTATAATGTTGTCCGGTTTGGGTCAACAGGTATTTCCTGATCGCAAACCCTTGCTTCTTGTCAATATTCCTCATGACAAATCCATCCATTCTTTGTAAAACAAGCTCAATCCTTGCTTCTCATCAATATTCCCCATTAAGAATCCATTCATTCTTTGTCAAACAAGCCTTGGTTTATTGTCAGCTCCATCCTCAATATACACGCTAAAATGCAGGTTTCTTTCTTTACCCTTCGATAGCTCAGTTGGTAGAGCGGAGGACTGTAGGCTGATGTTCAATGTGCAATTAGCAGGTATCCTTAGGTCGCTGGTTCAACTCCGGCTCGAAGGACATTTTTAGAATGTTGTCCGGTTTGGGTCAACAGGTATTTCCTGATCGCAAACCCTTGCTTCTTGTCAATATTCCTCATGACAAATCCATCCATTCTTTGTAAAACAAGCTCAACCCTTGCTTCTCATCAATATTCCTCATAACAAATCCATCCATCCTTTGTAAAACAAGCTCAACCCTTGCTTCTCATCAATATTCCTCATTAAGAATCCATTCATTCTTTGTCAAAAAAGCTTTGGTTTATCGGCAGCTCCGTCCTCAATATACACGCTTAAATGATGGTCTCTTTCTTTACCCTTCGATAGCTCAGTTGGTAGAGCGGAGGACTGTAGGCTGATGTTCAATCTGCAATTAGCAGGTATCCTTAGGTCGCTGGTTCAACTCAGGCTCGAAGGACATTTTTATAATGTTGTCCGGTTTGGGTCAACAGGTATTTCCTGATCGCAAAACCCTTGCTTCTTGTCAATATTCCCCATGACAAATCCATTCATTCTTTGTAAAACAAGCTCAACCCTTGCTTCTCATCAATATTCCTCATAACAAATCCATCCATCCTTTGTAAAACAAGCTCAACCCTTGCTTCTCATCGATATTCCTCATTAAGAATCCATTCATTCTTTGTCAAAAAAGCTTTGGTTTATCGGCAGCTCCGTCCTCAATATACACGCTAAAATGCAGGTCTCTTTCTTTACCCTTCGATAGCTCAGTTGGTAGAGCGGAGGACTGTAGGCTGATGTTCAATCTGCAATTAGCAGGTATCCTTAGGTCACTGGTTCAACTCCGGCTCGAAGGACATTTTTATAATGTTGTCCGGTTTGGGTCAACAGGTATTTCCTGATCGCAAACCCTTGCTTCTTGTCAATATTCCTCATGACAAATCCATTCATTCTTTGTAAAACAAGCTCAACCCTTGCTTCTCATCAATATTCCTCATAACAAATCCATCCATTCTTTGTAAAACAAGCTCAACCCTTGCTTCTCATCAATATTCCTCATTAAGAATCCATTCATTCTTTGTCAAAAAAGCTTTGGTTTATCGGCAGCTCCGTCCTCAATATACACGCTAAAATGCAGGTCTCTTTCTTTACCCTTCGATAGCTCAGTTGGTAGAGCGGAGGACTGTAGGCTGATGTTCAATGTGCAATTAGCAGGTATCCTTAGGTCGCTGGTTCAACTCCGGCTCGAAGGACATTTTTATAATGTTGTCCGGTTTGGGTCAACAGGTATTTCCTGATCGCAAACCCTTGCTTCTTGTCAATATTCCTCATGACAAATCCATCCATTCTTTGTAAAACAAGCTCAACCCTTGCTTCTCATCAATATTCCTCATAACAAATCCATCCATCCTTTGTAAAACAAGCTCAACCCTTGCTTCTCATCAATATTCCTCATTAAGAATCCATTCATTCTTTGTCAAAAAAGCTTTGGTTTATCGGCAGCTCCGTCCTCAATATACACGCTAAAATGCAGGTCTCTTTCTTTACCCTTCGATAGCTCAATTGGTAGAGCGGAGGACTGTAGGCTGATGTTCAATGTGCAATTTGCAGGTATCCTTAGGTCGCTGGTTTAACTCCGGCTCGAAGGACATTTTTATAATGTTGTCCGGTTTGGGTCAACAGGTATTTCCTGATCGCAAACCCTTGCTTCTTGTCAATATTCCTCATAACAAATCCATTCATTCTTTGTAAAACAAGCTCAACCCTTGCTTCTCATCAATATTCCTCATTAAGAATCCATTCATTCTTTGTCAAAAAAGCTTTGGTTTATCGGCAGCTCCGTCCTCAATATACACGTTAAAATGCAGGTCTCTTTCCTTACCCTTCGATAGCTCAGTTGGTAGAGCGGAGGACTGTAGGCTGATGTTCAATGTGCAATTAGCAGGTATCCTTAGGTCGCTGGTTCAACTCCGGCTCGAAGGACATTTTTATAATGTTGTCCGGTTTGGGTCAACAGGTATTTCCTGATCGCAAACCCTTGCTTCTTGTCAATATTCCTCATGACAAATCCATTCATTCTTTGTAAAACAAGCTCAACCCTTGCTTCTCATCAATATTCCTCATAACAAATCCATCCATTCTTTGTAAAACAAGCTCAACCCTTGCTTCTCATCAATATTCCTCATTAAGAATCCATTCATTCTTTGTCAAAAAAGCTTTGGTTTATCGGCAGCTCCGTCCTCAATATACACGCTAAAATGCAGGTCTCTTTCTTTACCCTTCGATAGCTCAGTTGGTAGAGCGGAGGACTGTAGGCTGATGTTCAATGTGCAATTAGCAGGTATCCTTAGGTCGCTGGTTCAACTCCGGCTCGAAGGACATTTTTATAATGTTGTCCGGTTTGGGTCAACAGGTATTTCCTGATCGCAAACCCTTGCTTCTTGTCAATATTCCTCATGACAAATCCATCCATTCTTTGTAAAACAAGCTCAACCCTTGCTTCTCATCAATATTCCTCATAACAAATCCATCCATCCTTTGTAAAACAAGCTCAACCCTTGCTTCTCATCAATATTCCTCATTAAGAATCCATTCATTCTTTGTCAAAAAAGCTTTGGTTTATCGGCAGCTCCGTCCTCAATATACACGCTAAAATGCAGGTCTCTTTCTTTACCCTTCGATAGCTCAATTGGTAGAGCGGAGGACTGTAGGCTGATGTTCAATGTGCAATTTGCAGGTATCCTTAGGTCGCTGGTTTAACTCCGGCTCGAAGGACATTTTTATAATGTTGTCCGGTTTGGGTCAACAGGTATTTCCTGATCGCAAACCCTTGCTTCTTGTCAATATTCCTCATAACAAATCCATTCATTCTTTGTAAAACAAGCTCAACCCTTGCTTCTCATCAATATTCCTCATTAAGAATCCATTCATTCTTTGTCAAAAAAGCTTTGGTTTATCGGCAGCTCCGTCCTCAATATACACGTTAAAATGCAGGTCTCTTTCCTTACCCTTCGATAGCTCAGTTGGTAGAGCGGAGGACTGTAGGCTGATGTTCAATGTGCAATTAGCAGGTATCCTTAGGTCGCTGGTTCAACTCCGGCTCGAAGGACATTTTTATAATGTTGTCCGGTTTGGGTCAACAGGTATTTCCTGATCGCAAACCCTTGCTTCTTGTCAATATTCCTCATGACAAATCCATCCATTCTTTGTAAAACAAGCTCAATCCTTGCTTCTCATCAATATTCCCCATTAAGAATCCATTCATTCTTTGTCAAACAAGCCTTGGTTTATTGTCAGCTCCATCCTCAATATACACGCTAAAATGCAGGTTTCTTTCTTTACCCTTCGATAGCTCAGTTGGTAGAGCGGAGGACTGTAGGCTGATGTTCAATGTGCAATTAGCAGGTATCCTTAGGTCGCTGGTTCAACTCCGGCTCGAAGGACATTTTTAGAATGTTGTGCGGTTTGGGTCAACAGGTATTTCCTGATCGCAAACCCTTGCTTCTTGTCAATATTCCTCATGACAAATCCATCCATTCTTTGTAAAACAAGCTCAACCCTTGCTTCTCATCAATATTCCTCATAACAAATCCATCCATCCTTTTTAAAACAAGCTCAACCCTTGCTTCTCATCAATATTCCTCATTAAGAATCCATTCATTCTTTGTCAAAAAAGCTTTGGTTTATCGGCAGCTCAGTCCTCAATATACACGCTAAAATTTATGTCTCTTTCTTTACCCTTCGATAGCTCAGTTGGTAGAGCGGAGGACTTTAGGCTGATGTTCAATGTGCAATAAGCAGGTATCCTTAGGTCGCTGGTTCAACTCCGGCTCGAAGGACATTTTAATAATGTTGTCCGGTTTGGGTCAACAAGTATTTCCTGATCGCAAACCCTTGCTTCTTGTCAATATTCCTCATGACAAATCCATCCATTCTTTGTAAAACAAGCTCAACCCTTGCTTCTCATCAATATTCCTCATAACAAATCCATCCATCCTTTGTAAAACAAGCTCAACCCTTGCTTCTCATCAATATTCCTCATTAAGAATCCATTCATTCTTTGTCAAAAAAGCTTTGGTTTATCGGCAGCTCCGTCCTCAATATACACGCTAAAATGCAGGTCTCTTTCTTTACCCTTCGATAGCTCAGTTGGTAGAGCGGAGGACTGTAGGCTGATGTTCAAACTGCAATTAGCAGGTATCCTTAGGTCGCTGGTTCAACTCCGGCTCGAAGGACATTATTATAATGTTGTTCGGTTTGGGTCAGCAGGTATTTCCTGATCGCAAACCCTTGCTTCTTGTCAATATTCCTCATGACAAATCCATCCATTCTTTGTAAAACAAGCTCAACCCTTGCTTCTCATCAATATTCCTCATAACAAATCCATCCATCCTTTGTAAAACAAGCTCAACCCTTACTTCTCATCCATATTCCTCATTAAGAATCCATTCATTCTTTGTCAAAAAAGCTTTGGTTTATCGGCAGCTCCATCTTCAATGTACACGCTAAAATGCAGGTCTCTTTCTTTACCCTTCGATAGCTCAGTTGGTAGAGCGGAGGACTTTAGGCTGATGTTCAATGTGCAATTAGCAGGTATCCTTAGGTCGCTGGTTCAACTCCGGCTCGAAGGACATTTTTAGAATGTTGTCCGGTTTGGGTCAACAGGTATTTCCTGATCGCAAACCCTTGCTTCTTGTCAATATTCCTCATGACAAATCCATCCATTCTTTGTAAAACAAGCTCAACCCTTGCTTCTCATCAATATTCCTCATAACAAATCCATCCATCCTTTGTAAAACAAGCTCAACCCTTGCTTCTCATCAATATTCCTCATTAAGTATCCATTCATTCTTTGTCAAAAAAGCTTTGGTTTATCGGCAGCTCCGTCCTCAATATACACGCTTAAATGATGGTCTCTTTCTTTACCCTTCGATAGCTCAGTTGGTAGAGCGGAGGACTGTAGGCTGATGTTCAATCTGCAATTAGCAGGTATCCTTAGGTCGCTGGTTCAACTCAGGCTCGAAGGACATTTTTATAATGTTGTCCGGTTTGGGTCAACAGGTATTTCCTGATCGCAAAACCCTTGCTTCTTGTCAATATTCCTCATGACAAATCCATTCATTCTTTGTAAAACAAGCTCAACCCTTGCTTCTCATCAATATTCCTCATAACAAATCCATCCATCCTTTGTAAAACAAGCTCAACCCTTGCTTCTCATCGATATTCCTCATTAAGAATCCATTCATTCTTTGTCAAAAAAGCTTTGGTTTATCGGCAGCTCCGTCCTCAATATACACGCTAAAATGCAGGTCTCTTTCTTTACCCTTCGATAGCTCAGTTGGTAGAGCGGAGGACTGTAGGCTGATGTTCAATCTGCAATTAGCAGGTATCCTTAGGTCACTGGTTCAACTCCGGCTCGAAGGACATTTTTATAATGTTGTCCGGTTTGGGTCAACAGGTATTTCCTGATCGCAAACCCTTGCTTCTTGTCAATATTCCTCATGACAAATCCATTCATTCTTTGTAAAACAAGCTCAACCCTTGCTTCTCATCAATATTCCTCATAACAAATCCATCCATTCTTTGTAAAACAAGCTCAACCCTTGCTTCTCATCAATATTCCTCATTAAGAATCCATTCATTCTTTGTCAAAAAAGCTTTGGTTTATCGGCAGCTCCGTCCTCAATATACACGCTAAAATGCAGGTCTCTTTCTTTACCCTTCGATAGCTCAGTTGGTAGAGCGGAGGACTGTAGGCTGATGTTCAATGTGCAATTAGCAGGTATCCTTAGGTCGCTGGTTCAACTCCGGCTCGAAGGACATTTTTAGAATGTTGTCCGGTTTGGGTCAACAGGTATTTCCTGATCGCAAACCCTTGCTTCTTGTCAATATTCCTCATGACAAATCCATCCATTCTTTGTAAAACAAGCTCAACCCTTGCTTCTCATCAATATTCCTCATAACAAATCCATCCATCCTTTGTAAAACAAGCTCAACCCTTGCTTCTCATCAATATTCCTCATTAAGAATCCATTCATTCTTTGTCAAAAAAGCTTTGGTTTATCGGCAGCTCCGTCCTCAATATACACGTTAAAATGCAGGTCTCTTTATTTACCCTTCGATAGCTCAGTTGGTAGAGCGGAGGACTGTAGGCTGATGTTTAATCTGCAATTAGCAGGTATCCTTAGGTCGCTGGTTCAACTCCGGCTCGAAGGACATTTTTATAATGTTGTCCGGTTTGGGTCAACAGGTATTTCCTGATCGCAAACCCTTGCTTCTTGTCAATATTCCTCATGACAAATCCATCCATTCTTTGTAAAACAAGCTCAATCCTTGCTTCTCATCAATATTCCCCATTAAGAATCCATTCATTCTTTGTCAAACAAGCCTTGGTTTATTGTCAGCTCCATCCTCAATATACACGCTAAAATGCAGGTTTCTTTCTTTACCCTTCGATAGCTCAGTTGGTAGAGCGGAGGACTGTAGGCTGATGTTCAATGTGCAATTAGCAGGTATCCTTAGGTCGCTGGTTCAACTCCGGCTCGAAGGACATTTTTAGAATGTTGTCCGGTTTGGGTCAACAGGTATTTCCTGATCGCAAACCCTTGCTTCTTGTCAATATTCCTCATGACAAATCCATCCATTCTTTGTAAAACAAGCTCAACCCTTGCTTCTCATCAATATTCCTCATAACAAATCCATCCATCCTTTGTAAAACAAGCTCAACCCTTGCTTCTCATCAATATTCCTCATTAAGAATCCATTCATTCTTTGTCAAAAAAGCTTTGGTTTATCGGCAGCTCCGTCCTCAATATACACGCTTAAATGATGGTCTCTTTCTTTACCCTTCGATAGCTCAGTTGGTAGAGCGGAGGACTGTAGGCTGATGTTCAATCTGCAATTAGCAGGTATCCTTAGGTCGCTGGTTCAACTCAGGCTCGAAGGACATTTTTATAATGTTGTCCGGTTTGGGTCAACAGGTATTTCCTGATCGCAAAACCCTTGCTTCTTGTCAATATTCCTCATGACAAATCCATTCATTCTTTGTAAAACAAGCTCAACCCTTGCTTCTCATCAATATTCCTCATAACAAATCCATCCATCCTTTGTAAAACAAGCTCAACCCTTGCTTCTCATCGATATTCCTCATTAAGAATCCATTCATTCTTTGTCAAAAAAGCTTTGGTTTATCGGCAGC
This sequence comes from Gasterosteus aculeatus, assembly GCF_964276395.1. Taxonomy (NCBI): domain Eukaryota; kingdom Metazoa; phylum Chordata; class Actinopteri; order Perciformes; family Gasterosteidae; genus Gasterosteus; species Gasterosteus aculeatus. Next base: position 4,831,288 of record NC_135700.1, read on the forward strand.
TCCGTCCTCAATATACACGCTAAAATGCAGGTCTCTTTCTTTACCCTTCGATAGCTCAGTTGGTAGAGCAGAGGACTGTAGGCTGATGTTCAATCTGCAATTAGCAGGTATCCTTAGGTCACTGGTTCAACTCCGGCTCGAAGGACATTTTTATAATGTTGTCCGGTTTGGGTCAACAGGTATTTCCTGATCGCAAACCCTTGCTTCTTGTCAATATTCCTCATGACAAATCCATTCATTCTTTGTAAAACAAGCTCAACCCTTGCTTCTCATCAATATTCCTCATAACAAATCCATCCATTCTTTGTAAAACAAGCTCAACCCTTGCTTCTCATCAATATTCCTCATTAAGAATCCATTCATTCTTTGTCAAAAAAGCTTTGGTTTATCGGCAGCTCCATCCTCAATATACACGCTAAAATGCAGGTCTCTTTCTTTACCCTTCGATAGCTCCGTTGGTAGAGCGGAGGACTGTAAGCTGATGTTTAATCTGCAATTAGCAGGTATCCTTAGGTCGCTGGTTCAACTCCGGCTCGAAGGACATTTTTATAATGTTGTCCGGTTTGGGTCAACAGGTATTTCCTGATCGCAAACCCTTGCTTCTTGTCAATATTCCTCATGACAAATCCATCCATTCTTTGTAAAACAAACTCAACCCTTGCTTCTCATCAATATTCCCCATTAAGAATCCATTCATTCTTTGTCAAACAAGCCTTGGTTTATTGTCAGCTCCATCCTCAATATACACGCTAAAATGCAGGTTTCTTTCTTTACCCTTCGATAGCTCAGTTGGTAGAGCGGAGGACTGTAGGCTGATGTTCAATGTGCAATTAGCAGGTATCCTTAGGTCGCTGGTTCAACTCCGGCTCGAAGGACATTTTTAGAATGTTGTGCGGTTTGGGTCAACAGGTATTTCCTGATCGCAAACCCTTGCTTCTTGTCAATATTCCTCATGACAAATCCATCCATTCTTTGTAAAACAAGCTCAACCCTTGCTTCTCATCAATATTCCTCATAACAAATCCATCCATCCTTTGTAAAACAAGCTCAACCCTTGCTTCTCATCAATATTCCTCATTAAGAATCCATTCATTCTTTGTCAAAAAAGCTTTGGTTTATCGGCAGCTCAGTCCTCAATATACACGCTAAAATGCAGGTCTCTTTCTTTACCCTTCGATAGCTCAGTTGGTAGAGCGGAGGACTGTAGGCTGATGTTCAATGTGCAATAAGCAGGTATCCTTAGGTCGCTGGTTCAACTCCGGCTCGAAGGACATTTTAATAATGTTGTCCGGTTTGGGTCAACAAGTATTTCCTGATCGCAAACCCTTGCTTCTTGTCAATATTCCTCATGACAAATCCATCCATTCTTTGTAAAACAAGCTCAACCCTTGCTTCTCATCAATATTCCTCATAACAAATCCATCCATCCTTTGTAAAACAAGCTCAACCCTTGCTTCTCATCAATATTCCTCATTAAGAATCCATTCATTCTTTGTCAAAAAAGCTTTGGTTTATCGGCAGCTCCGTCCTCAATATACACGCTAAAATGCAGGTCTCTTTCTTTACCCTTCGATAGCTCAGTTGGTAGAGCGGAGGACTGTAGGCTGATGTTCAAACTGCAATTAGCAGGTATCCTTAGGTCGCTGGTTCAACTCCGGCTCGAAGGACATTATTATAATGTTGTTCGGTTTGGGTCAGCAGGTATTTCCTGATCGCAAACCCTTGCTTCTTGTCAATATTCCTCATGACAAATCCATCCATTCTTTGTAAAACAAGCTCAACCCTTGCTTCTCATCAATATTCCTCATAACAAATCCATCCATCCTTTGTAAAACAAGCTCAACCCTTACTTCTCATCCATATTCCTCATTAAGAATCCATTCAATCTTTGTCAAAAAAGCTTTGGTTTATCGGCAGCTCCGTCTTCAATGTACACGCTAAAATGCAGGTCACTTTCTTTACCCTTCGATAGCTCAGTTGGTAGAGCGGAGGACTGTAGGCTGATGTTCAAACTGCAATTAGCAGGTATCCTTAGGTCGCTGGTTCAACTCCGGCTCGAAGGACATTATTATAATGTTGTTCGGTTTGGGTCAGCAGGTATTTCCTGATCGCAAACCCTTGCTTCTTGTCAATATTCCTCATGACAAATCCATCCATTCTTTGTAAAACAAGCTCAACCCTTGCTTCTCATCAATATTCCTCATAACAAATCCATCCATCCTTTGTAAAACAAGCTCAACCCTTACTTCTCATCCATATTCCTCATTAAGAATCCATTCATTCTTTGTCAAAAAAGCTTTGGTTTATCGGCAGCTCCGTCTTCAATGTACACGCTAAAATGCAGGTCTCTTTCTTTACCCTTCGATAGCTCAGTTGGTAGAGCGGAGGACTTCAGGCTGATGTTCAATGTGCAATTAGCAGGTATCCTTAGGTCGCTGGTTCAACTCCGGCTCGAAGGACATTTTTATAATGTTGTCCGGTTTGGGTCAACAGGTATTTCCTGATCGCAAACCCTTGCTTCTTGTCAATATTCCTCATGACAAATCCATCCATTCTTTGTAAAACAAGCTCAACCCTTGCTTCTCATCAATATTCCTCATAACAAATCCATCCATCCTTTGTAAAACAAGCTCAACCCTTGCTTCTCATCAATATTCCTCATTAAGAATCCATTCATTCTTTGTCAAAAAAGCTTTGGTTTATCGGCAGCTCCGTCCTCAATATACACGCTTAAATGATGGTCTCTTTCTTTACCCTTCGATAGCTCAGTTGGTAGAGCGGAGTACTGTAGGCTGATGTTCAATCTGCAATTAGCAGGTATCCTTAGGTCGCTGGTTCAACTCAGGCTCGAAGGACATTTTTATAATGTTGTCCGGTTTGGGTCAACAGGTATTTCCTGATCGCAAAACCCTTGCTTCTTGTCAATATTCCTCATGACAAATCCATTCATTCTTTGTAAAACAAGCTCAACCCTTGCTTCTCATCAATATTCCTCATAACAAATCCATCCAACCTTTGTAAAACAAGCTCAACCCTTGCTTCTCATCAATATTCCTCATTAAGAATCCATTCATTCTTTGTCAAAAAAGCTTTGGTTTATCGGCAGCTCCGTCCTCAATATACACGCTAAAATGCAGGTCTCTTTCTTTACCCTTCGATAGCTCCGTTGGTAGAGCGGAGGACTGTAAGCTGATGTTTAATCTGCAATTAGCAGGTATCCTTAGGTCGCTGGTTCAACTCCGGCTCGAAGGACATTTTTATAATGTTGTCCGGTTTGGGTCAACAGGTATTTCCTGATCGCAAACCCTTGCTTCTTGTCAATATTCCTCATGACAAATCCATCCATTCTTTGTAAAACAAGCTCAACCCTTGCTTCTCATCAATATTCCCCATTAAGAATCCATTCATTCTTTGTCAAACAAGCCTTGGTTTATTGTCAGCTCCATCCTCAATATACACGCTAAAATGCAGGTTTCTTTCTATACCCTTCGATAGCTCAGTTGGTAGAGCGGAGGACTGTAGGCTGATGTTCAATGTGCAATAAGCAGGTATCCTTAGGTCGCTGGTTCAACTCCGGCTCGAAGGACATTTTAATAATGTTGTCCGGTTTGGGTCAACAAGTATTTCCTGATCGCAAACCCTTTCTTCTTGTCAATATTCCTCATGACAAATCCATCCATTCTTTGTAAAACAAGCTCAACCCTTGCTTCTCATCAATATTCCTCATAACAAATCCATCCATCCTTTGTAAAACAAGCTCAACCCTTGCTTCTCATCAATATTCCTCATTAAGAATCCATTCATTCTTTGTCAAAAAAGCTTTGGTTTATCGGCAGCTCCGTCCTCAATATACACGCTAAAATGCAGGTCTCTTTCTTTACCCTTCGATAGCTCAGTTGGTAGAGCGGAGGACTGTAGGCTGATGTTCAAACTGCAATTAGCAGGTATCCTTAGGTCGCTGGTTCAACTCCGGCTCGAAGGACATTATTATAATGTTGTTCGGTTTGGGTCAGCAGGTATTTCCTGATCGCAAACCCTTGCTTCTTGTCAATATTCCTCATAACAAATCCATTCATTCTTTGTAAAACAAGCTCAACCCTTGCTTCTCATCAATATTCCTCATTAAGAATCCATTCATTCTTTGTCAAAAAAGCTTTGGTTTATCGGCAGCTCCGTCCTCAATATACACGTTAAAATGCAGGTCTCTTTCTTTACCCTTCGATAGCTCAGTTGGTAGAGCGGAGGACTGTAGGCTGATGTTTAATCTGCAATTAGCAGGTATCCTTAGGTCGCTGGTTCAACTCCGGCTCGAAGGACATTTTTATAATGTTGTCCGGTTTGGGTCAACAGGTATTTCCTGATCGCAAACCCTTGCTTCTTGTCAATATTCCTCATGACAAATCCATCCATTCTTTGTAAAACAAGCTCAATCCTTGCTTCTCATCAATATTCCCCATTAAGAATCCATTCATTCTTTGTCAAACAAGCCTTGGTTTATTGTCAGCTCCATCCTCAATATACACGCTAAAATGCAGGTTTCTTTCTTTACCCTTCGATAGCTCAGTTGGTAGAGCGGAGGACTGTAGGCTGATGTTCAATGTGCAATTAGCAGGTATCCTTAGGTCGCTGGTTCAACTCCGGCTCGAAGGACATTTTTAGAATGTTGTCCGGTTTGGGTCAACAGGTATTTCCTGATCGCAAACCCTTGCTTCTTGTCAATATTCCTCATGACAAATCCATCCATTCTTTGTAAAACAAGCTCAACCCTTGCTTCTCATCAATATTCCTCATAACAAATCCATCCATCCTTTGTAAAACAAGCTCAACCCTTGCTTCTCATCAATATTCCTCATTAAGAATCCATTCATTCTTTGTCAAAAAAGCTTTGGTTTATCGGCAGCTCCGTCCTCAATATACACGTTAAAATGCAGGTCTCTTTCTTTACCCTTCGATAGCTCAGTTGGTAGAGCGGAGGACTGTAGGCTGATGTTTAATCTGCAATTAGCAGGTATCCTTAGGTCGCTGGTTCAACTCCGGCTCGAAGGACATTTTTATAATGTTGTCCGGTTTGGGTCAACAGGTATTTCCTGATCGCAAACCCTTGCTTCTTGTCAATATTCCTCATGACAAATCCATCCATTCTTTGTAAAACAAGCTCAATCCTTGCTTCTCATCAATATTCCCCATTAAGAATCCATTCATTCTTTGTCAAACAAGCCTTGGTTTATTGTCAGCTCCATCCTCAATATACACGCTAAAATGCAGGTTTCTTTCTTTACCCTTCGATAGCTCAGTTGGTAGAGCGGAGGACTGTAGGCTGATGTTCAATGTGCAATTAGCAGGTATCCTTAGGTCGCTGGTTCAACTCCGGCTCGAAGGACATTTTTAGAATGTTGTCCGGTTTGGGTCAACAGGTATTTCCTGATCGCAAACCCTTGCTTCTTGTCAATATTCCTCATGACAAATCCATCCATTCTTTGTAAAACAAGCTCAACCCTTGCTTCTCATCAATATTCCTCATAACAAATCCATCCATCCTTTGTAAAACAAGCTCAACCCTTGCTTCTCATCCATATTCCTCATTAAGAATCCATTCATTCTTTGTCAAAAAAGCTTTGGTTTATCGGCAGCTCCGTCCTCAATATACACGCTTAAATGATGGTCTCTTTCTTTACCCTTCGATAGCTCAGTTGGTAGAGCGGAGGACTGTAGGCTGATGTTCAATCTGCAATTAGCAGGTATCCTTAGGTCGCTGGTTCAACTCAGGCTCGAAGGACATTTTTATAATGTTGTCCGGTTTGGGTCAACAGGTATTTCCTGATCGCAAAACCCTTGCTTCTTGTCAATATTCCTCATGACAAATCCATTCATTCTTTGTAAAACAAGCTCAACCCTTGCTTCTCATCAATATTCCTCATAACAAATCCATCCATCCTTTGTAAAACAAGCTCAACCCTTGCTTCTCATCGATATTCCTCATTAAGAATCCATTCATTCTTTGTCAAAAAAGCTTTGGTTTATCGGCAGCTCCGTCCTCAATATACACGCTAAAATGCAGGTCTCTTTCTTTACCCTTCGATAGCTCAGTTGGTAGAGCAGAGGACTGTAGGCTGATGTTCAATCTGCAATTAGCAGGTATCCTTAGGTCACTGGTTCAACTCCGGCTCGAAGGACATTTTTATAATGTTGTCCGGTTTGGGTCAACAGGTATTTCCTGATCGCAAACCCTTGCTTCTTGTCGATATTCCTCATGACAAATCCATTCATTCTTTGTAAAACAAGCTCAACCCTTGCTTCTCATGAATATTCCTCATAACAAATCCATCCATTCTTTGTAAAACAAGCTCAACCCTTGCTTCTCATCAATATTCCTCATTAAGAATCCATTCATTCTTTGTCAAAAAAGCTTTGGTTTATCGGCAGCTCCATCCTCAATATACACGCTAAAATGCAGGTCTCTTTCTTTACCCTTCGATAGCTCCGTTGGTAGAGCGGAGGACTGTAAGCTGATGTTTAATCTGCAATTAGCAGGTATCCTTAGGTCGCTGGTTCAACTCCGGCTCGAAGGACATTTTTATAATGTTGTCCGGTTTGGGTCAACAGGTATTTCCTGATCGCAAACCCTTGCTTCTTGTCAATATTCCTCATGACAAATCCATCCATTCTTTGTAAAACAAACTCAACCCTTGCTTCTCATCAATATTCCCCATTAAGAATCCATTCATTCTTTGTCAAACAAGCCTTGGTTTATTGTCAGCTCCATCCTCAATATACACGCTAAAATGCAGGTTTCTTTCTTTACCCTTCGATAGCTCAGTTGGTAGAGCGGAGGACTGTAGGCTGATGTTCAATGTGCAATTAGCAGGTATCCTTAGGTCGCTGGTTCAACTCCGGCTCGAAGGACATTTTTAGAATGTTGTGCGGTTTGGGTCAACAGGTATTTCCTGATCGCAAACCCTTGCTTCTTGTCAATATTCCTCATGACAAATCCATCCATTCTTTGTAAAACAAGCTCAACCCTTGCTTCTCATCAATATTCCTCATAACAAATCCATCCATCCTTTTTAAAACAAGCTCAACCCTTGCTTCTCATCAATATTCCTCATTAAGAATCCATTCATTCTTTGTCAAAAAAGCTTTGGTTTATCGGCAGCTCAGTCCTCAATATACACGCTAAAATGCATGTCTCTTTCTTTACCCTTCGATAGCTCAGTTGGTAGAGCGGAGGACTGTAGGCTGATGTTCAATGTGCAATAAGCAGGTATCCTTAGGTCGCTGGTTCAACTCCGGCTCGAAGGACATTTTAATAATGTTGTCCGGTTTGGGTCAACAAGTATTTCCTGATCGCAAACCCTTGCTTCTTGTCAATATTCCTCATGACAAATCCATCCATTCTTTGTAAAACAAGCTCAACCCTTGCTTCTCATCAATATTCCTCATAACAAATCCATCCATCCTTTGTAAAACAAGCTCAACCCTTGCTTCTCATCAATATTCCTCATTAAGAATCCATTCATTCTTTGTCAAAAAAGCTTTGGTTTATCGGCAGCTCCGTCCTCAATATACACGCTAAAATGCAGGTCTCTTTCTTTACCCTTCGATAGCTCAGTTGGTAGAGCGGAGGACTGTAGGCTGATGTTCAAACTGCAATTAGCAGGTATCCTTAGGTCGCTGGTTCAACTCCGGCTCGAAGGACATTATTATAATGTTGTTCGGTTTGGGTCAGCAGGTATTTCCTGATCGCAAACCCTTGCTTCTTGTCAATATTCCTCATAACAAATCCATTCATTCTTTGTAAAACAAGCTCAACCCTTGCTTCTCATCAATATTCCTCATTAAGAATCCATTCATTCTTTGTCAAAAAAGCTTTGGTTTATCGGCAGCTCCGTCCTCAATATACACGTTAAAATGCAGGTCTCTTTCTTTACCCTTCGATAGCTCAGTTGGTAGAGCGGAGGACTGTAGGCTGATGTTTAATCTGCAATTAGCAGGTATCCTTAGGTCGCTGGTTCAACTCCGGCTCGAAGGACATTTTTATAATGTTGTCCGGTTTGGGTCAACAGGTATTTCCTGATCGCAAACCCTTGCTTCTTGTCAATATTCCTCATGACAAATCCATCCATTCTTTGTAAAACAAGCTCAATCCTTGCTTCTCATCAATATTCCCCATTAAGAATCCATTCATTCTTTGTCAAACAAGCCTTGGTTTATTGTCAGCTCCATCCTCAATATACACGCTAAAATGCAGGTTTCTTTCTTTACCCTTCGATAGCTCAGTTGGTAGAGCGGAGGACTGTAGGCTGATGTTCAATGTGCAATTAGCAGGTATCCTTAGGTCGCTGGTTCAACTCCGGCTCGAAGGACATTTTTAGAATGTTGTCCGGTTTGGGTCAACAGGTATTTCCTGATCGCAAACCCTTGCTTCTTGTCAATATTCCTCATGACAAATCCATCCATTCTTTGTAAAACAAGCTCAACCCTTGCTTCTCATCAATATTCCTCATAACAAATCCATCCATCCTTTGTAAAACAAGCTCAACCCTTGCTTCTCATCAATATTCCTCATTAAGAATCCATTCATTCTTTGTCAAAAAAGCTTTGGTTTATCGGCAGCTCCGTCCTCAATATACACGCTTAAATGATGGTCTCTTTCTTTACCCTTCGATAGCTCAGTTGGTAGAGCGGAGGACTGTAGGCTGATGTTCAATCTGCAATTAGCAGGTATCCTTAGGTCGCTGGTTCAACTCAGGCTCGAAGGACATTTTTATAATGTTGTTCGGTTTGGGTCAACAGGTATTTCCTGATCGCAAAACCCTTGCTTCTTGTCAATATTCCTCATGACAAATCCATTCATTCTTTGTAAAACAAGCTCAACCCTTGCTTCTCATCAATATTCCTCATAACAAATCCATCCATCCTTTGTAAAACAAGCTCAACCCTTGCTTCTCATCGATATTCCTCATTAAGAATCCATTCATTCTTTGTCAAAAAAGCTTTGGTTTATCGGCAGCTCCGTCCTCAATATACACGCTAAAATGCAGGTCTCTTTCTTTACCCTTCGATAGCTCAGTTGGTAGAGCAGAGAACTTTAGGCTGATGTTCAATCTGCAATTAGCAGGTATCCTTAGGTCGCTGGTTCAACTCCGGCTCGAAGGACATTTTTAGAATGTTGTCCGGTTTGGGTCAACAGGTATTTCCTGATCGCAAAACCCTTGCTTCTTGTCAATATTCCTCATGACAAATCCATTCATTCTTTGTAAAACAAGCTCAACCCTTGCTTCTCATCAATATTCCTCATAACAAATCCATCCATCCTTTGTAAAACAAGCTCAACCCTTGCTTCTCATCAATATTCCTCATTAAGAATCCATTCATTCTTTGTCAAAAAAGCTTTGGTTTATCGGCAGCTCCGTCCTCAATATACACGCTAAAATGCAGGTCTCTTTCTTTACCCTTCGATAGCTCAGTTGGTAGAGCGGAGGACTGTAGGCTGATGTTCAAACTGCAATTAGCAGGTATCCTTAGGTCGCTGGTTCAACTCCGGCTCGAAGGACATTATTATAATGTTGTTCGGTTTGGGTCAGCAGGTATTTCCTGATCGCAAACCCTTGCTTCTTGTCAATATTCCTCATAACAAATCCATTCATTCTTTGTAAAACAAGCTCAACCCTTGCTTCTCATCAATATTCCTCATTAAGAATCCATTCATTCTTTGTCAAAAAAGCTTTGGTTTATCGGCAGCTCCGTCCTCAATATACACGTTAAAATGCAGGTCTCTTTCTTTACCCTTCGATAGCTCAGTTGGTAGAGCGGAGGACTGTAGGCTGATGTTTAATCTGCAATTAGCAGGTATCCTTAGGTCGCTGGTTCAACTCCGGCTCGAAGGACATTTTTATAATGTTGTCCGGTTTGGGTCAACAGGTATTTCCTGATCGCAAACCCTTGCTTCTTGTCAATATTCCTCATGACAAATCCATCCATTCTTTGTAAAACAAGCTCAATCCTTGCTTCTCATCAATATTCCCCATTAAGAATCCATTCATTCTTTGTCAAACAAGCCTTGGTTTATTGTCAGCTCCATCCTCAATATACACGCTAAAATGCAGGTTTCTTTCTTTACCCTTCGATAGCTCAGTTGGTAGAGCGGAGGACTGTAGGCTGATGTTCAATGTGCAATTAGCAGGTATCCTTAGGTCGCTGGTTCAACTCCGGCTCGAAGGACATTTTTAGAATGTTGTCCGGTTTGGGTCAACAGGTATTTCCTGATCGCAAACCCTTGCTTCTTGTCAATATTCCTCATGACAAATCCATCCATTCTTTGTAAAACAAGCTCAACCCTTGCTTCTCATCAATATTCCTCATAACAAATCCATCCATCCTTTGTAAAACAAGCTCAACCCTTGCTTCTCATCAATATTCCTCATTAAGAATCCATTCATTCTTTGTCAAAAAAGCTTTGGTTTATCGGCAGCTCCGTCCTCAATATACACGCTTAAATGATGGTCTCTTTCTTTACCCTTCGATAGCTCAGTTGGTAGAGCGGAGGACTGTAGGCTGATGTTCAATCTGCAATTAGCAGGTATCCTTAGGTCGCTGGTTCAACTCAGGCTCGAAGGACATTTTTATAATGTTGTCCGGTTTGGGTCAACAGGTATTTCCTGATCGCAAAACCCTTGCTTCTTGTCAATATTCCTCATGACAAATCCATTCATTCTTTGTAAAACAAGCTCAACCCTTGCTTCTCATCAATATTCCTCATAACAAATCCATCCATCCTTTGTAAAACAAGCTCAACCCTTGCTTCTCATCGATATTCCTCATTAAGAATCCATTCATTCTTTGTCAAAAAAGCTTTGGTTTATCGGCAGCTCCGTCCTCAATATACACGCTAAAATGCAGGTCTCTTTCTTTACCCTTCGATAGCTCAGTTGGTAGAGCAGAGAACTTTAGGCTGATGTTCAATCTGCAATTAGCAGGTATCCTTAGGTCACTGGTTCAACTCCGGCTCGAAGGACATTTTTATAATGTTGTCCGGTTTGGGTCAACAGGTATTTCCTGATCGCAAACCCTTGCTTCTTGTCAATATTCCTCATGACAAATCCATTCATTCTTTGTAAAACAAGCTCAACCCTTGCTTCTCATCAATATTCCTCATAACAAATCCATCCATTCTTTGTAAAACAAGCTCAACCCTTGCTTCTCATCAATATTCCTCATTAAGAATCCATTCATTCTTTGTCAAAAAAGCTTTGGTTTATCGGCAGCTCAGTCCTCAATATACACGCTAAAATGCAGGTCTCTTTCTTTACCCTTCGATAGCTCAGTTGGTAGAGCGGAGGACTGTAGGCTGATGTTCAATGTGCAATAAGCAGGTATCCTTAGGTCGCTGGTTCAACTCCGGCTCGAAGGACATTTTAATAATGTTGTCCGGTTTGGGTCAACAAGTATTTCCTGATCGGAAACCCTTGCTTCTTGTCAATATTCCTCATGACAAATCCATCCATTCTTTGTAAAACAAGCTCAACCCTTGCTTCTCATCAATATTCCTCATAACAAATCCATCCATCCTTTGTAAAACAAGCTCAACCCTTGCTTCTCATCAATATTCCTCATTAAGAATCCATTCATTCTTTGTCAAAAAAGCTTTGGTTTATCGGCAGCTCCGTCCTCAATATACACGCTAAAATGCAGGTCTCTTTCTTTACCCTTCGATAGCTCAGTTGGTAGAGCGGAGGACTGTAGGCTGATGTTCAAACTGCAATTAGCAGGTATCCTTAGGTCGCTGGTTCAACTCCGGCTCGAAGGACATTATTATAATGTTGTTCGGTTTGGGTCAGCAGGTATTTCCTGATCGCAAACCCTTGCTTCTTGTCAATATTCCTCATGACAAATCCATCCATTCTTTGTAAAACAAGCTCAACCCTTGCTTCTCATCAATATTCCTCATAACAAATCCATCCATCCTTTGTAAAACAAGCTCAACCCTTACTTCTCATCCATATTCCTCATTAAGAATCCATTCATTCTTTGTCAAAAAAGCTTTGGTTTATCGGCAGCTCCGTCTTCAATGTACACGCTAAAATGCAGGTCACTTTCTTTACCCTTCGATAGCTCAGTTGGTAGAGCGGAGGACTGTAGGCTGATGTTCAAACTGCAATTAGCAGGTATCCTTAGGTCGCTGGTTCAACTCCGGCTCGAAGGACATTATTATAATGTTGTTCGGTTTGGGTCAGCAGGTATTTCCTGATCGCAAACCCTTGCTTCTTGTCAATATTCCTCATGACAAATCCATCCATTCTTTGTAAAACAAGCTCAACCCTTGCTTCTCATCAATATTCCTCATAACAAATCCATCCATCCTTTGTAAAACAAGCTCAACCCTTGCTTCTCATCAATATTCCTCATTAAGAATCCATTCATTCTTTGTCAAAAAAGCTTTGGTTTATCGGCAGCTCAGTCCTCAATATACACGCTAAAATGCAGGTCTCTTTCTTTACCCTTCGATAGCTCAGTTGGTAGAGCGGAGGACTGTAGGCTGATGTTCAATGTGCAATAAGCAGGTATCCTTAGGTCGCTGGTTCAACTCCGGCTCGAAGGACATTTTAATAATGTTGTCCGGTTTGGGTCAACAAGTATTTCCTGATCGCAAACCCTTGCTTCTTGTCAATATTCCTCATGACAAATCCATCCATTCTTTGTAAAACAAGCTCAACCCTTGCTTCTCATCAATATTCCTCATAACAAATCCATCCATCCTTTGTAAAACAAGCTCAACCCATGCTTCTCATCAATATTCCTCATTAAGAATCCATTCATTCTTTGTCAAAAAAGCTTTGGTTTATCGGCAGCTCCGTCCTCAATATACACGCTAAAATGCAGGTCTCTTTCTTTACCCTTCGATAGCTCAGTTGGTAGAGCGGAGGACTGTAGGCTGATGTTCAAACTGCAATTAGCAGGTATCTTTAGGTCGCTGGTTCAACTCCGGCTCGAAGGACATTATTATAATGTTGTTCGGTTTGGGTCAGCAGGTATTTCCTGATCGCAAACCCTTGCTTCTTGTCAATATTCCTCATGACAAATCCATCCATTCTTTGTAAAACAAGCTCAACCCTTGCTTCTCATCAATATTCCTCATAACAAATCCATCCATCCTTTGTAAAACAAGCTCAACCCTTACTTCTCATCCATATTCCTCATTAAGAATCCATTCATTCTTTGTCAAAAAAGCTTTGGTTTATCGGCAGCTCCGTCTTCAATGTACACGCTAAAATGCAGGTCACTTTCTTTACACTTCGATAGCTCAGTTGGTAGAGCGGAGGACTGTAGGCTGATGTTCAAACTGCAATTAGCAGGTATCCTTAGGTCGCTGGTTCAACTCCGGCTCGAAGGACATTATTATAATGTTGTTCGGTTTGTGTCAGCAGGTATTTCCTGATCGCAAACCCTTGCTTCTTGTCAATATTCCTCATGACAAATCCATCCATTCTTTGTAAAACAAGCTCAACCCTTGCTTCTCATCAATATTCCTCATAACAAATCCATCCATCCTTTGTAAAACAAACTCAACCCTTACTTCTCATCCATATTCCTCATTAAGAATCCATTCATTCTTTGTCAAAAAAGCTTTGGTTTATCGGCAGCTCCGTCTTCAATGTACACGCTAAAATGCAGGTCTCTTTCTTTACCCTTCGATAGCTCAGTTGGTAGAGCGGAGGACTTCAGGCTGATGTTCAATCTGCAATTAGCAGGTATCCTTAGGTCGCTGGTTCAACTCCGGCTCGAAGGACATTTTTATAATGTTGTCCGGTTTGGGTCAACAGGTATTTCCTGATCGCAAACCTTTGCTTCTTGTCAATATTCCTCATGACAAATCCATCCATTCTTTGTAAAACAAGCTCAACCCTTGCTTCTCATCAATATTCCTCATAACAAATCCATCCATCCTTTGTAAAACAAGCTCAACCCTTGCTTCTCATCAATATTCCTCATTAAGAATCCATTCATTCTTTGTCAAAAAAGCTTTGGTTTATCGGCAGCTCCGTCCTCAATATACACGCTTAAATGATGGTCTCTTTCTTTACCCTTCGATAGCTCAGTTGGTAGAGCGGAGGACTGTAGGCTGATGTTCAATCTGCAATTAGCAGGTATCCTTAGGTCGCTGGTTCAACTCCGGCTCGAAGGACATTATTATAATGTTGTTCGGTTTGGGTCAGCAGGTATTTCCTGATCGCAAACCCTTGCTTCTTGTCAATATTCCTCATGACAAATCCATCCATTCTTTGTAAAACAAGCTCAACCCTTGCTTCTCATCAATATTCCTCATAACAAATCCATCCATCCTTTGTAAAACAAACTCAACCCTTACTTCTCATCCATATTCCTCATTAAGAATCCATTCATTCTTTGTCAAAAAAGCTTTGGTTTATCGGCAGCTCCGTCTTCAATGTACACTATAATGCAGGTCTCTTTCTTTACCCTTCGATAGCTCAGTTGGTAGAGCGGAGGACTTCAGGCTGATGTTCAATGTGCAATTAGCAGGTATCCTTAGGTCGCTGGTTCAACTCCGGCTCGAAGGACATTTTTATAATGTTGTCCGGTTTGGGTCAACAGGTATTTCCTTATCGCAAACCTTTGCTTCTTGTCAATATTCCTCATGACAAATCCATCCATTCTTTGTAAAACAAGCTCAACCCTTGCTTCTCATCAATATTCCTCATAACAAATCCATCCATCCTTTGTAAAACAAGCTCAACCCTTGCTTCTCATCAATATTCCTCATTAAGAATCCATTCATTCTTTGTCAAAAAAGCTTTGGTTTATCGGCAGCTCCGTCCTCAATATACACGCTTAAATGATGGTCTCTTTCTTTACCCTTCGATAGCTCAGTTGGTAGAGCGGAGGACTGTAGGCTGATGTTCAATCTGCAATTAGCAGGTATCCTTAGGTCGCTGGTTCAACTCAGGCTCGAAGGACATTTTTATAATGTTGTCCGGTTTGGGTCAACAGGTATTTCCTGATCGCAAAACCCTTGCTTCTTGTCAATATTCCTCATGACAAATCCATTCATTCTTTGTAAAACAAGCTCAACCCTTGCTTCTCATCAATATTCCTCATAACAAATCCATCCATCCTTTGTAAAACAAGCTCAACCCTTGCTTCTCATCGATATTCCTCATTAAGAATCCATTCATTCTTTGTCAAAAAAGCTTTGGTTTATCGGCAGCTCCGTCCTCAATATACACGCTAAAATGCAGGTCTCTTTCTTTACCCTTCGATAGCTCAGTTGGTAGAGCGGAGGACTGTAGGCTGATGTTCAATCTGCAATTAGCAGGTATCCTTAGGTCACTGGTTCAACTCCGGCTCGAAGGGAATTTTTATAATGTTGTCCGGTTTGGGTCAACAGGTATTTCCTGATCGCAAACCCTTGCTTCTTGTCAATATTCCTCATGACAAATCCATTCATTCTTTGTAAAACAAGCTCAACCCTTGCTTCTCATCAATATTCCTCATAACAAATCCATCCATTCTTTGTAAAACAAGCTCAACCCTTGCTTCTCATCAATATTCCTCATTAAGAATCCATTCATTCTTTGTCAAAAAAGCTTTGGTTTATCGGCAGCTCCGTCCTCAATATACACGCTAAAATGCAGGTCTCTTTCTTTACCCTTCGATAGCTCAGTTGGTAGAGCGGAGGACTGTAGGCTGATGTTCAATGTGCAATTAGCAGGTATCCTTAGGTCGCTGGTTCAACTCCGGCTCGAAGGACATTTTTATAATGTTGTCCGGTTTGGGTCAACAGGTATTTCCTGATCGCAAACCCTTGCTTCTTGTCAATATTCCTCATGACAAATCCATCCATTCTTTGTAAAACAAGCTCAACCCTTGCTTCTCATCAATATTCCTCATAACAAATCCATCCATCCTTTGTAAAACAAGCTCAACCCTTGCTTCTCATCAATATTCCTCATTAAGAATCCATTCATTCTTTGTCAAAAAAGCTTTGGTTTATCGGCAGCTCCGTCCTCAATATACACGCTAAAATGCAGGTCTCTTTCTTTACCCTTCGATAGCTCAATTGGTAGAGCGGAGGACTGTAGGCTGATGTTCAATGTGCAATTAGCAGGTATCCTTAGGTCGCTGGTTTAACTCTGGCTCGAAGGACATTTTTATAATGTTGTCCGGTTTGGGTCAACAGGTATTTCCTGATCGCAAACCCTTGCTTCT
Organism: Gasterosteus aculeatus; assembly: GCF_964276395.1. Taxonomy (NCBI): domain Eukaryota; kingdom Metazoa; phylum Chordata; class Actinopteri; order Perciformes; family Gasterosteidae; genus Gasterosteus; species Gasterosteus aculeatus. Next base: position 4,847,512 of record NC_135700.1, read on the forward strand.
TGTCAATATTCCTCATAACAAATCCATTCATTCTTTGTAAAACAAGCTCAACCCTTGCTTCTCATCAATATTCCTCATTAAGAATCCATTCATTCTTTGTCAAAAAAGCTTTGGTTTATCGGCAGCTCCGTCCTCAATATACACGTTAAAATGCAGGTCTCTTTCTTTACCCTTCGATAGCTCAGTTGGTAGAGCGGAGGACTGTAGGCTGATGTTTAATCTGCAATTAGCAGGTATCCTTAGGTCGCTGGTTCAACTCCGGCTCGAAGGACATTTTTAGAATGTTGTCCGGTTTGGGTCAACAGGTATTTCCTGATCGCAAACCCTTGCTTCTTGTCAATATTCCTCATGACAAATCCATTCATTCTTTGTAAAACAAGCTCAACCCTTGCTTCTCATCAATATTCCTCATAACAAATCCATCCATCCTTTGTAAAACAAGCTCAACCCTTGCTTCTCATCGATATTCCTCATTAAGAATCCATTCATTCTTTGTCAAAAAAGCTTTGGTTTATCGGCAGCTCCGTCCTCAATATACACGCTAAAATGCAAGTCTCTTTCTTTACCCTTCGATAGCTCAGTTGGTAGAGCGGAGGACTGTAGGCTGATGTTCAATGTGCAATTAGCAGGTATCCTTAGGTCGCTGGTTCAACTCCGGCTCGAAGGACATTTTTATAATGTTGTCCGGTTTGGGTCAACAGGTATTTCCTGATCGCAAACCCTTGCTTCTTGTCAATATTCCTCATGACAAATCCATCCATTCTTTGTAAAACAAGCTCAACCCTTGCTTCTAACCAATATTCCTCATAACAAATCCATCCATCCTTTGTAAAACAAGCTCAACCCTTGCTTCTCATCAATATTCCTCATTAAGAATCCATTCATTCTTTGTCAAAAAAGCTTTGGTTTATCGGCAGCGTCGTCCTCAATATACACGCTAAAATGCAGGTTTCTTTCTTTACCCTTCGATAGCTCAGTTGGTAGAGCGGAGGACTGTAGGCTGATGTTCAATGTGCAATTAGCAGGTATCCTTAGGTCGCTGGTTCAACTCCGGCTCGAAGGACATTTTTATAATGTTGTCCGGTTTGGGTCAACAGGTATTTCCTGATCGCAAACCCTTGCTTCTTGTCAATATTCCTCATGACAAATCCATTCATTCTTTGTAAAACAAGCTCAACCCTTGCTTCTCATCAATATTCCTCATAACAAATCCATCCATCCTTTGTAAAACAAGCTCAACCCTTGCTTCTCATCGATATTCCTCATTAAGAATCCATTCATTCTTTGTCAAAAAAGCTTTGGTTTATCGGCAGCTCCGTCCTCAATATACACGCTAAAATGCAAGTCTCTTTCTTTACCCTTCGATAGCTCAGTTGGTAGAGCGGAGGACTGTAGGCTGATGTTCAATGTGCAATTAGCAGGTATCCTTAGGTCGCTGGTTCAACTCCGGCTCGAAGGACATTTTTATAATGTTGTCCGGTTTGGGTCAACAGGTATTTCCTGATCGCAAACCCTTGCTTCTTGTCAATATTCCTCATGACAAATCCATCCATTCTTTGTAAAACAAGCTCAACCCTTGCTTCTAACCAATATTCCTCATAACAAATCCATCCATCCTTTGTAAAACAAGCTCAACCCTTGCTTCTCATCAATATTCCTCATTAAGAATCCATTCATTCTTTGTCAAAAAAGCTTTGGTTTATCGGCAGCGTCGTCCTCAATATACACGCTAAAATGCAGGTTTCTTTCTTTACCCTTCGATAGCTCAGTTGGTAGAGCGGAGGACTGTAGGCTGATGTTCAATGTGCAATTAGCAGGTATCCTTAGGTCGCTGGTTCAACTCCGGCTCGAAGGACATTTTTATAATGTTGTCCGGTTTGGGTCAACAGGTATTTCCTGATCGCAAACCCTTGCTTCTTGTCAATATTCCTCATGACAAATCCATCCATTCTTTGTAAAACAAGCTCAACCCTTGCTTCTAATCAATATTCCTCATAACAAATCCATCCATCCTTTGTAAAACAAGCTCAACCCTTGCTTCTCATCAATATTCCTCATTAAGAATCCATTCATTCTTTGTCAAAAAAGCTTTGGTTTATCGGCAGCGTCGTCCTCAATATACACGCTAAAATGCAGGTTTCTTTCTTTACCCTTCGATAGCTCAGTTGGTAGAGCGGAGGACTGTAGGCTGATGTTCAATCTGCAATTAGCAGGTATCCTTAGGTCGCTGGTTCAACTCTGGCTCGAAGGACATTTTTATAATGTTGTCCGGTTTGGGTCAACAGGTATTTCCTGATCACAAACCCTTGCATCTTGTCAATATTCCTCATGACAAATCCATCCATTCTTTGTAAAACAATCTCAACCCTTGCTTCTCATCAATATTCCTAATAACAAATCCATCCATCCTGTGTAAAACAAGCTCAACCCTTGCTTCTCATCAATATTCCTCATTAAGAATCCATTCATTCTTTGTCAAAAAAGCTTTGGTTTATCGGCAGCTCCGTCCTCAATATACACGCTTAAATGATGGTCTCTTTCTTTACCCTTCGATAGCTCAGTTGGTAGAGCGGAGGACTGTAGGCTGATGTTCAATCTGCAATTAGCAGGTATCCTTAGGTCGCTGGTTCAACTCAGGCTCGAAGGACATTTTTATAATGTTGTCCGGTTTGGGTCAACAGGTATTTCCTGATCGCAAAACCCTTGCTTCTTGTCAATATTCCTCATGACAAATCCATTCATTCTTTGTAAAACAAGCTCAACCCTTGCTTCTCATCAATATTCCTCATAACAAATCCATCCATCCTTTGTAAAACAAGCTCAACCCTTGCTTCTCATCGATATTCCTCATTAAGAATCCATTCATTCTTTGTCAAAAAAGCTTTGGTTTATCGGCAGCTCCGTCCTCAATATACACGCTAAAATGCAGGTCTCTTTCTTTACCCTTCGATAGCTCAGTTGGTAGAGCGGAGGACTGTAGGCTGATGTTCAATCTGCAATTAGCAGGTATCCTTAGGTCACTGGTTCAACTCCGGCTCGAAGGGAATTTTTATAATGTTGTCCGGTTTGGGTCAACAGGTATTTCCTGATCGCAAACCCTTGCTTCTTGTCAATATTCCTCATGACAAATCCATTCATTCTTTGTAAAACAAGCTCAACCCTTGCTTCTCATCAATATTCCTCATAACAAATCCATCCATTCTTTGTAAAACAAGCTCAACCCTTGCTTCTCATCAATATTCCTCATTAAGAATCCATTCATTCTTTGTCAAAAAAGCTTTGGTTTATCGGCAGCTCCGTCCTCAATATACACGCTAAAATGCAGGTCTCTTTCTTTACCCTTCGATAGCTCAGTTGGTAGAGCGGAGGACTGTAGGCTGATGTTCAATGTGCAATTAGCAGGTATCCTTAGGTCGCTGGTTCAACTCCGGCTCGAAGGACATTTTTATAATGTTGTCCGGTTTGGGTCAACAGGTATTTCCTGATCGCAAACCCTTGCTTCTTGTCAATATTCCTCATGACAAATCCATCCATTCTTTGTAAAACAAGCTCAACCCTTGCTTCTCATCAATATTCCTCATAACAAATCCATCCATCCTTTGTAAAACAAGCTCAACCCTTGCTTCTCATCAATATTCCTCATTAAGAATCCATTCATTCTTTGTCAAAAAAGCTTTGGTTTATCGGCAGCTCCGTCCTCAATATACACGCTAAAATGCAGGTCTCTTTCTTTACCCTTCGATAGCTCAATTGGTAGAGCGGAGGACTGTAGGCTGATGTTCAATGTGCAATTAGCAGGTATCCTTAGGTCGCTGGTTTAACTCTGGCTCGAAGGACATTTTTATAATGTTGTCCGGTTTGGGTCAACAGGTATTTCCTGATCGCAAACCCTTGCTTCTTGTCAATATTCCTCATAACAAATCCATTCATTCTTTGTAAAACAAGCTCAACCCTTGCTTCTCATCAATATTCCTCATTAAGAATCCATTCATTCTTTGTCAAAAAAGCTTTGGTTTATCGGCAGCTCCGTCCTCAATATACACGTTAAAATGCAGGTCTCTTTCTTTACCCTTCGATAGCTCAGTTGGTAGAGCGGAGGACTGTAGGCTGATGTTTAATCTGCAATTAGCAGGTATCCTTAGGTCGCTGGTTCAACTCCGGCTCGAAGGACATTTTTAGAATGTTGTCCGGTTTGGGTCAACAGGTATTTCCTGATCGCAAACCCTTGCTTCTTGTCAATATTCCTCATGACAAATCCATTCATTCTTTGTAAAACAAGCTCAACCCTTGCTTCTCATCAATATTCCTCATAACAAATCCATCCATCCTTTGTAAAACAAGCTCAACCCTTGCTTCTCATCGATATTCCTCATTAAGAATCCATTCATTCTTTGTCAAAAAAGCTTTGGTTTATCGGCAGCTCCGTCCTCAATATACACGCTAAAATGCAAGTCTCTTTCTTTACCCTTCGATAGCTCAGTTGGTAGAGCGGAGGACTGTAGGCTGATGTTCAATGTGCAATTAGCAGGTATCCTTAGGTCGCTGGTTCAACTCCGGCTCGAAGGACATTTTTATAATGTTGTCCGGTTTGGGTCAACAGGTATTTCCTGATCGCAAACCCTTGCTTCTTGTCAATATTCCTCATGACAAATCCATCCATTCTTTGTAAAACAAGCTCAACCCTTGCTTCTAACCAATATTCCTCATAACAAATCCATCCATCCTTTGTAAAACAAGCTCAACCCTTGCTTCTCATCAATATTCCTCATTAAGAATCCATTCATTCTTTGTCAAAAAAGCTTTGGTTTATCGGCAGCGTCGTCCTCAATATACACGCTAAAATGCAGGTTTCTTTCTTTACCCTTCGATAGCTCAGTTGGTAGAGCGGAGGACTGTAGGCTGATGTTCAATGTGCAATTAGCAGGTATCCTTAGGTCGCTGGTTCAACTCCGGCTCGAAGGACATTTTTATAATGTTGTCCGGTTTGGGTCAACAGGTATTTCCTGATCGCAAACCCTTGCTTCTTGTCAATATTCCTCATGACAAATCCATTCATTCTTTGTAAAACAAGCTCAACCCTTGCTTCTCATCAATATTCCTCATAACAAATCCATCCATCCTTTGTAAAACAAGCTCAACCCTTGCTTCTCATCGATATTCCTCATTAAGAATCCATTCATTCTTTGTCAAAAAAGCTTTGGTTTATCGGCAGCTCCGTCCTCAATATACACGCTAAAATGCAAGTCTCTTTCTTTACCCTTCGATAGCTCAGTTGGTAGAGCGGAGGACTGTAGGCTGATGTTCAATGTGCAATTAGCAGGTATCCTTAGGTCGCTGGTTCAACTCCGGCTCGAAGGACATTTTTATAATGTTGTCCGGTTTGGGTCAACAGGTATTTCCTGATCGCAAACCCTTGCTTCTTGTCAATATTCCTCATGACAAATCCATCCATTCTTTGTAAAACAAGCTCAACCCTTGCTTCTAACCAATATTCCTCATAACAAATCCATCCATCCTTTGTAAAACAAGCTCAACCCTTGCTTCTCATCAATATTCCTCATTAAGAATCCATTCATTCTTTGTCAAAAAAGCTTTGGTTTATCGGCAGCGTCGTCCTCAATATACACGCTAAAATGCAGGTTTCTTTCTTTACCCTTCGATAGCTCAGTTGGTAGAGCGGAGGACTGTAGGCTGATGTTCAATGTGCAAGTAGCAGGTATCCTTAGGTCGCTGGTTCAACTCCGGCTCGAAGGACATTTTTATAATGTTGTCCGGTTTGGGTCAACAGGTATTTCCTGATCGCAAACCCTTGCTTCTTGTCAATATTCCTCATGACAAATCCATCCATTCTTTGTAAAACAAGCTCAACCCTTGCTTCTAATCAATATTCCTCATAACAAATCCATCCATCCTTTGTAAAACAAGCTCAACCCTTGCTTCTCATCAATATTCCTCATTAAGAATCCATTCATTCTTTGTCAAAAAAGCTTTGGTTTATCGGCAGCGTCGTCCTCAATATACACGCTAAAATGCAGGTTTCTTTCTTTACCCTTCGATAGCTCAGTTGGTAGAGCGGAGGACTGTAGGCTGATGTTCAATCTGCAATTAGCAGGTATCCTTAGGTCGCTGGTTCAACTCTGGCTCGAAGGACATTTTTATAATGTTGTCCGGTTTGGGTCAACAGGTATTTCCTGATCACAAACCCTTGCATCTTGTCAATATTCCTCATGACAAATCCATCCATTCTTTGTAAAACAATCTCAACCCTTGCTTCTCATCAATATTCCTAATAACAAATCCATCCATCCTGTGTAAAACAAGCTCAACCCTTGCTTCTCATCAATATTCCTCATTAAGAATCCATTCATTCTTTGTCAAAAAAGCTTTGGTTTATCGGCAGCTCCGTCCTCAATATACACGCTAAAATGCAAGTCTCTTTCTTTACCCTTCGATAGCTCAGTTGGTAGAGCGGAGGACTGTAGGCTGATGTTCAATCTGCAATTAGCAGGTATCCTTAGGTCGCTGGTTAAACTCCGGCTCGAAGGACATTTTTATAATGTTGTCCGGTTTGGGTCAACAGGTATTTCCTGATCGCAAACCCTTGCTTCTTGTCAATATTCCTCATGACAAATCCATTCATTCTTTGTAAAACAAGCTCAACCCTTGCTTCTCATCAATATTCCTCATAACAAATCCATCCATCCTTTGTAAAACAAGCTCAACCCTTGCTTCTCATCGATATTCCTCATTAAGAATCCATTCATTCTTTGTCAAAAAAGCTTTGGTTTATCGGCAGCTCCGTCCTCAATATACACGCTAAAATGCCGGTCTCTTTCTTTACCCTTCGATAGCTCAGTTGGTAGAGCGGAGGACTGTAGGCTGATGTTCAATGTGCAATTAGCAGGTATCCTTAGGTCGCTGGTTCAACTCCGGCTCGAAGGACATTTTCATAATGTTGTCCGGTTTGGGTCAACAGGTATTTCCTGATCGCAAACCCTTGCTTCTTGTCAATATTCCTCATGACAAATCCATCCATTCTTTGTAAAACAAGCTCAACCCTTGCTTCTCATCAATATTCCTCATAACAAATCCATCCAACCTTTGTAAAACAAGCTCAACCCTTGCTTCTCATCAATATTCCTCATTAAGAATCCATTCATTCTTTGTCAAAAAAGCTTTGGTTTATCGGCAGCTCCGTCCTCAATATACACGCTAAAATGCAGGTCTCTTTCTTTACCCTTCGATAGCTCCGTTGGTAGAGCGGAGGACTGTAAGCTGATGTTTAATCTGCAATTAGCAGGTATCCTTAGGTCGCTGGTTCAACTCCGGCTCGAAGGACATTTTTATAATGTTGTCCGGTTTGGGTCAACAGGTATTTCCTGATCGCAAACCCTTGCTTCTTGTCAATATTCCTCATGACAAATCCATCCATTCTTTGTAAAACAAGCTCAACCCTTGCTTCTCATCAATATTCCTCATAACAAATCCATCCATCCTTTGTAAAACAAGCTCAACCCTTGCTTCTCATCAATATTCCCCATTAAGAATCCATTCATTCTTTGTCAAACAAGCCTTGGTTTATTGTCAGCTCCATCCTCAATATACACGCTAAAATGCAGGTTTCTTTCTTTACCCTTCGATAGCTCAGTTGGTAGAGCGGAGGACTGTAGGCTGATGTTCAATGTGCAATTAGCAGGTATCCTTAGGTCGCTGGTTCAACTCCGGCTCGAAGGACATTTTTAGAATGTTGTGCGGTTTGGGTCAACAGGTATTTCCTGATCGCAAACCCTTGCTTCTTGTCAATATTCCTCATGACAAATCCATCCATTCTTTGTAAAACAAGCTCAACCCTTGCTTCTCATCAATATTCCTCATAACAAATCCATCCATCCTTTTTAAAACAAGCTCAACCCTTGCTTCTCATCAATATTCCTCATTAAGAATCCATTCATTCTTTGTCAAAAAAGCTTTGGTTTATCGGCAGCTCAGTCCTCAATATACACGCTAAAATGCATGTCTCTTTCTTTACCCTTCGATAGCTCAGTTGGTAGAGCGGAGGACTGTAGGCTGATGTTCAATGTGCAATAAGCAGGTATCCTTAGGTCGCTGGTTCAACTCCGGCTCGAAGGACATTTTAATAATGTTGTCCGGTTTGGGTCAACAAGTATTTCCTGATCGCAAACCCTTGCTTCTTGTCAATATTCCTCATGACAAATCCATCCATTCTTTGTAAAACAAGCTCAACCCTTGCTTCTCATCAATATTCCTCATAACAAATCCATCCATCCTTTGTAAAACAAGCTCAACCCTTGCTTCTCATCAATATTCCTCATTAAGAATCCATTCATTCTTTGTCAAAAAAGCTTTGGTTTATCGGCAGCTCCGTCCTCAATATACACGCTAAAATGCAGGTCTCTTTCTTTACCCTTCGATAGCTCAGTTGGTAGAGCGGAGGACTGTAGGCTGATGTTCAAACTGCAATTAGCAGGTATCCTTAGGTCGCTGGTTCAACTCCGGCTCGAAGGACATAATTATAATGTTGTTCGGTTTGGGTCAGCAGGTATTTCCTGATCGCAAACCCTTGCTTCTTGTCAATATTCCTCATGACAAATCCATCCATTCTTTGTAAAACAAGCTCAACCCTTGCTTCTCATCAATATTCCTCATAACAAATCCATCCATCCTTTGTAAAACAAGCTCAACCCTTACTTCTCATCCATATTCCTCATTAAGAATCCATTCATTCTTTGTCAAAAAAGCTTTGGTTTATCGGCAGCTCCGTCTTCAATGTACACGCTAAAATGCAGGTCTCTTTCTTTACCCTTCGATAGCTCAGTTGGTAGAGCGGAGGACTTTAGGCTGATGTTCAATGTGCAATTAGCAGGTATCCTTAGGTCGCTGGTTCAACTCCGGCTCGAAGGACATTTTTATAATGTTGTCCGGTTTGGGTCAACAGGTATTTCCTGATCGCAAACCCTTGCTTATTGTCAATATTCCTCATGACAAATCCATCCATTCTTTGTAAAACAAGCTCAACCCTTGCTTCTCATCAATATTCCTCATAACAAATCCATCCATCCTTTGTAAAACAAGCTCAACCCTTGCTTCTCATCAATATTCCTCATTAAGAATCCATTCATTCTTTGTCAAAAAAGCTTTGGTTTATCGGCAGCTCCGTCCTCAATATACACGCTTAAATGATGGTCTCTTTCTTTACCCTTCGATAGCTCAGTTGGTAGAGCGGAGGACTGTAGGCTGATGTTCAATCTGCAATTAGCAGGTATCCTTAGGTCGCTGGTTCAACTCAGGCTCGAAGGACATTTTTATAATGTTGTCCGGTTTGGGTCAACAGGTATTTCCTGATCGCAAAACCCTTGCTTCTTGTCAATATTCCTCATGACAAATCCATTCATTCTTTGTAAAACAAGCTCAACCCTTGCTTCTCATCAATATTCCTCATAACAAATCCATCCATCCTTTGTAAAACAAGCTCAACCCTTGCTTCTCATCGATATTCCTTATTAAGAATCCATTCATTCTTTGTCAAAAAAGCTTTGGTTTATCGGCAGCTCCGTCCTCAATATACACGCTTAAATGATGGTCTCTTTCTTTACCCTTCGATAGCTCAGTTGGTAGAGCGGAGGACTGTAGGCTGATGTTCAATCTGCAATTAGCAGGTATCCTTAGGTCACTGGTTCAACTCCGGCTCGAAGGACATTTTTATAATGTTGTCCGGTTTGGGTCAACAGGTATTTCCTGATCGCAAACCCTTGCTTCTTGTCAATATTCCTCATGACAAATCCATTCATTCTTTGTAAAACAAGCTTAACCCTTGCTTCTCATCAATATTCCTCATAACAAATCCATCCATTCTTTGTAAAACAAGCTCAACCCTTGCTTCTCATCAATATTCCTCATTAAGAATCCATTCATTCTTTGTCAAAAAAGCTTTGGTTTATCGGCAGCTCCGTCCTCAATATACACGCTAAAATGCAGGTCTCTTTCTTTACCCTTCGATAGCTCAGTTGGTAGAGCGGAGGACTGTAGGCTGATGTTCAATGTGCAATTAGCAGGTATCCTTAGGTCGCTGGTTCAACTCCGGCTCGAAGGATATTTTTATAATGTTGTCCGGTTTGGGTCAACAGGTATTTCCTGATCGCAAACCCTTGCTTCTTGTCAATATTCCTCATGACAAATCCATCCATTCTTTGTAAAACAAGCTCAACCCTTGCTTCTCATCAATATTCCTCATAACAAATCCATCCATCCTTTGTAAAACAAGCTCAACCCTTGCTTCTCATCAAAATTCCTCATTAAGAATCCATTCATTCTTTGTCAAAAAAGCTTTGGTTTATCGGCAGCTCCGTCCTCAATATACACGCTAAAATGCAGGTCTCTTTCTTTACCCTTCGATAGCTCAGTTGGTAGAGCGGAGGACTGTAGGCTGATGTTCAATCTGCAATTAGCAGGTATCCTTAGGTCGCTGGTTCAACTCAGGCTCGAAGGACATTTTTATAATGTTGTCCGGTTTGGGTCAACAGGTATTTCCTGATCGCAAAACCCTTGCTTCTTGTCAATATTCCTCATGACAAATCCATTCATTCTTTGTAAAACAAGCTCAACCCTTGCTTCTCATCAATATTCCTCATAACAAATCCATCCATCCTTTGTAAAACAAGCTCAACCCTTGCTTCTCATCGATATTCCTCATTAAGAACCCATTCATTCTTTGTCAAAAAAGCTTTGGTTTATCGGCAGCTCCGTCCTCAATATACACGCTAAAATGCAGGTTTCTTTCTTTACCCTTCGATAGCTCAGTTGGTAAAGCGGAGGACTGTAGGCTGATGTTCAATGTGCAATTAGCAGGTATCCTTAGGTCGCTGGTTCAACTCCGGCTCGAAGGACATTTTTAGAATGTTGTGCGGTTTGGGTCAACAGGTATTTCCTGATCGCAAACCCTTGCTTCTTGTCAATATTCCTCATGACAAATCCATCCATTCTTTGTAAAACAAGCTCAACCCTTGCTTCTCATCAATATTCCTCATAACAAATCCATCCATCCTTTTTAAAACAAGCTCAACCCTTGCTTCTCATCAATATTCCTCATTAAGAATCCATTCATTCTTTGTCAAAAAAGCTTTGGTTTATCGGCAGCTCAGTCCTCAATATACACGCTAAAATGCATGTCTCTTTCTTTACCCTTCGATAGCTCAGTTGGTAGAGCGGAGGACTGTAGGCTGATGTTCAATGTGCAATAAGCAGGTATCCTTAGGTCGCTGGTTCAACTCCGGCTCGAAGGACATTTTAATAATGTTGTCCGGTTTGGGTCAACAAGTATTTCCTGATCGCAAACCCTTGCTTCTTGTCAATATTCCTCATGACAAATCCATCCATTCTTTGTAAAACAAGCTCAACCCTTGCTTCTCATCAATATTCCTCATAACAAATCCATCCATCCTTTGTAAAACAAGCTCAACCCTTGCTTCTCATCAATATTCCTCATTAAGAATCCATTCATTCTTTGTCAAAAAAGCTTTGGTTTATCGGCAGCTCCGTCCTCAATATACACGCTAAAATGCAGGTCTCTTTCTTTACCCTTCGATAGCTCAGTTGGTAGAGCGGAGGACTGTAGGCTGATGTTCAAACTGCAATTAGCAGGTATCCTTAGGTCGCTGGTTCAACTCCGGCTCGAAGGACATTATTATAATGTTGTTCGGTTTGGGTCAGCAGGTATTTCCTGATCGCAAACCCTTGCTTCTTGTCAATATTCCTCATGACAAATCCATCCATTCTTTGTAAAACAAGCTCAACCCTTGCTTCTCATCAATATTCCTCATAACAAATCCATCCATCCCTTGTAAAACAAGCTCAACCCTTACTTCTCATCCATATTCCTCATTAAGAATCCATTCATTCTTTGTCAAAAAAGCTTTGGTTTATCGGCAGCTCCGTCTTCAATGTACACGCTAAAATGCAGGTCTCTTTCTTTACCCTTCGATAGCTCAGTTGGTAGAGCGGAGGACTTTAGGCTGATGTTCAATGTGCAATTAGCAGGTATCCTTAGGTCGCTGGTTCAACTCCGGCTCGAAGGACATTTTTATAATGTTGTCCGGTTTGGGTCAACAGGTATTTCCTGATCGCAAACCCTTGCTTCTTGTCAATATTCCTCATGACAAATCCATCCATTCTTTGTAAAACAAGCTCAACCCTTGCTTCTCATCAATATTCCTCATAACAAATCCATCCATCCTTTGTAAAACAAGCTCAACCCTTGCTTCTCATCAATATTCCTCATTAAGAATCCATTCATTCTTTGTCAAAAAAGCTTTGGTTTATCGGCAGCTCCGTCCTCAATATACACGCTTAAATGATGGTCTCTTTCTTTACCCTTCGATAGCTCAGTTGGTAGAGCGGAGGACTGTAGGCTGATGTTCAATCTGCAATTAGCAGGTATCCTTAGGTCGCTGGTTCAACTCAGGCTCGAAGGACATTTTTATAATGTTGTCCGGTTTGGGTCAACAGGTATTTCCTGATCGCAAAACCCTTGCTTCTTGTCAATATTCCTCATGACAAATCCATTCATTCTTTGTAAAACAAGCTCAACCCTTGCTTCTCATCAATATTCCTCATAACAAATCCATCCATCCTTTGTAAAACAAGCTCAACCCTTGCTTCTCATCGATATTCCTTATTAAGAATCCATTCATTCTTTGTCAAAAAAGCTTTGGTTTATCGGCAGCTCCGTCCTCAATATACACGCTTAAATGATGGTCTCTTTCTTTACCCTTCGATAGCTCAGTTGGTAGAGCGGAGGACTGTAGGCTGATGTTCAATCTGCAATTAGCAGGTATCCTTAGGTCACTGGTTCAACTCCGGCTCGAAGGACATTTTTATAATGTTGTCCGGTTTGGGTCAACAGGTATTTCCTGATCGCAAACCCTTGCTTCTTGTCAATATTCCTCATGACAAATCCATTCATTCTTTGTAAAACAAGCTTAACCCTTGCTTCTCATCAATATTCCTCATAACAAATCCATCCATTCTTTGTAAAACAAGCTCAACCCTTGCTTCTCATCAATATTCCTCATTAAGAATCCATTCATTCTTTGTCAAAAAAGCTTTGGTTTATCGGCAGCTCCGTCCTCAATATACACGCTAAAATGCAGGTCTCTTTCTTTACCCTTCGATAGCTCAGTTGGTAGAGCGGAGGACTGTAGGCTGATGTTCAATGTGCAATTAGCAGGTATCCTTAGGTCGCTGGTTCAACTCCGGCTCGAAGGATATTTTTATAATGTTGTCCGGTTTGGGTCAACAGGTATTTCCTGATCGCAAACCCTTGCTTCTTGTCAATATTCCTCATGACAAATCCATCCATTCTTTGTAAAACAAGCTCAACCCTTGCTTCTCATCAATATTCCTCATAACAAATCCATCCATCCTTTGTAAAACAAGCTCAACCCTTGCTTCTCATCAAAATTCCTCATTAAGAATCCATTCATTCTTTGTCAAAAAAGCTTTGGTTTATCGGCAGCTCCGTCCTCAATATACACGCTAAAATGCAGGTCTCTTTCTTTACCCTTCGATAGCTCAGTTGGTAGAGCGGAGGACTGTAGGCTGATGTTCAATCTGCAATTAGCAGGTATCCTTAGGTCGCTGGTTCAACTCAGGCTCGAAGGACATTTTTATAATGTTGTCCGGTTTGGGTCAACAGGTATTTCCTGATCGCAAAACCCTTGCTTCTTGTCAATATTCCTCATGACAAATCCATTCATTCTTTGTAAAACAAGCTCAACCCTTGCTTCTCATCAATATTCCTCATAACAAATCCATCCATTCTTTGTAAAACAAGCTCAACCCTTGCTTCTCATCAATATTCCTCATTAAGAATCCATTCATTCTTTGTCAAAAAAGCTTTGGTTTATCGGCAGCTCCGTCCTCAATATACACGCTAAAATGCAGGTCTCTTTCTTTACCCTTCGATAGCTCAGTTGGTAGAGCGGAGGACTGTAGGCTGATGTTCAATGTGCAATTAGCAGGTATCCTTAGGTCGCTGGTTCAACTCCGGCTCGAAGGACATTTTTATAATGTTGTCCGGTTTGGGTCAACAGGTATTTCCTGATCGCAAACCCTTGCTTCTTGTCAATATTCCTCATGACAAATCCATCCATTCTTTGTAAAACAAGCTCAACCCTTGCTTCTCATCAATATTCCTCATAACAAATCCATCCATCCTTTGTAAAACAAGCTCAACCCTTGCTTCTCATCAATATTCCTCATTAATAATCCATTCATTCTTTGTCAAAAAAGCTTTGGTTTATCGGCAGCTCCGTCCTCATTATACACGCTAAAATGCAGGTCTCTTTCTTTACCCTTCGATAGATCAATTGGTAGAGCGGAGGACTGTAGGCTGATGTTCAATGTGCAATTAGCAGGTATCCTTAGGTCGCTGGTTTAACTCTGGCTCGAAGGACATTTTTATAATGTTGTCCGGTTTGGGTCAACAGGTATTTCCTGATCGCAAACCCTTGCTTCTTGTCAATATTCCTCATAACAAATCCATTCATTCTTTGTAAAACAAGCTCAACCCTTGCTTCTCATCAATATTCCTCATTAAGAATCCATTCATTCTTTGTCAAAAAAGCTTTGGTTTATCGGCAGCTCCGTCCTCAATATACACGTTAAAATGCAGGTCTCTTTCTTTACCCTTCGATAGCTCAGTTGGTAGAGCGGAGGACTGTAGGCTGATGTTTAATCTGCAATTAGCAGGTATCCTTAGGTCGCTGGTTCAACTCCGGCTCGAAGGACATTTTTATAATGTTGTCCGGTTTGGGTCAACAGGTATTTCCTGATCGCAAACCCTTGCTTCTTGTCAATATTCCTCATGACAAATCCATCCATTCTTTGTAAAACAAGCTCAATCCTTGCTTCTCATCAATATTCCCCATTAAGAATCCATTCATTCTTTGTCAAACAAGCCTTGGTTTATTGTCAGCTCCATTCTCAATATACACGCTAAAATGCAGGTTTCTTTCTTTACCCTTCGATAGCTCAGTTGGTAGAGCGGAGGACTGTAGGCTGATGTTCAATGTGCAATTAGCAGGTATCCTTAGGTCGCTGGTTCAACTCCGGCTCGAAGGACATTTTTAGAATGTTGTCCGGTTTGGGTCAACAGGTATTTCCTGATCGCAAACCCTTGCTTCTTGTCAATATTCCTCATGACAAATCCATCCATTCTTTGTAAAACAAGCTCAACCCTTGCTTCTCATCAATATTCCTCATAACAAATCCATCCATCCTTTGTAAAACAAGCTCAACCCTTGCTTCTCATCAATATTCCTCATTAAGAATCCATTCATTCTTTGTCAAAAAAGCTTTGGTTTATCGGCAGCTCCGTCCTCAATATACACGCTTAAATGATGGTCTCTTTCTTTACCCTTCGATAGCTCAGTTGGTAGAGCGGAGGACTGTAGGCTGATGTTCAATCTGCAATTAGCAGGTATCCTTAGGTCGCTGGTTCAACTCAGGCTCGAAGGACATTTTTATAATGTTGTCCGGTTTGGGTCAACAGGTATTTCCTGATCGCAAACCCTTGCTTCTTGTCAATATTCCTCATGACAAATCCATCCATTCTTTGTAAAACAAGCTCAATCCTTGCTTCTCATCAATATTCCCCATTAAGAATCCATTCATTCTTTGTCAAACAAGCCTTGGTTTATTGTCAGCTCCATCCTCAATATACACGCTAAAATGCAAGTTTCTTTCTTTACCCTTCGATAGCTCAGTTGGTAGAGCGGAGGACTGTAGGCTGATGTTCAATCTGCAATTAGCAGGTATCCTTAGGTCGCTGGTTCAACTCAGGCTCGAAGGACATTTTTATAATGTTGTCCGGTTTGGGTCAACAGGTATTTCCTGATCGCAAAACCCTTGCTTCTTGTCAATATTCCTCATGACAAATCCATTCATTCTTTGTAAAACAAGCTCAACCCTTGCTTCTCATCAATATTCCTCATAACAAATCCATCCATCCTTTGTAAAACAAGCTCAACCCTTGCTTCTCATCGATATTCCTCATTAAGAATCCATTCATTCTTTGTCAAAAAAGCTTTGGTTTATCGGCAGCTCCGTCCTCAATATACACGCTAAAATGCAGGTCTCTTTCTTTACCCTTCGATAGCTCAGTTGGTAGAGCGGAGGACTGTAGGCTGATGTTCAATCTGCAATTAGCAGGTATCCTTAGGTCACTGGTTCAACTCCGGCTCGAAGGACATTTTTATAATGTTGTCCGGTTTGGGTCAACAGGTATTTCCTGATCGCAAACCCTTGCTTCTTGTCAATATTCCTCATGACAAATCCATTCATTCTTTGTAAAACAAGCTCAACCCTTGCTTCTCATCAATATTCCTCATAACAAATCCATCCATTCTTTGTAAAACAAGCTCAACCCTTGCTTCTCATCAATATTCCTCATTAAGAATCCATTCATTCTTTGTCCAAAAAGCTTTGGTTTATCGGCAGCTCCGTCCTCAATATACACGCTAAAATGCAGGTCTCTTTCTTTACCCTTCGATAGCTCAGTTGGTAGAGCGGAGGACTGTAGGCTGATGTTCAATGTGCAATTAGCAGGTATCCTTAGGTCGCTGGTTCAACTCCGGCTCGAAGGACATTTTTATAATGTTGTCCGGTTTGGGTCAACAGGTATTTCCTGATCGCAAACCCTTGCTTCTTGTCAATATTCCTCATGACAAATCCATCCATTCTTTGTAAAACAAGCTCAACCCTTGCTTCTCATCAATATTCCTCATAACAAATCCATCCATCCTTTGTAAAACAAGCTCAACCCTTGCTTCTCATCGATATTCCTCATAACAAATCCATTCATCCTTTGTAAAACAAGCTCAACCCTTGCTTCTCATCGATATTCCTCATTAAGAATCCATTCATTCTTTGTCAAAAAAGCTTTGGTTTATCGGCAGCTCCGTCCTCAATATACACGCTAAAATGCAGGTCTCTTTCTTTACCCTTCGATAGCTCAGTTGGTAGAGCGGAGGACTGTAGGCTGATGTTCAATCTGCAATTAGCAGGTATCCTTAGGTCACTGGTTCAACTCCGGCTCGAAGGACATTTTTATAATGTTGTCCGGTTTGGGTCAACAGGTATTTCCTGATCGCAAACCCTTGCTTCTTGTCAATATTCCTCATGACAAATCCATTCATTCTTTGTAAAACAAGCTCAACCCTTGCTTCTCATCAATATTCCTCATAACAAATCCATCCATTCTTTGTAAAACAAGCTCAACCCTTGCTTCTCATCAATATTCCTCATTAAGAATCCATTCATTCTTTGTCAAAAAAGCTTTGGTTTATCGGCAGCTCCGTCCTCAATATACACGCTAAAATGCAGGTCTCTTTCCTTACCCTTCGATAGCTCAGTTGGTAGAGCGGAGGACTGTAGGCTGATGTTCAATGTGCAATTAGCAGGTATCCTTAGGTCGCTGGTTCAACTCCGGCTCGAAGGACATTTTTATAATGTTGTCCGGTTTGGGTCAACAGGTATTTCCTGATCGCAAACCCTTGCTTCTTGTCAATATTCCTCATGACAAATCCATCCATTCTTTGTAAAACAAGCTCAACCCTTGCTTCTCATCAATATTCCTCATAACAAATCCATCCATCCTTTGTAAAACAAGCTCAACCCTTGCTTCTCATCAATATTCCTCATTAAGAATCCATTCATTCTTTGTCAAAAAAGCTTTGGTTTATCGGCAGCTCCGTCCTCAATATACACGCTAAAATGCAGGTCTCTTTCTTTACCCTTCGATAGCTCAATTGGTAGAGCGGAGGACTGTTGGCTGATGTTCAATGTGCAATTAGCAGGTATCCTTAGGTCGCTGGTTTAACTCTGGCTCGAAGGACATTTTTATAATGTTGTCCGGTTTGGGTCAACAGGTATTTCCTGATCGCAAACCCTTGCTTCTTGTCAATATTCCTCATAACAAATCCATTCATTCTTTGTAAAACAAGCTCAACCCTTGCTTCTCATCAATATTCCTCATTAAGAATCAATTCATTCTTTGTCAAAAAAGCTTTGGTTTATCGGCAGCTCCGTCCTCAATATACACGTTAAAATGCAGGTCTCTTTCTTTACCCTTCGATAGCTCAGTTGGTAGAGCGGAGGACTGTAGGCTGATGTTTAATCTGCAATTAGCAGGTATCCTTAGGTCGCTGGTTCAACTCAGGCTCGAAGGACATTTTTATAATGTTGTCCGGTTTGGGTCAACAGGTATTTCCTGATCGCAAACCCTTGCTTCTTGTCAATATTCCTCATGACAAATCCATCCATTCTTTGTAAAACAAGCTCAATCCTTGCTTCTCATCAATATTCCCCATTAAGAATCCATTCATTCTTTGTCAAACAAGCCTTGGTTTATTGTCAGCTCCATCCTCAATATACACGCTAAAATGCAGGTTTCTTTCTTTACCCTTCGATAGCTCAGTTGGTAGAGCGGAGGACTGTAGGCTGATGTTCAATGTGCAATTAGCAGGTATCCTTAGGTCGCTGGTTCAACTCCGGCTCGAAGGACATTTTTAGAATGTTGTCCGGTTTGGGTCAACAGGTATTTCCTGATCGCAAACCCTTGCTTCTTGTCAATATTCCTCATGACAAATCCATCCATTCTTTGTAAAACAAGCTCAACCCTTGCTTCTCATCAATATTCCTCATAACAAATCCATCCATCCTTTGTAAAACAAGCTCAACCCTTGCTTCTCATCAATATTCCTCATTAAGAATCCATTCATTCTTTGTCAAAAAAGCTTTGGTTTATCGGCAGCTCCGTCCTCAATATACACGCTAAAATGATGGTCTCTTTCTCTACCCTTCGATAGCTCAGTTGGTAGAGCGGAGGACTGTAGGCTGATGTTCAATCTGCAATTAGCAGGTATCCTTGGGTCGCTGGTTCAACTCAGGCTCGAAGGACATTTTTATAATGTTGTCCGGTTTGGGTCAACAGGTATTTCCTGATCGCAAACCCTTGCTTCTTGTCAATATTCCTCATGACAAATCCATTCATTCTTTGTAAAACAAGCTCAACCCTTGCTTCTCATCAATATTCCTCATAACAAATCCATCCATCCTTTGTAAAACAAGCTCAACCCTTGCTTCTCATCAATATTCCTCATTAAGAATCCATTCATTCTTTGTCAAAAAAGCTTTGGTTTATCGGCAGCTCCGTCCTCAATATACACGCTAAAATGCAGGTCTCTTTCTTTACCCTTCGATAGCTCAATTGGTAGAGCGGAGGACTGTAGGCTGATGTTCAATGTGCAATTAGCAGGTATCCTTAGGTCGCTGGTTTAACTCCGGCTCGAAGGACATTTTTATAATGTTGTCCGGTTTGGGTCAACAGGTATTTCCTGATCGCAAACCCTTGCTTCTTGTCAATATTCCTCATGACAAATCCATCCATTCTTTGTAAAACAAGCTCAACCCTTGCTTCTCATCAATATTCCTCATAACAAATCCTTCCATCCTTTGTAAAACAAGCTCAATCCTTGCTTCTCATCAATATTCCCCATTAAGAATCCATTCATTCTTTGTCAAACAAGCCTTGGTTTATTGTCAGCTCCATCCTCAATATACACGCTAAAATGCAGGTTTCTTTCTTTACCCTTCGATAGCTCAGTTGGTAGAGCGGAGGACTGTAGGCTGATGTTCAATGTGCAATTAGCAGGTATCCTTAGGTCGCTGGTTCAACTCCGGCTCGAAGGACATTTTTAGAATGTTGTCCGGTTTGGGTCAACAGGTATTTCCTGATCGCAAACCCTTGCTTCTTGTCAATATTCCTCATGACAAATCCATCCATTCTTTGTAAAACAAGCTCAACCCTTGCTTCTCATCAATATTCCTCATAATAAATCCATCCATCCTTTGTAAAACAAGCTCAACCCTTGCTTCTCATCAATATTCCTTATTAAGAATCCATTCATTCTTTGTCAAAAAAGCTTTGGTTTATCGGCAGCTCCGTCCTCAATATACACGCTAAAATGCAGGTTTCTTTCTTTACCCTTCGATAGCTCAGTTGGTAGAGCGGAGGACTGTAGGCTGATGTTCAATGTGCAATTAGCAGGTATCCTTAGGTCGCTGGTTCAACTCCGGCTCGAAGGACATTTTTAGAATGTTGTCCGGTTTGGGTCAACAGGTATTTCCTGATCGCAAACCCTTGCTTCTTGTCAATATTCCTCATGACAAATCCATCCATTCTTTGTAAAACAAGCTCAACCCTTGCTTCTCATCAATATTCCTCATAACAAATCCATCCATCCTTTGTAAAACAAGCTCAACCCTTGCTTCTCATCAATATTCCTCATTAAGAATCCATTCATTCTTTGTCAAAAAAGCTTTGGTTTATCGGCAGCTCCGTCCTCAATATACACGCTAAAATGATGGTCTCTTTCTTTACCCTTCGATAGCTCAGTTGGTAGAGCGGAGGACTGTAGGCTGATGTTCAATCTGCAATTAGCAGGTATCCTTAGGTCGCTGGTTCAACTCAGGCTCGAAGGACATTTTTATAATGTTGTCCGGTTTGGGTCAACAGGTATTTCCTGATCGCAAACCCTTGCTTCTTGTCAATATTCCTCATGACAAATCCATTCATTCTTTGTAAAACAAGCTCAACCCTTGCTTCTCATCAATATTCCTCATAACAAATCCATCCATCCTTTGTAAAACAAGCTCAACCCTTGCTTCTCATCAATATTCCTCATTAAGAATCCATTCATTCTTTGTCAAAAAAGCTTTGGTTTATCGGCAGCTCCATCCTCAATATACACGCTAAAATGCAGGTCTCTTTCTTTACCCTTCGATAGCTCAATTGGTAGAGCGGAGGACTGTAGGCTGATGTTCAATGTGCAATTAGCAGGTATCCTTAGGTCGCTGGTTCAACTCCGGCTCGAAGGACATTTTTATAATGTTGTCCGGTTTGGGTCAACAGGTATTTCCTGATCGCAAACCCTTGCTTCTTGTCAATATTCCTCATGACAAATCCATCCATTCTTTGTAAAACAAGCTCAACCCTTGCTTCTCATCAATATTCCTCATAACAAATCCATCCATCCTTTGTAAAACAAGCTCAACCCTTGCTTCTCATCAATATTCCTCATTAAGAATCCATTCATTCTTTGTCAAAAAAGCTTTGGTTTATCGGCAGCTCCGTCCTCAATATACACGCTAAAATGCAGGTCTCTTTCTTTACCCTTCGATAGCTCAATTGGTAGAGCGGAGGACTGTAGGCTGATGTTCAATGTGCAATTAGCAGGTATCCTTAGGTCGCTGGTTTAACTCCGGCTCGAAGGACATTTTTAGAATGTTGTCCGGTTTGGGTCAACAGGTATTTCCTGATCGCAAACCCTTGCTTCTTGTCAATATTCCTCATAACAAATCCATTCATTCTTTGTAAAACAAGCTCAACCCTTGCTTCTCATCAATATTCCTCATTAAGAATCCATTCATTCTTTGTCAAAAAAGCTTTGGTTTATCGGCAGCTCCGTCCTCAATATACACGTTAAAATGCAGGTCTCTTTCTTTACACTTCGATAGCTCAGTTGGTAGAGCGGAGGACTGTAGGCTGATGTTTAATCTGCAATTAGCAGGTATCCTTAGGTTGCTGGTTCAACTCAGGCTCGAAGGACATTTTTATAATGTTGTCCGGTTTGGGTCAACAGGTATTTCCTGATCGCAAACCCTTGCTTCTTGTCAATATTCCTCATGACAAATCCATCCATTCTTTGTAAAACAAGCTCAATCCTTGCTTCTCATCAATATTCCCCATTAAGAATCCATTCATTCTTTGTCAAACAAGCCTTGGTTTATTGTCAGCTCCATCCTCAATATACACGCTAAAATGCAGGTTTTTTTCTTTACCCTTCGATAGCTCAGTTGGTAGAGCGGAGGACTGTAGGCTGATGTTCAATGTGCAATTAGCAGGTATCCTTAGGTCGCTGGTTCAACTCCGGCTCGAAGGACATATTTCAGAATGTTGTCCGGTTTGGGTCAACAGGTATTTCCTGATCGCAAACCCTTGCTTCTTGTCAATATTCCTCATGACAAATCCATCCATTCTTTGTAAAACAAGCTCAACCCTTGCTTCTCATCAATATTCCTCATAACAAATCCATCCATCCTTTGTAAAACAAGCTCAACCCTTGCTTCTCATCAATATTCCTCATTAAGAATCCATTCATTCTTTGTCAAAAAAGCTTTGGTTTATCGGCAGCTCCGTCCTCAATATACACGCTAAAATGCAGGTCTCTTTCTTTACCCTTCGATAGCTCAGTTGGTAGAGTGGAGGACTGTAGGCTGATGTTCAATCTGCAATTAGCAGGTATCCTTAGGTCGCTGGTTCAACTCCGGCTCGAAGGACATTTTTAGAATGTTGTCCGGTTTGGGTCAACAGGTATTTCCTGATCGCAAACCCTTGCTTCTTGTCAATATTCCTCATGACAAATCCATTCATTCTTTGTAAAACAAGCTCAACCCTTGCTTCTCATCAATATTCCTCATAACAAATCCATCCATTCTTTGTAAAACAAGCTCAACCCTTGCTTCTCATCAATATTCCTCATTAAGAATCCATTCATTCTTTGTCAAAAAAGCTTTGGTTTATCGGCAGCTCCGTCCTCAATATACACGCTAAAATGCAGGTCTCTTTCTTTACCCTTCGATAGCTCAGTTGGTAGAGCGGAGGACTGTAGGCTGATGTTTAATCTGCAATTAGCAGGTATCCTTAGGTCGCTGGTTCAACTCCGGCTCGAAGGACATTTTTATAATGTTGTCCGGTTTGGGTCAACAGGTATTTCCTGATCGCAAACCCTTGCTTCTTGTCAATATTCCTCATGACAAATCCATCCATTCTTTGTAAAACAAGCTCAACCCTTGCTTCTCATCAATATTCCTCATAACAAATCCATCCATCCTTTGTAAAACAAGCTCAACCCTTGCTTCTCATCAATATTCCTCATTAAGAATCCATTCATTCTTTGTCAAAAAAGCTTTGGTTTATTGGCAGCTCCGTCCTCAATATACACGCTAAAATGCAGGTCTCTTTCTTTACCCTTCGATAGCTCAGTTGGTAGAGCGGAGGACTGTAGGCTGATGTTCAATGTGCAATTAGCAGGTATCCTTAGGTCGCTGGTTCAACTCCGGGTCGAAGGACATTTTTATAATGTTGTCCGGTTTGGGTCAACAGGTATTTCCTGATCGCAAACCCTTGCTTCTTGTCAATATTCCTCATGACAAATCCATTCATTCTTTGTAAAACAAGCTCAACCCTTGCTTCTCATCAATATTCCTCATAACAAATCCATCCATCCTTTGTAAAACAAGCTCAACCCTTGCTTCTCATCAATATTCCTCATTAAGAATCCATTCATTCTTTGTCAAAAAAGCTTTGGTTTATCGGCAGCTCCGTCCTCAATATACACGCTAAAATGCAGGCCTCTTTCTTTACCCTTCAATAGCTCAGTTGGTAGAGCGGAGGACTGTAGGCTGATGTTCAATCTGCAATTAGCAGGTATCCTTAGGTCGCTGGTTCAACCCCGGCTCGAAGGACATTTTTATAATGTTGTCCGGTTTGGGTCAACAGGTATTTCCTGATTGCAAACCCTTGCTTCTTGTCAATATTCCTCATGACAAATCCATCCATTCTTTGTAAAACAAGCTCAACCCTTGCTTCTCATCAATATTCCTCATTAAGAATCCATTCATTCTTTGTCAAAATAGCTTTGGTTTATCGGCAGCTCCGTCCTCAATATACACGCTAAAATGCAGGTCTCTTTCTTTACCCTTCGATAGCTCAGTTGGTAGAGCGGAGGACTGTAGGCTGATGTTCAATGTGCAATTAGCAGGTATCCTTAGGTCGCTGGTTCAACTCCGGCTCGAAGGACATTTTTATAATGTTGTCCTGTTTGGGTCAACAGGTATTTCCTGATCGCAAACCCTTGCTTCTTGCAAATATTCCTCATGACAAATCCATCCATTCTTTGTAAAACAAGCTCAACCCTTGCTTCTCATCAATATTCCTCATAACAAATCCATCCATCCTTTGTAAAACAAGCTCAACCCTTGCTTCTCATCAATATTCCTCATTAAGAATCCATTCATTCTTTGTCAAAAAAGCTTTGGTTTATCGGCAGCTCCGTCCTCAATATACACGCTAAAATGCAGGTCTCTTTCTTTACCCTTCGATAGCTCAGTTGGTAGAGCGGAGGACTGTAGGCTGATGTTCAATGTGCAATTAGCAGGTATCCTTAGGTCGCTGGTTCAACTCCGGCTCGAAGGACATTTTTATAATGTTGTCCGGTTTGGGTCAACAGGTATTTCCTGATCGCAAACCCTTGCTTCTTGTCAATATTCCTCATGACAAATCCATCCATCCTTTGTAAAACAAGCTCAACCCTTGCTTCTCATCAATATTCATCATTAAGAATCCATTCATTCTTTGTCAAAAAAGCTTTGGTTTATCGGCAGCTCCGTCCTCAATATACACGCTAAAATGCAGGCCTCTTTCTTTACCCTTCAATAGCTCAGTTGGTAGAGCGGAGGACTGTAGGCTGATGTTCAATCTGCAATTAGCAGGTATCCTTAGGTCGCTGGTTCAACCCCGGCTCGAAGGACATTTTTATAATGTTGTCCGGTTTGGGTCAACAGGTATTTCCTGATTGCAAACCCTTGCTTCTTGTCAATATTCCTCATGACAAATCCATCCATTCTTTGTAAAACAAGCTCAACCCTTGCTTCTCATCAATATTCCTCATTAAGAATCCATTCATTCTTTGTCAAAATAGCTTTGGTTTATCGGCAGCTCCGTCCTCAATATACACGCTAAAATGCAGGTCTCTTTCTTTACCCTTCGATAGCTCAGTTGGTAGAGCGGAGGACTGTAGGCTGATGTTCAATGTGCAATTAGCAGGTATCCTTAGGTCGCTGGTTCAACTCCGGCTCGAAGGACATTTTTATAATGTTGTCCTGTTTGGGTCAACAGGTATTTCCTGATCGCAAACCCTTGCTTCTTGCAAATATTCCTCATGACAAATCCATCCATTCTTTGTAAAACAAGCTCAACCCTTGCTTCTCATCAATATTCATCATTAAGAATCCATTCATTCTTTGTCAAAAAAGCTTTGGTTTATCGGCAGCTCCGTCCTCAATATACACGCTAAAATGCAGGCCTCTTTCTTTACCCTTCAATAGCTCAGTTGGTAGAGCGGAGGACTGTAGGCTGATGTTCAATCTGCAATTAGCAGGTATCCTTAGGTCGCTGGTTCAACCCCGGCTCGAAGGACATTTTTATAATGTTGTCCGGTTTGGGTCAACAGGTATTTCCTGATTGCAAACCCTTGCTTCTTGTCAATATTCCTCATGACAAATCCATCCATTCTTTGTAAAACAAGCTCAACCCTTGCTTCTCATCAATATTCCTCATTAAGAATCCATTCATTCTTTGTCAAAATAGCTTTGGTTTATCGGCAGCTCCGTCCTCAATATACACGCTAAAATGCAGGTCTCTTTCTTTACCCTTCGATAGCTCAGTTGGTAGAGCGGAGGACTGTAGGCTGATGTTCAATGTGCAATTAGCAGGTATCCTTAGGTCGCTGGTTCAACTCCGGCTCGAAGGACATTTTTATAATGTTGTCCTGTTTGGGTCAACAGGTATTTCCTGATCGCAAACCCTTGCTTCTTGCAAATATTCCTCATGACAAATCCATCCATTCTTTGTAAAACAAGCTCAACCCTTGCTTCTCATCAATATTCCTCATAACAAATCCATCCATCCTTTGTAAAACAAGCTCAACCCTTGCTTCTCATCAATATTCCTCGATAAGAATCCATTCATTCTTTGTCAAAAAAGCTTTGGTTTATCGGCAGCTCCGTCCTCAATATACACGCTAAAATGCAGGTCTCTTTCTTTACCCTTCGATAGCTCAGTTGGTAGAGCGGAGGACTGTAGGCTGATGTTCAATGTGCAATTAGCAGGTATCCTTAGGTCGCTGGTTCAACTCCGGCTCGAAGGACATTTTTATAATGTTGTCCGGTTTGGGTCAACAGGTATTTCCTGATTGCAAACCCTTGCTTCTTGTCAATATTCCTCATGACAAATCCATCTATTCTTTGTAAAACAAGCTCAACCCTTGCTTCTCATCAATATTCCTCATTAAGAATCCATTCATTCTTTGTCAAAAAAGCTTTGGTTTATTGGCAGCTCCATCCTCAATTATCACGCTAAAATGCAGATTTCTTTCTTTACCCTTCGATAGCTCAGTTGGTAGAGCGGAGGACTGTAGGCTGATGTTCAATGTGCAATTAGCAGGTATCCTTAGGTCGCTGGTTCAACTCCGGCTCGAAGGACATTTTTATAATGTTGTCCGGTTTGGGTCAACAGGTATTTCCTGATCGCAAACCCTTGCTTCTTGTCAATATTCCTCATGACAAATCCATCCATTCTTTGTAAAACAAGCTCAACCCTTGCTTCTCATCAATATTCCTCATAACAAATCCATCCATCCTTTGTAAAACAAGCTCAACCCTTGCTTCTCATCAATATTCCTCATTAAGAATCCATTCATTCTTTGTCAAAAAAGCTTTGGTTTATTGGCAGCTCCGTCCTCAATATACACGCTAAAATGCAGGTCTCTTTCTTTACCCTTCGATAGCTCAGTTGGTAGAGCGGAGGACTGTAGGCTGATGTTCAATGTGCAATTAGCAGGTATCCTTAGGTCGCTGGTTCAACTCCGGGTCGAAGGACATTTTTATAATGTTGTCCGGTTTGGGTCAACAGGTATTTCCTGATCGCAAACCCTTGCTTCTTGTCAATATTCCTCATGACAAATCCATTCATTCTTTGTAAAACAAGCTCAACCCTTGCTTCTCATCAATATTCCTCATAACAAATCCATCCATCCTTTGTAAAACAAGCTCAACCCTTGCTTCTCATCAATATTCCTCATTAAGAATCCATTCATTCTTTGTCAAAAAAGCTTTGGTTTATCGGCAGCTCCGTCCTCAATATACACGCTAAAATGCAGGTCTCTTTCTTTACCCTTCGATAGCTCAGTTGGTAGAGCGGAGGACTGTAGGCTGATGTTCAATGTGCAATTAGCAGGTATCCTTAGGTCGCTGGTTCAACTCCGGGTCGAAGGACATTTTTATAATGTTGTCCGGTTTGGGTCAACAGGTATTTCCTGATCGCAAACAATTGCTTCTTGTCAATATTCCTCATGACAAATCCATCCAATCTTTGTAAAACAAGCTCAAACCTTGCTTCTCATCAATATTCCTCATTAAGAATCCATTCATTCTTTGTCAAAAAAGCTTTGGTTTATCGGCAGCTCCGTCCTCAATATACACGCTAAAATGCAGGTCTCTTTCTTTACCCTTCGATAGCTCAGTTGGTAGAGCGGAGGACTGTAGGCTGATGTTCAATCTGCAATTAGCAGGTATACTTAGGTCGCTGGTTCAACAAATCCATCCATCCTTTGTAAAACAAGCTCAACCCTTGCTTCTCATTAAGAATCCATTCATTCTTTGTCAAAAAAGCTTTGGTTTATCGGCAGCTCCGTCCTCAATATACACGCTAAAATGCAGGTCTCTTTCTTTACCCTTCGATAGCTCAGTTGGTAGAGCGGAGGACTGTAGGCTGATGTTAGATGTGCAATTAGCAGGTATCCTTAGGTCGCTGGTTCAACTCCGGCTCGAAGGACATTTTTATAATGTTGTCCGGTTGGGGTCAACAGGTATTTCCTGATCGCAAACCCTTGCTTCTTGCAAATATTCCTCATGACAAATCCATCCATTCTTTGTAAAACAAGCTCAACCCTTGCTTCTCATCAATATTCCTAATAACAAATCCATCCATCCTTTGTAAAACAAGCTCAACCCTTGCTTCTCATCAATATTCATCATTAAGAATCCATTCATTCTTTGTCAAAAAAGCTTTGGTTTATCGGCAGCTCCGTCCTCAATATACACGCTAAAATGCAGGTCTCTTTCTTTACCCTTCGATAGCTCAGTTGGTAGAGCGGAGGACTGTAGGCTGATGTTCAATGTGCAATTAGCAGGTATCCTTAGGTCGCTGGTTCAACTCCGGCTCGAAGGACATTTTTATAATGTTGTCCGGTTTGGGTCAACAGGTATTTCCTGATCGCAAACCCTTGCTTCTTGTCAATATTCCTCATGACAAATCCATCCATTCTTTGTAAAACAAGCTCAACCCTTGCTTCTCATCAATATTCCTCATAACAAATCCATCCATCCTTTGTAAAACAAGCTCAACCCTTGCTTCTCATCAATATTCCTCATTAAGAATCCATTCATTCTTTGTCAAAAAAGCTTTGGTTTATTGGCAGCTCCGTCCTCAATATACACGCTAAAATGCAGGTCTCTTTCTTTACCCTTCGATAGCTCAGTTGGTAGAGCGGAGGACTGTAGGCTGATGTTCAATGTGCAATTAGCAGGTATCCTTAGGTCGCTGGTTCAACTCCGGGTCGAAGGACATTTTTATAATGTTGTCCGGTTTGGGTCAACAGGTATTTCCTGATCGCAAACCCTTGCTTCTTGTCAATATTCCTCATGACAAATCCATTCATTCTTTGTAAAACAAGCTCAACCCTTGCTTCTCATCAATATTCCTCATAACAAATCCATCCATCCTTTGTAAAACAAGCTCAACCCTTGCTTCTCATCAATATTCCTCATTAAGAATCCATTCATTCTTTGTCAAAAAAGCTTTGGTTTATCGGCAGCTCCGTCCTCAATATACACGCTAAAATGCAGGTCTCTTTCTTTACCCTTCGATAGCTCAGTTGGTAGAGCGGAGGACTGTAGGCTGATGTTCAATGTGCAATTAGCAGGTATCCTTAGGTCGCTGGTTCAACTCCGGCTCGAAGGACATTTTTATAATGTTGTCCGGTTTGGGTCAACAGGTATTTCCTGATCGCAAACCCTTGCTTCTTGTCAATATTCCTCATGACAAATCCATCCATCCTTTGTAAAACAAGCTCAACCCTTGCTTCTCATCAATATTCATCATTAAGAATCCATTCATTCTTTGTCAAAAAAGCTTTGGTTTATCGGCAGCTCCGTCCTCAATATACACGCTAAAATGCAGGCCTCTTTCTTTACCCTTCAATAGCTCAGTTGGTAGAGCGGAGGACTGTAGGCTGATGTTCAATCTGCAATTAGCAGGTATCCTTAGGTCGCTGGTTCAACCCCGGCTCGAAGGACATTTTTATAATGTTGTCCGGTTTGGGTCAACAGGTATTTCCTGATTGCAAACCCTTGCTTCTTGTCAATATTCCTCATGACAAATCCATCCATTCTTTGTAAAACAAGCTCAACCCTTGCTTCTCATCAATATTCCTCATTAAGAATCCATTCATTCTTTGTCAAAATAGCTTTGGTTTATCGGCAGCTCCGTCCTCAATATACACGCTAAAATGCAGGTCTCTTTCTTTACCCTTCGATAGCTCAGTTGGTAGAGCGGAGGACTGTAGGCTGATGTTCAATGTGCAATTAGCAGGTATCCTTAGGTCGCTGGTTCAACTCCGGCTCGAAGGACATTTTTATAATGTTGTCCTGTTTGGGTCAACAGGTATTTCCTGATCGCAAACCCTTGCTTCTTGCAAATATTCCTCATGACAAATCCATCCATTCTTTGTAAAACAAGCTCAACCCTTGCTTCTCATCAATATTCCTAATAACAAATCCATCCATCCTTTGTAAAACAAGCTCAACCCTTGCTTCTCATCAATATTCCTCATTAAGAATCCATTCATTCTTTGTCAAAAAAGCTTTGGTTTATCGGCAGCTCCGTCCTCAATATACACGCTAAAATGCAGGTCTCTTTCTTTACCCTTCGATAGCTCAGTTGGTAGAGCGGAGGACTGTAGGCTGATGTTCAATGTGCAATTAGCAGGTATCCTTAGGTCGCTGGTTCAACTCCGGCTCGAAGGACATTTTTATAATGTTGTCCGGTTTGGGTCAACAGGTATTTCCTGATTGCAAACCCTTGCTTCTTGTCAATATTCCTCATGACAAATCCATCTATTCTTTGTAAAACAAGCTCAACCCTTGCTTCTCATCAATATTCCTCATTAAGAATCCATTCATTCTTTGTCAAAAAAGCTTTGGTTTATTGGCAGCTCCATCCTCAATATTCACGCTAAAATGCAGATTTCTTTCTTTACCCTTCGATAGCTCAGTTGGTAGAGCGGAGGACTGTAGGCTGATGTTCAATCTGCAATTAGCAGGTATCCTTAGGTCGCTGGTTCAACTCCGGCTCGAAGGACATTTTTATAATGTTGTCCGGTTTGGGTCAACAGGTATTTCCTGATCGCAAACCCTTGCTTCTTGTCAATATTCCTCATGACAAATCCATCCATCCTTTGTAAAACAAGCTCAACCCTTGCTTCTCATCAATATTCCTCATAACAAATCC
This sequence comes from Gasterosteus aculeatus, assembly GCF_964276395.1. Taxonomy (NCBI): domain Eukaryota; kingdom Metazoa; phylum Chordata; class Actinopteri; order Perciformes; family Gasterosteidae; genus Gasterosteus; species Gasterosteus aculeatus. Next base: position 4,877,999 of record NC_135700.1, read on the forward strand.
ATCCATCCTTTGTAAAACAAGCTCAACCCTTGCTTCTCATCAATATTCATCATTAAGAATCCATTCATTCTTTGTCAAAAAAGCTTTGGTTTATCGGCAGCTCCGTCCTCAATATACACGCTAAAATGCAGGTCTCTTTCTTTACCCTTCAATAGCTCAGTTGGTAGAGCGGAGGACTGTAGGCTGATGTTCAATCTGCAATTAGCAGGTATCCTTAGGTCGCTGGTTCAACCCCGGCTCGAAGGACATTTTTATAATGTTGTCCGGTTTGGGTCAACAGGTATTTCCTGATTGCAAACCCTTGCTTCTTGTCAATATTCCTCATGACAAATCCATCCATTCTTTGTAAAACAAGCTCAACCCTTGCTTCTCATCAATATTCCTCATTAAGAATCCATTCATTCTTTGTCAAAATAGCTTTGGTTTATCGGCAGCTCCGTCCTCAATATACACGCTAAAATGCAGGTCTCTTTCTTTACCCTTCGATAGCTCAGTTGGTAGAGCGGAGGACTGTAGGCTGATGTTCAATCTGCAATTAGCAGGTATCCTTAGGTCGCTGGTTCAACTCCGGCTCGAAGGACATTTTTATAATGTTGTCCGGTTTGGGTCAACAGGTATTTCCTGATCGCAAACCCTTGCTTCTTGTCAATATTCCTCATGACAAATCCATCCATTCTTTGTAAAACAAGCTCAACCCTTGCTTCTCATCAATATTCCTCATAACAAATCCATCCATCCTTTGTAAAACAAGCTCAACCCTTGCTTCTCATCAATATTCCTCATTAAGAATCCATTCATTCTTTGTCAAAAAAGCTTTGGTTTATTGGCAGCTCCGTCCTCAATATACACGCTAAAATGCAGGTCTCTTTCTTTACCCTTCGATAGCTCAGTTGGTAGAGCGGAGGACTGTAGGCTGATGTTCAATGTGCAATTAGCAGGTATCCTTAGGTCGCTGGTTCAACTCCGGCTCGAAGGACATTTTTATAATGTTGTCCGGTTTGGGTCAACAGGGATTTCCTGATCGCAAACAATTGCTTCTTGTCAATATTCCTCATGACAAATCCATCCAATCTTTGTAAAACAAGCTCAAACCTTGCTTCTCATCAATATTCCTCATTAAGAATCCATTCATTCTTTGTCAAAAAAGCTTTGGTTTATCGGCAGCTCCGTCCTCAATATACACGCTAAAATGCAGGTCTCTTTCTTTACCCTTCGATAGCTCAGTTGGTAGAGCGGAGGACTGTAGGCTGATGTTCAATCTGCAATTAGCAGGTATACTTAGGTCGCTGGTTCAACAAATCCATCCATCCTTTGTAAAACAAGCTCAACCCTTGCTTCTCATCAATATTCATCATTAAGAATCCATTCATTCTTTGTCAAAAAAGCTTTGGTTTACCGGCAGCTCCGTCCTCAATATACACGCTAAAATGCAGGTCTCTTTCTTTACCCTTCGATAGCTCAGTTGGTAGAGCGGAGGACTGTAGGCTGATGTTCAATGTGCAATTAGCAGGTATCCTTAGGTCGCTGGTTCAACTCCGGCTCGAAGGACATTTTTATAATGTTGTCCGGTTTGGGTCAACAGGTATTTCCTGATTGCAAACCCTTGCTTCTTGTCAATATTCCTCATGACTAATCCATCCATTCTTTGTAAAACAAGCTCAACCCTTGCTTCTTATCAATATTCCTCATTAAGAATCCATTCATTCTTTGTCAAAAAAGCTTTGGTTTATCGGCAGCTCCGTCCTCAATATACACGCTAAAATGCAGGTCTCTTTCTTTACCCTTCGATAGCTCAGTTGGTAGAGCGGAGGACTGTAGGCTGATGTTCAATGTGCAATTAGCAGGTATCCTTAGGTCGCTGGTTCAACTCCGGCTCGAAGGACATTTTTATAATGTTGTCCGGTTTGGGTCAACAGGTATTTCCTGATCGCAAACCCTTGCTTCTTGTCAATATTCCTCATGACAAATCCATCCATTCTTTGTAAAACAAGCTCAACCCTTGCTTCTTATCAATATTCCTCATTAAGAATCCATTCATTCTTTGTCAAAAAAGCTTTGGTTTATCGGCAGCTCCGTCCTCAATATACACGCTAAAATGCAGGTCTCTTTCTTTACCCTTCGATAGCTCAGTTGGTAGAGCGGAGGACTGTAGGCTGATGTTCAATGTGCAATTAGCAGGTATCCTTAGGTCGCTGGTTCAACTCCGGCTCGAAGGACATTTTTATAATGTTGTCCGGTTTGGGTCAACAGGTATTTCCTGATCGCAAACCCTTGCTTCTTGTCAATATTCCTCATGACAAATCCATCCATTCTTTGTAAAACAAGCTCAACCCTTGCTTCTCATCAATATTCCTCATAACAAATCCATCCATCCTTTGTAAAACAAGCTCAACCCTTGCTTCTCATCAATATTCCTCATTAAGAATCCATTCATTCTTTGTCAAAAAAGCTTTGGTTTATTGGCAGCTCCGTCCTCAATATACACGCTAAAATGCAGGTCTCTTTCTTTACCCTTCGATAGCTCAGTTGGTAGAGCGGAGGACTGTAGGCTGATGTTCAATGTGCAATTAGCAGGTATCCTTAGGTCGCTGGTTCAACTCCGGGTCGAAGGACATTTTTATAATGTTGTCCGGTTTGGGTCAACAGGTATTTCCTGATCGCAAACCCTTGCTTCTTGTCAATATTCCTCATGACAAATCCATTCATTCTTTGTAAAACAAGCTCAACCCTTGCTTCTCATCAATATTCCTCATAACAAATCCATCCATCCTTTGTAAAACAAGCTCAACCCTTGCTTCTCATCAATATTCCTCATTAAGAATCCATTCATTCTTTGTCAAAAAAGCTTTGGTTTATCGGCAGCTCCGTCCTCAATATACACGCTAAAATGCAGGTCTCTTTCTTTACCCTTCGATAGCTCAGTTGGTAGAGCGGAGGACTGTAGGCTGATGTTCAATGTGCAATTAGCAGGTATCCTTAGGTCGCTGGTTCAACTCCGGCTCGAAGGACATTTTTATAATGTTGTCCGGTTTGGGTCAACAGGTATTTCCTGATCGCAAACCCTTGCTTCTTGTCAATATTCCTCATGACAAATCCATCCATCCTTTGTAAAACAAGCTCAACCCTTGCTTCTCATCAATATTCATCATTAAGAATCCATTCATTCTTTGTCAAAAAAGCTTTGGTTTATCGGCAGCTCCGTCCTCAATATACACGCTAAAATGCAGGGCTCTTTCTTTACCCTTCAATAGCTCAGTTGGTAGAGCGGAGGACTGTAGGCTGATGTTCAATCTGCAATTAGCAGGTATCTTTAGGTCGCTGGTTCAACCCCGGCTCGAAGGACATTTTTATAATGTTGTCCGGTTTGGGTCAACAGGTATTTCCTGATTGCAAACCCTTGCTTCTTGTCAATATTCCTCATGACAAATCCATCCATTCTTTGTAAAACAAGCTCAACCCTTGCTTCTCATCAATATTCCTCATTAAGAATCCATTCATTCTTTGTCAAAATAGCTTTGGTTTATCGGCAGCTCCGTCCTCAATATACACGCTAAAATGCAGGTCTCTTTCTTTACCCTTCGATAGCTCAGTTGGTAGAGCGGAGGACTGTAGGCTGATGTTCAATGTGCAATTAGCAGGTATCCTTAGGTCGCTGGTTCAACTCCGGCTCGAAGGACATTTTTATAATGTTGTCCTGTTTGGGTCAACAGGTATTTCCTGATCGCAAACCCTTGCTTCTTGCAAATATTCCTCATGACAAATCCATCCATTCTTTGTAAAACAAGCTCAACCCTTGCTTCTCATCAATATTCCTAATAACAAATCCATCCATCCTTTGTAAAACAAGCTCAACCCTTGCTTCTCATCAATATTCCTCATTAAAAATCCATTCATTCTTTGTCAAAAAAGCTTTGGTTTATCGGCAGCTCCGTCCTCAATATACACGCTAAAATGCAGGTCTCTTTCTTTACCCTTCGATAGCTCAGTTGGTAGAGCGGAGGACTTTAGGCTGATGTTCAATGTGCAATTAGCAGGTATCCTTAGGTCGCTGGTTCAACTCCGGCTCGAAGGACATTTTTATAATGTTGTCCGGTTTGGGTCAACAGGTATTTCCTGATCGCAAACCCTTGCTTCTTGTCAATATTCCTCATAACAAATCCATCCATCCTTTGTAAAACAAGCTCAACCCTTGCTTCTCATCAATATTCCTCATTAAGAATCCATTCATTCTTTGTCAAAAAAGCTTTGGTTTATTGGCAGCTCCGTCCTCAATATACACGCTAAAATGCAGGTCTCTTTCTTTACCCTTCGATAGCTCAGTTGGTAGAGCGGAGGACTGTAGGCTGATGTTCAATGTGCAATTAGCAGGTATCCTTAGGTCGCTAGTTCAACTCCGGCTCGAAGGACATTTTTATAATGTTGTCCGGTTTGGGTCAACAGGGATTTCCTGATCGCAAACAATTGCTTCTTGTCAATATTCCTCATAACAAATCCATCCATCCTTTGTAAAACAAGCTCAACCCTTGCTTCTCATCAATATTCCTCATTAAGAATCCATTCATTCTTTGTCAAAAAAGCTTTGGTTTATTGGCAGCTCCGTCCTCAATATACACGCTAAAATGCAGGTCTCTTTCTTTACCCTTCGATAGCTCAGTTGGTAGAGCGGAGGACTCTAGGCTGATGTTCAATCTGCAATTAGCAGGTATACTTAGGTCGCTGGTTCAACAAATCCATCCATCCTTTGTAAAACAAGCTCAACCCTTGCTTCTCATCAATATTCATCATTAAGAATCCATTCATTCTTTGTCAAAAAAGCTTTGGTTTACCGGCAGCTCCGTCCTCAATATACACGCTAAAATGCAGGTCTCTTTCTTTACCCTTCGATAGCTCAGTTGGTAGAGCGGAGGACTGTAGGCTGATGTTCAATGTGCAATTAGCAGGTATCCTTAGGTCGCTGGTTCAACTCCGGCTCGAAGGACATTTTTATAATGTTGTCCGGTTTGGGTCAACAGGTATTTCCTGATTGCAAACCCTTGCTTCTTGTCAATATTCCTCATGACTAATCCATCCATTCTTTGTAAAACAAGCTCAACCCTTGCTTCTTATCAATATTCCTCATTAAGAATCCATTCATTCTTTGTCAAAAAAGCTTTGGTTTATCGGCAGCTCCGTCCTCAATATACACGCTAAAATGCAGGTCTCTTTCTTTACCCTTCGATAGCTCAGTTGGTAGAGCGGAGGACTGTAGGCTGATGTTCAATGTGCAATTAGCAGGTATCCTTAGGTCGCTGGTTCAACTCCGGCTCGAAGGACATTTTTATAATGTTGTCCGGTTTGGGTCAACAGGTATTTCCTGATCGCAAACCCTTGCTTCTTGTCAATATTCCTCATGACATATCCATCCATTCTTTGTAAAACAAGCTCAACCCTTGCTTCTTATCAATATTCCCCATTAAGAATCCATTCATTCTTTGTCAAACAAGCCTTGGTGTATTGTCAGCTCCATCCTCAATATACACGCTAAAATGCAGACTTCTTTCTTTACCCTTCGATAGCTCAGTTGGTAGAGCGGAGGACTGTAGGCTGATGTTCAATCTGCAATTAGCAGGTATACTTAGGTCGCTGGTTCAACAAATCCATCCATCCTTTGTAAAACAAGCTCAACCCTTGCTTCTCATCAATATTCATCATTAAGAATCCATTCATTCTTTGTCAAAAAAGTTTTGGTTTATCGGCAGCTCCGTCCTCAATATACACGCTAAAATGCAGGTCTCTTTCTTTACCCTTCGATAGCTCAGTTGGTAGAGCGGAGGACTGTAGGCTGATGTTCAATGTGCAATTAGCAGGTATCCTTAGGTCGCTGGTTCAACTCCGGCTCGAAGGACATTTTTATAATGTTGTCCGGTTTGGGTCAACAGGTATTTCCTGATCGCAAACCCTTGCTTCTTGTCAATATTCCTCATGACAAATCCATTCATTCTTTGTAAAACAAGCTCAACCCTTGCTTCTCATCAATATTCCTCATAACAAATCCATCCATCCTTTGTAAAACAAGCTCAACCCTTGCTTCTCATCAATATTCCTCATTAAGAATCCATTCATTCTTTGTCAAAAAAGCTTTGGTTTATCGGCAGCTCCGTCCTCAATATACACGCTAAAATGCAGGTCTCTTTCTTTACCCTTCGATAGCTCAGTTGGTAGAGCGGAGGACTGTAGGCTGATGTTCAATGTGCAATTAGCAGGTATCCTTAGGTCGCTGGTTCAACTCCGGCTCGAAGGACATTTTTATAATGTTGTCCGGTTTGGGTCAACAGGTATTTCCTGATCGCAAACCCTTGCTTCTTGTCAATATTCCTCATGACAAATCCATCCATCCTTTGTAAAACAAGCTCAACCCTTGCTTCTCATCAATATTCATCATTAAGAATCCATTCATTCTTTGTCAAAAAAGCTTTGGTTTATCGGCAGCTCCGTCCTCAATATACACGCTAAAATGCAGGCCTCTTTCTTTACCCTTCAATAGCTCAGTTGGTAGAGCGGAGGACTGTAGGCTGATGTTCAATGTGCAATTAGCAGGTATCCTTAGGTCGCTGGTTCAACTCCGGCTCGAAGGACATTTTTATAATGTTGTCCGGTTTGGGTCAACAGGTATTTCCTGATTGCAAACCCTTGCTTCTTGTCAATATTCCTCATGACAAATCCATCCAATCTTTGTAAAACAAGCTCAACCCTTGCTTCTCATCAATATTCCTCATTAAGAATCCATTCATTCTTTGTCAAAATAGCTTTGGTTTATCGGCAGCTCCGTCCTCAATATACACGCTAAAATGCAGGTCTCTTTCTTTACCCTTCGATAGCTCAGTTGGTAGAGCGGAGGACTGTAGGCTGATGTTCAATCTGCAATTAGCAGGTATACTTAGGTCGCTGGTTCAACAAATCCATCCATCCTTTGTAAAACAAGCTCAACCCTTGCTTCTCATCAATATTCCTCATTAAGAATCCATTCATTCTTTGTCAAAAAAGCTTTGGTTTATCGGCAGCTCCGTCCTCAATATACACGCTAAAATGCAGGTCTCTTTCTTTACCCTTCGATAGCTCAGTTGGTAGAGTGGAGGACTGTAGGCTGATGTTCAATCTGCAATTAGCAGGTATCCTTAGGTCGCTGGTTCAACTCCGGCTCGAAGGACATTTTTATAATGTTGTCCGGTTTGGGTCAACAGGTATTTCCTGATCGCAAACAATTGCTTCTTGTCAATATTCCTCATGACAAATCCATCCATCCTTTGTAAAACAAGCTCAAACCCTTGCTTCTCATCAATATTCATCATTAAGAATCCATTCATTCTTTGTCAAAAAAGCTTTGGTTTATCGGCAGCTCCGTCCTCAATATACACGCTAAAATGCAGGTCTCTTTCTTTACCCTTCGATAGCTCAGTTGGTAGAGTGGAGGACTGTAGGCTGATGTTCAATCTGCAATTAGCAGGTATCCTTAGGTCGCTGGTTCAACTCCGGCTCGAAGGACATTTTTATAATGTTGTCCGTTTTGGGTCAACAGGTATTTCCTGATCGCAAACCCTTGCTTCTTGTCAATATTCCTCATGACAAATCCATTCATTCTTTGTAGAACAAGCTCAACCCTTGCTTCTCATCAATATTCCTCATAACAAATCCATCCATCCTTTGTAAAACAAGCTCAACCCTTGCTTCTCATCAATATTCCTCATTAAGAATCCATTCATTCTTTGTCAAAAAAGCTTTGGTTTATCGGCAGCTCCGTCCTCAATATACACGCTAAAATGCAGGTCTCTTTCTTTACCCTTCGATAGCTCAGTTGGTAGAGCGGAGGACTGTAGGCTGATGTTCAATCTGCAATTAGCAGGTATCCTTAGGTCGCTGGTTCAACTCCGGCTCGAAGGACATTTTTATAATGTTGTCCGGTTTGGGTCAACAGGTATTTCCTGATCGCAAACCCTTGCTTCTTGTCAATATTCCTCATGACAAATCCATTCATTATTTGTAAAACAAGCTCAACCCTTGCTTCTCATCAATATTCCTCATAACAAATCCATCCATCCTTTGTAAAACAAGCTCAACCCTTTCTTCTCATCAATATTCCTCATTAAGAATCCATTCATTCTTTGTCAAAATAGCTTTGGTTTATCGGCAGCTCCGTCCTCAATATACACGCTAAAATGCAGGTCTCTTTCTTTACCCTTCGATAGCTCAGTTGGTAGAGCGGAGGACTGTAGGCTGATGTTCAATGTGCAATTAGCAGGTATCCTTAGGTCGCTGGTTCAACTCCGGCTCGAAGGACATTTTTATAATGTTGTCCGGTTTGGGTCAACAGGTATTTCCTGATCGCAAACCCTTGCTTCTTGTCAATATTCCTCATGACAAATCCATTCATTATTTGTAAAACAAGCTCAACCCTTGCTTCTCATCAATATTCCTCATAACAAATCCATCCATCCTTTGTAAAACAAGCTCAACCCTTGCTTCTCATCAATATTCCTCATAAAGAATCCATTCATTCTTTGTCAAAAAAGCTTTGGTTTATCGGCAGCTCCGTCCTCAATATACACGCTAAAATGCAGGTCTCTTTCTTTACCCTTCGATAGCTCAGTTGGTAGAGCGGAGGACTGTAGGCTGATGTTCAATGTGCAATTAGCAGGTATCCTTAGGTCGCTGGTTCAACTCCGGCTCGAAGGACATTTTTATAATGTTGTCCGGTTTGGGTCAACAGGTATTTCCTGATTGCAAACCCTTGCTTCTTGTCAATATTCCTCATGACAAATCCATCCATTCTTTGTAAAACAAGCTCAACCCTTGCTTCTCATCAATATTCCTAATAACAAATCCATCCATCCTTTGTAAAACAAGCTCAACCCTTGCTTCTCATCAATATTCCTCATTAAGAATCCATTCATTCTTTGTCAAAATAGCTTTGGTTTATCGGCAGCTCCGTCCTCAATATACACGCTAAAATGCAGGTCTCTTTCTTTACCCTTCGATAGCTCAGTTGGTAGAGTGGAGGACTGTAGGCTGATGTTCAATCTGCAATTAGCAGGTATCCTTAGGTCGCTGGTTCAACTCCGGCTCGAAGGACATTTTTATAATGTTGTCCGTTTTGGGTCAACAGGTATTTCCTGATCGCAAACCCTTGCTTCTTGTCAATATTCCTCATGACAAATCCATTCATCCTTTGTAAAACAAGCTCAACCCTTGCTTCTCATCAATATTCCTCATTAAGAATCCATTCATTCTTTGTCAAAAAAGCTTTGGTTTATCGGCAGCTCCGTCCTCAATATACACGCTAAAATGCAGGTCTCTTTCTTTACCCTTCGATAGCTCAGTTGGTAGAGTGGAGGACTGTAGGCTGATGTTCAATCTGCAATTAGCAGGTATCCTTAGGTCGCTGGTTCAACCCCGGCTCGAAGGACATTTTTATAATGTTGTCCGGTTTGGGTCAACAGGTATTTCCTGATTGCAAACCCTTGCTTCTTGTCAATATTCCTCATGACAAATCCATCCATTCTTTGTAAAACAAGCTCAACCCTTGCTTCTCATCAATATTCCTCATTAAGAATCCATTCATTCTTTGTCAAAATAGCTTTGGTTTATCGGCAGCTCCGTCCTCAATATACACGCTAAAATGCAGGTCTCTTTCTTTACCCTTCGATAGCTCAGTTGGTAGAGCGGAGGACTGTAGGCTGATGTTCAATCTGCAATTAGCAGGTATCCTTAGGTCGCTGGTTCAACTCCGGCTCGAAGGACATTTTTATAATGTTGTCCGGTTTGGGTCAACAGGTATTTCCTGATCGCAAACCCTTGCTTCTTGTCAATATTCCTCATGACAAATCCATCCATTCTTTGTAAAACAAGCTCAACCCTTGCTTCTTATCAATATTCCCCATTAAGAATCCATTCATTCTTTGTCAAACAAGCCTTGGTTTATTGTCAGCTCCATCCTCAATATACACGCTAAAATGCAGATTTCTTTCTTTACCCTTCGATAGCTCAGTTGGTAGAGCGGAGGACTGTAGGCTGATGTTCAATGTGCAATTAGCAGGTATCCTTAGGTCGCTGGTTCAACTCCGGCTCGAAGGACATTTTTATAATGTTGTCCTGTTTGGGTCAACAGGTATTTCCTGATCGCAAACCCTTGCTTCTTGCAAATATTCCTCATGACAAATCCATTCATTATTTGTAAAACAAGCTCAACCCTTGCTTCTCATCAATATTCCTAATAACAAATCCATCCATCCTTTGTAAAACAAGCTCAACCCTTGCTTCTCATCAATATTCCTCATTAAGAATCCATTCATTCTTTGTCAAAAAAGCTTTGGTTTATCGGCAGCTCCGTCCTCAATATACACGCTAAAATGCAGGTCTCTTTCTTTACCCTTCGATAGCTCAGTTGGTAGAGTGGAGGACTGTAGGCTGATGTTCAATCTGCAATTAGCAGGTATCCTTAGGTCGCTGGTTCAACTCCGGCTCGAAGGACATTTTTATAATGTTGTCCGTTTTGGGTCAACAGGTATTTCCTGATCGCAAACCCTTGCTTCTTGTCAATATTCCTCATGACAAATCCATTCATTCTTTGTAGAACAAGCTCAACCCTTGCTTCTCATCAATATTCCTCATAACAAATCCATCCATCCTTTGTAAAACAAGCTCAACCCTTGCTTCTCATCAATATTCCTCATTAAGAATCCATTCATTCTTTGTCAAAAAAGCTTTGGTTTATCGGCAGCTCCGTCCTCAATATACACGCTAAAATGCAGGTCTCTTTCTTTACCCTTCGATAGCTCAGTTGGTAGAGCGGAGGACTGTAGGCTGATGTTCAATCTGCAATTAGCAGGTATCCTTAGGTCGCTGGTTCAACTCCGGCTCGAAGGACATTTTTATAATGTTGTCCGGTTTGGGTCAACAGGTATTTCCTAATCGCAAACCCTTGCTTCTTGTCAATATTCCTCATGACAAATCCATTCATTATTTGTAAAACAAGCTCAACCCTTGCTTCTCATCAATATTCCTCATAACAAATCCATCCATCCTTTGTAAAACAAGCTCAACCCTTTCTTCTCATCAATATTCCTCATTAAGAATCCATTCATTCTTTGTCAAAATAGCTTTGGTTTATCGGCAGCTCCGTCCTCAATATACACGCTAAAATGCAGGTCTCTTTCTTTACCCTTCGATAGCTCAGTTGGTAGAGCGGAGGACTGTAGGCTGATGTTCAATGTGCAATTAGCAGGTATCCTTAGGTCGCTGGTTCAACTCCGGCTCGAAGGACATTTTTATAATGTTGTCCGGTTTGGGTCAACAGGTATTTCCTGATCGCAAACCCTTGCTTCTTGTCAATATTCCTCATGACAAATCCATTCATTATTTGTAAAACAAGCTCAACCCTTGCTTCTCATCAATATTCCTCATAACAAATCCATCCATCCTTTGTAAAACAAGCTCAACCCTTGCTTCTCATCAATATTCCTCATAAAGAATCCATTCATTCTTTGTCAAAAAAGCTTTGGTTTATCGGCAGCTCCGTCCTCAATATACACGCTAAAATGCAGGTCTCTTTCTTTACCCTTCGATAGCTCAGTTGGTAGAGCGGAGGACTGTAGGCTGATGTTCAATGTGCAATTAGCAGGTATCCTTAGGTCGCTGGTTCAACTCCGGCTCGAAGGACATTTTTATAATGTTGTCCGGTTTGGGTCAACAGGTATTTCCTGATTGCAAACCCTTGCTTCTTGTCAATATTCCTCATGACAAATCCATCCATTCTTTGTAAAACAAGCTCAACCCTTGCTTCTCATCAATATTCCTAATAACAAATCCATCCATCCTTTGTAAAACAAGCTCAACCCTTGCTTCTCATCAATATTCCTCATTAAGAATCCATTCATTCTTTGTCAAAATAGCTTTGGTTTATCGGCAGCTCCGTCCTCAATATACACGCTAAAATGCAGGTCTCTTTCTTTACCCTTCGATAGCTCAGTTGGTAGAGCGGAGGACTGTAGGCTGATGTTCAATGTGCAATTAGCAGGTATCCTTAGGTCGCTGGTTCAACTCCGGCTCGAAGGACATTTTTATAATGTTGTCCGGTTTGGGTCAACAGGTATTTCCTGATCGCAAACCCTTGCTTCTTGTCAATATTCCTCATGACAAATCCATCCATTCTTTGTAAAACAAGCTCAACCCTTGCTTCTCATCAATATTCCTCATAACAAATCCATCCATCCTTTGTAAAACAAGCTCAACCCTTGCTTCTCATCAATATTCCTCATTAAGAATCCATTCATTCTTTGTCAAAAAAGCTTTGGTTTATTGGCAGCTCCGTCCTCAATATACACGCTAAAATGCAGGTCTCTTTCTTTACCCTTCGATAGCTCAGTTGGTAGAGCGGAGGACTGTAGGCTGATGTTCAATGTGCAATTAGCAGGTATCCTTAGGTCGCTGGTTCAACTCCGGGTCGAAGGACATTTTTATAATGTTGTCCGGTTTGGGTCAACAGGTATTTCCTGATCGCAAACAATTGCTTCTTGTCAATATTCCTCATGACAAATCCATCCAATCTTTGTAAAACAAGCTCAAACCTTGCTTCTCATCAATATTCCTCATTAAGAATCCATTCATTCTTTGTCAAAAAAGCTTTGGTTTATCGGCAGCTCCGTCCTCAATATACACGCTAAAATGCAGGTCTCTTTCTTTACCCTTCGATAGCTCAGTTGGTAGAGCGGAGGACTGTAGGCTGATGTTCAATGTGCAATTAGCAGGTATACTTAGGTCGCTGGTTCAACAAATCCATCCATCCTTTGTAAAACAAGCTCAACCCTTGCTTCTCATCAATATTCCTCATTAAGAATCCATTCATTCTTTGTCAAAAAAGCTTTGGTTTATCGGCAGCTCCATCCTCAATATACACGCTAAAATGCAGATTTCTTTCTTTACCCTTCGATAGCTCAGTTGGTAGAGCGGAGGACTGTAGGCTGATGTTCAATGTGCAATTAGCAGGTATCCTTAGGTCGCTGGTTCAACTCCGGCTCGAAGGACATTTTTATAATGTTGTCCTGTTTGGGTCAACAGGTATTTCCTGATCGCAAACCCTTGCTTCTTGCAAATATTCCTCATGACAAATCCATCCATTCTTTGTAAAACAAGCTCAACCCTTGCTTCTCATCAATATTCCTAATAACAAATCCATCCATCCTTTGTAAAACAAGCTCAACCCTTGCTTCTCATCAATATTCATCATTAAGAATCCATTCATTCTTTGTCGAAAAAGCTTTGGTTTATCGGCAGCTCCGTCCTCAATATACACGCTAAAATGCAGGTCTCTTTCTTTACCCTTCGATAGCTCAGTTGGTAGAGCGGAGGACTGTAGGCTGATGTTCAATGTGCAATTAGCAGGTATCCTTAGGTCGCTGGTTCAACTCCGGCTCGAAGGACATTTTTATAATGTTGTCCGGTTTGGGTCAACAGGTATTTCCTGATCGCAAACCCTTGCTTCTTGTCAATATTCCTCATGACAAATCCATCCATCCTTTGTAAAACAAGCTCAACCCTTGCTTCTCATCAATATTCCTCATAACAAATCCATCCATCCTTTGTAAAACAAGCTCAACCCTTGCTTCTCATCAATATTCATCATTAAGAATCCATTCATTCTTTGTCAAAAAAGCTTTGGTTTATCGGCAGCTCCGTCCTCAATATACACGCTAAAATGCAGGTCTCTTTCTTTACCCTTCAATAGCTCAGTTGGTAGAGCGGAGGACTGTAGGCTGATGTTCAATCTGCAATTAGCAGGTATCCTTAGGTCGCTGGTTCAACCCCGGCTCGAAGGACATTTTTATAATGTTGTCCGGTTTGGGTCAACAGGTATTTCCTGATTGCAAACCCTTGCTTCTTGTCAATATTCCTCATGACAAATCCATCCATTCTTTGTAAAACAAGCTCAACCCTTGCTTCTCATCAATATTCCTCATTAAGAATCCATTCATTCTTTGTCAAAATAGCTTTGGTTTATCGGCAGCTCCGTCCTCAATATACATGCTAAAATGCAGGTCTCTTTCTTTACCCTTCGATAGCTCAGTTGGTAGAGCGGAGGACTGTAGGCTGATGTTCAATCTGCAATTAGCAGGTATCCTTAGGTCGCTGGTTCAACTCCGGCTCGAAGGACATTTTTATAATGTTGTCCGGTTTGGGTCAACAGGTATTTCCTGATCGCAAACCCTTGCTTCTTGTCAATATTCCTCATGACAAATCCATCCATTCTTTGTAAAACAAGCTCAACCCTTGCTTCTCATCAATATTCCTAATAACAAATCCATCCATCCTTTGTAAGACAAGCTCAACCCTTGCTTCTCATCAATATTCCTCATTAAGAATCCATTCATTCTTTGTCAAAAAAGCTTTGGTTTATCGGCAGCTCCGTCCTCAATATACACGCTAAAATGCAGGTCTCTTTCTTTACCCTTCGATAGCTCAGTTGGTAGAGTGGAGGACTGTAGGCTGATGTTCAATCTGCAATTAGCAGGTATCCTTAGGTCGCTGGTTCAACTCCGGCTCGAAGGACATTTTTATAATGTTGTCCGTTTTGGGTCAACAGGTATTTCCTGATCGCAAACCCTTGCTTCTTGTCAATATTCCTCATGACAAATCCATTCATTCTTTGTAAAACAAGCTCAACCCTTGCTTCTCATCAATATTCCTCATAACAAATCCATCCATCCTTTGTAAAACAAGCTCAACCCTTGCTTCTCATCAATATTCCTCATTAAGAATCCATTCATTCTTTGTCAAAAAAGCTTTGGTTTATCGGCAGCTCCGTCCTCAATATACACGCTAAAATGCAGGTCTCTTTCTTTACCCTTCGATAGCTCAGTTGGTAGAGCGGAGGACTGTAGGCTGATGTTCAATCTGCAATTAGCAGGTATCCTTAGGTCGCTGGTTCAACTCCGGCTCGAAGGACATTTTTATAATGTTGTCCGGTTTGGGTCAACAGGTATTTCCTGATCGCAAACCCTTGCTTCTTGTCAATATTCCTCATGACAAATCCATTCATTATTTGTAAAACAAGCTCAACCCTTGCTTCTCATCAATATTCCTCATAACAAATCCATCCATCCTTTGTAAAACAAGCTCAACCCTTGCTTCTCATCAATATTCCTCATTAAGAATCCATTCATTCTTTGTCAAAATAGCTTTGGTTTATCGGCAGCTCCGTCCTCAATATACACGCTAAAATGCAGGTCTCTTTCTTTACCCTTCGATAGCTCAGTTGGTAGAGCGGAGGACTGTAGGCTGATGTTCAATGTGCAATTAGCAGGTATCCTTAGGTCGCTGGTTCAACTCCGGCTCGAAGGACATTTTTATAATGTTGTCCGGTTTGGGTCAACAGGTATTTCCTGATCGCAAACCCTTGCTTCTTGTCAATATTCCTCATGACAAATCCATTCATTATTTGTAAAACAAGCTCAACCCTTGCTTCTCATCAATATTCCTCATAACAAATCCATCCATCCTTTGTAAAACAAGCTCAACCCTTGCTTCTCATCAATATTCCTCATAAAGAATCCATTCATTCTTTGTCAAAAAAGCTTTGGTTTATCGGCAGCTCCGTCCTCAATATACACGCTAAAATGCAGGTCTCTTTCTTTACCCTTCGATAGCTCAGTTGGTAGAGCGGAGGACTGTAGGCTGATGTTCAATGTGCAATTAGCAGGTATCCTTAGGTCGCTGGTTCAACTCCGGCTCGAAGGACATTTTTATAATGTTGTCCGGTTTGGGTCAACAGGTATTTCCTGATTGCAAACCCTTGCTTCTTGTCAATATTCCTCATGACAAATCCATCCATTCTTTGTAAAACAAGCTCAACCCTTGCTTCTCATCAATATTCCTCATTAAGAATCCATTCATTCTTTGTCAAAATAGCTTTGGTTTATCGGCAGCTCCGTCCTCAATATACACGCTAAAATGCAGGTCTCTTTCTTTACCCTTCGATAGCTCAGTTGGTAGAGCGGAGGACTGTAGGCTGATGTTCAATGTGCAATTAGCAGGTATCCTTAGGTCGCTGGTTCAACTCCGGCTCGAAGGACATTTTTATAATGTTGTCCGGTTTGGGTCAACAGGTATTTCCTGATCGCAAACCCTTGCTTCTTGTCAATATTCCTCATGACAAATCCATCCATTCTTTGTAAAACAAGCTCAACCCTTGCTTCTCATCAATATTCCTCATAACAAATCCATCCATCCTTTGTAAAACAAGCTCAACCCTTGCTTCTCATCAATATTGCTCATTAAGAATCCATTCATTCTTTGTCAAAAAAGCTTTGGTTTATTGGCAGCTCCGTCCTCAATATACACGCTAAAATGCAGGTCTCTTTCTTTACCCTTCGATAGCTCAGTTGGTAGAGCGGAGGACTGTAGGCTGATGTTCAATGTGCAATTAGCAGGTATCCTTAGGTCGCTGGTTCAACTCCGGCTCGAAGGACATTTTTATAATGTTGTCCGGTTTGGGTCAACAGGTATTTCCTGATCGCAAACCCTTGCTTCTTGTCAATATTCCTCATAACAAATCCATCCATCCTTTGTAAAACAAGCTCAACCCTTGCTTCTCATCAATATTCCTCATTAAGAATCCATTCATTCTTTGTCAAAAAAGCTTTGGTTTATTGGCAGCTCCGTCCTCAATATACACGCTAAAATGCAGGTCTCTTTCTTTACCCTTCGATAGCTCAGTTGGTAGAGCGGAGGACTGTAGGCTGATGTTCAATGTGCAATTAGCAGGTATCCTTAGGTCGCTGGTTCAACTCCGGGTCGAAGGACATTTTTATAATGTTGTCCGGTTTGGGTCAACAGGTATTTCCTGATCGCAAACAATTGCTTCTTGTCAATATTCCTCATGACAAATCCATCCAATCTTTGTAAAACAAGCTCAAACCTTGGTTCTCATCAATATTCCTCATTAAGAATCCATTCATTCTTTGTCAAAAAAGCTTTGGTTTATCGGCAGCTCCGTCCTCAATATACACGCTAAAATGCAGGTCTCTTTCTTTACCCTTCGATAGCTCAGTTGGTAGAGCGGAGGACTGTAGGCTGATGTTCAATCTGCAATTAGCAGGTATACTTAGGTCGCTGGTTCAACAAATCCATCCATCCTTTGTAAAACAAGCTCAACCCTTGCTTCTCATCAATATTCCTCATTAAGAATCAATTCATTCTTTGTCAAAAAAGCTTTGGTTTATCGGCAGCTCCATCCTCAATATACACGCTAAAATGCAGATTTCTTTCTTTACCCTTCGATAGCTCAGTTGGTAGAGCGGAGGACTGTAGGCTGATGTTCAATGTGCAATTAGCAGGTATCCTTAGGTCGCTGGTTCAACTCCGGCTCGAAGGACATTTTTATAATGTTGTCCTGTTTGGGTCAACAGGTATTTCCTGATCGCAAACCCTTGCTTCTTGCAAATATTCCTCATGACAAATCCATCCATTCTTTGTAAAACAAGCTCAACCCTTGCTTCTCATCAATATTCCTAATAACAAATCCATCCATCCTTTGTAAAACAAGCTCAACCCTTGCTTCTCATCAATATTCATCATTAAGAATCCATTCATTCTTTGTCGAAAAAGCTTTGGTTTATCGGCAGCTCCGTCCTCAATATACACGCTAAAATGCAGGTCTCTTTCTTTACCCTTCGATAGCTCAGTTGGTAGAGCGGAGGACTGTAGGCTGATGTTCAATGTGCAATTAGCAGGTATCCTTAGGTCGCTGGTTCAACTCCGGCTCGAAGGACATTTTTATAATGTTGTCCGGTTTGGGTCAACAGGTATTTCCTGATCGCAAACCCTTGCTTCTTGTCAATATTCCTCATGACAAATCCATCCATCCTTTGTAAAACAAGCTCAACCCTTGCTTCTCATCAATATTCATCATTAAGAATCCATTCATTCTTTGTCAAAAAAGCTTTGGTTTATCGGCAGCTCCGTCCTCAATATACACGCTAAAATGCAGGTCTCTTTCTTTACCCTTCAATAGCTCAGTTGGTAGAGCGGAGGACTGTAGGCTGATGTTCAATCTGCAATTAGCAGGTATCCTTAGGTCGCTGGTTCAACCCCGGCTCGAAGGACATTTTTATAATGTTGTCCGGTTTGGGTCAACAGGTATTTCCTGATTGCAAACCCTTGCTTCTTGTCAATATTCCTCATGACAAATCCATCCATTCTTTGTAAAACAAGCTCAACCCTTGCTTCTCATCAATATTCCTCATTAAGAATCCATTCATTCTTTGTCAAAATAGCTTTGGTTTATCGGCAGCTCCGTCCTCAATATACACGCTAAAATGCAGGTCTCTTTCTTTACCCTTCGATAGCTCAGTTGGTAGAGCGGAGGACTGTAGGCTGATGTTCAATCTGCAATTAGCAGGTATCCTTAGGTCGCTGGTTCAACTCCGGCTCGAAGGACATTTTTATAATGTTGTCCGGTTTGGGTCAACAGGTATTTCCTGATCGCAAACCCTTGCTTCTTGTCAATATTCCTCATGACAAATCCATCCATTCTTTGTAAAACAAGCTCAACCCTTGCTTCTCATCAATATTCCTAATAACAAATCCATCCATCCTTTGTAAGACAAGCTCAACCCTTGCTTCTCATCAATATTCCTCATTAAGAATCCATTCATTCTTTGTCAAAAAAGCTTTGGTTTATCGGCAGCTCCGTCCTCAATATACACGCTAAAATGCAGGTCTCTTTCTTTACCCTTCGATAGCTCAGTTGGTAGAGTGGAGGACTGTAGGCTGATGTTCAATCTGCAATTAGTAGGTATCCTTAGGTCGCTGGTTCAACTCCGGCTCGAAGGACATTTTTATAATGTTGTCCGTTTTGGGTCAACAGGTATTTCCTGATCGCAAACCCTTGCTTCTTGTCAATATTCCTCATGACAAATCCATTCATTCTTTGTAAAACAAGCTCAACCCTTGCTTCTCATCAATATTCCTCATAACAAATCCATCCATCCTTTGTAAAACAAGCTCAACCCTTGCTTCTCATCAATATTCCTCATTAAGAATCCATTCATTCTTTGTCAAAAAAGCTTTGGTTTATCGGCAGCTCCGTCCTCAATATACACGCTAAAATGCAGGTCTCTTTCTTTACCCTTCGATAGCTCAGTTGGTAGAGCGGAGGACTGTAGGCTGATGTTCAATCTGCAATTAGCAGGTATCCTTAGGTCGCTGGTTCAACTCCGGCTCGAAGGACATTTTTATAATGTTGTCCGGTTTGGGTCAACAGGTATTTCCTGATCGCAAACCCTTGCTTCTTGTCAATATTCCTCATGACAAATCCATTCATTATTTGTAAAACAAGCTCAACCCTTGCTTCTCATCAATATTCCTCATAACAAATCCATCCATCCTTTGTAAAACAAGCTCAACCCTTGCTTCTCATCAATATTCCTCATTAAGAATCCATTCATTCTTTGTCAAAATAGCTTTGGTTTATCGGCAGCTCCGTCCTCAATATACACGCTAAAATGCAGGTCTCTTTCTTTACCCTTCGATAGCTCAGTTGGTAGAGCGGAGGACTGTAGGCTGATGTTCAATGTGCAATTAGCAGGTATCCTTAGGTCGCTGGTTCAACTCCGGCTCGAAGGACATTTTTATAATGTTGTCCGGTTTGGGTCAACAGGTATTTCCTGATCGCAAACCCTTGCTTCTTGTCAATATTCCTCATGACAAATCCATTCATTATTTGTAAAACAAGCTCAACCCTTGCTTCTCATCAATATTCCTCATAACAAATCCATCCATCCTTTGTAAAACAAGCTCAACCCTTGCTTCTCATCAATATTCCTCATAAAGAATCCATTCATTCTTTGTCAAAAAAGCTTTGGTTTATCGGCAGCTCCGTCCTCAATATACACGCTAAAATGCAGGTCTCTTTCTTTACCCTTCGATAGCTCAGTTGGTAGAGCGGAGGACTGTAGGCTGATGTTCAATGTGCAATTAGCAGGTATCCTTAGGTCGCTGGTTCAACTCCGGCTCGAAGGACATTTTTATAATGTTGTCCGGTTTGGGTCAACAGGTATTTCCTGATTGCAAACCCTTGCTTCTTGTCAATATTCCTCATGACAAATCCATCCATTCTTTGTAAAACAAGCTCAACCCTTGCTTCTCATCAATATTCCTCATTAAGAATCCATTCATTCTTTGTCAAAATAGCTTTGGTTTATCGGCAGCTCCGTCCTCAATATACACGCTAAAATGCAGGTCTCTTTCTTTACCCTTCGATAGCTCAGTTGGTAGAGCGGAGGACTGTAGGCTGATGTTCAATGTGCAATTAGCAGGTATCCTTAGGTCGCTGGTTCAACTCCGGCTCGAAGGACATTTTTATAATGTTGTCCGGTTTGGGTCAACAGGTATTTCCTGATCGCAAACCCTTGCTTCTTGTCAATATTCCTCATGACAAATCCATCCATTCTTTGTAAAACAAGCTCAACCCTTGCTTCTCATCAATATTCCTCATAACAAATCCATCCATCCTTTGTAAAACAAGCTCAACCCTTGCTTCTCATCAATATTGCTCATTAAGAATCCATTCATTCTTTGTCAAAAAAGCTTTGGTTTATTGGCAGCTCCGTCCTCAATATACACGCTAAAATGCAGGTCTCTTTCTTTACCCTTCGATAGCTCAGTTGGTAGAGCGGAGGACTGTAGGCTGATGTTCAATGTGCAATTAGCAGGTATCCTTAGGTCGCTGGTTCAACTCCGGGTCGAAGGACATTTTTATAATGTTGTCCGGTTTGGGTCAACAGGTATTTCCTGATCGCAAACCCTTGCTTCTTGTCAATATTCCTCATGACAAATCCATCCATCCTTTGTAAAACAAGCTCAACCCTTGCTTCTCATCAATATTCATCATTAAGAATCCATTCATTCTTTGTCAAAAAAGCTTTGGTTTATCGGCAGCTCCGTCCTCAATATACACGCTAAAATGCAGGTCTCTTTCTTTACCCTTCAATAGCTCAGTTGGTAGAGCGGAGGACTGTAGGCTGATGTTCAATCTGCAATTAGCAGGTATCCTTAGGTCGCTGGTTCAACCCCGGCTCGAAGGACATTTTTATAATGTTGTCCGGTTTGGGTCAACAGGTATTTCCTGATTGCAAACCCTTGCTTCTTGTCAATATTCCTCATGACAAATCCATCCATTCTTTGTAAAACAAGCTCAACCCTTGCTTCTCATCAATATTCCTCATTAAGAATCCATTCATTCTTTGTCAAAATAGCTTTGGTTTATCGGCAGCTCCGTCCTCAATATACACGCTAAAATGCAGGTCTCTTTCTTTACCCTTCGATAGCTCAGTTGGTAGAGCGGAGGACTGTAGGCTGATGTTCAATCTGCAATTAGCAGGTATCCTTAGGTCGCTGGTTCAACTCCGGCTCGAAGGACATTTTTATAATGTTGTCCGGTTTGGGTCAACAGGTATTTCCTGATCGCAAACCCTTGCTTCTTGTCAATATTCCTCATGACAAATCCATCCATTCTTTGTAAAACAAGCTCAACCCTTGCTTCTCATCAATATTCCTAATAACAAATCCATCCATCCTTTGTAAGACAAGCTCAACCCTTGCTTCTCATCAATATTCCTCATTAAGAATCCATTCATTCTTTGTCAAAAAAGCTTTGGTTTATCGGCAGCTCCGTCCTCAATATACACGCTAAAATGCAGGTCTCTTTCTTTACCCTTCGATAGCTCAGTTGGTAGAGTGGAGGACTGTAGGCTGATGTTCAATCTGCAATTAGTAGGTATCCTTAGGTCGCTGGTTCAACTCCGGCTCGAAGGACATTTTTATAATGTTGTCCGTTTTGGGTCAACAGGTATTTCCTGATCGCAAACCCTTGCTTCTTGTCAATATTCCTCATGACAAATCCATTCATTCTTTGTAAAACAAGCTCAACCCTTGCTTCTCATCAATATTCCTCATAACAAATCCATCCATCCTTTGTAAAACAAGCTCAACCCTTGCTTCTCATCAATATTCCTCATTAAGAATCCATTCATTCTTTGTCAAAAAAGCTTTGGTTTATCGGCAGCTCCGTCCTCAATATACACGCTAAAATGCAGGTCTCTTTCTTTACCCTTCGATAGCTCAGTTGGTAGAGCGGAGGACTGTAGGCTGATGTTCAATCTGCAATTAGCAGGTATCCTTAGGTCGCTGGTTCAACTCCGGCTCGAAGGACATTTTTATAATGTTGTCCGGTTTGGGTCAACAGGTATTTCCTGATCGCAAACCCTTGCTTCTTGTCAATATTCCTCATGACAAATCCATTCATTATTTGTAAAACAAGCTCAACCCTTGCTTCTCATCAATATTCCTCATAACAAATCCATCCATCCTTTGTAAAACAAGCTCAACCCTTGCTTCTCATCAATATTCCTCATTAAGAATCCATTCATTCTTTGTCAAAATAGCTTTGGTTTATCGGCAGCTCCGTCCTCAATATACACGCTAAAATGCAGGTCTCTTTCTTTACCCTTCGATAGCTCAGTTGGTAGAGCGGAGGACTGTAGGCTGATGTTCAATGTGCAATTAGCAGGTATCCTTAGGTCGCTGGTTCAACTCCGGCTCGAAGGACATTTTTATAATGTTGTCCGGTTTGGGTCAACAGGTATTTCCTGATCGCAAACCCTTGCTTCTTGTCAATATTCCTCATGACAAATCCATTCATTATTTGTAAAACAAGCTCAACCCTTGCTTCTCATCAATATTCCTCATAACAAATCCATCCATCCTTTGTAAAACAAGCTCAACCCTTGCTTCTCATCAATATTCCTCATAAAGAATCCATTCATTCTTTGTCAAAAAAGCTTTGGTTTATCGGCAGCTCCGTCCTCAATATACACGCTAAAATGCAGGTCTCTTTCTTTACCCTTCGATAGCTCAGTTGGTAGAGCGGAGGACTGTAGGCTGATGTTCAATGTGCAATTAGCAGGTATCCTTAGGTCGCTGGTTCAACTCCGGCTCGAAGGACATTTTTATAATGTTGTCCGGTTTGGGTCAACAGGTATTTCCTGATTGCAAACCCTTGCTTCTTGTCAATATTCCTCATGACAAATCCATCCATTCTTTGTAAAACAAGCTCAACCCTTGCTTCTCATCAATATTCCTCATTAAGAATCCATTCATTCTTTGTCAAAATAGCTTTGGTTTATCGGCAGCTCCGTCCTCAATATACACGCTAAAATGCAGGTCTCTTTCTTTACCCTTCGATAGCTCAGTTGGTAGAGCGGAGGACTGTAGGCTGATGTTCAATGTGCAATTAGCAGGTATCCTTAGGTCGCTGGTTCAACTCCGGCTCGAAGGACATTTTTATAATGTTGTCCGGTTTGGGTCAACAGGTATTTCCTGATCGCAAACCCTTGCTTCTTGTCAATATTCCTCATGACAAATCCATCCATTCTTTGTAAAACAAGCTCAACCCTTGCTTCTCATCAATATTCCTCATAACAAATCCATCCATCCTTTGTAAAACAAGCTCAACCCTTGCTTCTCATCAATATTGCTCATTAAGAATCCATTCATTCTTTGTCAAAAAAGCTTTGGTTTATTGGCAGCTCCGTCCTCAATATACACGCTAAAATGCAGGTCTCTTTCTTTACCCTTCGATAGCTCAGTTGGTAGAGCGGAGGACTGTAGGCTGATGTTCAATGTGCAATTAGCAGGTATCCTTAGGTCGCTGGTTCAACTCCGGGTCGAAGGACATTTTTATAATGTTGTCCGGTTTGGGTCAACAGGGATTTCCTGATCGCAAACAATTGCTTCTTGTCAATATTCCTCATGACAAATCCATCCAATCTTTGTAAAACAAGCTCAAACCTTGCTTCTCATCAATATTCCTCATTAAGAATCCATTCATTCTTTGTCAAAAAAGCTTTGGTTTATCGGCAGCTCCGTCCTCAATATACACGCTAAAATGCAGGTCTCTTTCTTTACCCTTCGATAGCTCAGTTGGTAGAGCGGAGGACTGTAGGCTGATGTTCAATCTGCAATTAGCAGGTATACTTAGGTCGCTGGTTCAACAAATCCATCCATCCTTTGTAAAACAAGCTCAACCCTTGCTTCTCATCAATATTCCTCATTAAGAATCCATTCATTCTTTGTCAAAAAAGCTTTGGTTTATTGGCAGCTCCATCCTCAATATACACGCTAAAATGCAGATTTCTTTCTTTACCCTTCGATAGCTCAGTTGGTAGAGCGGAGGACTGTAGGCTGATGTTCAATGTGCAATTAGCAGGTATCCTTAGGTCGCTGGTTCAACTCCGGCTCGAAGGACATTTTTATAATGTTGTCCTGTTTGGGTCAACAGGTATTTCCTGATCGCAAACCCTTGCTTCTTGCAAATATTCCTCATGACAAATCCATCCATTCTTTGTAAAACAAGCTCAACCCTTGCTTCTCATCAATATTCCTAATAACAAATCCATCCATCCTTTGTAAAACAAGCTCAACCCTTGCTTCTCATCAATATTCATCATTAAGAATCCATTCATTCTTTGTCAAAAAAGCTTTGGTTTATCGGCAGCTCCGTCCTCAATATACACGCTAAAATGCAGGTCTCTTTCTTTACCCTTCGATAGCTCAGTTGGTAGAGCGGAGGACTGTAGGCTGATGTTCAATGTGCAATTAGCAGGTATCCTTAGGTCGCTGGTTCAACTCCAGCTCGAAGGACATTTTTATAATGTTGTCCGGTTTGGGTCAACAGGTATTTCCTGATCGCAAACCCTTGCTTCTTGTCAATATTCCTCATGACAAATCCATCCATTCTTTGTAAAACAAGCTCAACCCTTGCTTCTTATCAATATTCCCCATTAAGAATCCATTCATTCTTTGTCAAACAAGCCTTGGTTTATTGTCAGCTCCATCCTCAATATACACGCTAAAATGCAGATTTCTTTCTTTACCCTTCGATAGCTCAGTTGGTAGAGCGGAGGACTGTAGGCTGATGTTCAATGTGCAATTAGCAGGTATCCTTAGGTCGCTGGTTCAACTCCGGGTCGAAGGACATTTTTATAATGTTGTCCGGTTTGGGTCAACAGGTATTTCCTGATCGCAAACCCTTGCTTCTTGTCAATATTCCTCATGACAAATCCATCCATTCTTTGTAAAACAAGCTCAACCCTTGCTTCTCATCAATATTCCTCATAACAAATCCATCCATCCTTTGTAAAACAAGCTCAACCCTTGCTTCTCATCAATATTCCTCATTAAGAATCCATTCATTCTTTGTCAAACAAGCCTTGGTTTATTGTCAGCTCCATCCTCAATATACATGCTAAAATGCAGATTTCTTTCTTTACCCTTCGATAGCTCAGTTGGTAGAGTGGAGGACTGTAGGCTGATGTTCAATGTGCAATTAGCAGGTATCCTTAGGTCGCTGGTTCAACTCCGGCTCGAAGGACATTTTTATAATGTTGTCCGGTTTGGGTCAACAGGTATTTCCTGATTGCAAACCCTTGCTTCTTGTCAATATTCCTCATGACAAATCCATCCATTCTTTGTAAAACAAGCTCAACCCTTGCTTCTCATCAATATTCCTCATTAAGAATCCATTCATTCTTTGTCAAAATAGCTTTGGTTTATCGGCAGCTCCGTCCTCAATATACACGCTAAAATGCAGGTCTCTTTCTTTACCCTTCGATAGCTCAGTTGGTAGAGCGGAGGACTGTAGGCTGATGTTCAATGTGCAATTAGCAGGTATCCTTAGGTCGCTGGTTCAACTCCGGCTCGAAGGACATTTTTATATTGTTGTCCGGTTTGGGTCAACAGGTATTTCCTGATCGCAAACCCTTGCTTCTTGTCAATATTCCTCATGACAAATCCATCCATTCTTTGTAAAACAAGCTCAACCCTTGCTTCTCATCAATATTCCTCATAACAAATCCATCCATCCTTTGTAAAACAAGCTCAACCCTTGCTTCTCATCAATATTCCTCATTAAGAATCCATTCATTCTTTGTCAAAAAAGCTTTGGTTTATTGGCAGCTCCGTCCTCAATATACACGCTAAAATGCCGGTCTCTTTCTTTACCCTTCGATAGCTCAGTTGGTAGAGCGGAGGACTGTAGGCTGATGTTCAATGTGCAATTAGCAGGTATCCTTAGGTCGCTGGTTCAACTCCGGCTCGAAGGACATTTTTATAATGTTGTCCGGTTTGGGTCAACAGGTATTTCCTGATCGCAAACAATTGCTTCTTGTCAATATTCCTCATGACAAATCCATCCAATCTTTGTAAAACAAGCTCAAACCTTGCTTCTCATCAATATTCCTCATTAAGAATCCATTCATTCTTTGTCAAAAAAGCTTTGGTTTATCGGCAGCTCCGTCCTCAATATACACGCTAAAATGCAGGTCTCTTTCTTTACCCTTCGATAGCTCAGTTGGTAGAGCGGAGGACTGTAGGCTGATGTTCAATCTGCAATTAGCAGGTATACTTAGGTCGCTGGTTCAACAAATCCATCCATCCTTTGTAAAACAAGCTCAACCCTTGCTTCTCATCAATATTCATCATTAAGAATCCATTCATTCTTTGTCAAAAAAGCTTTGGTTTATCGGCAGCTCGGTCCTCAATATACACGCTAAAATGCAGGTCTCGTTCTTTACCCTTCGATAGCTCAGTTGGTAGAGCAGAGGACTGTATGCTGATATTCAATGTGCAATTAGCAGGTATTCTTAGGTCGCTGGTTCATCTCTGGCTTGAAGGACATTTTTATAATGTTGTCCGTTTTGGGTTACTAGGTATTTCCTGATTGCCAACCCTTGCTAACAAATCCATCCATCCTTTGTAAAACAAGCTTTGGTTTATCGTCAGCTCCATCCTCAATATACACGCTAAAAACCAGATCACGTTCTTTACCCTTCGATGGCTCAGTTGGTAGAGCTCAGTCCCTCTTCTCCTACTTACAAAGCTGGTAATCACCTTGACTACATCTTCACTAGAAACTGCTCTACTCCACAGAGTTACCTCCACAGACGTCTCTGACCACTTCTTCATCTCTTACTCTCTCCCACTCTCTGTAACTAACGACCCTGCCCCATCAACTGACCCTGTACCTGTTTGTCGCAACATTCGCTCCCTCTCTCCTTCTTCTCTGGCTTCCTCTGTTCTATCAGCTCTCCCTTTAATTGTCTCCTTCTCACTCCTGCATCTGAACGTTGCCACAGAGACTCTCCTCTCAACTCTTTCCTTCTCTCTCGACTCTCACTGCCCTCTTACTACACAACAGGCTTTTAAATCCCCTCCGGCTCCGTGGCTGCCTCAACCGGTGCGTGCCGTGAGAGCCACAATGCGAGCATCGGAAAGGAGATGGCGTAAATATACAACAACCTGCTGACCTGCTTGCATTTCAATCTCTCATTTTTCTGCTTCTATCTCTGCTGCCAAAAGCTCCGCTACCAATCTTCTACCAATGCAGAATTGAATCTTCATCTCCTTCTATCTCCACCGACAGGTTCCAACAACCTCCTTGATCCCCACCAGTCAGGCTTCAAGGCAGGCCATTCCACAGAGACTGCTCTCCTTGCTGTCTCAGAAACTCCACACTGCTTGAGCAGCTTCTCTTTCTCCCCTGTCCCCATCCTTCTGGACCTCTCTGCTGCATTTGACACAGTCAACCACCAGATCCTTATTTCCTCCCTTCAGGAACTTGGTGTCTCAGGCTCTGCTCTCTCCCTTCTCTCGTCCTACCTTGACGGCCGCACCTACCGGGTAACCTGGCGAGGATCTGTGTTGAACCGTGTCCTCATACTACTGGAGTTCCTCAGGGTTCCGTCCTGAGTCCCCTGCACTTCTCGCTCTACACCAACTCTCTCGGTGCTGTCATTCGCTCACATGGCTACTCCTACCACAGCTATGCCGATGACACCTAACTAATTCTCTCCTTCCCTCACTCGGACACCCAGGTGGCAGCACGAATCTTTGCCTTTCGGACATCTCTCAGTGGATGTCCGCTCACAATCTGAAAATCAACCCCGACAAGACTGAACTACATCTTTTCCTGGGAAAAGACTCTCCTACCCAGGAATTGACCAGAACTGGCAACTCCGTGTTAACGCCCACTGTGACTGCTAGAAACCTCAGAGTGACACTTGACAGTCAACTCTCCCTGAATGGCACTTATCTATAGCAAATTGGCTTATTTGATTTGAACTTTCTTGATTCTTTCTCTTTTGTAAGGACCTTTGTTGTTTGTATCCCTATGGTTGAAATCCCTATGTTTATTGTCCCTTTTGTGTTTAATAAATATATCTAATTCACTAATGTTTACATCAATTAGTGAATCGTTGTAGTGATTAGTTAAACAAACAAATCAAGTACTTTTGTCTCACTAAAATAGTAATTACCAGTACACGTCAGAGTGGGGTAAACATTTCTTTATTTGCAAACAGCACTAGATCATTCACGTGTCTCTTTGCCCTGTGTGCAGGAGAACAATTCAGTGCAATGTGCTTTAAAACGCACAGCGACAATAGCTTTAAATTATGTTGGACAATTATAAAATTCATGTTCTTTCATCTTTAATAAGGCCCATTCAAATATTTCCATTCAGAAGTTGTATAATCCTTAAATTCATGAACAAAGCAGGAAATATAGAAAACTTGTATGTACAGAAACACAAATGAACGCAACTCCTCAAGTTCCGTTTTTAATAAACTAGTTTTTTTAATGTTTCTGTTTAGCATTCCTGTTTCCTAAGTAGTTCAAGTAGTTTACACAACAGTGATATGATGCCATATCACCCAGTTATCTGGAAGTTTGCTTTCCAACATGTTGGCCTGTGATCACATCCAAATATAAATCATTTTTGACCACTAAACAAGCTGTTCATTTTCTTTCATTGTAATATTTGTAGAGACCAGAATAAGTTAAATGATCCAGCAATTCACAAGAAAATGAAGAAAGATAAGATGGACATGTAAAGAGAGACAATATTTTAAGTAGGTTGAAAATCATCTTCTACGTGCTGTCCTTTTCAATCATTTTGCAATACCTCAAATTTATCTTGTGACCCCATCAGTGGAAGGAACGAAAAACAAAGGCAGACACACTCATTTCCATTTTGATAATGGTTTGCCTACTCAACTACCATTTAAATTATCAGTGGTCGTCCAGTCCTTGACAGTTACTTTTACCATTTAAATGATTAAAACGAAAATACTGATTTACCATTGTAGTTTTTTTAAAACCAAAAATGCCAATGGCTGGCCGATATAGATGAATACAAAAGACAGACAATACAACAATAGAAAAATAAAAGGTCTACACAGATCCTCCAAAGTGAGTATTTTAAGTCTATTAAAAATCAATAAATTGTGTAAATACGTGAATGACATGAATTAACACTTTGCAAAAACAGTAAAGACCCAATGCAATGCACCTATTTTGGAATGTTATTTCACTATTTATTGATATCATATTTATTTAATAAATTAAGTATATATATATATAGACTTTTGAATTCTGGCATGAATATTTCTAATAGGACATGCTCATACATATCTATATATGTTATAATGTACAGAGAGTTGCAGGAATGAGTCCTAAGACCTGGACATCAATCAGCGTTTTTGTACTTTTGATCATAACACAAACAAAAAAGCCCTCTGGTCAGCCCTTCCGAAACAACTTCACACAGCAGAGTTTCACCATCAGTGACTGCTGTAAGAAGGCGACACTTTGCTACTATAATATATCAGCTGCAGCAAAGGTTTTTGGGTGAGTTCAGGAAACTTATCCCTCCTTCCATCACTTCATGTAGCGTTAAGGAGGAACTTTGAGAAACATTGCATTACATTATAGTGAGATAAACAATGTCATAATGTGCTGAAAAGCCTTTAGTGTACAAAGCAACGGGACTATATGAGTAGTGTTTTCCCTAACCCTAAAACAATATATCTGGGAACTGAATTCAGTAAATGCAATGTGTGCCTACGTAAACAGGTTACGCCACGGATGATGCATCGCTTTTTGATGGGCTCAGTTCAGCGTAGACTTTTCTCTAGCACTTTGCAAGTAGGTCTGACTATGCATGAAAACACGGCTGCAGTCACTCACTGGTGATCACATTGCAGAGCACATCTTGGGAGAGGCGGTCTCTGCGTTTGCCTTTTGCCGTATGCACTCTGGGTGATTGAGAAACAAACAAGGGCACATCATTCCAGATCGAAATAGACGAGCATAGACGAAATCGCATAGGCAAAAGTGCCGGGTCCAGCGAAATATTGCAAGGGAACACAACAATTTCATATAAAAAAAAAAAAAACAGCCATTGTGCGACTCTTGTACAGCAACACAAACCGGTTTCATGTGCTCACCTGCCAAGTCTGTCCGTGAGATCTTCACCAGCCCCTCGTACAGGCCTTTGACCGGGTTCTCCCCCGCCATCCCAACTCCGTGGAGCCAAAT
Source organism: Gasterosteus aculeatus (assembly GCF_964276395.1). Classification (NCBI taxonomy): domain Eukaryota; kingdom Metazoa; phylum Chordata; class Actinopteri; order Perciformes; family Gasterosteidae; genus Gasterosteus; species Gasterosteus aculeatus. The sequence continues at coordinate 4,908,461 of NC_135700.1, forward strand.
TAGCAGCATCCGGTGGCCGTGCTCTTTGAAGCTCTTCGTGCCTAGAGGTTCGGTTTAGAATCATAGCTCAATATCATTGTAAAGTTTTGTTTAAGATGGGTGAGAATCCACTTGTAACCCAAAACAAGTATTAAGAGAGTGAGATTTAACAGTAAGCAAAACCCATATAAATCTATCATTTTGATTAACTAAGTGGTGCAGTGAGAAGAACACGTAGAAACCCTCTCATGCAACTACTTTTAACCAACTCAGTGCCATCTAACAAATTGCCACTTGCACCTGAGCCGTCTACTTGGTGAACAGTTCGTAGTGGCTTCAAGAGGTGGCCGCAGCTCACCGGTCCACTGTTGTTCAATAGCTCGTATATGTGCAGGGCTGAAGTCCCAGTGCTGTGCCAGGATCTTCCACTCCCCGCGGCACAGGTGCTTGGTGGCCAGGCTCCACAGGACAGACCGGAGGTGCTGTGTCTCTGGCTGGTGGTCCTGCTTGAAGCTTAGCGGTCTCCCCACCCAGGAGTCCTGCTCGCTGCTCATCTGATCCTAATGGTGTTTATTAAAATGGTTAAAATGAGATAGAACTTTATTAATCTGAAGGAGATTCTTGTGCCAAGATGTTATCAAAGATTACAGAATAGAGAAGAAAGAGCAAAACACAATAGAATGAAAGCGATAAATAAGGTAAAAAATGAAGGGGAAAAAAGTGTATAAGAAGCAACACTAACGCCAGTTCCCAATTAAAAGTAAAATATTGTATTAGGCATGATGTGTGTGCCAAACAGGGCAAAAAAATCTGTTTAATGAGACTTAAGACGTCATTATTACATACCAAAGAACTTCCATTCTTAGAAGAGAAAGTATTTTAAATTTAGTTCAAATACTTTTTTTTCATGTGATTCTGTAGAGACACTAAAGTTTGATGAACTCACCTTCTCCCATTTATAAAAACGGTCAGCTTTGATGATCATGTCAACCAGGAGGACGTGGTTTCCTCTGGCTGCCACCTCCAAACACCTTTTCCCCTGCTGAGTTCATAATATGGTCATTCGGTAAGATGACACAGATACAACGGAATTAATTAAAACACTCATTGTCACTCGTGTAAAAGATAATTTGATAGTGACAGTGAATATAAACACATTAACACTGCTGTATTTTAACCAAATACACTTACATACTAGATATTAGTGCAATTACTCTCGCAGCGTCCTGAGATTTACATTAAGTGAGATGAAGAGTAATTTTCTCATAGACTTTCAATACAATTGTAGCGGCTTCACTTGCCAGAGGCTGCCGCCTGAGCTGCACATTAAATTCCATATTTAAATTCTATCCTACTACACCAAAACCCACAGTTATATTAAGTAACGAACTTCAGTCCTGATCATCATTGACATATATGCATTCATTTTCAGAATTTGAACACCTAAAATCACAGTTAATTATGCCACTGTTCATCAGAATTATTTTTTTCCCAGTGAGATGTGATGTCAACGGTAAGCAAAAGCAGAATTATTACCGATGCACTGCATTGCTCCATTAGAAGCATCTCGTGGAAACCAGTGAAAAACATAACCTGGCTAACGTCAGCAAATGATGACACTCAAGGAGCTGTATTGTTACAGAGGTTGCGTGCTGTGTGGTACCTTGTCAGTCAGATTGAGGTTAACACCGGAGACCAGCATCATCTCAGCCGAGTCCTGCCAGCCGTGCTCTGCTGCGATGTGCAAAACCGTCTGTTGTCTCTGCGAACCACATGAATCTGATATTGTTGCACCGTGGCCGCTGTGTCATTTCTAAAATGTGCATTCCAGTCAGCTGCCTGGATGTTTATCAGCGTGTACTCACACTGTCAGCGATGTCCAGGTCACAGTGGGCGTCTATGAGCAGCCGTAAAAACGCAGCGTGGTTGTTGAACACAGCTAAGTGGAGGGCTGTGTTTTGTTGCTGTTTACAAAGAAAGATGAAAAAGAAAGAAAGATGATTTTACATGACGTGTAAATGATCCTGATAATAATCCTTTTCGGTTTAGTTTATTAGAAAGATGTAAGAACGCTCTCTCTTACATTTACCGAATTGCAGCAGCCGTACAAGAGAGGACATTAAACAGACTTTCTTTACTCTACCAGGGTGTAAACACATTTATTTATTCGGACAGCCTCAAGTAGTCATTTGAAGAACTCCAATTTTACGGCACTTACGCATTTGTTTGTTTGATTTTTTTTAGCACCAGCAGCTCGCATTTTCTACATAACACGACACATACGTCACATGGGAGCAGCCATTACCTACATCATCTACAGCATCCTTGTCGATTCCTGCCTCCAGCAGCAAACTGGCCTCCCTGTTAAAGCCATGCTGAGCTACGTAGTGGAGAGCATTCATATTCTTCTGCAGGCACAAGAAAACACAGATTTAATCTTGCGGTCTTTCATTGTTTCGCTTTCAGAAAAAAGTACAATTTTAGATGTTGTTTTTATTGAAGGGAATGTATTGCACTGAATGAACCACACCATACATTTGTCTGCGCATTGGCATCGCAGCCGACCTCCAGCAGCAGTTTGACACACTCGTAGTGACCTCCATCAGCTGCCAGGTGCAATGCTGTGAGACCGCCCTAAAAGCACAGCGGGGACATTGGTGACAGTGTGGCTTTGCTCTGCTTGTGACTTGGTGTTTTGTTTTGTATATATATTTATTTTGTACCACCATTTCATGTTTTTGTTACACATAACTCTCTTTAGCCACATGTAGAAAAAAAAACATTGAATGAGAACTTTTGACTTACGCACTTAAAGGGTGAAATTCTTCAAATGACTTAAACAGTGTTAGTTGTTAAACTAAAGATGCTTAAATAAAAATTGAACGCTTAAATTTAACTTGGTGGAAAGAGAAAATAATTTTGCGCAGATATTTTGAGGGCAGGTTTTTTACAGAGACATTTTTGTTCCCTAAACTTCACAGCAACATTCTTTTTTTTTTTTTAAGGTACAATGATTTCTGTCTTTACTGTCTCTGACCAGCAGATATCTGAAGACATTTCCTTTTGGGTTAGATTTCAAAGATTGGAGACTATTATCACATTGATGTGCTAAAAGCTTAAACGTCACACTTACAACACATGGATCAAACTGTGCATTGTACAGCAGCCACTCAAGTATTCTTGCATTCTTCACCAGGACAAACCTTTGTTTTTTAGAATGATTGTTTTCTCCAAAAATAGATTTTCACTAATATTTTATCTGATAGTGCAAGAAAACACTGTCGACTGCATCTAACAGTAAAACAGGTAATACTTAATACTTAATGACTGGAAACAAAAGCATCTATGCCCCACAGCCACCCTAAATGAATACCACCAATTGGGCCTTGAATCTTAAAGCTCAGTCCAGCCGACTCACTATGTTTCTCTCGTCGACATCGACTCCGGTCTCCACCATCTTCTGCAGGACTTCTGTGTGCCCACACTTTGCTGCTAGATGCACGGCCGTGTTGGCTTCCTGTAGTCCAGACAAAACATCCCACGTCTGACAACACAACTTCCTGTACAGCGCGAAATATCAAAACATGTCAAGAGGGGCCGTTAACAACTTGCTGGTGTTGTGTCATTAGGCAGAAAAAGGGGAATCACGCAGTTTCTTAAGAGGCCGACCTCATTGGGTGTCGGCTTGTGGTGAAACTGGCACTTAAACGGGCGATTCCCGACCTTTGGTGAAGGGAGACGTTCATTTACGTAACATGCTCAGGCACAATGTGTGCACCTTGTATTGGGGGCATGAAGAAGTTTAAACTCTCCTGGAAGACAACATTAAATGCTTTTATCCATATAGAGCAATGGTGCACTTCTGCCTCTTGTGGCCCAACATGAGTATTACAACAACTATCGCAACAAAACAAAAATCCTGACAACATTTTTTTTCTCCAGTTCTTAAGTCATAAAACCAAGGAGAGAACACTATACACAGATCACTGGATTTTGTTTTTCCTTAGGTCAAGATCCATTTCTTTCATGTTACATAAACAAAGTGCAACAATATTGTTATTTATTTATTTATTTATTTATTGTTGAACCATCTGGAGAAGAAATATGTTAGTATGTGTATTACAGAAAATAACTAAAAAAAAATAACTTTGATGGGATGTTTGTGGGTAACACAACACATGGTAACCGCCGGCCAACGTACATTTCCCTGCCCAGTGTAAACAGGACTTGAGGTCCGAACACATCCTGCTTTCACCTGTTTGGTTGTTTAAAGGTGGGTTAAACAGCCGAACAAGTCAAATATTGATGTTTAACATCAACAGCCGTGTGTGTGCTTTTGCTAGGGCACAATTCCTTTGTGTGTGTGTGTTTGTAGTTGTTTGTGTGTCTTTACCTTGTCCTTCAAACTGTGCGTGCAGCCCATTCCAATGAGAAACTCCACCACTTCAAGCCGTCCGCTCTCAGCAGCCAGGTGAAGGGCCGTCTTCCCCGACTGCTCAGGAGAAGACACACGGGAGACGCTTGTAAATATACTCTGTGATGCACACAACGTTTAAACCAGGTCCCCTTCATTTACTGGCACACGGCTGACAACGTGGAGCAAACAACAACGTGTTTGTTCAGTAACAATATGGAAAGAAGGAGAGTGTGCGCTTAGAGTTGTATTCTCTTCAAAAGGGTATTTTTCCTCACAATTCTTCCAACGTGCTTCTGATAATTCGGGGAGTCACCTTGTCGAGTCTGTCGAGTCGTACGTCTTCCAGGTCCTCCATGATGAACTCCAGGACTCTTATGTGGCCTCGCTGGGCTGCACAGTGCAGCATGCTCAGACCGTCCTAATGCACACACACACACACACGCGGAAAATGACAATACGGCGATCGCTTTGAGTCCGCGGTGAGAGAAGGAGGTAGCTCTCACTTTGTTTTCACTGCTCAGCTTCGCCCCACAGGACACCAGGATCTGCAGGACCTTTAGGTGACCAAACCAGGACGCGAGAAGCAAAGCGTTCATCCCAAACTGTAGAGAAAGAAAGTGCAGGCGTGTTATTGAACAGCTCAGACAGTACAAGTACGCCGGGTGGCATTCTCCCCACTGGCCTTGGTCTGCCTCTGTGCTACCGGGTCAACTGACCTGAATGTGTCCCCGTCATCTACTTTACAATCCTCCTCCGGAATGTTCTTTTCATGTCAGAATGAAGGGAGAGACCATCGCTTTGTTACACAACACATGCTCTGGGGTTTTTGGGGGGGATTTTCTACCTAAAAATAAATCTTTCATAACCCTTTATAAAGTGCCCACCCCCATTTGTTCAATCTATCATTCCTAATAAGTCAAGCAATTTCCGCAAAAATTGTTGGTGCAAACTTATTAGGTCGAGCACAAAACTCAGTGATGCATTTTACATTTGATGGAAGAGAAACAAAAGAAACTTATCCTCAATGCGCACTTGAGTCCTTCATGTCATTGTGCAACTAATTGAAAACATTGACACTGACCGGTGATGTAACATTCCTATTTCTGCGTTCCCCACAGAAGCGTGTACGTACAGTGTCCTTCTCATCGACGTCGGTGTCGTGGTCCAGCAGGAGACGGAGAGCCTGCTCGTTCCCGGCTCCCGCGGCCCAGTGCAGCGCTTTGCGGTCCATCTGCAAGGAGACGGGCAGACCGGGTGATGCTCACAGTGCAACGCACGGCTGAATTAGGCTCAGCCCTCTAACACACAGACCATTGGAAGAGACATGAGGAATCCTTCTAACCACCCGAGCCGAACATTACAGCTTATCGCTTAGTCCCATCAAACATCTGAATGCAAATACAAAATATCTGCTCTGAATAAAAGTAGAATGCTTCACTGTTGAACTCATCCGAAACAACAAGAAACAAACAGACTGCAGTTCGTTGCCTCACTTACTTTTCTGCAAGTGTCTGTGTCGCCTTGAGTAAAGCCATCGTTATTATTCTGATTAGATTTTTATCTCTACTTTACTTCGTAATCTGAATCAGAAATCTGGTGTCTGACGATTGGTGCGTGACAATAGCCATAGTGCAATATTGAAAGACATCATTTAAAAATAGAAAATGTGAAACAGGATAAACAACACATCGTAGTATATATTTTCTATGTAGAATATTTTTAAAACAAGTGTCAAGTGCAGTAGATCTGTGCTGACAGGGATGAAAGTGTCCTTGAAAGAGGGGGGGGGGGGGGGGGGTCTGTGATGAGCCTGATTGCAGACAAGGTGCCGACTTGCTATGGAAAGCAAAGATCACGTTTGTGTAAACTGTGACTTTGAACCCCTTACTTTGTTTTTGGCCTTGACGTCCACACCCTTCTCAATCAGCTCCTGCATTCTCTCCGGGTCGTTCCTCTTCGCCGCGTCGTGGAACTCCTTTTCTGACCAAAGCACTGTTACAGATTATAAAACAGTTTATCAAGAGTGTTCTGAAGGCTGGCAGGAACAAAAAAACATACACGCTGCTTTGCACTTTATTGAATGTCTAACTCTCATTGTCATTAACCCAGAAAATTATTGGCTCCATTAGTGTTGAAAAGCACTGGACGTGGCAGGTGGATACAGAAAGTATTAGTACAAGCCAGTGCATGCAGGGAACTATCTTATATACTCTCACTAATAACATCAGTCTGTGACAGGAAGATGGAGATGAGGTTGAAAATCCGTTTGTCATGAGAACCATATTTCAAAATGAAATGCACCTTCAACACAGACATAGCGTGGAGGAATTTAAATATAATTTTTCAAATATCATGAAAAGGTCTGAAGAGGTCCTCTTTAACAACAATCAAGTGAAAATAGAGTGTAACATTTTATGGATGTGCTTTAAAGACAGTTCAAAGACGAAATGATGAATATTCCCGTTTGTACTGGTGAAGCCCCGGTACCGTAACGACATGAATAGAGGTGCATTTCATTTCAAAATGTGGTCCACATGGCCGCAGTGTTTCCTCCCGCAAGGAATTCCAAAACCAGCCGATGTAAGCTTGTCTTTCAAACGGTGAAATAATTCATTTTAAGAGAAGCGTTTACTTAAGACGATAATTCCTCATCCAAAGGGGACAGTGCGCCGTAATAGACGTAACGTGAATGTAAAACGTCCCGTATGGTGGTTAACAATTCAGTTTGCTGTAAATCACATTTTCATATTCTGTAAAAACACCGCGCCGAATAGAGTCATTATCTTGTATGGTTGTATAAAGAAAGTAGCGTAATATTATAACGTTAAGCCTCATCACCGCTGACAGGTACTCACAGACGTCATCCTCCGACACCACGCCGTCCTCCATCTCTGCGTACTTTAACGCTTTGCCCTCCGCCCTCCCATTGTGGTGCTCTTATTACATCGTTTTCATCAGATGGAAAAGAAGGTTGGACTATAGTTATTTCTGTCATGGAGGAACTGTGAAGATATAGTTTCCGTTTACTTTCAAAATAAGATATTTAATTAATTATTTTGAGGTCAATGTTAACAAGTGAAATATCCTGTGCTGTCTAAAAGAATAATCTTCGCATTAGATATCACATTTACATTGAGACAAAGCCTAGAAGAGCAGCATCATCACATGTGTGAAGGTAACACAAGCAGAAATGTTGCCATTGCTTTCAAAATAAATGTTTAAACGAAAAACTCAATTTATGGATCATATTGATTTCTTTGTAAATGTTCTGCCAATTGTATCCTGATGTAACGCTAAATATCAACCCTTTCATGCATAGAGGGCCCTACAGGGGATAGCTTTTCAAATGATGTATTTGCATGGGTTTTTATGGCATAGTTACCACTACAGAGGACGCTGTTGCATCGTCCCGTACTCTGCCACCCAGTCGCAAGCAGTTCTGCAAGATACATTTCTCGAAACCAGGATGGGTGGCAGACCGCCAGAAACAGCCCCATAAAAACCACTGGCCCCGGCTCACTGAAGCAAAAAATGGCAACAGATGCCATAATGCATGCACCTGATTCCATGAAACAACTTGGTAAAAAAAAATCCTGATTTATCAATTCAAGACAAAAATTAAGTCTGCCGGTTGCAGCAAGATTTGAAAAAATGTCTTTCTAAAAGAAAACCAATCGATTAATATATCTTTTTAACACACATTTCCCTCACGGGAAGAATAAAGTATACATCTTTCCATCTATCTCTTACCAGGCCACAAAGTAAATAAAAATTTGTAACACTTTGAGCAATCAAGACAGAACACATGATTAGATTATTTCTTTTGTTTATTGGGGCAATGACAAATTGCATCAAAAGAGTACAATATCTACAGTTAGAAAATATTCTTGGACATTTTAAATGGCAAGACATATTTGAAGTGGTCTAAACACCACAAGGTCTTTTTAAAATCCAATAACTTGACAAAAGAAAATTCTCATTTTATGATTCAAATGAATATGAAATTAAACTGAAAGAGGGGTTAGTTAGAGCCAAAAGCGCTTCTATAAGCTCTTATGTACAATATATATATAGTATAGTATGGTACATATAGTACATATACATATGTATATACTTATGTACTTGTATGTATATACAATATATATATATATATATATATGGATATATATGGATTACCAGTATTTCTTTTTGCTTTAATCACATTATTCTCCTGAACAAGATTTATTTCAGAGCTCCTGAGCTAGGTTGGTACATCTTTCCTCATCAACAATAAACAGCAGTAAAAAGCTGTAGTAAAAAGCATTACGTATTTACAATATTAATACCCTCATAAACTGCCAGCATATGACAATAGTAAACAAACCGATTGAATCCACAAAGAGTCAACTATTAATTTGGTAATAACACTTTTTAGTACTTTCTTTGCATGTTCTCAATGTATTGACAGTGCTGCTTTGCTATTATATTATTAATTCTCTAATTAACTTTCAAGTACTCATTCTGGAAACTGTCAGATATTTCACATTAGAAACAAAAATGTATATACTCAGTAGAGCGTTAAGCTTTACCTTGAGTTGAACTACAAATAATTGCACTTAGTTAATTATGAGCAAACAGTTCTGTGTGCTGCACAAACATCAAAATTGAATCATGCTCCAAAGTTTCAGTCCATAGCGTGCTGCACAAATGAGTCTTCACAAGTTGATTATGGTGGAAATGCACTTATTGTAAGTCGCTTTGGATGAAAGCGTCAGCTAAATGACATGTAATGTAATGTAAAAGTTTAACGCTGGAGTGAAGGACGTTTGTCTCCCCCCTCTGGTTGTGAGAGAAATGAGGACCAGGCTGTGAGGTTTCCGCATCTCAGAAGACTGTTTTCTACTTCATAGGTCATGTTCATATCATATGTCATATGTAATCTTGTCTTGGTCACTTTACTGCCATATTTTCACCATAGTCATATTCATAGCTAACATCACCCTTCCTGCCCACTTCAAATCTGGTGGAGCTGGTGGATGTAAAACCCACGTTACCACAGCACACTGCGGAAAGTTTTCATTGGCGGCCACAGGCTTAGTCTGCATTCTGTCAACTTGTTTGTTAAGGGACGAATTTCACATATTTACATTTAGCAATTTTAACAATACAAGGGAAACGGCTGTTAGGATGCAGACTCGTTAAAGAGCCATAGAAAGCCGCTAACATTAGTCTAAGCTCTAATATTATCCAGGCCCTCGACGCAGCGGAGTGATCGTTGTGAATGCTGCTTCTTTATTTTAAACCCATAACCTAGCGTTGAGCCGAAAGGGTTTTGTATCCTGTTTTGAGGTTTGGAAAGGTCGTACCGAATATCATTTTGACTTTTTACATTTTCACAGCCTCGTGCAACTCACACATTTGCCTGTGTGGAGAAATCCACAGCTCGACAGGCTTGCTGCGCCTATTAAAGGTTACAAAGCTACCTCCCAACAATCTCCCCCTGTTCGGGGGAGGGATTAAACAAGCCGCTGCGAGTGACGTTCACCAGCTCTTCCTGTGGCTTGCGTTGTTCGCAACTTTCAGTTTGTTGACTTCTCTCAGGACATGGTCGGCCTTCTCCAGATTCTCCATGGCCCTGGCCAGCAGATCCTCTGTCTTGTCCTTCCTGTCCCCTCCATTCTGCGACCGGGACACCTTGCTCATGAGGTCCCTCGTCTTCTCCATCTCCTGTGCCACTTCGGTCTCCAGTTTCATGACGTTGGCACCAGGTGCCCCGTTACCGGCGGCCACATCTGCGGTATTCTGTCTCGCCGGAACATCGACTGAAGACAGCAGATCCCCGATGGAGGCCGACTTGGCTTTGTCTGACGGCTTGAGAAGCAGAGGGGGCCGTGGTTTCCGGCTGGGGAAGACCCTCGGTCTAACCTGAGGCTTGGGCGGAACCTTCGTCGGCATCAATCTGATGGGGATTTCATCCTCGCTGGCGTCAAACACATCCAGACCTGCGTGGCTGCCTCTTAATGCACCCGTGGAGGCCACCAGCGTGTCTTCGCTCCCAGATCCCTCGCTGTCGTCGTCCGAGTGCTGACCGCTGTCGACAGATTTTTCCTCCGTCCTCTTTTTCTTCTCCCCGGGCAAGTGACAGAGCAGCGGACTCAGGCTGACCGCGTCGTTCAAAGAGACGACTATTGAGGGGGCTTCACTCTTGGGTAGTGCCTCTTCTGCTTGAGGAGAACCGGCTGAGGTATCCGAGGCCGTTGGCGGTGACGCAGTAGGGTCACGTCCCTCATTGATCTGCGTCACATTTGCGTTGTTGCCCGTGTGCGGTGTGTCGGGCTGAACGGGTTTCTCAGACTTTTTCTTGGGGATCATAGGAGGACTGAGGCTCTTCCCGAGAGTCTCTGTCGGTATTTGTGGCTCAGTGTCAGATGCTTTGCTTAAGTCACTGCCAGCAGCCTCCTCTGGTTCCTCTTCAGAAATGTGTCGTACAACGCCGGGACTCTCGGGTTTATCATCCTTGGCAGTAGGTGGAGCTTCTTCAGATATTGACTGGTCCCCTTCATCTTTTCCTACAGATGTTCCTGCTGCCTCCTCCTGATCGTCTTCTTCTTTCTCCAAATTCTCGCCAGTCACGCCTGGAACATCTTCGTCTGGCTCTACGTCAGGATTGGAGGGTTGGTTCTCTTTGGATGGAGAGGCGGGAGTGTGAGAGCTTGGCCTGGACTGCGAGTCCTCTCCATGGTCGCCTAAGGAGCCACTGGGTGTAGGTTTGATGGGAGGGGTTGGCGGTGGACCTGTCTTTTTGCTTGCATCGTGACCCCTTTCAGTCGCATTCTCAGCTTTGACCTCTTCTGTGGCATCGCCAAGAGGTGAAGCACACGGCTTGGCTTTGTTAGATGGAGGCATTGGTGGCTTTAGGACCTTAAACACATTAAATCCCATTTTAGAGACCATTTTATGAAAACAGAAAGACATACTCAAATATATATAAGATATACAGACCTTTTTCTCTGGGCCATCCTCCTTGTCAGGTTCGGCCTCAGGTGTTGGACAGGGTTTTGCCTCTTTGATAGGGGGCATGGGAGGTTTAATGACCTTTTTCTGGGGACTGACCTCTGGCTCAGTTTGAGCCCCCTCCTCAATGCTTGCCACTGTCTGTTTGTCAGCAGATTCACTAGTTTTGGACAGAGGAATTGCGACTTTGATGGCATCTTTGGGGGTTTGGCTGCCATCATCACTGGCACGGCAGGTCCCATTAGGCATTACGGCATCCTCAAGGTTGAGATCCAAGCGCAGGATACCATCAGACGACACATCGGCTACCTACAGGGCAGAAATAGATATATCGCTCAGATAAGACGTTGAAATAAATTCCAATTCAACATACAATAAACTGAAAAAAGCTGTTAAATACAATTCAATACAACTGCTGTTGCTAATGAAAAGAAAAGCGAGTCACGTCATACTCACCAGTCTGCTGCTTTTGAGTTTTTTTTTACATATTTTGGTATTGAAAGTCTACCATAAAGGTAAATGGAGACCCTTAATGAATAACAACAATATTTCAGATAAAAAACAAAGGTGACAATGATGTTGAGTTTTCAGAATTGATTCCAGCCAGTCATCTAGTTAAAACAAAATGTATTCACAACACCAACGACAGCAAATGGAAATGAAAGTAGATCTGGATAAAAGGTATTCCTAAAATGTTGTAACATATACTTGATATAAATTGTTCTAATCATAAATATAGTATTTTATATATGCTTAAATCACTGTCGCTGTAATTAATATTAGGATGAAGAATTTGGAACCGAAAGAAATTATCCACTACATGAAATCCTCAACAGGACTGGTTCCGTTTCTTACTTCTTCTTACACACTCACACTTGTGTCTGACCTAACAAAAAAAACGTCCGTGAGGAGAACAACACAGTTGAAATCCAAATCTTAGACTCATTCACTGCAGCGACAGAGCTAACTTATGTTGTACACACACACACACACACACACACACACACACACACACACACACAAACCTCTTTCATGTGCATCCTGGTCGGTGGCCGCCGGTTCCGGTTCCCTTTGGGCCTCGTTCGAGTAACGTGCTCTAAATTAATGCTGTTATCAATCGTCACCTGTGAAAACATCCCGCTTACTGATTTGTGTTTCCACTGAATCCATTTGGGCTTTTGTGAGCTGCGCGTGTATAAACACGTAAACACTCACGTCGTCGAAGACTTTGTTCTTCGCCCGATTGATGCCATCGGTCAGAGCTTTAATCCAGGCCTCCTTCTCCTCTGCAGTCTGAGCTTGGAACTTCACATCGTGGACCTGTGAGTCACACAAAGCCGTAGAGAATCCTCATTCTAAAGTGCTGCTGATGGTGAGAGGTGAAAACCAACGCTGGCTGCGAGACCCGCTGGTTCGCGGAAATCTTTCTGTCAGCATTCAGCAATTTAGAGGCCGAGTTGAGGAGGGTTACCCCGGAGAAACCAAGGGGCGGCCAAGTAGCTGTTCACAACCTGGTCAGAGCCTCTCATTCACACTGAACCACCACAACAGACTGCAAACTGGCCACAGATTCAGGAACTCTGACACCAACTCTAGTTTGATGTAAAATGTGGAATGCCGCAAAACAATTACAAATTGCTAAAACGATGTCTTGTAACAACATTTCCCTGTTTTACTTCCCTTTATTCAGAACATTGCCATGGCAATGGACAATAAAACAACAAGCTTCCTTTAATTTCGGGTCTTTTCTAGGGTAATATGGGGTATTTTATGCACCCTAATATTTGAAGAATTCTTTGTGAATAAAAACACAAAAACAATCAATTACAGGTTGTAGCCACATTGAGAAAGCAGCAGTAGGCCTCTGTGCACACTGGTGTCTGACTTACTCCTCAGCCTGCTCACTGCATAGGGACAGGGGGGGTGAGGGGATATTGCACACAGAAGAGAGTAATACCATGTGTTTGTTAGGAAAATACAAACATATCATATGTTGAAACACACACATGTCACACATACACGCATACAAAAGCTGTCCACATTGCAGCAGGGCACATAGACCCCTCCCTTCCTGTTCAGACTCAAGAGTCTTGTCTCACTTCTCTTTGCACCATTACAGCAAAATGACTCCTCTGTGATACAGTTTGTAATGGTGTCCATTTCTTTTGCGATTTTTAAGGACAGATTGCAGTGAATGATGGAGAGAGATGCAGAATGGGTTCTTGGCTGAAATGAGTTTTTGTTTTCTTGACACTAAAAATGTCTGCTTGTCATAGTTAGGATCTTGCTCATGAAGGATTCTCGTTCTAAAATCTCAAGAGGTGATGTATTGGCGAAAGACAACGGTGGGAAACAGCGGATCCCAGCTCACCTTGTTTCCAGGCCTGGGTGATCGAATTAGTACCAGTCTGTGCTTCTTCTTGAACGGACTTTTCAATTCATGACACTTATCGTAGTTTTCCAGGTTGACCCTCTCTAAGCAGTTCTGCAGGTCCTACAACACAAGAACAGAACCCAACGATCTTTTAACGAGGACCTCATTGTCTCTCTGTTCTGAACATAGTGAAGGAATGGTGGCGTACCTCGTTTTCATACACCACGATCTCCGTCCTCTCCACATGGACGTAGCGGTCCTTATAGCTTGCCAGCAGCCTGCCGGGGGCCTTCTTCACCCAGCCAGCTTTACTCAGGAACTTTGGCTCTTTCCTCTGAGCTGGCTCCTCTTTTGCACCCTGTGATCACAAAGGAAGGAAACCACACTCTAACACACTTCAGTACCATCACTTTCGCTTCGTCATTTCCGTCATCAGTAAACCTCTACTAGAAAATATTGCAATGCATTTTTATTCAATAATAAAATGACAAAATAGATTTTTAAAAGACCTTCCCTGGATAAGCGGTTGAAAATGAAATGAGATTAAATATTTAACCAAAAATACAAAGACATAAATTTATATATATAAAAATATTAATATTAATTTATATCTATAGATATAAATGTAATAGAAATATGTAAATAACTCAACAGTTTAAGAGATAATAGATAAGATAACGTTTTTTTCATTTTATTCAAATCAATGGGAGGTATGAATATCTCATAGATTCATAGATAAGTTCAGCTGCAGCCACCAAAATATATTTAGAAAATATATATATAAACCTGCGCGCGCTACTAACTCAAATTGCCTCCTAAGCTGCTGATTTTGTTCACGCTGCTGGTGTGTTCGCGCTTAAAGCTGACAGCCGTGACTACGTGTGAAACCGTTGCCTGAATTACTCACGAGCTGACCACTGCTAATAATACGTAATGACATCTTCCTGTATTGACACTCGTGTGTTTTGTGTTTTCAATTTCAGATACATCTCCTTTCTAAGATAACTCTTATGTATAAGAACTAGTGGTGCTTCTTTTAAGTTGAAGAGGAAATGTGGTCGTGTTGCCATGGAGGCCTGTAAAGAGCAGCGACTCTGCTTTCTTATCAGACTTTTTCATTTCTGCCCTCTTTTCCTTTTCCTCTGACACACCTCGCCTCTTTGGACGGTGTCCACTTTGTGCTCTGCACACTCACTTCCCGCATGTTTGTCAGTGTTACATCTGTGTATAAAGCAGCCAGAGAAGGGGGAAGCATTAGGGAATACAAATTGAACAGCATGACAGCAGCAGATGCTGTAGGCCGCACAAAACACACAGCAGCGATTGATAATGAAACTTTGGACCAGTTATAGGGGACCTGAAACGCTTAACATTTGTAACGAAAGTAGCGCGAGAGTAAACAAGAGTGTTGCCGTATTCAACCAGTGCATGATGCAGACACGGATGAAGCAATGGCAGTGTGTTTTGGATTTACACACACAGCCAACCTCTATGAAATATGGATTTACGTCTCCACACAGACGTGTGGAGTAAGCGCTGCGTCAACCCCAAATGCTCCTCTTCTTTTATGCAGGTGTTTGCAAGAATTCTCAGCCTTTTGTTTCTTTTGGAGGAACTTCCACAGGATATCAAATTATCTTTGTGGTGGTAGGAGGGCCGTTTCGTGACCGGGGCGGGTCTGGGTGGAAGGTCACCATTCTGTTTTTTCCACTTTCACTGCAACTGCGATTGTGTGTCTTGACGTGAGCAAAGTCGGCAGAATGGCAAAAAATAAATAAATAAAAAATGGTAACGTTTGCAGCGTAAAGAAACTGAGTCCCCGTCGCAGAGCGCACAATGGAACACTTCAGTAGAGCATTGCACTGATCAAACCCGTACCCGTAGCTGACTATAGTAGCTCCACACTGCGATGTGAAACACACAGTAAGTGAAGGGAAGTCACAAAACTGACCGAAACCCCCAAAAAAAACTTGCGTCCATGTATGTGCCGTCTACAGTATTAGACCTGTGGTCAACACCGAAGTTGTGAAGTTACAATATGCTAAAGCTGAGCAGCGAAGAGAAGGCCGGGGGTTTTGGTGGAAGAGGCACACCTCAGCAGACATGTGTTTCTGATGAAGCATGAGGTCAGGGAGCATCTGGCACTTATTGATTTTCCCGCTGACCTGCCCAGCATGAAGTCACCACGAGCCTCACCGGAGCGCACACATTACTCCCGCTGACCCCTTACAACTCGGGACAGCGGGGCGAATAGGTTGTTCTGTAAACCGTTAGCCACTGCTAACCCACTAAAGCTGCACAAATAGCAAAAGGCAGTAAACACCGACATAAAAAAAAAGTAATCACAATTTGTGACTTGGAAAGTGTTGGATTGTGAAGATTCACTGCTGCCAGCGTGTCACATTGCAATGAACGAGTGTTTCCACGTGTTCCACGTTACAATACGATCTTACTCTTTAGTCAGTATTGCGTCGGGAATCGAGCCGGTCACCGTGTGCGATATACACTTTCTAACGCCCTTCTTATCGAAACTCACCCTATATGTGTAAAGCTGTGACAATGAGCCCTCTGTTCTACACCACAGACCACACGTTGTTTCAAAAAGCTCTGATGTGTTGGCAAACAATTCAAAGAGTGCACTGACACAGATATGAGTTCTGCAATTTACTTTACATCCTGTCAGTAGGGAAATCCTATGAATAACCATTAAAAAGACCCCAATGCTTCTGCTATTTCCTCCAAAGTGCCACTGCCTTTACTTGATTACAGTACAATACCTTGACTCATCTTGACCTACAAGGAAGAAGCTCTATGAGTATCATGTCAGCGGCCCAACTATGTCATCTGATGGTCGTGCAGGAATGTTGAAACACATGAATTACAGAGCAGGGGAGGATATCTGTTATGCAGCCATGGCCAAGTGTGAACATCTCTGCACACACAGCACCCACGTGCTTCCTATCCAAAGTCTTAACAACATAAGCTGTGGTCTCGGAATACTAATGACTCCATGTTATTCAAAGCTACACCTCGGCCATCGAAGCAGATTTATTTTCTGTGGGTCATTGCATTGCTAAAGTTTTAGATATGTTTTTTGCATATTTGATAAAGAGTAGAGCCGATAAGAGAAAGCAACCTTGTAACTTGTGACTGCAAAGTGAATGCAACTGTCTCAGTGGTGCACGTGTCCCTGTCGGCGCACACGTGCAACAGGGAGGAGTGGACAATTGTAGAGTCCAGGATATCTTGGGGGGGGGCGGTTGGGGGAAACACTGTCTGAATACTGCCAGAGCAATACCTGACCATGACCTATTTCCTGTCTAATGCCTGTGGAACCGAATCCGATTGGAACGTCACAACCAAGCAGACAAGAAACGTGAAAATATGCTTCTTCTTTTCCATGCAGGCGTGCAGGTGTAGTATGGATGCACCTTCATCCCTACTGGTCTGCAGAGCTTCACCATCCCAACGGCCCTCTTTATGTGTTGAATTTATCACGGTGTTCATATGACCATGGTTTCATGCGTGGGTTTTCGCCGAGAACATATTCTTTTGTCAGTTCTCTCAAACCACGGAGCCTGATTCAATGCCAAATGTGACTGCATTACCATTTTCCAAAAAAGGTCACTTCCTCCCCCGAGGGTCTTTTAAGGAGGTTCCCTTTGGTCTTCTTCCCTGTTCAGTCCTGTTTTAAAATGTTATTTTTGTGAAAGTAAGGAATGCGATGAACACCAGGATGGTGTCATTTCTTCCATTACAGCTGTTGCACATTTTTTTGGACCAAAATATTGGACTATAATCCAAAAAACGCAATTCTAACACTGCGACTTTGAGCTCTAGGAAGATGCGGTGTCTGTTTTTCCACTACTACTTCCACTCACATTTAAAGAGGATTTATGAATTCATCAAGAACTCCCCCCCATAGATTGCTCAATAGTGAGAGCAATTATCAGTTGAAGCTGAATCATATGAATCTCAGGGATTTTAGGGGCTTCTTACTGAAAAAAAGTAAAGAAATGTCCCTTTAATCCTAGCATTCTTCTCAAATAAACCAACGAAATGTCAATGTCCTGCCCGTCCCAGCTGTGAAAAGGCTAAAACCGTCAGCTGACAAATTTAGGAACAAAGAGCAGGACTTTTACTTCCAGAGCCCTGAGATCAGTTTTTCCACTTTGCAACTCTGTAGGACGCAGCGGGACAGAGACGCGTCCTGTTATTATGAAGAATATGGAACGAGAAATAGGGAGAAGTATCAATGCAGCAAACAACAGCATTTCCTTTTAAATCCTCAATCAATCCCTTATGCGATGAGAAAATAAAAGTCTTCCAAAAGAACATTTCCCTCATCTTTCCAACTTTTGAGGACTTTTTTTACACACATGCATTCACTATTGAGAACTTTCCCTTTTCATGAAAGCACTTTCCCAGAAATTGTCAGCGGCGCCCTGAAGAGACACACAAACACACCCGCGCACACACTCATCCATTGTGTGCAGAGGCCTGGACAGCGGGACGAGCATGAGAGAGGGTTAATTGTTTTCTGCCCGACACATAATGTGGCGGTCTGTTTCCTCTTTGCTGAATGAGTCGGGCAGACGCGTCACAACGTGCACTCCGGGTCAGAGGGATGGCGATGAACGGATGACTCATGGAGCGATCATCACGGAAGGGCCACAGCATTTTTTTTGGGGGGGGGGGGTGATAAAGAACATATGGAAAAATGTGAAGTGTTGAGGGGGGAAACAGGGGGAAGAGTTCTAAAGACACAGATGAGAGCCAAACAGCTGTCCACGAGCAAACCTGCCAAGTAGTGGGTGTTTTTCCTACTTTAAATCTTTCTAGTCGTGGACACCATGCGCAAGAATTCAGTTGTAGACGTTAAAGTACAATATCCAAACAACAATGCAGAATATCAAAAACTATATATGTTTTTCAAAAGAGGAAAAACTGTTTCTTTGTCTTCCTGTGTTAATTACTCGTTGACCAGGCACAACATAAAGGTGAATGTATTCTTGTGTAGTATATTTAAACCGTTATAGTGGTTTTGTGGATTGTAGCCTTCATAGCTTGTCTGTCATTGCCTTCGTAGTCTGGCTAGAGAGAGATTCTAAGAAAGTATAGACAAGTAAAAGAAAAAAGAAGAGCTGCATTTAATGATTAGACTGTGGACATTGAACAGGAAGCTGTTTTATGGACGAGCTTTTGATGATCAATGTTACAATCAACCGGTGTGGTTAATCGTTTGCAAAAAGTTCCCTCCATGGTACGCAACCGCTCTACTTCCTATTTTGAGCAAGTTCGCTTCCTCAAAATGCAGCCACGCATGTAGTCAATCAAAAGCTACACATGAAGAAAGTACTGCAGTAAGTACAAAGGGTTTGGGGATCAAACCCAGTTGTTCTTCTTGAATGGCACAGATGAAACTGCATCATTATCCATTTGGTGATGAGTTCAAGTCCACATGGTTATCATGTTGACAAGGGCCAGTCAAGCATCCTTCATAAATATGGCAAATCACAACTTACGTTGTAATTATGAAAATATGAAAGGCTATTACGCCTGTATTGTCCCTTGTACTGCCTCATTTGCATATCATATCGGATTCGGCATATGTGCGATCTACCATGTATATTTCATTTGTGAGATCTGACCTCCCTTCCAAAAATGACTCGTTACGCAGCGTGCAACCCAAAAATAAATGCTGAATTGAATTTTTGCACACATAATAAACACAGGTTGAAATAATGCCGAATCTACCGAAGGACACTTCTGCATAACACGGGGTCCGTATTTCAGCTTTTAAGGTCAATACGTGGACACGCACTCGTTTCGCCGCATTAAAATGCAACATCTTTCTGGTGGCCTCCGAACCAACAAGTCCATGAAACAGATTGACAGGTGTGCAGGTGCTCTCGTGCAAACTGTGGTTGGCTTTAGTTGACCGCGGCTGACAGTTTGGAACCAGCAAGAAATCTTAAACTGACGTACTTCTTTAATTGCTGTTGCACACATCACGGAAACAGCGGTCCGAATTGCCACCTCGTCGCCTCCTCGGGCCTCGCTGTGCTCCCTCGCTACTTGGTCGCGCCCTCGCAAAGTAAGTAAGTAAGTAAGTAAGTGTGCAACATCACACAGTGAACGCACACTTGCGTGTTCACCACTTAGGTCTCTAAAACTACAGCTCTGCGTTGCTAAAGACTAAGCGGCACACGCGGGCGGACTTCAGCGACTACTCACATCATCCATGATAAAAGGACCAGAAATCCGTTATGTGAGCGGCTGTAGCCCCGAGAAGAAATGCCTCGACGTCGCCTTTATCCTCGCCAGAAACCGACTGCTTCTCGCCTGTTGGTCGGCAGCTGACGCATCTCAGACAGCGGGCGCAAAAAGATGAAGAAAACAAGGAACCGGGCAGTCTATGACACCGAGGGGTCGTGCCTCTTCTGTTTTCTCCTTTTTCGGTTTTGAAAAAAACAAAACAAAGTTTGAAGCAAAAAAAAAAAAGTTTGGCTTCCGGTTAAAGTCCCCTTCACTTTTTTTTTTTTTTTTTTGACGAAATCAGAGATGGTCTGTCGAGGAGGAGCGAAGCGATCCGCACCTCCCGCGCATCACCCGAGACATCTCGATCGTATCTCCGAGCCCCGGACTCCGCTCATCCGATGCGCGTCGCGCCGGAGGACCACATCCACGGCACGAAAGCAGCGGCTCCGATGCATCATCTCCGATTTCCAGACAGAAAGCAGCCCTTCTCACCAGAAGGTCCCTCAAGAGTGGAGAGAACATTTCCTGCATTCACTAAACTTTAGAACGGGGCCCTTTTCCCCTCATGGTCGCTCTTTGACTGGATGCTTTAAAACTGACATTTTAGCCTCCTTTTTTTAGGACACATGATGAACGGTACGGTGGCCTCTCACGTTACTACACCCAGCAACTTCCTGGTGGGTGCGGCTGTTCCTCCTGGTTTAAAACGCGCCATAAATGACTGCTTTCATCAGTGATTACCATTTACTCACGCGTATTGGTTATAAACCATGAAACTGGGTGGTCTCTAACCTGTGTGTTGGTAAAATGCAATTAATACATGCTTCACAAGTTGTTAATGAACTGGCATGACAACTGACGGGAGGACATAAAGGATCATCTCCTTCTCTGTGCTTCTATTTAGCCGGGTGCTCAGCCGTCAACCCTTTCCAAAGAGGGACAGCGTGTCACATCCCTGTTTGTCAGAGACAGGTTGGCGACCCAATGCCGGCTCTTCCTCGGCCCCCACCACCAGATTCATGCTCAACCTCAAATAGGCAGCGCCGACCTTGCCCTCCCTCTCCGCAGGATTTCTCTCATGGTAGAAATAGCCGATAACCCCGTCGAGGCACATGATGGCGTCTGGCTTCATGAGCAAAGCTGATGATCACTCTCTGGACCGTGTGTCTACTCCGCCGGAGAGATGAGGAGAGCAGCGCCATTTGTTTACTTTCTTTCCCACTGTCTGTCTGCCTGGACTTGGGAGATGAGACAGATGGGCACTCAACACTTGATTATTGGCCTTCGTGTCACTCTTTGTCGCACAAAAATAGCTGCCGTTACTTAGACACTGCGATCAAAGAGCCTCTTCCCGTTATAATTAGCTCTTACTCTCATAATGGTGCCTTTTTATGCCCTTCAGAGGATCTTCACCATGCTGATTGCACAACAACAACAACAATCCAGCGCCAGCCTCCGGCTATTTCCCCATCGATCTCCAGGGAAAGGTCAACGGAGAGCAAGACTTTGTTTCCTCCTCTATGCTCCCTCCTGCCCCCACCTTTCAATCATATTATTTGATTATAATACAAAAATCCATGGCAATTTGAGTAACAAGCTAAATTGGTAACATACGTTTTTCATTTTTTTATATTCACATGTAGCTATTTACATTTATGGTTTGGAACAAAAAAACTGCAGGACCATGCCACTTTTCTTTGTTTGCCTCATGGTCTATTACATACCGTACTAAATTCTCAGGGTCTGAACACTAAATGAAATGTTTAAGTTTTTGATTGTTAACACATTTGAAAAGAAGTGATTTTGCTCCTCTGTGATATCGAGTGAGAGTGAATGTGGAAGTGAAAAGTGATATTCCAGTGTGCTAATTTTGGCGCGGAACTGTTTAATGTTGTACGCGGATCTACCCGGACGACTTTGGGGTGAGGACGGGGCAGCGCCATCATTTCCGCTCCTTCTTAAATCTACTGAAACATTTCAATAACGAAGCGGGCTTCATAACAGGTGGCCTTTTGTTGGCACACTGGTCGAGAACACACGTGAATAATGTCTGAAGCTGCTTTTGAGGAAGTTTCCGCTTTATCGTCCATCTACTGCGGAGAAGGAGAGTTCCGGCTCCTCCAGCGGTCCGGTAACGTCAACAACATGTCGCTTCAAACACTGTCGTGTCTCACGTTTTAAGCCGCAACAAACGGCGCATGTTGACTCACAACCTGAACTCTTTGGCCTCAAGACACACCTCGTTTTCAGGTGTTACTGCTGACAATCACATTAACACCAAAACGTGTTAATAATGAGACAAAGTGCTGCATGTCACGTTTCCTCAACGTCCAACATTGCTGAAATAACGAATGAAAGAGGACTGCGCTGTTTTATCTGCCTTTATCTATGTTGATATAGTAAGACATGGAAACAACTTTGAATAAACCTGATATTACTGTACCGACATGGCTTAAGTCTTTATTGCCAGGGTCCACCAGATGGGGGCGCTAATCGATCAAATATTGAGTGAGGCCGAGATCAAAAATTGGCAGGTGACAGGTAGATTTTTCGACCCATTACATTAATTCATCACTTAACAAATGGGTTCTCGGTGTATTTATTTTAGCAAGCACGGACGACACATATTTTTGTTTTGTTTCAGCGTTGCCATGCGGCTCTGAATCAATACGTTTCAATCATGTGAACTTGTCAGTCTCAGTGATCTGCATTATCACTTACAAACGTTATTGGAGTCTGAGATGATGCTTCACCAACATCAGTATTATTCACAGCAGTGTATTTTCCCTCTTGATCTCATGAAAATGTGTGTTTTCAATACAACTAATACTACTATGTTTTCCAATATGGCTCGAGTATTCAGTGGAAAAACACATATTTGTAAAAGATGCTCATTTACATGGGAATCGCATACGGATGAGGAGGCAGGTCCTGCTGTTCTGTTCTGTACAAGATAGTATTTAGTGATTAATACAGACGCCTGTACCATTTTATGAAGTGCGAATACGAATGCCCACCAATGCTGGCAGGCCTACACACTGTGCTTGGCAATTATTATTATTGGCATTCATTTGAGAGGTATTTACCATCAAATCAGAATGGCATGCCATTTATATATGTATATATATATATATCTTTTTGTTATAATGGTAGGGGAATAACTGATATACAATATATATACTTGTATCTTTATAATGCCTAATGTGCTTGATATTTGCATATGAATCAGAAAGTCTTACAGGTGTGCCTGTCTGACAGTGAACCTCCCCTTTTAAGTGGCACCTGCCATTAGGAAATGGTGCTATTAGGAAATGGTACATGCTGTTTGAACAGGAGTTGCAAAAGCACCCAGAATGATTGCAGTATTCTAATATTGCTCTCTCTGTAGCACAGGATGGGCTCATGGTTCAGATTAACAGGACTGTTGAAGGAGTGGACGTAAGACTCTTGTTCCATCTGCACCTCCGCTACCCTTCCTGTCCCCCCGCCATCTCCGTCTCCTCCACTGTCCTCTCCAGGACTCAGTGTCAAGACGTCAGGCAGAAGCTGCTGAATCAAGCTGCTGCTTTACCTCCAGAGCCGATGGTTCATCAGCTAGTGGAGTGCTTGCAGGTAAATGAGCTCACTGACGGAATTGAACATACCAATATATTCATGCCCCACAAGTAATTCATTTGCTTTAAAAAAAATTGCAGTGTGTGGTGACCGAGAACTTCACAGGCGGTGAGGAGGAGGAGGGAAGAGAGAGAGAAGAAGAGGAGGAGGACTGGACCGCGGCGCTGTCGTTGGACCACATCCGATCTCGAAATCGCTACATCAGTCTGCTGGAGCGCTGGAGCCAGCAGCTGCAGCTCAGTGGGAGGTTACTACTGGGACAAAGTATACTGGTGATTCTGCAGGGAGCCAGATCCAACATCAAGGTACTGACGCACATGTTAAGCCCGAAACTATCTGCAAATAGCTGCATTTGTAAATGTCACGCGAGTTATAACCCGTTTTAACTTCAAAGTGACTTGTGATGTTTTTTACTCCTGCGTACCTTTTGATTCTATCCTTGTAATCGTGTCTCTTCAGGAGTTCTGTCGCCTTTTGAGGACGGTGAAGGTGGATGTCGATTCTTCAGGCAAGAAATGCAAAGAGAGAATGATGAAAGTTCTCGCTGAAAGCCCTACGTCCTCCTTCAGCGGACATGAGTACGGATCACAGAAGTACGGTGTAATAAGTGAATATTCGAATGAGGGGAAAGACTTTTCAAAAAGTCTCCAGCTCTCATCAGGTTTGTCTTTGTGCTTCCCATGTTTTCCGTAGAATCCAGGGTTTTCTGGTGAGGAACTACGAGTCCCTCGCAGAGTTGACTGCGGCTTTCCAAGAAATCAACATGACGGGTCTTTACCAGCAGATACGGCCGTCACTGAGTGACTGACGGCACGCAGCCAAATACGGCCTATTTGGGCTGTTGAGGCTCGACATGGTCTACACACTGAAACGCGCAACACACACACAAAATCGCTATAGAAGTACAGTCCATTTACCATGTTACTTTGGACAAGGCAATTTACCTCTGTTAAGGTTTCGGAAGCTCTCGAGGGAGGACTCAATCCTTTGTTCTCGTCCCGGCCGGAAACGAGGACACGAATGAGTCAATTCGTTTAAATTCAAAAATCAAAAGTTATTTAATAACTGAACAACGTAATAGGGATTACAATTACAAAGTGAAATACTAAGCGAACAGTGGAATATTTCGCGAAATAGAGAATCCTCTGAGCAAGTCTGAAGGGACTTATCAACGCGGCTGCAGGAGAAATTCTACCAGTCTTTCCCCGCTTTGGTCCTTTGAAAACTCTTGAGGTGTGTCTTCCTTGGTGCATTTGAATGTCATTGGCTTCTTCTCCAAAGGGTCACCTCCTCCATTGTCCCTTCCACGTCGAGGTGTGATGCTGCAGCTGTAACCTGAAACCTCTCTGTCCTATCTGTCCCTCACATTCCAATGCACTCAATGTAGATACATTCGGCTTTATGCCTCAATGAGTGAATTTAACAAAGCATACATCGTTTAAGTCTTCATCTTATAACTAGTACACTTTCATTACAACAACCCATCACTAATGATCACCGTTCATCACACTTCATCATAAGATCTAAAACAGTTCATGTGGTTCAATTCTCAAGACATTTGCCTCAGTCGGCTGCCTTGAAATAAGTTGTTCATTTATTACCTGACAGGAGAAAAAACTCCCAAAAAACCCTTTTTGGGGATAAAATTGGGAGAAATCCATAAAGAACGGCAATTGGCATCCGTCCCCAGGTTTTAACATCACATTGTGACAGAATGTTAATGTGTACAGTGTTTATATGATTTAAATGACTATGAATTGTGTTTGATTGAAATTGCATTCACTTCATCTAACATGTTAATGTAATAACTAATATCTAATAACACACCAACTATAATTCTATCACTAAACATCATTACACGTACTACAATTCTATGACTAGGGGTGCACTTCTGGCTTAAATCCCTAACACCTCAAATTGATCATGAACGTGTATAACTAGTCGTGATGGACGGAGTGTTGCTTGCTCGGCCCGGACATCGCTCTGTCAATGTGTGTGAATGGGGGAATTAACCTTTACTGGGAAAGCGCTTTGAGTGGTCGGTAGACTAAAGCGCCATATACGTACAGTCTATCTACCATTAGTATTGTAGTTACAACAATATATATGGGTGTGTGTGTGTGTGTGTGTATATATATATATATGGGAGAGTGTGATAATATTCAGAGAACTCTGTATTTACAAGATTAAAGTAGTACATTTTCTATGAAAATAGCTTGATTGGAGAGAAGTTATCTTCCGCTTGTGAATTTCTCATTTTAATTTTATTTCACGAGGAATGCACGTTGTAATTATTAAACCATCAACCGAAGAGCACCTTAGTAGACAAGTAGTAGCAAACAACTAGGCTATATTGTCCAAATACAAGTTAAACAAATGGATTCATTAACGTTGATTTTCACCTCTGCCCAATGCTTTTATTCATCTGTCAGCGTGTTTTAATTGTTATTCTGAATCTCTGTCAGACTCATAGCAGATAAGACAATAAGAGGTCAGAGAAACATGGTGGTATCTTCTCCCGCTAGTTTCATGGATGTTTAGCACACTATTTTGGGCCTTTTGTAACCTTCATCGCAACCACGGCAAGGATGCACTTGTCAAGACTCTAACATTGATTATTTATCAACACAAAATACCAATGACAGATGAATCATTCTTAAACAATGATGCTTGCCTTGTTAAAATAAACTTAACTGAATGGCAGTATGTACGTAGAAGTTTGGCCACTGCGTTTAAATCTGCTCTCTTTTGAGAAATACGTCTACGAGCTCTTTTAAAACTCACTACGAGACATGAAACACACAACAGAAAGTCTGTGCTTTCACTCAGCGGCACATTGTGTTCAGGGCCAAGTGATAGCAAGACGTTTGTGCACCGATGTTTATAAAGAGGATCATCTACAACCGAGTTGATCACCAGCACATTGTTTTTTCCCAGAGCCCCCCTTGTTTTAGCATCTTAATCGTCCTTCTATATATTCCTGCCAAGGATCGTTGGCACTCAATTGCAGCATTATTGCAGCACTCAACCCGGGATCGATTCGCTGCTAATGCATCTGTATGCTGCAAAAACTAACATATCTCAGGTTGCAGGTCCATTTTAACTTTTCTATATTAATCTCTTTCATAACAAGCAGTTTGACATCAGCATCGTGGCTCAGAGTGCTGGCCATGGAACCACGGTGTGTTTGAATCTAAATGTTTAAATTTGTATTTTTGACAGAGAATTACTCAGACCGAAGCATAAATGTACATTAGGCTGGGAAAAAGTACCAAATGGGGCAGCATTAGCATATACAGGATTGACCTGAAATGTGTATGAGGTAATTATGACAGATGGGAACGTTAATCAGTTATTTGCTCTCCTGTTTATCATCTGTAGATGATCAACTGAATGTCAAAAACACGTGCCCTGTGATCCTTGAGTTGTAGAGAGTTTACATCACATACTGCGTATGAGCATGTGAACCGTGTGCCTCTTCTTGCGAGAATAAACGCTCTAGAATCCTTTGGGTTTTCACAATCTTTATTTTTACGTTGTCCCCAGGACTCAAATGTGAACTTTGACTTGGAGGCAATGTCAGTACTCTTGTGTTTGTTTGCTTTTTGCTCTGACTGGCTGACTAATACCACTGCATCACACAGCGTGCTGGGAAATCGTGTCATCCAGCTGGTCCCATATAACTTTTAAAGGGGGGGGGGTATATGTGTTTACCAAACAATACAATACATGTTAATAGGACCACTTGTGTATCTTGGTTTTAAATAGACTAGTTGTACAACATTAAAATGTGCTGTGCAGAGGTGTG
Source organism: Gasterosteus aculeatus (assembly GCF_964276395.1). Classification (NCBI taxonomy): domain Eukaryota; kingdom Metazoa; phylum Chordata; class Actinopteri; order Perciformes; family Gasterosteidae; genus Gasterosteus; species Gasterosteus aculeatus. The sequence goes on from NC_135700.1 coordinate 4,935,908, forward strand.
AATAAGACCTGCCTGCAGAGGGCAGTGAGTTCTAACTGTTCTCAGGTCTGTCTCTCTCTCTCTCTCTCTGTCCCACACACACTAATCAACATCACCCCGTCAGCCATTTCTCATCAATAACAATCATAAAGTCACTCTCACAAAACCTTTTTTTAAAGTATTTGTTGGTGGTTCAATATGTTGTTTCCTCATCCATCTGCTGAAAGGAGCCAGCGAGGAACCGCACATCTCGGTTCGACACGTGCACGTTGCGCAGCTGATCGGGGCCCCAAACGAGGTCCTCGACACACAGCGACAAACGACTTCATATTTACAGGCGTTTAAACTGATACAACCATTGTTTGCATTTTCTCGGCGAAATGAAGTGAAGATATTGTATTTGTATTAGTTTATTGAACTTTTGTGTAAAAACGTCAAGAAACACAATATTCAACGCCGAGCCGTCAAACGTGTCCGCATGCAGCATTGGATCAACTATTGACGAGTCTTTGTTTCGTTTCGTTTTTTTACCGTGAAATAGGACTAAAAGGCGCACAGACCTCCTTCGTGGGAGGCGCTTTCCTTGGGACTCCTGCACGTGGCGCGCGCGCCGCGGGGTGTCGGGCGGTGAAAACGGGTAAATCGGGTCGATGTCCCCGTGAGGACTGCGATCTGCACCGGGATGTGCTGGTGATTGATTGGTAACACCGATCCGATACGATGACTGCGCTCTGGCTTTTCACGGTGTTCGTTGTTCAAACGAGTCTATCGGTGGCGTCGGGTCCCGGATCGGGTCCCGGATCGGGTCCCGGATCGGGTCCCGGATCGGGTCCCGGTCCCGTCTTCACAAACCACTGGGCGGTGCGGATCGCAGGGGGTCAGAAACAGGCTGACAGGATCGCAGCGAAATATGGGTACATCAACTTTGGACAGGTAAGTTGTTCGTTTGGACGCCCTCCGTCTGCTTTGTACGTTTGAACGGGTATGCTGAAAATAGAGAACACCAATCAGAAAGATATACCCAAATAAATATAAATATTGTGTGGATGTCTGAAAATATTTGAGGATTTACGATTTTCCAATGACATTGTTGTTGTCTATTCAAAAGACATATCTGTAAATTAAAGGAAAGGTCTTCAAAAGTAACTTTCCATACTTTTTCTTGTGTCACCCCTTTCTGCTGTATCTAGATTTTAAAACCATCATTTTAAAATTTTAAACCGATCACTAGTAATTGTGTGTAGGCTACCTGGAAAAGCCTGAGCCAGAAAGCATTTTCTTCACACATTATGAACGTCAGTTTCTCTAAACTTGGTGGCTAATTAAACGCGTGGAACCCACAAACTGCCACAAACCCCTGAACTGACAGCATGTCACGTGATACAAAACAATATGTTTTTGTCGCTTTATAATACGGTTGTTATACCAACATACCGAGAGGGTCCTCTTGAGCTCGTTCCCAATCCCATGGGCCCCATGTTTACAGAAGCCCATGAGGGACCAACCAAACACTGCCTCTGCAGAGGGCCGGTTCCGTTTTTGCGTTTTTGTATTGGTCACCTGCTTACTTTCCTTATTCCTACACGCTTGGCACACAGGAGAAGTTTCAGTTAGTTTCAATCTTTATCGACTTTAACTAAAATCAATTAGTCAATTAAAAGTGCAAACATACATCACACGGTTGCACTTTGATAAACCAATTTTAGTCTTAAACACATTTACACTTTGAATAGATTGTGTGCAGATTACATGCTTTTGGGACAATGGTATTTATTTTGTATTTTCTAATGTGCTAATAGGGTTTTTTTTTCAGTATGAATCTACTTTTAATATGATGATTAGACATTGTAACATTCACATTTTAGGAGCTTCTCTACTTCAACATTTTTTCTTGGACCTGAAGAAATACATTTTTACTATAAATAATCTGTAAAAGTCTGTAAAAAAAATCTGTAAAAAATAATCAGGCGTGTGCTCGAGGATTGTGGATCTGCACTGGCTGCAGTGAGCCAGCTGAGCACATGTGCTGAGAATCAGGCTCACATTTTTGGGGTAAAGTCAAGAAAGAACATGGATATTTACGAAATCATAAACAGATGGCCCAAAATGTATTTTAAATGCAGACTGAGCCAGACCACATCGGGGTAAAAGCCATTTGGATTAGCTCAGAAAGTAGAATGTTTATCTTACATTCCAGTGTGCTGGTTGTCATTGTCTTGATGTGTTGTTGTATGTGTTTGCTCAGATAGGAAGTCTGGAGGGCCATTACCATTTCCACCACAGCAGAGTGGTTCGCAGAGCTCCATACTCTTTGAAGGGCCCCCACAGCTTCATCCATATGGATCCTCAGGTGAGATTTGTGTCCATTTCTCTCAAGTGATTTAGAACAGAGGCATTACATTTCTGCGCTGCCAAGTCAGCAAATCTCAGAGTGAACTCAGTGTTCCCAGTTTGTGGGCACAATGTGCAGTCTAGAACACGGCGGTGGAGATGTGGTTTGTCAGTGTTTTGCAAAACAGAAAGTTACCAGAGTTTTGCTCTGGTAAAGTTCACTGGTTTTGTTACGGTCCTTATTACATAAGGATGCAGTCAAATGATCCTCCCGACTAATCCGTTCTCCTCACCGCACATCGCAGGCGCTCCATCTGTTGTCAGGGCCGTCGGTTTGTCCCATGCAGAGCAGTTTCATTTCATCCACACGTTTAGATTCCTTCTCAAATATGTATTTTGTGCCATGCATTGATTTAATTCACAAAAGTTCCTTTTGTAATGAAGATCAGGTGTTGCTTAAGCTTACATTTTAAAAGGACACACGCCAATCAACTCTCCTTTGGTAAAAGGCCTCGCAGATTCAGCCTAAATAAAAGTAGCTTTCTCAGAAGCCTCCCTTTGCGATTTGGCCTTTGTGCACCAACATATTTTTGTTATGTTATGTCTGGTTTTGAGTAACTGGCAGCAGTTCATATATTTCTGTATTTGTTTGATTTTAGTTGGTTGATCGCCTGGTGTCATGACATCCAAACGGGCTTGTAAGAGGGAAACCGCTCATAAGAGGCAACAGATCTGCTTCTCCGTGGCTAATTTTCTGGTGGACAAAAGAGACAGAAGAGTCTGAAGCGGTCATTGTAGCATGAAGACAGCAGGGATCTCTCTGTGTACACTTCACCCCATCAACAGGGGAATAGTTGCAAATACAAGATGGAGAAAAGTAAAGTTTATTTTGATCTAAATATACAAATCACAAAAGCAAAGAATTTCTGGGAACCGATCCTATCTGATACTTGTGATTGTATTTGCTGTCTGTGGATCACGCATAACACACAGCCAGCGATTGGTGCAGGTAATTAAAAGTCAAAGCAGGGAAAAAAGGTCAATGGGTTTTTTAACATCGCATTTCAGATGTAAAGTTTTTTTGTTTTGTCGAAAAGGTCTTTACTTCATTTATATACAAAAATATTTTTGGATTATATGTCCAAGGTGTGGGCTTCTATGGATAACAGCTTTGACCTGAAACCGATTTAGAGTGTTCTTTCTGTTTCCATTTCCATCTTTAGGTGGACTGGGCTGAGCAACAGGTAGTAAAACACAGAGTAAAGAGAGACGCTCAAAGGGACCCCAGCTTCATTCATTTCAATGATCCTAAGTGGTCCAACATGTGGTACATTGTAAGTACAGAACACTAAAACATTCATCCTGCCAATGTCATTCTGGCAAGAAAAGATAAACAGTTTGGGGCTTGTGTACCATGTTTCTTTTCAGCATTGCAATGATAAGAACAGCCGTTGCCACTCGGAGATGAACATTCTGGCTGCCTGGCAGAGAGGCTACACGGGCAAGCGTGTGGTGGTCACCATATTGGATGACGGCATTGAGAGAAACCACCCTGATCTGGCACAGAACTATGTATGTGCATCCATTTAACCATCTCCAAATATGGTTACAGTTCTAAACTAAAAATGTGTCTTAATGTACTTAATTCAATTTTTGCTTTTAACATCTTGTGTTGGTGCCTTAAGTCATTAACCTTTTGGCACCAGTTCATCATGTTCAACTATGATAGAAGCTTTACCTGTGTTCTGCATCTCAGTCTCACCAGTGTGTTGCTTCTGTTGTTCACTCTTTTTGTAGGATCATCTGGCAAGTTATGACATCAATGGTAATGACCACGACCCCACACCACGTTATGACTCCCGCAATGAAAACATGTGAGAAAGAATACCACCAACGTATTCACCGTCACAATAGACTTACAGTTGTGGTCAAAAGTTGACATACACACGTAAAGATCATAATGTCATGGGTCTCTTGAGTTTCCAGTTATTTGGACTTAACTATGATTTTTCTAATAGAGTGATTGGAACAGATACTTCTTTGTCACAAAAAACATTCATGAAGTTTGGTTATTTTCTGACTTTATTATGGGTTAACAGAAAAATTGACAAAATCTGCTGGGTCAAAAATATACATACAGAACATGAATTAGCAATATTGCTGACAAAATTGGTCAGAAGGGTGAAGAATCAACTGGGAACCACCAAAAAGCAGATCTGCCAAGAATTAGAAGCTGCTGGAACACCGCGTGTGCATCTCCATGGACTGAGAGGCTGCCGTGCAAGAAGGAAGCTCTTGCTCCAAAAGTGGCACCTTAAGGCTCGACTGAAGCTTGCTGCTGATCACATGGACAAAAATAAGACCTTCTGGAAGAAAGTTCTGTGGTCAGACAAAACAAAAATTAAGTTATATGTTTGGAGGAGAAAAGGTGAGGCCTTTCACCCCAAGAACACATGCCTACTGTTAAGTACGGTGGTGGTAGTATTATGCTGTGGGGCTGTTTTGCGGCCAATGGACTGGTGCTATTCAGAGAGTAAATGGGACAATGAAGAAGGAGGATTACCTTCAAATTCTTCAAGATAACCTAAAATCATCAGCCCGACGGTTGGGTCTTGGGCGCAGTTGGGTGTTCCAACAGGACAATGACCCCAAACACACACAAGTGGTAATCAAATGGCTAAATTAGGGTTTTAGAATGGCTTTCCCAAAGTCCTGACTTAAATCTGCCTGGTTCTCAAATCCCATTGAGAACATGTGAACAATGCTGAAGAAACGAGTCCATGTCAGAAAGCCATAAAATTTAACTGAACTGCACCAATTCGGTCAAGAGGAGTGGTCAAAGATGCAACGGGAAGCTTGCCAGAAGCTTGTGGATGGCTACCAAAAGTGCCTAATTGAAGTGAAAATGGCCAAGGGACATGTAACCAAATATTAGCACTGCTGTATGTATATTTTTGACCCAGCTGATTTTATCACCTTTTCGGTTAACCCATAATAAAGTCATAAAAGAACGAAATTTCATGAATTTCTTTTGTGACAAAGAAGTATCTGTTCCAATCAATCTATCAGAGAAAAATCTGACTTGTAGAAATAACGGGAAACTTAAGAGAGCCATGACATTATGTTCTTTACAAGTGTATGTAAACTTTTGACCACAACTGTACGTGTCAGGCTTTCATTTCTGTGCTTGTTCTCTTTTCTCATGTAGGCATGGAACTCGGTGTGCGGGTGAAGTGGCTGCAGTAGCCAATAACTCCCATTGTACCGTTGGAGTTGCCTATAATGCTCATATTGGAGGTAGAGTTGTGTGTCTTTGTAGTGTCAGCTGTAAACCACCATTTTGTTCCAGACATAAACCTATAAACAATTCAATGATTTGTCACTACGGAGCTAATATTCATGGTTCATATAGATGTATCCTAATGACTGTTGAAGTCAAAGGTTCTCTTTTGCAGTGAAACATGTCAAAATCAATTACATTGATTTGCAAAAGGTTTGCGACAGACACTGTTAACAAACACAGGAATCCTAATAAATGTGTTGATCTTACTTTTAATTAGGTCAGAGCCAGGTTGTTGTTTTGTAAGTTAGAGTAACTTCTTTAACATATCCTAAAAAGATACAGGTCATACCTTGTTCTGTTTCCCTACCAAGAACCAGAGCTCAGGCGTCTGCACAGGTAAACATGTAAACAGCATTTTACTGGTGATCAGGACCAGATGGAAGTAACTACAAGTTATTTATAGCTTTTGAATAGTTATAACTACTGATACTGAAGTATCCTATTTTATGAGTTAACCATGCTTCCTGTGTAAAATCAAGCATAACTTTCAGCCATCAAATAAAATATCAGCCATATACTGTACTCAATAGGTCTTTTCTTCTAAGCTACAATATATCTGATTTAAAAAAAACAGGGGCCTTTTACTCATCCATTTGAAATGAGTTTTGTGGTTCTGATTGGACACCTTGCACACAGGGATTCGGATGCTCGACGGTGATGTGACTGATTTGGTGGAGGCCAAGTCCCTTGGCATCCGACCTGACTACATTGACATCTACAGTGCCAGCTGGGGGCCAAAAGACGACGGCAAGACCGTGGACGGCCCCGGCCTGCTGACTAAGCAGGCTTTTGAGCAGGGCATCAAGAAGGTTTGTGGGCCGAGAAAAAAAACAAACCTCTCTAAGCAGTCTTGTGCATATTTGATGGATGTTTGAATGAAATGACAGCTACACATCTCTCTGTATCACACAGGGGCGCAAAGGCTTGGGGTCCATTTTTGTCTGGGCGTCAGGTAACGGGGGTCGACAGGGGGATCACTGTTCATGTGACGGTTACACCAGCAGTATATACACAATCTCCATCTCCAGCACCACAGAGAACGGAAACAAGCCCTGGTACCTTGAGGTCTGCAGCTCCATCATTGCCACAACGTACAGCAGTGGAGAGTTTAACGAGAGGAATATTGTGAGTACTGCATACAGTTCAGTGACTGTAGCTCAGGCAGTTGGAGAGATTTAATCAATTCCAAAAGACACAGGTTAACCCAGTGTGAGAAGGTTGGTCATTCCTCCTCATGTTGAGAAAAAGACACGCTCATGTTGCTCCGTGTACTCAATGTGGGATTTGTTGCAAACACATTCGCTTTGACAATTTTACAGTATAAGGTGGTAAAATGTCACATGTTGCTACCAAAAACAGTTAGTGAAATTAGCTTCAATGCTTTAAAATAAATAAAGCTTGTTAAATAGGGTAAAGTGAGGGTAGGCAAATTGAAATTTAAAAGTAAAAAGATGGCAGATGTCTATTGAAAACAGGAAGTACTGGTCGGCTTTTTTTTTTTTTACGTCAAAACCGTTTAGTTACTAGTGAGTATTCCGGCTGTATCAGCCACAAACAGACCACAGAAAGTGTGACAAATGACCTCTGCTAAACCTCCGGGAACTTGACTGGCTTTCAAATGAAATCCATTCAAATGTATTCCTACAGCACATTGGAATCAAAACGTTGGACCGCAGTGCTTTACAAGCACATGCAGATTAAAGGGTAACTGCCTGGTGTTTAGAAACAAGTGTGTGTGGACGGGAGGTCAGTCAGTTCCTACCATGTCTCAGCCTGGCATGTCGTGCCTTATTGTGTGGAATACTGTAACTTGTTGGTGCGATGACAATTTTAACGAGAATAAAGTCATTGCAGGAACTTCACCGTTTTTGTGATCCCTTGCAGATAACCACCGACCTCCGGCAACTCTGCACTGATGGTCATACCGGCACTTCTGTCTCCGCCCCCATTGTGGCGGGGATCGTAGCTCTCGCTCTGGAGGCAAAGTCAGTCAACTTTCAAAGTCTTGCTGTTTAATACCTCAGTACCGTCTTCCCGTCCTCTTTGGCCCTCGGTCTCCCGTCTTTCATTGTGTCTGTTTAGATGCTCTGCTGTTAGGAAGCTCTCATCGCGACATTGCATTGTCACACCTCCGAGTGTTCGACAGACATTTTGAGCCATTTATGAAACCTTTCTGTAAATCAGCGCCTAGAACACTCAGTATAAACTAAGCTTAAAAAGACTGCGCTGCCCTCTTTGTGGCCATCGGTTCCTAATGAAAATGTAAATCATTTAAGCATTTTTACCAAAAACATCACCTTTTGATTTCAGAAACAATTCTTGTTAGAAAGTTATATTTATTTTCTGTTCTGGTGTTTTTTTAAGGGATTTGTTAACAATAGGGAAAGCATATGAACAGGCTGATCTTTTCTAGCTTCAGTTAACAATGAAGGCTGCGCTGCCTCTTCCTCTTTGTATCTACATGTGTGAATTCAGTGTAGATGCTGAAGTTGACAAAAACAGTTTACAAAAAAACACTGCAAACCTGGTTGAACAAAGTCATTTTCTGACTCATTTCAATTAAAGGCTCATCAAACAAACAACGCCCTGTTTGACCAACTGAGGTGAACATTGTCTTTGGTTTCTCCAGCCTTTTGCTGACCTGGAGGGATGTGCAACATCTTCTGGTGAAGACATCCAGACCGGTTCACCTGAAAGCTGATGACTGGAAGACCAATGCTGCAGGACTCAGAGGCACATTGCATTCTAACTCTAATACTTACATAGTACATTTACTGTTTTATACCAAATATACTTTTAACCAAACTGAAGTCTCAGATAATTAAAGAAAGTATCTGTTAGATCTTTGTCTTTGTCTGAGTCCATGTCTTTTCCCACAGTCAGCCACCTGTATGGTTTTGGCCTTGTGGATGCAGAGGCCATGGTGCTCGAGGCTACCAAGTGGAGGACCGTTCCGCCTCAACACACCTGCAGCCAGATGCCTGTGCGACGCAACAGGTGAGGTGAACTGTAGATAGTAGAAGTCAGAAGTATTTAGCAGAGCTTTCTGCAGAAATGAGAGTTGCTTTTTGCTTCAGATTTCTTTGAGAACAATCAAACAAGGCCTCTCGGTACATCCATTTATCTTGGGCAATTGAATAACATTGAAATTCAAATTAAAATAGCGTATAGATGGGATGTCCTATGGTGTAACTTTAACCTCAGTATTTAGTGTGTGGTCACTTGTCCATGTTATGTGTTCGTGTAATGTTTCACTGAAATAATTTTTTGCACTTTGTCTCATCACAAAAAGAAGTAGGGAATTAATTCAGTTACAAAAGGATAAATAACAAGGATACTATTTTGTACTGGTTTTAAAACCTTCCACATCTAATTCACAAGCCCAGCATTTAGTAGAAGACTTTATATATAAATCTTTTAGAACTGCATTCAACAATGTTACAACAATAATTCAACACGTGTACAATTCAGTACTGTATAGACGTCTGATGTACACCCAGGTACATCCATGCTGGTCGAAGTCTGAACAGCAGCCTTACCACCTCGGGGTGTTCAGAAGAACCTGAGCAGCATGTGGATTACCTGGAGCATGTGGTGGTGAAGGTCCTGATTGCCCACCCACGGCGAGGAGACATGGAGATCAACCTCATCTCTCCGTCTGGCACAACGTCACAGCTGCTGGCTAAGAGGTGAGAACCAGACTAGACACTCCATCGCATGCTGCCGGTCCAATATCACATCACATTCTAAGTTCTTCCAAATTCCCCACTGGTGTCTACTGTACCTGGAAACAGTTTGCAGTTAGGGCTGTGGATTACCCCTAGTACGTTGAAAATGGCGAGACACACTGCTGTTGAATCTTTTTTCCCATTTCTCTTTCATACATGGGGGTCTATTTTCTCTGCCTCAAAAAAGTGTGATGTACTTTATGCTTGCAGGCCATGTTGATGTGGGTTCTCAACATCAACTATATACTCTGTATTCAACTAAATAATAATTTAAGTATTTATAATCAATTGTAGTTAATGTTTTTCGAAAATGCCTAAAAAATAGATGACCCCCCCTGCTTTTATATCTCACAGTGCTGGTTGCAATACTGTCTGTGATTACCAGCTGTATTAGGAACTCATCTTGTTAGTCTCTACGTGTGTAAGGCATCCTGGCAAAATGTGGTGCTGGAGAGACCTACCGTAGTGTTTGCATTTGTGTCTATGTGCAGATGTTGTGGCCAATGAAGGGTCTCTCAACCATGCAAGATGCAGTCACTAATCTGAAGAGATGTGTGGTAGAACTCTAACTAAAAGTAGAGTTGGTAGGTGAACATGGTTTAGCCGAGTGGGGATGAAGGTGGACCCTCAAACTTCAATCAAATTGAAGGCTAGAGTTGTAATGTGTGTTTGCAACAAGCAAGGGGGACAGAAGTGGGGGGAAGAACAAGTGTGTACCTACCAAATCAAAACATGCTGATGCCATTTCATAGTTAATAGGTACCTATATACCAAGTCTACGGTAAAACTGATCAGCTTTTCACCTTTCTCATATTTCATTTCACCTCACCTACAGGTTGTTCGACAGTTCCAATGAGGGTTTCAGGAACTGGGAATTCATGACGGTTCATTTCTGGGGGGAGAGGTCACAGGGCTTATGGACCCTGGAGATTGTTGACACACCATCAAAGCAACGCAACCCTGAGCTGCTGGGTAAGGTCCAACAGCATGTGCACATTAAGGCATACGTTGAGATGAAAAACAATTGAAGCGGGGTTTCTTTATCTAGGGGAACCTAAAAATGCTTCACTATTATTGTTACACTTCACAGGCAACCTAAAAGAATGGACACTGATCCTTTACGGCACATCTCAGAACCCTTACCAGCCCCTCAGTGCTCAACAATCCCGTTCAAGCATGCTGGAGGTCACAGTCCCGGGGGAGACTCCGGAGCTGAAGGAGGAAGATGAGTACAACGGTGAGAAAATCAAAGCGGTGATTTTGTCTACCATCTAAACTGAAATATAATGTTGGATTTTAAAAATGGAGCATGTTTCAGAAAAACAGTTACTAGCTGTTTGATGATGATGGTGGTGTTGATCCTGATCAATGTGGTGCTCCTCAAGGGCCATGCCACAGTGAGTGTGGAGACCATGGCTGTGACGGACCAGACATTGAACACTGCCTCAACTGCGTCCACTTCAGCTTAGGCAGCCTGAAAAGTGGCAGGTAAGAACTGACCGAAGGAAGTAGAACCAGACGTGTGTAAAGTGTAAAGCCCCAGCTGAATGGCTCAGTATGGTTGTAATTAACTGCGTGTAATGTAAAAATTGTCCCTTTTAATGATAAACTGTGGTCAGTTCCCCTTCAGCTCTACGGCGTATTTTAACTTCTTTCAGCTGGTTTTAGTTAGGAGTTGCTACTTCTTCTACTAGAAAAGGGAACAATATTTGGACAAATTATTAATGTTTTGAGTATGTCCTCAACAAACATATATCATAAGACCCATAGGAAACATATTAAAATGTTAATGTAACATTGTAAATTACCTTTTTGTAATTTTCCAATGTATCCACAAAATAACCCAAATGGAAGGTTCCGCCTCATGTTATTATTGAAAACACCCAACCTGCCGGCCCTGTGCTCCATCCAATCTGACCGAAAGCAGGGGCCAACTTTTGGCTGTGCTCACAAACATACTGTTTATATTAAACACCATAGTGTTATTTGTAAACCTTTTCTCCTGTTCTCATTTGGCCTAAAGAAAACCATATTTTTGCATGTCACGAAAGTTCCTTTTCTCCTGTCATATTGCCATAAAATAATTAACTTCAAACTAAAGGGCTTTTATAACAAAAAGACCATGTTTTAGGAAAATTGCCAATGTTCTTTACACCTGGTTATGAGACGTTTGTCCCCATTATTTTAGTGAATTCTCAATGTTGATGCTACATGAATCTCTTAAAAATCAGTACAGACCCACCCATACCAGCTGGTCCATATTTATTCTGTGAACTAACGTTGTTTTCCCCGTCTTACCTTTGTGTATAGAACATGTGTGAGCCACTGTCCACTTGGACACTATGGAGACATCGCGTCTCGCCGCTGTAGACGCTGCTATAAAGGTTGCGAGGGATGTGTTGGCCTATCAGCCAGCAACTGTCTCTCCTGTCGAAAAGGCCTTTACCTCAATGCACTCAACTCCAGCTGCATCCACACCTGTCCCCAAGGATACTTTGCTGATGAGAGTGAGTTAACACCTCCACACAGCCGAATCAAAATACAAATCTTGATATGTAACCGTCATGTAGACCAGGGGTTGTCAGCATTTTTGCTTGATTGACATGTGTAATGTGATTTTGGGCGTGGTTATTAAAGCACTAAGGAACGAGAGGCTGTACTTTATCGTCCAATAACGTAACAGTTCGGGGGTGTTGTTAGGCCCGACGCTGTGTGTCTCATTTCAGTAGTCTAGAGAAAAAATAGTCCTCGTACGTGCATGCAAACAGCAATGGGTCCCGGAGCATCTCATTCATTCACATCGCTCATGACGTCCACTATAATTGTCCAGTTGTGAAAGCTCACATTTCCTGAATCCGATCATTTGTGGGATTTCCGGGGTTTTTTTGGCGATTGCCACCGAGCTAAAAGCTAAAATGTCAACTAACTAACGGTCGCGCAAAAGCTAACCTGTTACTTTGATTGCACAGTGATACGGGACGCTCGGGTCAATGTGAACAGCAACTGTTCATTATCACTGAATAATGTAGCCCCCGTGACTCACCCTCAACCAATCAGAACCCTGGATTTCATCACCCGTATTATAATGAGCTATAAAGGTCCGTTAGTAAGCAAGGATCGCCATAGTTTTGGTAATTTCCCATGGTAGGCTGCGCATGTGTGACTGCCTGACGTGAACTTATGATGGACAGCTAGAACGTTTTGTCACAACAATGTTGTTTCGTATCATCGCGCTTTTGTTGTGGTTTTTGTAGGGCGTATACCTGCATATCAGGTAGCCTACACCACTGGTCCTACGTAACGTTGGGATGTTATAACACAGGCATTTATTCCCCCAGAGTCCTTGACCCAAAAATCTAAAATACGTTTAGAAATCTAAAATGTTTCAGGCTAGTTCCAAAGGTTGTAAACTGGTGTTGACGGACAATTACTTTTGTTTAAAATACTTGTGTAGGCATGACGGGGCGTACAAAGGGAATAGAGTAGAGTAAGAGTAAAATGTACGTTCCATTCTCATAGAAATTGATCTTGCATCACATTCAAAACAATCAATAGAATAACAAAACAAATGGTACCCTCCAGAAATCCTCAGAAAGATCATACAATGTAAGCAGCATCTAAGAAAAATGTCCATGTTACATGCCATGCACACCTACAGACACACACGTCCTCTTTCCAAAATCTTTATTTTATTTCCAACAGAGGGCAAAAACAGCTGAGCCTTGTGCAAGGAGCCCGTTACAAGTCGTTTGCAGGGGGGCGGAGGATCACCTCACACTTGATTGGTTAAGCAGTGTTTAAGAGTGAGAAACCGGAGAGCGTTTGTACTTCGTGCAGCCTGGCACCTCGAGCTGCCCCCCGGAGGACACACGTTGGTACTTCTCATGTAGGAGTTGTCCCTGGTGATTTTGTCAGCCGGTCTCAGGGTATGCTAAGTGCTAAAGAGATTTCCACAGGGTGGACCTTGGAGCGGACTGAGAGGCCACTGAATCAGACTCAAGCCTCCACACTGAAGGACACTTTGGATGGTGGAGCAGGTCAAGCGATAGAGGACTTCCTTAGTGGCTCCAAATGACTTTAGTCTCCTGTTGTGCAGCCCCCGGTAGTGCCAAGCCCCATTATCTAGCAGTAAATGGTATAAGGCCTGTGCAGGTTCGCTAATCTTAGTATGCACATTCTGCACAAACTGCATGAAAAGGGACAAGGTGTTGGTTTCCTTTTCTGGTCAAAGTACTACTGACCAATCATGCTTAGGTTGTGTATTTATTAGGTAAATAGACCCTGCGCACAGTGATTTAGATGTTTATTGATTTCATTTTAGCATGTAATCTTTGTTGTATTTGTGGTCTGCCACTCTATCCTTGCCTATAAAGTCCCTTTTTGGACTGTAAACAATGTGCAAAGCATTTCAAAAGTGAATGTCTTGGCCTGAATGTCTGTTGGCTACACCAGAGCAACAGAAATATAGCCACCTACCCCCTGAGGCGTATCCGTCGTCATACCAAAAGCTGATGGTTTCCGAGATTGCCGTTTCAGCAGTGGCACAAATGTTCAGAAAATCAGTACATCAGTATACTGATGCATGTGCATGCTGTGTATGCCAGATCAGAGACAGTGTCTGAAGTGTCATGACACCTGTATGAGATGCCTGAGGTATGCAGACAGATGCACTGCCTGCAGCCAAGGCTACCGGTACGTAAGGACCGTCATATTGACATGTGTATTTTAATCTTTAATCTTTTGTTGTAATGTCATTGATTTTATTGTTTATAGTCTGGCAGGGATGACTTGTGTTCCTGAATGCACCAATGGAACCTTTTTCCATGTGGAAGAGATGACCTGCAGCCCATGCCATTCCTCCTGTAGGACCTGTACGGGTCAGTAGTGTGTTTTGCGGGGATACACTTTCTTCAGTGTCCTTCCAGAATCAGTAGAAATAAAACCTAGTCAAAAGACAAATGCTAAATAAAATGAAACAAGACCTGTGGCTGATAAAGTTCAAAGATTCAGCTATAGGTGTGAATAGATATTTACACGTCTTAACAGAAGCCCTGTTTTTTTGTCCCGGTGACATATTCATCTTCCATTGAGTTTAATATCTGTTTTTCGCAGGGCCTGATAAGGAGCAGTGTATCCAATGTGCCGAGGGCTTCCTGCAGCAGGAGTGGAGGTGTGTGCAGATCTGTACTCCTGGCTTTTACGCTGCAGAGGCAGCCGGAGTCCCTCACAAGATGTGTCACAGGTGGGTGATTCCTTCTAGTTCCTCCCCGTGTGTGACCGTGTGCATCCATGCGTCTGGGACTGAGTTTGTACATGTGTTCATCTGGATGCATGCTCAACGACCTCTTTTTGTTTTCTGTGACTCACACTTTCTTATAACAACTTTTTTATAGCATGTTCAATACTGCCATTGACTTCCTGCCTCTTCTTCACTCACAACTCTTAACCGGCCAGGTGATAACACAGCTGAAAACCGCAGCTTCTCTTCATCTCTGCACCCACGGACAATGGGGGGGCGGACGGAACACTTTGCACACTGTATTTGTTTTCCATGGTGAGTTTGGCTAACGACTAACAAAACTAATAGCTCTTGGCCCCTGCTCTGCGGCTCGCTTTCATTACTCCTTTTTTTGGACGGTGTGTTTGGCAAACTGCTAATAGCTAATCGGCTGGTTACTTCGGCGCCATCAAACTGTTGCTAATTGGTAAATCAGCTTGCTGAGTTCAACCTCGCGTTTTGGACATCACCGCTTCTTTTTTAGTTTGGATGAAGTCTGTTTGGCTGTTTTTCTTTTCATCGAGACCTGCACAATTTGGAGTTTACCTTTCTAGCTTCGAAATGTTTGAGCCGAAAATTAGGACAAGTTGCTATATTATTAGGCGCAACAGTTTAAATTAACAGAATAATCCCAAACTTTCTTCTATTAGAATAACATTTGGAATGTAGACGTTTATGGTGCAAATTATAAGGATCATACTTTACTTATCGACTAATCCCAAGTAAACTCTCTGCATCATAGTAAATGAACAAATTGTTTTCACTCATCCCTCTTTGTCCCCAAAGGTGTGAGGAAAGCTGTCTGGGCTGCAGTGGCCCCGGAAAAACTTGCACCAAATGCAAAGAGGGTTACAATCTTGTTGGGAGGACTTGTATTATCAAGGCCTCCTGCAATAATGGTGAGTTTTTATTTTATGTGGAGAACCTCCCCCATCATTCGTTTGATGCGTTTGTTGACTTCCTTAACAGCCAGACCCCTGTTTTGAGTTCTGATGACGAGCTGCTCATCTGTTTGAGCTGATTCTCCTCCCCGTGTGTCTGTCAGCTGATGAGGCGTTCTGTGAGATGGTGAAATCCAACCGTCTCTGTGAGAAGAGGCTTTACCGCCAGTTCTGCTGCCGCACCTGTCCGATGAACGGATGAGCAGCCAACTGTCCGTCGGTACCTCTTTGTCTTACTCTAAATCTGCCATAAAAGATACGGAAGTGTCATTGTTTTGTCAAATCAATTTTATCCCCAAACGTTCAATGTGTACAAATGTTCTGCTAAAAATGAATGGTATTGTAAATGTACAAAACAGCATTATAATGAATGGACTTTCCGTGTTGTTTACTGCTTTGACTGCTTTCAAAGATGGTAAAAAGAAATGGAGCTGGCACTGACAGTTTCTTTTTTCATGCTTAATATTTTCATTGTTATTAACAATATTCAGCTCAGTTAAAATGTAATAATAAAGCACACTGAGCTTTTCAAAACTGAACGTTCTGCCTCTTCTATAGACTCTCTGACCATTGCTTTATTAAATCACGATGCTTTTTTGTTTTTACTGGCCGACATGCTTCAATGTTCTGTACAATCACACTGCTCTTACCAGCATCATATCAATCAGCAGCCGGCAGCTGTTTTTATTTAAAAATAAGCCTTCGGTGTTGCTGAAAATGTTGTAATTAATGGGCCTTGCACATATTTGGGTGGCAGAAGTCTGGATGAGGCAAACCTCTTCACGAAGCGTTGGTACCAGCGTTATTTACCAGCACCACCATCACAATGCCAACGTAAAGTCACTCAGGAGCCTTTGTGTGGAGACAGGTTTAGGGACGGGACGGGACAAACACTGGACTTTCACCCAGGTGACTTATGCTTTGTGTGAAACCAAAAGCCAATGTAAAGTTATCTTAAATTACACATTTCCTAAGAAGTAACGTAACAAAGTTATTTTAACCCAAACTAATCTTTTTCAATTTCTCAGGCTATAAAAGAAGTTAAGCCACAAATGTACTTTTTAAAAACCAAACCATAATTTGGTTTTGAAAAATCTGCTATGTTTACATGTTTTAGGCACTCTCTACAAAGTCTCTCTAATGCTGGACGGAGACAGAGTACAAATGTCCTTCCATACATCGCCAAGAATGAATTTAGATTTGTCTTTTTTCTGATCAATCTGCTGGCTCTGTCACGCCCTAATTGTGTTCACCTGTTTTTCCCCTGTCTCCTCCCACACCAGGTGTTCCCTGTTTGTCAATTATCCCTTGGGCATATAACCTGTGTCTTCTCCCTGTTCTTGTTGCCAGTTCGTCTTGTGTGTTTCACCAGGTCTTACCAGCGTTGTATCCCCGTAGTTTCCAGTCGATTCTTGAGATTCCCTGTGTACTGACCCCTGCCTGCCTCCGACAACAACGACACTGCCTGCCACCTCTGAACCCCTGATCTCCCGTGCACCGAACTCCTGCCTGGCTCCGACAACGACACTGCTTGCCCGAATTCCTCATATCTACGTTTGGGTCTCTGTCTGAGTTGTGATAGTACGAACTGGCCATGACAGACCCAGCAGAACCTGACTCCCTCCGGAATGCCGTTGCTCTTCAGGATGCTGCTATCGGAAGGCACGAAGACATCCTACAACGGGTCATGGAGGGACTTCAAAGCCTCTCTGACCACCACGATCGGACATATCAATCCCTGATGGAGCAGTTTCGTGGGATGTCTATGGGACAGCAAACTACAGCGGCCCCTGCCCCAGACCAAGGTGGCCTCGCAGCCAGTGCGGCCTTGCCGGTAACCAACACGGCCCCTCGGGAACCCAACTTACCACCCCCTGAGCGCTATTCTGGAGACCCGAGAACCTGTTGTTCGTTCCTCTCCAAGTGTTCCCTGATGTCTGAGTTGTGATAGGCTGAGAACATCCAATGCTGTTGTCTCGACACTGCTGACATCTAGTGAAACAAAGACATAAGAGACGGCACAGATCATAGTTCAAACGTTTTACACACGTTGGTGGGATAAGACGAGGGTGGGATAAGACGAGGGTGGAATAATTGAGAATTAAGGCAATGAAGACTTGACTCAATCATAATAGAACATTAGAGCGAATAAAATGAGTCAAACATGTCTTTGTCCCTCTATCATTTTTATTCTGTATTTTATCAGACATCGTAATGTTTAAATCCACATCAACCATAGACTTGATATGTAATGTTGAGAATGACGAAAATATTACTATTGTGTTGGTAAACAGAGTAGCAAATTCCTGTCAAAAAGTAAAAGAATGATGTTTTGTGTTTAAGTCTAAACATTAACATCGTCTTACAATGCAGTATTCCATAATGTTACGTTACTTGACTTGTGGTGTTTATTACATATTTCACTCTTCCGGTCATCGAGCTAAACCAGCTAACTGCTCCTTTGACCACTCGCAGTTGCTAGGCAACATAAAACAAGCCACACACCCTGCTAGCGGTGCTGTGCCCGCCCACTCTACCTCTGATTGGCTCATACTCGTTGCCGTCGTTGTTTGGAGTGGTTAAATTAAGATTTGAGGGGATCGATTGGTTCGAGTTCAGGTGATCGACGAGAGAGTACGGCGGGTCAGAACTTTTCCTCCTGGGAAAAAGACACAAAACACTTCGGACAAACATGATGAAGAACAAGCAACGTTCAGGTCGGTACGTCGTAGTTAAAACGTTACAGGTGTAAACAACAGTTTCAACGATAAACGTAGACATATTGATTTCAGCGTTAGTTGGACGTTGTGTGCTTGACATATCTGACGTGGGAGTGATTTGAGTAACAGGGCGTCTTGTCCCTGCTCCTGGTTGTCCCTCTGTCCATCCTGTCTCATCAGAGCCTGTAGTGCCAGACGTCCACAAGACGATCAAAGCTGCGTTTGAAGCGTTTGACTATGAGTCAAACAACAGAGTGGATGTCAGGTGAGCTCTCGTCACAACTCAACTTCCAACACAGTGAATATGAAGAAAGCGTCCGCAATGTTACACTGAGCAGATTGGATGAAACAGGTCAAGTCTGTGTTTTCTAGAAATAACGATGACTTTGTTTCTCAGGGAGATCGGCACCATCATCTATTCCCTGGGATGCTTCCCCACTCAGGCAGACCTACATGATCTAATAGCCGAGGTAAGACCGCTCTTGTTTAAATGAATAATGTCTACTCCACCATATCTTTGTTTTTAAAAATGTTCTTTTTGTTTCAATGCGGCTCCATCTAACATTAGATTCTCCTGTTCAGGTTGAGGACCAAACTGGATACATCAATTTGGAAAAGTTCCTCCCAGCCATGACCAAAGTTCTGATGGAGCACAAGTAAGTGGTTCTATTATCTCTTATTTAAACTCGTTCCTGGTGCCAGCCTTCTGGTTCCATATATCAAACTGACTTAATTAAGATGCTGAATGCTGAGGTTGAGGAGAAGGGCCATGAGGATACAAATAGGTGCTTGTGTTGAAGCAAATTAATGCAGGAATGTTACAGCTGGAGCAAATGAATAACCTGACACTGTAACATTTTTGGAGTGATTTTATATATGGAAGATATAGTGAGGTAGTTATTGTTGTATTTTGCTAAATATATGTGTGATGTCAAATTCTAAAAAGGCCACCACAGTACAACCATTACTTAATCAGATGAGCGCAGTACAGTTCAGTCTGTGGTGTGAACTGGGCCTGGACCTTTCCGGTAGATTCTATGTGGATTCCATCACATTGCTCAGTGTTTTTAGGATGTCGTCCCATAAACACCATCTACTATGCTGCTGACACACTAACGGACAGACACATATAGCAATGACGTGTGTGTGTGTTTGTGTGTTAGGTTCCCTTCTGTCCCAGAGGACCTGCTGCTTCAGGCCTTTGAGGTGAGATAAACTGTCTCCTCATATTCTACCCTTCCATATCCCTGTGTTGTAGTACCAGTGACTGGTACTTGTGTTTCCAGGTCCTGGACAAGGAAAATAAAGGGTACCTGGAGCCTGAGCAGCTGGCAAAGTACATGACACAGGAAGGTAAAGCAGGAGCTTTCAGTTCTCACTTTGTGATGTTTCATGTGTGTTTTGAAATCAGTTTCTTTTTATTTTTTGTGCGTCTAACATTACTCGTTGTGATTAAACCAGGTGAGCTCTTCACTCAGGAGGAGATGGATGAGATGCTGACAGCACTCGCTGACCACGAGAACAACCGTGTCTATTACAAAGACTTGCTCAACCAGTGGACCATTGACCCTGACATGTAGACAGTGTGTGTGTGTGTGTGTGTGTGTGTGTGTTCATGTCTGCATTATTTTAAGCTTTAGTTCTGATAAATAAATGTTAGTATCTCAATCACGTTTCTCCATAAATATCTTTTATTTCACATGAAACATAATTTGTGCTCAATTTGGCATTTAGGAAAATGTATCAATGCAGAACTCGTTCATCGTCAAGTTTCATCCTTCCATCTATTTATATATTGTAGCCAAGCAAATTTTTCTTGAAGCGTAAGTGTGGGGGGAATGTCTTCCGCGGCACAGCAGGGTGGTAATGTTGTCAACCTGATCAGTGATTGTAGATTGAGTACTGTGACGTCATGAGAGGCTACACAGCTCTCAGCAGGACAGTTCTAGTGCGATGACACCAAGGTCAAATATAAACAAGGATTTTATTAAAGTTCTAACAGAAACAGCGGTCTAAATTCAAAAGTGTATCCAAGGCTCAGGTTGATCTTCAGCCATCAAACTTAAACAAAGCCTCTTCTTGGTGGTGAAATTGTTATCCCGATTCCCTCAGGTAAGTAAACAGTCGTACTACTACTACAGCGGCAGCCCGCAGCCAATCCAACAGTAAATTCTTCAAACGTCACGTAAGTATCTCCAATGTTCAGTATCTCCAGCCTTCCTCGTGGAAATCCTACTGGAGGGGTCTGGTCCTTGGCAGAGGGCCCAACCTGTGGCCTGTCTCTCCAACCCCACACACCTCCACCACTACGTCTCTAACCCTTAAAAAGCCCTTCAGGTTATCAGACCCTGATGGGTCTCAGGTGTGCGGCAATGTCGTGAATTGAGGGGTGGAGTTCCTGACTCCACCACCAGGTGGAGCCATAGCTGTTCATGGTTACAGCCATCGCATGGGAATGTAGCTTCCAGGATACAGTCAGTTTGAAGATAATAAAGATACTTTGAGAAAACCCCTTGATCATTCCTTTTTTAATTAAAGTTGAGTATGTAACTGCATATATGTACTGGAGCTGTAGGCCGAATGTTTTAGTGGAGAGCCTCTATTGTCCTCATTAAGGAAAATGCAGTATCATACAGTCATTGATGTAGCTTCACAGTAAATATAAAGATGTCTAACACACAGTTAGTGAAACCTGACACTCAAGGAGCAAAACAGAAGCCCAGACCTGGGGGGTATTCCAGAAAGGAGGTTTAACAAACTGAGTCTATTCCTGAACGCCGAGTTGACTTACTCTGAGACGGGAAACTCTGAGTATCCGGTTCCAGAACAGTCAAGTCAAGTCAAGTCATTTTATTTTGTATAGCCCAGAATCGCAAATTACAAATTTGCCTCAGAGGGCTTTACAGTCTGTACACATACGACATCCTCTGCCCCGAAACCCACCATCGGCACAGGAAAAACTCCCCAAAAAATGAAAAAACCCTTACAAGAGGGAAAAAAGGGAAGAAACCTTAGGGAGAACGTCAGAGGAGGGATCCCACTCCCGGGATGGACAGACTACAATGGATGCCATGTGTACAGAATGAACAATGTATAATACATGCAATTCCTATGACAGAAATGATTCAAGTAATTGTGAGTAGTAAGCCAGGCGCACAGCAGGACCACTGCAGAGGCAACCACCATCAGATAGAACCACCATCCACAGAATCCTGTGGGGAGGGAGAGCACAGAGATTTTAGGAGAGGGTAATGTTGGTTTATGAGTAAAGTAATATGATTAATATCTAAAATAATGATGATGATGATGATGATACAGCTGATCTGCATTAGTTCAATCAACTCTGAGTATGTTCACCTTGAGTTAAGCGCGTGCATGACGATTATAAAAAGCAACGGAGCCCCGATACCACGAGTCACCACGACAACAGAAAATAAAAGAGCAACACTTACACTTACAGAAACATTTTTATTTTATACCTTTTGAGGTCATTTAAAATGTGACGCTGCAGCCTACACCAACACTCATTAAAATACTAATTAAAAAACAACGAAACATTGAGTTCTGCTCAGCCAACAGAAAGAAGGCAGAGGCCCGAAAACATTAGGACATTTCGAAATGAGAATCGCTAAGTACTTTGTAGCTCTGCCATACTCTAATGAGAATCACAACAGTACATGCAAAAATACTGAAATTGTTACTTTACAGAATTGCTAGACGTCCAGATGTTGGGGTCAGAGGAAGAATTTTCATTCCAGAGCAAGAGACCCACATGGTGAACATGGTGATTGCCAATAATGCAATAAGACTGCGCGAAATACAGCAGCGCATAATTGACAATGACACCATCTTTCAAAATATACACAGTGTAAGCATTTCTGCACTAAGTCCTGTACTTGCGCGCCACAGAATAAGAATGAAGCAAATGTACAGAGTTCCTTTCGAGAGAAACACAGAACGTGTAAAGCAACAAATAGCCAATAATTACAACTGTAATCACTATACTACAGGAACTCTATGGCTGTTCTGAGTAATATGTGGCTTTGCAGGAAGCATTCTTTTCTCGTAAGCGACATGAAGGGGAAACGTTCCTTGAATTTTCCCTCGCTCTCATGAGCCTAATGGAAAGGGTGAAGCAGCGTGCACCAGCTGGAATGCTCAATGCAGACTGTCTATTGCGGGATCAGTTTGTTGAGCAGGTTTTAGACAGCACCCTGAGGTGAGAGCTAAAACAGTTTGTTTTCGTCATCAACCTGCAGCTACCTTGCTTGACGTCAGAGGGGAATCAATTCGGTGGGAGCGCGATGGTCTGCCCAGCGCCTTCAGAGGCCGTAGTAACTCAGTCCCTTCCATCAGTGGCATTCAGTATGGAGTTCAGGGTGCTCATTCTGTTGCATGTGTCCCTCCGTCCTCAGAAATGGTAGAGCTGAAGTAATTGTTGAGGCTGCAACAAGAGCAGCTTAACCAGTTAACCCAGACCCTCGCTCATATGCAGTGCCCTCATGCTGGTAGTCATTCAGCCCATCGTTGGCCCAAACTGTGTCACCGCTGTCAGAGACCAGGCCATTTTGCCAGAGACTGTGATGGTGTGCATAATTCCCGCCCCCAGTTCTCTTCACCAGATATCCGGTCGCCTGCTAGGCAAGCAGAACCCAACCCGGCTCCGGAAAACTAGCACCCACCAAACTGCAGAGCCACAGTTTGGGTGGGGCCCTTCATGGCTCACGCCCTGTGTCGGGTGGGTTAGTTCAAGGCCCCAGACTGGTGTCGTCCTGTTCCTATTTAGATGTCTAGTTTAGTTACATGTCCTCATGTCCCATGGGATGTCATGGGGCATGAGGTCCCATGACCAAACATGGCACCTCAAGGTGCCGTGTTTGATTGACACCGGCTCTATGGTTTCTACTATTACAGAGAGCTTCTTTCAAAATATTTCGAACCTTTGGGTCAGGAGCGGCTCAAAGCCTGTCGTTGGATACAGCTAAGGGCAGCTAATGGTTTGAGCATCCCTTACCTGGGCTATTTGGAGCTCGATGTTAAGTTGTACGGTAAACTAGTTTCACTGTGTGGTGTCTTGGTGGTAAAGGACCCCCCTGGTAATGCTTCTCTTCAGGCCCCTGGTGTGTTGGGAATGAATGTGATTCAGAAATGTTACCAAGAGCTCTTTGTGCAGCATGGTTTGTCCCTGTTTAATCTGCCCTCTGTCACACAGGCCCCACAACCTGTCACGCCGGCATTACAGAAGTGCCATCAGGCAGACCCCCCAGGAGCTGACTTGGATGGCAAAGGATAGAGGTAGGCGTGCCTGTCATATTTCAGGTGGTGTGATGCAGATAGTAGCAGCTACATGCTCAGGGCAGGGCACTGATAGCACAGTGTTGTTTGAGCCCCTTGATTCTGGTTTACCTGCAGGTTTGTTGGCTTCTCCATCTGTGGTGAGGGTAGTTAGAGGTACAGCATACATACCCATTGTGAATGTTGTCTCTGTAGAGGTACTGCTGTACCCACGCACTGTTCTTGGCACTTTACAACAAGTGAATGTTGTCAGCCTCCCTGCAGGAATCGCAGTCCCATCCACTGTAGCCACCGTAGCTTCTCACACCACCTTACCTGCAGTGCCGGACCAGATTGAGGGTTTAGATCTGTCTTCTTTCCCCCGAAGAGCAAGGTCAGGTGAGGTCTCTCCTTAGTAAGTACAGTCCTATTTTCTCTGCTCATGACGGCGATTTAGGCTGCACTAACCTCATCTCTCACAATATTCCTCTGTTAGACGAGATCCTCGTTACGCAGCGCTACAGGAGTGTTTCCCCTTCTGATTATGAGGCTGTCAAAGAACACATTAATCAGCTTCTTTCTGCACAGGTGATTAGAGAAGGTTGTAGCCCCTATCCCTCCCCCATTGTGCTTGTGAAGAAGAAGGAGGGAGCCTGCGTATGTGTGTCGATTACCGGCAGCTAAACAGCAAGACCAGGAAAGATGCGTTCCCGCTGCCACACATTGAGGAGTCGTTGGATTCCTTGACAGGTGCACGCTGGTTCTCTACCATGGACCTGGCCAGTGGGTACAATCAGGTTGAGGTCACGGAGAAGGACCGGCCTAAGACGGCATTCTGTACACCATTCGGCCTGTTTGAGTGGAACCGTATGCCGTTCGGACTCTGAAACGCACCTGGCCCTTTTCAAAGATTAATGCAGAGGATCTTTGGTGATGAACAAGGTCTGTCACCTTGATGACATTGTCGTGTTCTCTTCTACTGTAGAGCAGCATCTTCAGCGGCTTGACGTGGTACTATCTCGGCTGCAACAGGAGAGACTCAAGGCCAAGCTCTCCAAATGCACCTTTAGTTTATCGTCGGGACAATGATACAAAGAGGGGGGGTAGATTGTAGCAGGATGACTGCTCTTTGTCCATGCGCGGTCTTGTCCCTTTCATTGTCTGCCATACAAGAAGGGATCGGTAGATCTGCTCTCTCTCTCTCTCTGGCGACGGGGGGCATACCTTTCCTCTTCCGGGTTGCCTGGCTGCAGGTTTTGCAGACGCTCAGCACTCTGGTGTTGCGCAAAATTGAGTTCCGCCGTGCAGGTACGTTATAATTAATTGCATGCATCATGTACAGATGAAACAGTTGTGCAAATTGCCATTTGAAAAAAATTCAGAGAGTGAAAAACCTGCGTCATGAATATGTTCAGGTAAGTATAGAAATGTACACTTTTGGTGGGTTTTTCACTGGGTGTGTTCAATGTGGATACAGTACAGTTAGAGATGTTTTTTTGTTCAAACAAATTACTACAGTATTGACTGTATATGTAAAGTGCAAAGGCACTTTACACAAAACCTACATGTACATTGATACATCAAAAGACCTATATGTATTACAGTAGGCCTACTGTAAACTACAATGTGCTATGTTCTGTTTTTGGTCTTTCATTTTGCAAAAGATTTGAGGTGTTCTGCTACTTGTGTGTCTAGTTGTGTGAATCGTGTGTTGTGTTTTGACAACTTGAGCCCTGTTTTCAAAATTGTGCTTAAGCAATTGGAAAAAGAGGGACTAAAATAGCTTGTGCTTTCTAGAGAACAACATTCCTTTTGTAGATCATGACATTGGCCGTCTGAGGTCGTTGTCCTAAAAATAACATGTTGCCGCCTTTCCAGAGAGTTTCACAGGTCTGATTAACTGTCACAGTTTTGTCAGTGTGGAACACTGACGCATGCTCAAAAGATTCTGAGGCACGTCGATGTGTGCAATGCTAAAACGTCCTAGGGACTTTCTTACATTTGAGATTGTGGGAAATTCCAGTTGACTAAGGTTCAAGCGAAAACATCCAACTATTTAAACCACCGCACCTCTCGTCTACAATGTATGTCATGAACAGTAGGCAACTTTGGGTATTCATCATGTTCATCCTCTCCCATTAAACACAAAGAACCGCTAGGGCAGCGGGATTGTTTTTTCTTTACAGATATTTGGTCATAACCTAAAAAATCAACAGGGCCAAAAAATACATGTTGACCAGGTCACTGAGCCGTAACATTTCCTTCTGAGGCAGAGAGATCACAGCGTAGCGCTGATTGTCCTCTGGAAAACAACACATGCCAACATTGACGGATCACGTTCATCCCTAATAACCCTGGCCAGTCTGTGGGGCAATGATCTTTTACAATAATTACCCCGCAACCTTTTATGTCCGCCCTACCAATCTTTAGGTCCAGCTGAGCATAGCCTAGGTAGGGATTAAAGCGTTCATTAACAGTACCATACAGTCAGAAAGGAGGAGGCGTCGCTTAAGCGAATGCCATGACCCCCAAAGTGAAGAGCGAAGAAGCTTTGAGTGAGCATCGTCACTTGCGAACCTATGTCTAATGGGCAGGGGACCATAATGCCTTCCATTTCTACTTCAACCATGGGACTGTCTCCAGATAACTGAGCCTGTTCAATGTGGGTGTGACTTTTTCCAGCTGGGTGGCTCTCCAGACTGCATTTCTAGTTTAAAGGCTGATGGCTTTCACTGTCTTGCACTACAATGGTGAGGACTGTGCCCTGTTTAGTTCCTTCTGAAGTTGACATACATGTGTGTTTCTAATTGCAGCCGTCCCAGGGTGTCCAACCCAAAAACAAAATCAGTAGGATTCATCCTCTTGGAACCAAGACAGTCTGTGAGGAATGACTTAGTTTCATGCAATGGTTATTGAGACAGTTTGGTAGAGATTGACGGAGAGACATTACCGTTCAGGCACATTTGCCTAATTGTGAACAAACATGAGCCGGGTTGATCATTACCATGTCACTGGAAAGGTTTGCATATTGGCAGGAGTCTTCGGTAAGAACTTTTAAAAAACTAAGCTTCTTCAGCCAGCGATTGAACTGTTATTTCTGTAGATATGATATCTTATTTCAAGCAAAGTCGCAACTAATGCAGACTTACGGGAAGTGAAAAGGGCTCAACATTTACGAGACAGCCCACAATTTACATGGGCAGAGCAAGCTATGTTGAAAACAAGCAGTTCATTAGTGAACACACAGGTTTGCATGGCATGTTGTTTTATTATCAAATGCACATTTCCTCTCTAACAATACTGTTAAAGTACAAAGACGTTATTTACATTTGTGGTCACCATTCATAAACAAGTATGCGTACAAATACATAAGGCAAGACACTCATTCACCACATCTAATAGAAATAACTCCTTAATTGTATCTAAATGTTAACATAAGTATCGTATAAATATACATATTTTAACTTTATACATGATTTATGATAATGACTGAGTGAGAATGACCCTTCAATCGACTCTGAGTATGTTCACCTTGAGTTAAGCGCGTGCATGACGATTATAAAAAGCCATCATCAATGGAGCCCCGATACCACGAGTCACCATGACAACAGAAAATAAAAGAGCAACACTTACACTTACAGAAACATTTTTATTTTATACCTTTCGAGGTCATTTAAAATGTGACGCTGCAGCCTACACCAACACTCATTAAAATACTACGAATGTTACAACGAAACATTGAGTTCTGCTCAGCCAACAGAAAGAAGGCAGAGGCCCGAAAAACATTAGGACATTTCGAAATGAGAATCGCTAAGTACTTTGTAGCTCTGCCATACTCTAATGAGAATCACAACAGTACCATACATGCAAAAATACTGAAATTGTTACTTTACAGAATTGCTAGACGTCCAGATGTTGGGGTCAGAGGAAGAATGTTCACTCCAGAGCAAGAGACCCCTATAGTGAACATGGTGATTGCCAATAATGCAATAAGACTGCGCGCAATACAGCAGCGCATAATTGACAATGACACCATCTTTCAAAATATACACAGTGTAAGCATTTCTGCACTAAGTCCTGTACTTGCGCGCCACAGAATAAGAATGAAGCAAATTTACAGAGTTCCTTTCGAGAGAAACACAGAACGTGTAAAGCAACAAATAGCCAATAGTTACAAAAAACGTGCTTAAGCAATCAGAAAAAACTGTAATCACTATACAGGAACTCTATGGCTGTTCTGAGTAATATGTGGCTTTTCAGGAAGCATTCTTTTCTCGTAAGCGACATGAAGGGGAAACGTTACTTGAATTTTCCCTCGCTCTCATGAGCCTAATGGAAAGGGTGAAGCAGCGTGCACCAGCTGGAATGCTCAATGAAGACTGTTGCGGGATCAGTTTGTTGAGCAGGTTTTAGACAGCACCCTGAGGCGAGAGCTTAAACAGTTTGTTCGTCATCAACCTGCAGCTACCTTGCTCGACGTCAGAGGGGAATCAATTCGGTGGGAGCGCGATGGTCTGCCCA
The DNA here is from genome assembly GCF_964276395.1 of Gasterosteus aculeatus. Lineage (NCBI taxonomy): Eukaryota > Metazoa > Chordata > Actinopteri > Perciformes > Gasterosteidae > Gasterosteus > Gasterosteus aculeatus. Next base: position 4,964,023 of record NC_135700.1, read on the forward strand.
GCGCCTTCAGAGGCCGTAGTAACTCAGTCCCTTCCATCAGTGGCATTCAGTATGGAGTTCAGGGTGCTCATTCTGTTGCATGTGTCCCTCCGTCCTCAGAAATGGTAGAGCTGAAGTAATTGTTGAGGCTATATTTTAACTTTATGCATGATTTATGATAATCACTGAGTGAGAATGACCTTCCACTGCACAAAGCATCCTGTCCACATTAACAGGGCGGTTTATGTGCTCAGGGCTGCATGTGGTGCAGTTGTAAGTTGACATAGATGGACCAGTTCTCCATCTGGGAGTTCAACCACTTGGGGGGGTCATCGTCCTCCATCTGCTCCTCAGCCTCCTCACCTCACTTGATCCATCCTCTCCATCTGAGCTTCTCCTCTCTGTGTGGCACTCGTGACACACCTGCTGGGCCTCCTCCGTCGTCCTGGTCGAGGAGTTCGAGTGGCACAAGATGCAGATCCTCCAGCACTTAGTCGGGTGGATGTGTTGGATTACCGCTCGGGTCTTGGAGCATGCGCCGCAGACCAGGAAGCCACATTTCCGGCAGTGGTGTCGACGCTGGGTCACGGAGAACCTGCCGAAGCAGCGCATGCAGATCGCGGAGGCAGAGTTGGGGATACAGGTGTTGGCAAAGTGGGAGCTGGTCCGGCAGCCCCTGTTCTGCAGCAGAATGGACCGGCAGTCCTCGATTTGCTGGATCCAGGCCCGCTTCTCCTCCTGGGAGGCGGCTGCCACGTAGAAGGACTTGCGTGGCGTACGGATCAGCCACTGGTTCTTTATTGATAATTCGTTCTCTAGGTCCTCAAGCTGGCTGTCCTCTGAAAATAAAAAAATGTTATGTCACATGTAATATATATGGAGCCATATAGCAAAAAATCAAATTGAAATGGATTTAAGAGGAAAGTCACTTTTAGAAAAACCATGGTAAAAAACTAAAAACCCTGAAATATGATTTTATTTCAGTTCCAACTCAAAATGTAATGCAATACAGCCCCATGTAACCATTTAGCATATCTTACATTTATTACAAAAAAGAATATAATTGAACATACTTTATCATCAAGATGTTTTAACATTATTGCGTGCAGTTTATTTTATGTTGAAAAATATAGTAAAAAATCACATCAAATGCACGTTAACAGCTAAACTATATTTGAACAGTGAGTTGCAACGGTTACATCATGTGTTCCAAATAACCAGTTTGGCAAGACTTTTGTGAGTATTCTGCAGTTTTGTGGCTCACCCAGGGGGATGATCACCTGCTTCCTGTGCCAACAAAAGATGATGCTGCCGTACACCAGCAGGTCGTTGAACAGGAAGAACCTTCTGGGCTGTGGCCCCTTGCGGGTCATCTTCACCAGCTGACCCTCTCCCAGCAGAAACCGACCCGGTTCGTACAGCGGCTTCCCCGACGGCCCGAACGAGTTCTCCACGGCGCGGATCCGCTCGCGGTTGTCCTGCGTAAACAAGAACCATTTCCCATCCGTATCCATTTGTGTTCAGGTGACAAGTCAGCACGAGCCGTTCGTTAGTGCGTTGTTGTTGTTGTTGTTGTTTTTGTTGTTGCGCATGAAGTCCCGCTGCTGAGACGCTGTCCTGGGATCGTGCAGGCTGCGGCGCACGGGCGCTTCTTTTATGTGCTGGTGACGTGGGAGTCGCCCAAGGGAGTTGGAGCTTTAGACAAACCCATGTGAGCAGAGAAGGCGTCACCAATCTATTTCCCTCCCAGGAAAGTTATTCATGGAAATATCCACCTCAGGTTTTCAACTATCACCAACCTTTATTTATAGTTTTATTCATAATAGTTGTATTAAATATAGAAATGACAGAGGTTACACATTGATAAATAATAACCGTTTGGTGGCCACAACATACAGTATATCATTATATTGTTATGCGGCAAACAAAATTGAAAAGTCAATAAAATTTCATAGGATAGAATAAGTATGTCATAGAACAGCGTGCTCTTCAGTGTTTCCCTAGGTTTACACCTTCAGGGGGACATTTTCTTCAGTGTGGAACTGCCGTGGTGGAAAAATAACAAATTAAATACATTGCATTGGAGACTAGAAAGTTGCACTCGGCTTCTTCTTAAACATAGAAGACAGTGTGCGATAGTCAGGGGCAAAGGCTAATAGTAAAACATGTTTAGTGGCCACAAAATATATTTGGAAGACTCATGATAAGAGGAATCTGAAATCGTATAGTGGTTTTAACAAAGCGACAAACTGCTTTCCCTTTTTTAAAATTTTGACTATTAAAGTCCCATTTTGTTTCCAAGTCTGCGTTTGAGTCTTGCCTCCACCTACCCATTGCGTGACAGAATGACGCGACCACGTGAGGACTCAACAGATCCTTTGCCAGATTACAGACTCGATTACCAGGACGTGAGGAGTCCATTTTGGCAACGCAAGACTAACCTCATTTTTGGACCCAGGAGCTATCAAAGAGCTTGTCTCGAGCTCCGGGACCTCCTCAACCCCAAGAGAAGGAGCCCTGGCAAGAGGCAGTAGCATATTCCCGTTCCCACTGGGCCGCAGCGATCTCCCGGTCCCGCTGGGCCGCAGCGCACTGCCTTCCGCGCTGGGCTGCAGCAACCTCCCGATCCAGTCCCCCGACTCGTGCCCCCGACGCCAGTCCCAGCTCCACCACATGCATAAAACAAAACAAAAAATGTAAACACTGAATAAGCCTTAGGATTTCTTCAAATTGTTTATTTAAAATATGTCTTTAGATATCTTCGTATATATATATATATATTCTGTGTTTTTTTATTGAAAATTATCTGCATTTAAACTTGAAACACAAAGACACTTTTTAACCCTTTCTAAAAAGAAAAAACAGACTGACTTCATGGCACAGAGTCAGTCAGTGGGGGACCGGCCTCTGTTGATGAGCGACGGGAAGAAACTGTGGCGGGAGGTCTTAGTCCTGATGGACCTCAGCCTCCTTCCAGATGGGAGGGGCACAAACAGTTTTTGTCCGAGCTGAGAGGGGTCGGCTACGATCTTTTTAGCTCGCTTCAGGTAAAGGGACGGCAGATTGCAGCCAATCACCCTCTCTGCAGAGAGAATTACACGCTGCAGTCTGCCCTTGTCCTTGGCTGTGGCTGCAGCGTACCAGACGGTGATGGAGGAGCAGAGGATGGACTCGATGATGGCTGTGTAGAAGTGGACCATCATCGTCTTTGGCAGGTTGAATTTCTTCAGCTGCCTCAGGAAGAACAACCTCTGCTGAGCCTTCTTGGTAATGGAGCTGATGTTCAGGTCCTGGGTGATGATGGAGCCCAGGAAACGGAAGGAATCCACAGTGGTGACAGGGGAGTTACACAGGGTGATGGGGGAGGGTGGGACTCTGTTCCTCCTGAAATCCACAACCATCTCCACTGTCTTCAGAGCGTTAAGCTCCAGGTTGTTCTGGCTGCACCACGACACCAGATGGTCAGACTCCCACCTGTAGGCAGACTCTGTCAGGGGTGAGGGTGGAAGGCAGGACTCAGACGCAGACTTGCGGGAAACAAAAGACTTTAATAGTCAAAAGGGTCAAAAACACAGGAACCGGGAGGAAAACCAGCAGGCAACATGTGAGACGAAAGACAATGACGCGACAAGTGACACAGGAGACACACTGCTTAAATACACAAGGGAGGTGCAGGTGATTGGACACAGGTGGAAACTATTAGAGGAACACAGGGGATGACGAGACAAGGCAGGAAGTGAAGTTACCCGGGGACACGAGTGGCAGAAAACTACAAAATAAGACAGGAAGTGAACCACACCGTGACAGACTCGTCCCCACCAGAGATCAGTCCAATGAGGGTGGTGTCATCTGCAAACTTCAGGAGCTTGACGGACTGGTGACTGGAGGTGCAGCTGTTGGTGTACAGGGAGAAGAGCAGAGGGGAAAGAACGCAGCCTTGGGGGGAACCGGTGCTGATGGTCCGGGAGGCTGAGACATGTTTCCCCAGCTTCACATGCTGCTTCCTGTCGGACATCCATACCCACGCTCCTCCAGCACCACAAACACTCCCAGAACGGGAGTCAAACCTGACATGTTGGATATAAAGAAGGAAACTCTACATTTACTGGCTTTTGCTTCTGGTTCCAACTGTTAGCAGGAAGTCAAAACAAGGAACAAATAGGTTAAAGTGAGACCGCGATTTCACTACTTGGCGCAGTGTACGAGGCGTACTTCCCAGTGGTGTAGTCTTCCCCCGTGTTCTTAGTCATTACCTTACTGGAGTCAGCTTGTGTTGCTTTAGAATGAAATTAAATGCGTCCGGTAGTAAGCAAGGCTCGCTAACTAGCATTAGTTTTGGTTAAGCGCATGCTTAAAGCGATGGCACGCGATTGACTGGTACTGCCTTCAGACGGGGTGAACTTATGAATTAGAACGTTCTGTCACAACAATGTTGTTGTGGTATTGTTCAATGTTACCTATAACAGTTGATTGACCTGTAGGTTAAACTAATAGAAAGCCCTAGGTTGGTAGGCTGGGGACCAACAGGATGAGGGAGTGTGGGGTGTGGGGGTAGGTTACGGAGTGAGCGGGGAAATAAAGATACAGCCGCGACTACCGTCAACCGTAGTTCACAGTCTGTCTTACACGCATTATTAAGCAAACTTGACATCGCGTCAGAAGTGCTGTGTAGCTAAAGCAGGATATGTAAAAGTTGTACTACAGTACTTGGAAGTTTGTTAATTTGTTGAAGTGTTTTCCTATTTGCCGTTTGTCAGGGTTTTTGGACTGAATTACCCTGAAGGACCATGTGGGGTGCTCAGTGATCCAGTTTATGTCTGTCACCTGTCACATGTGTGTGTGGTCTTGATTGTTCTCATTGCGTTCACCTGTGCCTTGTTTTCTAGCCTTTAAAAGGCCAACTGAGTTTCTTTGTGTTTGCCGAGTCTTGGAGCTTGCCACCTAGAGCTGAGCCACGTGAGATTCTTGATGCCATACCTCTGTTAATCCTTTTTGGTTTTTAAGATATTTTGTTGCCTCTTTTTTTGGGACACCCTTAGTTATCTTGTTAAATGTCCAGACCTTGTTTTTAGTAGTGATGGCAAAGTGAAGCTTTCTGAACCGGTGAAGCTTTCCAGCCAATTGTATCGGAAAAAGGTTCATTCATTCAACGCATCGCAAACTCTATGATGACCTCTGCTGTTGAAAACACTTAGTGCAAATGTTTCAAATAGCCTACCAGTATATTTTGGCCCAATCTCTGATTATAAAAAGTTGAACCAATAAATCAACTAATAAATACACGGATTCCTATATGAATAAAACTATTGTTTTTCAGGTTTGAATTGTGTCCTTGCTTGTGTATTTCAATTCTCTGTACATTGGAAAGAAGTGGAACAAACACTTATCTATGTCTTTCTGCACCTTTGTGCATGTATGTTTGTGATCATACTAGCAGAAGAATTAATAGAAGATATATATATATATATGACTTATATGTGGGCAATATAATTTAAAATACCAGCAAGCGCTTCCTATTGCATGTGTAGTTCATGGCAGTCATAGGGACTTATGTGAATTGTTTGAATGTGGGAAGTGATTTGCAGAGGAAAGGTCAATGGGGCAGTGGTTGTGCTTTTGGACAGGTTTCTTATGACATGATATTGAGGTGCTTGTGGACACATGGGATGGGGCATGAAATTATTATTTATTTTTATTGAGAACAATTTTCTCCACAGTATTGGGGTTGAGTCGGTTTCTACTGTTTCCCCAGCTTTAGAAAAAACGCGCTCACACGGCACGATGAGGCAAGAATGCTCATAAGATTACGTGCTAATACAAATAGATGTGGGTACACATGTTTGTGTTTGACCCAATATTTTAGCGGGTCTTCACTCCGTGGAATGTTTGGTTCAGCCAAATATCGGGTGGTCTCCACAATAAAAATAAACATCCATAATTACACAATACAAATGACAGACTTTGCCTGCCTATTGCCAACCTTGTTAGAGGAAATCAAATTGAAGTGCTCCCACATCTCGGAGCGACCTCTCTTTGCCACAGGTTCCATTGTAAATTTGCTCTTTGCTACTACTACTACAACAACACTGACAAGCCCGAACCCTGTTTCGAGCCGATTTGAATCGAAGCGGTCACATGACTGTGCGCCGGAACGAAGCTTCAGACGTCACTGATCACGTGATCAGCAGCAAACGAACCGAGCACCGATACATTTGCTTCGCCTTGCACTGGTTCATATTTCGACACAAGCTTCGAAGCAGGAGGGTCGGAGGTAACAACACTAGTTTTTAGTTGTCTAGGAATATTTTTGAATTACTGTCAAGCCTATGGAAATATCTGCTTATTGCAAGTAAAGAAACCTTTTTTGACTCACTAAAAAACGACTTGTCCCTCTCTGTCTCTGTACTTGAGTCACCACCACTCGTAGCACAGTGGTAGGCAATCCGCCTGCTGCACGGAGACCCAGGTTCGGATCCCGACGATCCTGACACCGTTGTGCTTTATGATTTGTTGAAGTGTTTTCCTATTTGCTGATTGGGCGACAGTGGCGCATGGTGTAGAGAAGGTGCGCTGGGAAGTGCAAGGTTGGTGGTTCAAACCCCGGTTGCTCCATGTCCTGTGTCGAAATGTCCCTGAGCAAGACAGTTAACCCCTAATTGCTCCCCGGACTAAGATGTAAAAAGCCATGGGTTAAAAATGCAATGTAAGTTGCTTTGGATAAAAGCGTTAGCTAAATGACATACTACTGTAGGGATGTAGGTAAAAGTTTGGTGAAGTTAGATGAGTGATAACGAGCAGGACCGGCAAGCAGCTAACCATGGCATGGCGGCTAACACTCCCAGCGCTACGTTTAACATCCAGCCGCCGGCAGGGGCGGACTTACCATTAGGCGAAACTAGGCGGTTGCCTAGGGCCCCAAGGTCCTGAGGGGCCCCGTAAAATTCCTCATACACTTATGGTTGATAAAGTTATTACTTATTCGCGCATATTAATTATATTTATGATTAAAATTCTCTCGCTAAAATGCCAACGGAATGCGTATCGTATTATGTGTGTGTCGGGGCCCCCCTTCAGTGTCCACTACATTGGATCAGTCCATCTTTGCTGCGCATCCAAGAAACCGCCAAAACGAAAACCTAACGGCGCTAAATGGCGAAAGACAGTAAGAGGACAGTATCACATGGATGAAGCGAAGCGACCCCGAAAAGAGGAGGAAGAAGGAAGAAAAACAAACATTTACGTCAAAGTTGCAGAAAGTGTCTGCAAAAAAAAAGTTTCTTCACCGCTCCTGCGGCAGCGGCCAGCAGCAGCAACCCACAACCTGCTCAACCGACACGGACACCTGAGGAGGATGAACCAAAATCTTCTCATTTCAGAGGGCCCCATGCCTGCCTTTGCCTTGGGCCCCAAATTTCTTAAATCCGCCACTGGACGCTGGAGCCCTTTTCCTAGCCGAACGACTGGAGGAAATGGATTCGGAGATTTGAGAGATTCCATCAGGCAAGTAACCAGAGGTTACAAGCTCCGAAGTCAACCAGGTGAATACCTTAATATACTGCATGGGAGATGACGCAGATGATGTCTTGAGAGGCTTAGTACTAAGTGAACCAGCATGTACACACAGCCGTGGGTGACGGATTTGAGTCTTTCTTCATTGTTAGAAAGAATATCGTACACGTGTAACCTGGAAAAAGCCATTAACATGGAGAGGAGATAAAAAAGCAACAAAACACTGAGGAGTGATGCCAGTAGTGTAGTGCAGATGGACACTGTGGACAGTGTTTGAAGGCAGAAAGCAAAGAGAGAAGGCCAAGTTCAAAAAAATACAAAAGTGATTGAGCAAAGCCACACTTCACCAGCCAGAAAACGCAGACGGTATTGAAACAGATGAGGAGGAGTTTCTTCCTGGGTTCTGTGACGTCCGACAAAGCTGCATAGGGATAATGGACACCACAATCAGTTTCAAACTCGACACCTGATATGAACAGCATATTTTCTTTTCCACAGCAGCCTGTTCTCCAGAAAGCAGAGAAAGTCAAGGAAGAGCTCTAGCGAATGGACGAGCCAACAGACTGGTGTGCCGGTTCGGCGGTCGTACCAAAGAAAAACAGTCCACGCCTGAGACTGTGTGTGCACTATACTGGCTTGAATGAGTTGAGTGAAAAGTACATTCTGCCGTCTGTAGATCAGTCCCTCGGAATGCTTGCCGGAGCAAAAGTGTTCAGTAAATTGGATGCTAGCATAGGGTTCTGGCATATTCCCTTAGCCGAAGAGTCAGTCATGTACACCACATTCATAACACCCATCGGGCGGTTCCACTTTAACCGCCTTCCCTTCGGCATCAACTCAGCACCCGAATGCTTTTCAGTGCATAATGGCCGACGTCATAGAGGGGTTGGAGGGTGTGGTCTGCCACATGAATGACTTACTAGTGTTGGGGGCGGGACCAAGACCAGCACGACACTTGAATCCATGTTGTGCTGCAAAGAGTGTAGAAAGCAGGCATCTGCGGAAATTCATTCCTTGGCTGACTGAAAAAGACAAAGCACTCCGGGACCTCCTCTCAAAAATGAACTGCTGAGTGTGGGACACGGACCAGGTAATGGCGCTTAAGGAGCTGAAGGAGGCACGTGCTTCTCCAGTGCTGGCCATGCATGAGCCAAACAGACACTAAAGTATCTGCCGAGGCCTCTTCGTATGGCTTGGGAGGCTTTATTCTCCAGAAGGTGGATGGTGAATGGTGTCCTGTGGTTTATGTATCGCGATCAGTCTCTCCAACTGAACAACGCTATGCACAAGTTGCAAAGGAGGCTCTGGGCCTCACATGGGCTTGTGAACGGTTCCGGGATTTCCTCCTGGGAAAGCATTTCATCCTGGTGATCGACCATGAACCTCTTCTCAGCCTACTTGGAGCCCAAGCACTCGATCTTCTGCCGCCAAGAATTCAGCGCTATACAATCACACTGTATGTGCCAGAGAAGTCACTCTGGACAGCAGACACACTGTCACGCTCGCCTGTGAAAGGGAGCATGTCCTCAGATGAAAACAAACTGATGGAGAGCACAAAACAAACTGATGGAGAGCACAAACATATATGTGGACTGTATCATTGAAAATCTGCCTGCCAGTCCCTCATACATACAGAAAATCTGCAAGAGCAGCTCAAAACTGACAGTGTCTGCTCACGGGTCATGATGCTGTGCAGAGAAGGATGGCACCAGCAGCTTGAGGGTCCCGCAAAGTAACTGCGAAGATGAATGGGCGGTCGAGGCAGTGAAAAACCTTCTGAAGAAGGCAGATGACCCCTACCTGGCTCTACTCGCTTATAGAGACACTCCTTTTCAGAATGGGTACAGCCCGGGTCAGCTTCTCATGGGCCGACGGTTACGCAGAACGGTGCCATCTGTTCCCTCTCATCTGGGGCCTCATTTATAAACGTTGCGTACGCACAAAAAAAGTCGTACGCTGCTCTCTTGACAGAAAAATGTGCGGTCCTTCACGCAAGCTCGGACCCATGCGTACGCACAAAATTGGGGGAAATGAGAACCGTCGGCGAATGCAAGAAACACGCAAACGTGTGTGTAAAACTAGACTCTTGTGTAAGTGAAATGCCAATACTGCCTCTCATGAATAACACAAACACCCGTTTGATCGATCTGCAGCGTAAAACAAACAGAAATACAAATTAACACATTTTCAAAAAGAAAAGTGAAATATGTTCTGCAATGATATTGCATCCTCAAAACACAGCTGTTGCTTGTGAGATACAATCAAATGGACGGTAATAAAATGCCATGATGCCATCACAATGCGCGCCAGTCTCTCATCAAGAGGGGACAGCTCCGGTGTTCCCTTTCCCCACCCGTGGCAGACACACTTTGGCGATGGCGCGCTAAACGTTTTTCGCATCTACTTTGATGTCAGACCTTTTTTTCTTTATTTCGGCCACGGCCCGAGGTTGTGAGGCTGCAGCGTTGCTCTGAAACCTTTTGCCAGCCACTCAAGTGCCTTTTTGGTTAGTAAGACCCTAACTGTGCCCTTCATAAAGCATTTTACTTCTCCTTTCCACCTCGCCAATGATCATTTCGACTTCACACTGGGTGAAGTTACGTTTCTTCGTTTTCCTCTCAGTGTTTGTCATGATTTCGCAATCGATGAATATTGATTTGTGGGCTTTCCACAGACTATATATGGGCAACTATGGGCGTGATATGAAGCCGCAAAAGCTGCGGAGCATTTAGAAGTGATAGTGATTTAATCCGTACGCCACTTCTCCTACGCAAGGTTTTATAAATGAGGCCCCTGGACCCTACACTGCCTGACAGCCGCACACTGGCTCAGAAGGAAAAGGAGAAGAGGATGATGTCAGATGCTGTACACTACAACAGGCGTCACCGTGCATAAATGCACAGTGTCTTGTTACCAGGAGAACCTGTATGGGTCACCGACGCTAAGACGTCTGGAACTGTCATCCAGAACCACACCCCAGAGGCTTTAATTTTGAAGTAATACATCAGAATGTCCTGATTATGTCATGCTGTCAGTCCCGCAGCTCCACCTGTGTTAGCTTTGCCTGTATTTTCCCGTCTCTGCAAGGAGCTGTGGTCTCCCCCTGTTCATTCCTGAAGGGTGTGGCTGGAACAGCGGACGGCATTCAGCCATCAGGGGACTCTCATATCATCCCGGGTCTTCCTGCCATTCAGCGCCAGATCGTTCCAACGTCAGAGTGGTAAACTACTTTTTCAGGCCATCTGGCTGCTCGCTGTGGATTAGACGCTGTCTTTGTTTCGGAAATATACTAGAATTTGGCTCCCAAATTACATTTTGACAGGATTTAATTTTGAAATGCTACATCCGAATGTCCTGATTATCCAAAACTAATATAAATTGAACAAAAGTTGGCTCATGAATGAGATTTTAAAGGAAGTTGGCTCATGTATAACATTGTTTGAAATGCTACATAAGAATAGGTATTTCTTGATATTTTCTGGTCTGTCTGAATGAATTATTTCTATATGTATTTGAATAATTACACAATTGACATAACATTATCATTTATAGACTATATATCTAGTTCTTAGATAGATAGATAGATAGATAGATAGATAGGTACTTTATTGATCCCTCAAGAGGGAAATGTTGGTATCACAGCAGCATGTACAGGGAAGAAAATAGAATAAAAAGATACACATTATATACAATATAATAAGATAGAAATATTAAATTATTATATTAAATTAAATAAACTAAAACTGAAACAAAAGAATAACCTTCCAAAAGAGACAATAATAATAATTTGTAAAAGGAGAAGAGGAAGATGAAGAGCAGCAACATCACAGCAGTACAGGGTTATTATTGTCATTATTTAGCCTGGGATGATTTATTGTAAAGTGTTTGCACTGGGCAGGAATGATCTCCTGTATCAGTCCTTGTGACAGCGGAGCTGAAGGAGTCTGTTGGAGAACGTGCTCCGCTGTCCCTGTAGCAGGTGGTGAAGGGGGTGGTCAGGATTATCCAATATGGATAACAGTTTCTTCAGTGACCTCCCCTCCAACACCTTTTCCAAGCTGTCCTGTTTGCAGCCAATGATGGAGCCGGCCTTCTTAACAAGTTTGTTAAGTCTGTTGGTGTCACTGGCTCAAATGCTGCTCCCCCAGCAGACCACGGCCAAGTACAAAGCACTGGCCACAACATCTTCAACATCTTGCTGCACACATGGAAGGATCGAAGCTTCCTCAGGAAAAAGAGTCGACTCATTCCCTTCCTGTAGACGGCGTTGATGTTGGTCTTCCAGTTCAGTCTGTTGTCGATGGAGACACCCAGGTACTTGTAGTCCTCGACCATGGCCACCTCCTCTCCCAGAACCCTCAGAGGTAGCGGAGCCGTTGTCTTCCTCTCTGCTCCTCTTAAACAACATGATATGTGATATTCAGGGGCAAACGCTAATAGTAACAAAATGTTTAGTGGCGACAAAATATATTTGGAAGACCAATGAGAAGATTTTTTTTTAAAAGAGTGGGATCTGAAATCGTTTTAACGAAGCGACAAATGGCTATTCCCACAGTCTGCCGTTACTCTCTGTGGTGGCAAAGTATTCCGATATTTTTACTAAATAATAGTAATGTAAAACGGCTCTGTTAAGTAAAAGCCATGCATTCAAAACGTTACTAATGTACATAAATAATATCTGCTAAATATACCTAAAATATCAAAATGAAAAGCCCTCATTAAGGAAATATATTTATGTCCGCTCTTCCAATCTTCAGGTCTAGCTGAGCATAGCCTAGGTAGGGAATAGAGCGTTCATTACAGTTTTTTCCAATTGCTAACACTAAAATGACACACACAGCACAATTATTTAAACTGACACTGAGCAAAACCTCAATTCTCCAAAAGTCTAAACACATTTTCTGCTTTACACACATTTTGCAATTGGCAATTTTAAATGCACTGATCACGGTTATCTGCATAAGACACAACAATCTGACATAAAGTCACATGTTTGCCTTTTCAAAAACACTGCCATTCAAAATTACACTACAGTAGATCATGTCACCAACCATGGGCTGACAATGTGAGAGGCTGGACAGAGAGTGCAGCCAAACTTGAGCCGTTGAACTGTCGCCTCTGTCATCCGGACATTTAGACTGGAGAACAGGTATGTAACCAAAATTTCATTTGGTACACATGTAGTACACCCGATGTCATAGTGTATCAGTTGGGTGACACCTGATATGTTTGTGTTTTTTGTGCTTCTATAAGGACTGAGAGACAAAACCATGATGGAGGAAGGGGTTTAATGGAAGCTGGCATTGTAAACTTGGTTTTGGAAAATAATGAAATCAGATCATGAGAAATTCAAAGCCACATCATCCAAGACAACACCATATTCAACAACATTCAATGAGTCAGTCTGTCCACATTGGCTCACATTCTCAAGCGAAACCAGATCAGAATGAAAGAACTTTATAAGGTGCCGTTTGAGAGAAACTTTCAAAGAAACAAAGAGGTCAGATGGGCATATGTGGATGTAAGTACAATATTGACTGCAGTACAGTACACTACACGCAACACTTTCCCAGCGTACTGGATAAAACACAATATTGACTGATTTTTGCCCTTTGTTTTCAGGCAGTACTGGAAATGGATGCTCATGCAATCCCCCATCCTCTTTATAGATGAGGCTGGGTTCAACCTAGCAAAGATCAGAAGAAGGGGGAACGTCATTGACCACAGAGCCATTATAGATGTTACTGACCAACGTGGAGGAAACATCACAATGTGCGCTGCCATCTCCAGTATGCATGGTGTCCTCCTCTGTCATGCCAACCTTGGACCATACACCACAGCCCATATTCTCACATTTCTGGACAGACTTCACAACATTTTCATACCACCAGAGCGTATGAATGATGTAAACCATCAAATAAACCGGTACGTTGTAGTATGGGACAACGTGAGCTTTCATCGTGCAGCCCCAGTCCAAAACTGGTTTGCTGACCACCCAACATTTCTCGTGCAATACCTCACACCATACTCGCCATTTCTGAACCCCATCTACGCACCCGAAGTACCTGCACTTGCCTCCCGAATCTCCTGCCTCGTCATGTCCTGACGGTTCGTGCTTAACTGTGTTGTCCCAGTCCTAACCTTTGCTTTACCCAGCCTCCTTTTTGACGTGGTTGGCCTGCTGTCTGGTGCGCTCTTCCCTGGCTTGGAACTCGTTCCCTGCACTCACCGGGATTCCCCGTTGCCGGCCAAGCGCCCGCATCTCTTCTGTTAAGCCTTAAGAGCCTTTTGTTTGTGAGACCACCTGGTGGCTACCTTAGTTCCATTTTTTGCCTTGGCCATTCTGAGTTATTAAAACGGACTTGACCTTCCCTTGTGTTTGGGTCCTCTCTCCTCCACAAACACAACAAAGGGAAGATATTGCCTGTGATGTTGACGAGCCGTTGTGGCCAGACCCAAGTGTGCGGCAAGATGCTGCCTAATTATTTTTCTTGGCTCTTTTTTTTACTGTAATGTATTTTTGTTCAGTCTTCATGTAAATATATCTGCTGTGCATATGTTGCACTGACTTGTTTACTGTGGTGAAAAATAAATGTTTCAACAGCAGTGTATCTGCAAATATTTCTGTGCATGTGAACAATCTGACACATATTTTAGTGTTATGGCAAAGCATACTAAAGATGAAGGTGCTTTTCATTATGCCCAACAGTGTGTAGTTGGTTAGACAAAAATCTGATAATATGAATGAAGTGTGTGCCATTTTGTGTAAACTTTGTATTTTGATAATGCTATGTGTAGTTTCGGTTGCAGTGCTTTATTTTGAGGTATTTTGTAGTTTTGGTGTGTGGTTTAGTGAATTGTGTTAAGTATTTTGATATAAACAGACTAGTTTGCAAAATTGTGTGTTAGCAGTTGAAAAAAACTGTAACAGTACGAACAGTCAGAAAGGAGAAGGCGTCTCTTAAGCAGATGCGGTTGTATATTAGTGAAAATACACGCGTTTGCATAGCACATTATTTTACTATCAAATGCACAACATTTGCAGACGCATTTCCTCTCTTACTCATTGTAAAAGTACAAAGTGGTCAACATTCAAGTAAATACAAGCATTAAAACAGATTTAGCTAATGGAAATGAATCCCAAATTGTAAAAATATGAACTCAAAATATAAACATATATATAAACAACAATATAAACATAAGTAACGTATAAATATATATATATATATATTTTAACTTTATACATGATTTATGATAATGACTGAGTGAGAATGACCTTCCACTGCCCAAAGCACATTGTGTCCACATTAACAAGGCCACACCAGGCATCGTCTGCCCCTTCTTATACTCAGGGCTGCATGTGTTGCGGTTGTAGGTTGACGTAGATGGGCCAGTTCTCCATCTGGGAGTTCAACCACTTGGGGTCATCGTCCTCCATCTGCTCCTCGGCCTCCTCCTCCTCACTTGATCCATCCTCTCCATCTGAGTATCTCCTCTCTGTGTGGCGCTCGTTCCAGTGACACACCTGCTGGGCCTCCTGCGTCGTCCTGGTCGAGGAGCTTGAGTGGTACCCGGTGCAGAGTGCGGTTGTAGTGCAGTGCGGTTGTAAGTTGACGTAGATGGGCCAGTTCTCCACCTGGGAATTTAACCACTTGGGGGGGTCACCGTCCTCCATCTGCTCCATGGCCTCCTCCTCCTCACTTGATCCTGAGCTCCTCCTCTCTGTGTGGCGGTCATTCCAGTGACACACCCGCTGGGCCTCCTCCGTCGTCCTGGTTGAGGAGTTTGTGTGACACCCGGTACAGATCCTCCAGCACTTAGTCGGGTGGATGTGTTGGATTACCGCTCGGGTCTTGGAGCACGCGGCGCAGACCAGGAAGCCACATTTCCGGCAGTGGTGTCGACGGTGGGTCACAGAGAACCTGTCGAAGCAGCGCATGCAGATTGCAGAAGCAGAGTCGGGGATACAGGTTTTGGCAAAGTGGGAGCTGATCCGGCAGCCCCTGTTCTGCAGCAGAATGGACCGGCAGTCCTCGATTTGCTGGATCCAGGCCCGCTTCTCCTCCTGGGAGGCGGCTGCCACGTAGAAGGACTTGCGTGGCGTACGGATCAGCCACTGGTTCTTTATTGATAATCCGTTCTCTAGGTCCTCAAGTTGGCAGCCCTCTGAAAATGAAAAAATAACAGTCCAATTGAAATGGATTTCAGAGGAAAGTCCCTTTTAGAAACCCTCTGCTGGTTTTGTCATTCAAGCCCTATGGTTTGGTTTACATTGTTTGACTTTTAAGTAACTCAAGCTTATTCAGATCAATGACTTTTTTTTGGTAGTCCAATAGAATAGATTAAAAATTGCCAACCGCCTACACTGCAAAAACGTCTCCAAACTCCAAATCAGGTTTTTAAGACGGTACAACAAGGTGTCAAGTTTAATGGACTGAATACTGTGAGTTTTAATTACGGTTATGTCCAACAGTCAAAATGAAGTTACAATAACTGCAGTTTCTCAAACGGCCACTTTTAAAAGCGCTTCAATTTCCATTGGACCCCCATGTAAAATTTTACGTTCTGAACAGCCGGATCACAAACGTACGGTGGCCCTGAAGTGCAAATCACGACGGTAAATAGGAAAACACAACGGCAAATCATAAAGGGTAGGGCCTATCTAGCAGAGGAAGGACCCTTCTGATTGGACAGACGACTAACAGTCTTTTAACCCACTTAATCCGAAGACTTTCGCCGGTGACTAAAAGTGACATTGAGCATTCAAATTACCATAACTCCATAACTATTTGCGCAATCAACGTAATTCCGGATTTTGAAAGCTGAGAAATGCTGCTTTCTAGACATTAAGGTAATCAAGAAATCAGTGGCGGGAGAGCCTGTGAGGGAGGGGTGGAAGTGAGCGCTATTTATCATAGACTTTATTGCCCCGTGCATCGCCACTGCTGCTCTTCATCACGGACACATTTGTCCCGTATTTTCCTCCACAACTTTGTTCCCCTCGACCAGCAAACCAACGTTTGCGGAGATCTCCCTCCAGGAATTAGAGGCCATCCGCGCGTCCTTATAGTCCGCCAATGACGGCTTGTATAGGCGGTCATATTTACGCATTTCTTCTGACAAAAGCTCTTCAATCTGATCCGTTCTCTCGTAAACATTCTTCGTTTTAATCAGGAATCAGGAAACATTTATTACCAAAATATGTCAAACATACAAGGAATTTGTCTTGGCGGTTGGTGCGCGACAGTAGACAGTGTGACAATAGACAACAAGACAGCAGTTCACAAGTAATAAAATAAAGTAAAATGAAATGCTAATGAAATGGGTTAGTAGAATAAGGCTATGGGTTAGTATAAAACAAGGGAATAAAGTTAAAGTTAAAAATTTAAAATATTAAAAAAGTTTAAAAAAATATTAAGCATAAAGTGCACTAGCGAACAAGTAACAAAGTGACGAGTGACGACAAAGTGATAAATTAAGTTAAAGTGGCATGTGCAGTATGAAGGGGAGTGACCGGTGGAGTGTTATAGTCAGTCAGTGGGGGACCAGGCTCTGTTGATGAGCCCGACTGCCGACGGGAAGAAACTGTTTGTGTGGCGGGAGGTCTTAGTCCTGATGGACCTCAGCCTCCTGCCAGATGGAAGGGGCACAAACAGTTTTTGTCCGGGGTGAGAGGGGTCGGCCACGATCTTTTTAGCTTGCTTCAGAGACCTGGATAATGGCGGTATTGTGCTATGAAACCAGAAATGTGAGACTCGCAGACCAATCGCAGCCTTGTGCGCTGCAGGAGGCTTGCGAAATGGGTCGATGCACGCAAGCACGCAAGGAGGTGTGAAAAGGCACCCAGGGGACACGCAAGGGGCACGCAAGGGGCTGTCCGTCCTCTGCTAGATAGGCCCTACGCTTTCCGTAAGGAGTTATTGCCGTCGTGCTTTATGATTTGCTTTCGTGTTTTCCTATTTGCCGTTGTGATTGGGCGACGGTGGCACAGAGGGTGCGCCGGGAACTGCAAGGTTGCCGGTTCAAACCCCGGCTGCTCCATGTCCTGTGTCGAAGTGTCCCTGAGCAAGACACTTATCACCTAATTGCTCCCCAGGCGAAATGCGAAAACGATGTGTTAAAAAAAAAGTTGCTTTGGATAAAAGCGTCAGCTAAATGACATGTAATGTAATTTGCACTTCACACCACTGTACAAACGTAAGCTGGGCCCCACTCCTTGTATGTGGCTAACTGAGTTAGCCTGATAATGTCCAGGATAAGATGATGTAGATCAGGCTTTTCGGTTCCCTGAAGCCGGTTTGGCTAAATTACCATAGCAACATATCGAAAAACTTGCTCCGGTGCAGGTTCATTTGAGCCAGCTGGATTAGTTTACCACTCCCCTGGAAAAAAAGGGCAGCTATCAGTTAGATTTATAATATGTACATCAACTGTACATGTTTGTACAGTCTTGCAATGCAGAGAACATCTGGAAAGCCGCTGCATGGCGTGCTCTTCGTAAAGTTCTGTTGGTTTATTTTAGGGCTGCAACAACGAATCAATGAAATCGTTGAGTCACTCAATGAGTTGCGGAAATGCGCCCGGAGCAAAAATAAAAAATAAAAGCGGCAAGCCGGCAGTTGTTGTGAGTCACATGACGCAGGCAGAGATGTCTGCTCGACTAGTCGTCCAAGGTGCTCGAGCATTGGAGGAGGAACATGACACGGGAGCACCACGTTGTTCTGTTTTGACGTGAGGAACGTAACGAGCCTCCAGCTTTGCTGCTGCTGTTTACTCGTCATCCAGCGGATCAAGCTAGCGTTAGCTCGCTAATAACAAGCAAGACTAAGACACGTTTTTATTTACTCGCCTCTTTTGGACCATTAATGGATCTGTTGTCTTGTATATATTTTGTGCTTTGTACCATATCGGTTATTGTTGACAAATATATTTGTGTGTGTTGTACTTTCTAATGCTGTCATATTCGGCTTTACTCACAATGCCGGCAATCACCTTGACTACATCTTCACTTGTAACTGCTCTACCACTAACCTCTCTGTAACTCCACTTCATGTGTCTGACCACTTCTTCATCTCTTACTCTCTCCCACTCTCTATAACTAACGACCCTGCCCCATTCACTGACCCTGTACCTGTGCGTTGCAATATTTGCTCCCTCTCTCCCTCCTCTCTGGCATCCTCTGTTCTATCAACTCTCCCTTCTACTGACTCCTTCTCACTCTTGCATCCGAAAGCTGCTGCAGAGACTCTCCTCTCAACTCTTTCCTACTCTCTAGACTCTCTCTGCCCTCTTACAACACGACGGACTGCCAAATCCCCTCCAGCTCCGTGGCTGTCTCAACCGGTGCGTGTCGTGAGAGCCACCATGCGAGCATCGCAAAGGAGAAGGCGTAAATATAAACAACCTGCTGACCTGCTTGAACTTCAATCTCTTCTCTCGTCTTTTTCTGCTTCTATCTCTGCTGCCAAAAGCTCTTTCTACCAATCCAGAATTGAATCTTCATTTTCTAACCCCCAAAAACTCATTTCAATCTTCTCCAACCTCCTCGAACCCCCTAGTCCTCCTCCCCCCTCCACCCTTCTTCCGGGTGACTTTGTCAACTACTTTACCAAAAAAATAGCTGACATACACTCCTCTCTCTAAAACCCACCTCCTTCTTCTTCCATCCCACTGACTTCACCTCTATCGCCCTCACTTTCCTCTTTCACCCCCCTGTCTCCTAACCAAAGTATTACCCTAGTAACCTCTGCCCGTCTGACCATCTGCCCTCTTGACCCCATTCCATCACATCTTCTACAATCTATCGCACCTGACCTTCTTTCTTTCCTCACCTGCTCAACAATGCTCTGTTATCTGGCTGTTTCCCCAATTCTCTGAAGGAGTTAACCCTCACCTTAAGAAACCTGCCCTCAATCCTTCTGATGAAAACAACTACAGACCTGTCTCTCTTCTTCCCTTTTCGTCCAAAACTTGAACGCACAATCTTTAACTAACTCTCCTCCTATCTCACCCATAACAACCTCCTTGACCCCCACCAGTCAGGCTTCAAGGCAGGCCACTCCACAGAGACTGCTCTCGTCGCTGTCTCAGAGCAACTCCACACTGCTAGAGCCGCCTCTCTCTCCTCTGTCCTCATCCTTCTGGACCTCTCCGCTGCATTTGAAACAGTTAACCACCAGATCCTGATTTCCTCCCTTCAGGAACTTGGTGTCTCAAGCTCTGCTCTCGCCTACCTCGAGGCCCGCACCTACCGGGTAACCTGGCGAGATTCTGTGTCGGAACCTTGTCCTCTTACTACTGGAGTTCCTCAGGGTTCCGTCCTGGGTCCCCTCCTCTTCTCGCTCTCCACCAACTATCTTGGTGCTGTCATTCGCTCGCATGGCTTCTCCTACCACAGCTATGCCGATGAAACCCAACTAATTCTCTCCTTCCCTCACTCGGACACCCACGGATCTCTGCCTGTCTAACTGACATCTCTCAGTGGATGTCCGCCCACCATCTGAAAATCAACCTCGACAAGACTGAACTACTTCTCTTTCCGGGAAAAGATTCTCCGACCCACGACTTGACGGTCAACTTTGGCAACTCTGTGTTAACGCCCACTTTGACTGCTAAGAACCTCAGCATCACACTCGACAGCCAACTCTCCCTGACTCCCAACATCACTGCGACAACGCGATCCTGTAGATACACGCTCTACAACATCAGGAGAATTTGTCTCCTTCTCACTCAGAAGGCAGCGCAGGTACTGATTCAGGCTCTTGTCATCTCCCGCCTGGACTACTGCAACTCCCTCCGGGCAGGTCTCCCCGCTACCGCCATTTGACCTCTGCAGCTCATCCAGAATGCAGCAGCTCGACTGGTCTTTAACCTTCCAAAATTCTCCCACACTACTCCACTCCTCCGCTCTCTTCACTGGCTACCGATGGCTGCCCGCATGCAGTTAAAAATATTAGTGCTCACGTACCGTGCTGTGAATGGATCGGGTCCAGCTTACATCCAGGACATGGTCAAAACCTACACTAAAAGACTAACAAATTGTAGCACTTAAATTGAACTTATGATGCCACTCATCTATAGCAAATTGTAAATAGGGTTATTTGAGGAAATTGCACTTTCTTGTTTCTTGCTCCTCTGAGTTTTTATCCCTATGGTTGAATGCTCTTATTGTAAGTTGCTTTGGATAAATGCGTCAGCTAAATGACATGTAATGTAATATAACTCCCTCGAGAAAGATGTATGGCAGGGGTCTCAAACTCATTTCAGTGCAGCCCACTTTGACCGAACACGGGCCAGACTATTGCGTTCGATGGGAGGGGGGCTCTGCTGACATTACGCCAAGATTGATTGTACCCCCCCGCCCCCAGGGCTTTGAAACCCCTGATGCATGGGGTTGCTCACTATTTGGAAATTGATGAAGTCCATTTTAAATTACATTACATTTAAGGTTTCTCTGTTTAAACTTTGTGTGACTATTCTGTTTAACTCCACTGAATATGTTGTTTAAATACAGTATAAAAGTTGTAAGATATCTGCATGTTATAATGTAAAAACTAAAAACTATTTATATCTATAAACAATGCATATTATTAAGTAAAATTTACTAGGAACTAATAACCTTTCCCTCTAACTCAAAAAGGAGTTGTAATAATTAGTTAGACGTAGTGAACAGAATGCATGATAATGAGTTGTTTCTTTTAAACTAACGTTGCTAAGTTGGATAAACATGTCCTATAAAGTCATGTGAACTTCAGCAATCCATAGCTAAATTAAAACAAAAAATTATTTGTGTCAAATTGTAAAATCTAATTTGACTACTGATAATCAAAAGTTATTTTCATGGGCTTAGTTGGGGGTTTGCTGTCTTGTCTTGATTTAAGAGTTAGGTAAGGGGGAAGCAGGATCTGCCAAGCAGGCAGACACGAGTCTGACAGGATGGGGAGTCAGTTCATGTCCTGGCTGAGGAATGTAAGGTCTGCGGGTCAACTAGAAGATTTACCAGCCAAAGGGGGGTTAGAGACACACCAACACTATTCAACATACACACTCTGTTTACGATGTTTACGTTAAGTCAGGAGTCTGGACATTGGATGTGACCGGATCTTAGATGCGGGAGGTGGAAGGTCCTCCTCTACGCCAGTTTAGGGCCAATAGAAATATTTCCTTCTCTGTCTTTCAAGGGTTATAAAACATGATGTTCTTGCTGATGTTAGTTAGTTGTTCTTCCGGCCTGTGTGCTGCCTGAACTGCTCCTGCCTTTGCAAACGCAGCGCTGATACTTGACCTGTGATCTGACAAATAAATTTTCCAGAACGAGAGAAGTCATTCGGCTGAATTTTTGATAACCCCGACCAGGCTCCAAATCTTGAACATGTATTCTTACACTACTCTAAAGTGTAAGGCAGCAATTGAACTAATGCAATACCAGCCTTGTGTAACCATATCTTCACTTATTATAACTTTTAAGTAACTTATGTAGATATATGACTTGTTTTTGGTAGTGTAATAGAATAGATCAATTTGCACCTGTTAACAGCCTACATTTCAACCGGATTCTACCAGCAGCCCCCCTTCATGTCTATGCCCCCCTCCCTGTTTGGAGATGCCTGATGTCCGTGTGGCTCACCCAGGGGGATGATCATCTGCTTCTTGTGCCAGCGGCCGATGATGCTGCCGTACACCAGCAGGTCGTTGAACAGGAAGAACCTTCTGGGCTGTGGCCCCTTGCGGGTCATCTTCACCAGCCGACCCTCTCCCAGCAGAAACCGACCCGGTTCGTACAGCGGCTTCCCCGACGGCCCGAACGAGTTCTCCACGGCGCGGATCCGCTCGCGGTTGTTCTGCGTAAACAGGAACAATTTCCCATCCGTATCCATTTGTGTTCAGGTGACAAGTCAGCACGAGCCGTTCGTTAGTGCGTTGTTGTTGTTGTTGTTGTTTTTGTTGTTGCGCATGAAGTCCCGCTGCTGAGACGCTGTCCTGGGATCGTGCAGTCTGCGGCGCACGGGCGCTTCTTTTATGTGCTGGTGACGTGGGAGTCGCCCAAGGGAGTTGGAGCTTTAGACAAACCCATGTGAGCAGAGAAGGCGTCACCAATCTATTTCCCTCCCAGGAAAGTTATTCATGGAAATATCCACCTCAGGTTTTCAACCATCACCGACTTTTATTTAAAATTCACTTTAAATGAGTTTCAGACAATAGTTGCATTATAATTATTTATATTATATTGATTAATAATAACCGTCTGGTGGCCACAACATACAGTATATCATTATATTGTTAAGCGGCAACCAAACCAGAAAAGTTAATAAAATGTCATAGGATAGAATCAGTATGTCATGAAACAGCGTGCTCTCGCACAGGTTTACACTATTTACTGTAAGAGAGTTGATCTTGGCTCTGCAAAGAGTGTGTCCTGACATGTGCACTAATGTGACGCATTAATTATAGGACATTAAATTAGGCTCAATTAAAGCCGGCCTCCCGAGCAGAAACCACAATGAACAATCCGCACTGACACACATTCAGAACATTATTGGTGTCACACGGTGTTCCAGCTGCAGACGGCCTGGATTCTGAGGTGTGAATCTTTAGCCGATAATGTGATCCAAGTGAAACGTGTTTGTGTGTGTGTGTGTCGGCATTTCCTAAAGAACCCACACACAGTTGGCTTTAAATACAGGAAGTAGTTTCTGGACACTCTGAACCAGGTCAGTGGTGCCAATATCTAGTTGGACAGAAAACAAAAACAAACAAGGCCTTCTGGGACGCAGCCAAGAATGTGCAAGAGGCAAACGTGCAGTCAGTAGGTTGTGCTTAACCAGCAGCAGGTGGATGACATCAGAAGAATGTAGACCAACGGCAATTTACGGCCTACAAAAGAGCGCAGTACATGGTGACATCTAGTTCACTCTGTCCTTTCTGTACAGCTTAAGTACCAAATCATAATGCAACTAAATACTGCCGTCAAACTGCGGACAATTTCTCCCTGCGGTTGCCGACACGAGGAATTGCCGACAATTAACGCTGAATCAGACCAATGATGAGAGCTACTTTGATTCCTTTGCTCCATTACATTACATGTCATTTAGCTGACGCTTTTATCCAAAGTGCATTTCAACCTTAAGGTTACAAGACCCAGAAGAACGAGGGAAATTTCATCAAATAATAATATTTACAACTTGCTACAGATGAGAGCCATTATAAGTAAAGTACAAGTTTAAGTACATTGTGAGTCGACTACTGTAAAACCGCACAGAGAGCAACAGAGAGGCTTTAAGTTTAATCAGGGCAGCGCATGAGAGCTGCGTTAACAGTAACAGCTGTTTGACGCTTAAGAGTTGACAAGTTGTGGAGAGACTTTTATTTGAAGAATATTCATGTTTTTTTTCTATTAAAATGTTAATAAACAAATGCAAATAAAAGTATCACACTTCTGCATTTCATTTTTTTATCCCAACAACATGAAGCAGCCGTGCAAAGGCCTGAGATGTTATAATCTTAAATGATCAAAAGGTGTCATCTCAGAAACATGAAGAAACAACAACAACAATAAATACAACAGGAAGCTATTTATAAGGAAAATATTTATTTTGTGACCACCAAATGCTAAGAAGTTTCTCTACGGCCGGGTGACGGGCATACAAAGTCAGAAGACAACAAATAAGTACACATTTACGAAGCAAGAACTGCATAGCGTCCGTTTAAAGGAAGTATTGAATCAAATGTCAAAGGTCGTGAGTAAAAATAAAAATAAATAGAAACTTCATTCTATCTTGCACCTTTTTAGAATTGTTAATGCTCCATTAAATGGGCCTGTTGTTTTTCTTGCTGTTTTTTTAAATTAAAAAGATATAAATTTGAAATGTTGCATTGTCATTGACTTGATGAAGGTAGGCAGCAATCATTCATATTTTTAAAAAGTGGAAAGAAGCATTTTGGTTTTTGTGAT
Organism: Gasterosteus aculeatus; assembly: GCF_964276395.1. Taxonomy (NCBI): domain Eukaryota; kingdom Metazoa; phylum Chordata; class Actinopteri; order Perciformes; family Gasterosteidae; genus Gasterosteus; species Gasterosteus aculeatus. The sequence goes on from NC_135700.1 coordinate 4,988,462, forward strand.
TTTTTTAAGGAAGAATTTACAAAACCAATGAAATCAATATCAATAGTTATGATGTCATGTCACCTTTTTTGTAGGGAAGTCTTTGCACGGACAGATGACACTTGTGGAATACACATTTCATAGTACAGCGGTTGACAAGGATGTATCAACTCACCTCCACACCGAGAACCTTCACCAGGTCCCGAGGGATCCCAACTGGAATGAGCGAGTCCGTTGAACAGGTCAAACAAAACCAGTTACACACTGGACCACAAAGCACCAGGGGTTGTTGGCTCTCTGCCATCAGATCATACTTTCTGCAGCAAAGCTCCTTAGAAAAGGCCATTGGTGTGTGAGGACCCTGATGATGAAGAAACAGAATGAAAGAGGGAAACCTGTCATCCGATCCCTGTTGATTTCATCAGTCTGGAGAATCTCAGACTACGACTAAAGAACTTCACCAAAGTTTGTTCCCAAGATTTGGGCAGGATCTTTATCTGTGTCCTCAGAGTTTGATATAACTTTAAACACTTGGAAGTTTAAATGTGAGGGATGGTTATCAAATTCTATTTGGATTAGTTGTTTTTAGGGCAGGGACTTCCCTCTGGCACCGGCAAAAAACCACACCAAGTATCCAACAATGTGTACACAGTCCAACTCTCAGCTATCGGTACATGTTGTTCAATCTTTAATTGTTTAGCCTCAAGGGAAAACATTTCAAGGTGTGTGTGTGTGTGTTGACACACACACTACACAGACCTGTCTGACGTGTATTACTGACTAATATTACATTCTGTGCAGTCAGACTGAGAAAGTACAAACTGACACACTTACCGATGACACACTGACCGATGACCCAGAACAAATCTGACATTTCAGACAGGATGACGTCATTTGGGAGAATAATCGGCTTCCTCTGTACAGAAAGATGCAACGCTTCATTGGCTGCCGTCGTGACGTCACCCGTGGGTTTGTGGACTAACGCTTGTATTTTGAATGCAGGCTTTTTTCTTAAATGAAAATGTTTCTGTAACAGTACGAACAGTCAGAAAGGAGGACGGGTCTCTTAAGCGGATGCGGTTGTATATTAGTGAAAATACACGGGTTTGCATAGCACATTATTTTATTATCAAATGCACAACATTTGCAGACACATTTCCTCTCTTACTCATTGTAAAAGTATAAAGACGTTGTTCACATTTGTGGTCAACATTCAAGTAGATTGAAGCATTAAAACACATGACCAAAATCACAGATTCATCTAATGGAAATGAATCCCAAAATGTATCAAAAAATGAACATAAGAACCGTATAAATATATATATTTTAACTTTATACATTATTTATGATAATGACCTTCCACTGTCCAAAGCATCCTGTCCATTCATTAACAAGGCCACACCAGGCTGTTCTTCTTCTCCACCTTCTTATGCTCAGGGCTGCATGTGTGCGGTTGTAGGTTGACGTAGATGGACCAGTTCTCCATCTGGGAGTTCAACCACTTGGGGTCATCGTCCTCCATCTGCTCCTCGGCCTCCTCCTCCTCACTTGATCCATCCTCTCCATCTGAGTATCTCCTCTCTGTGTGGCGCTCGTTCCAGTGACACACCTGCTGGGCCTCCTGCGTCGTCCTGGTCGAGGAGCTTGAGTGGTACCCGGTGCAAAGTGCGGTTGTAGTGCAGTGTGGTTGTAAGTTGACGTAGATGGGCCAGTTCTCCACCTGGGAGTTCAACCACTTGGGGGGGTCACCGTCCTCCATCTGCTCCATGGCCTCTTCCTCCTCACTTGATCCTGAGCTCCTCCTCTCTGTGTGGCGCTCGTTCCAGTGACACACCCGCTGGGCCTCCTCCGTCGTCCTGGTCAGGGAGTTTGTGTGACACCCGATGCAGATCCTCCAGCACTTAGTCGGGTGGATGTGTTGGATTACCGCTCGGGTCTTGGAGCACGCGGCGCAGACCAGGAAGCCACATTTCCGGCAGTGGTGTCGACGCTGGGTCACGGAGAACCTGTCGAAGCAGCGCATGCAGATTGCGGAGGCAGAGTCGGGGATACAGGTTTTGGCAAAGTGGGAGCTGATCCGGCAGTCCCTGTTCTGCAGCAGAATGGACCGGCAGTCCTCGATTTGCTGGATCCAGGCCCGCTTCTCCTCCTGGGAGGCGGCTGCCACGTAGAAGGACTTGCGTGGCGTACGGATCAGCCACTGGTTCTTTATTGATAATCCGTTCTCTAGGTCCTCAAGTTGGCAGTCCTCTGAAAATAAAAAATAACAGTCCAATTGAAATGAATTTCAGAGGAAAGTCATATTTAGAAACCCTCTGCTGGTTTTGTCATTCAAGCCCTATGGTTTGGTTTACATTGTTTGACTTTTACGCAACTCAAGCTTATTCAGATCAATGACTTGCTTTTGGTAATCCAATAGAATAGATTAAAAATTGCCAACTGCCTACACTGCAAAATAGTCTAAAAATGTAATGAACTAAATACTGTGAGTTTTAATTACGGTTATGTCCAACAGTCAAAATGAAGTTCCAATAACTGCAGTTCCTCAAACGGCCACTTTTAAAAACGCTTCAATTTCCGTTGGACCCCCATGTAAAATTGTACGTTCTGAACAGCCGGATCACAAACATATGGTGGCCCTGAAGCAGTGTGAATTTCGTCGATGAAAACTATGACGAAATATGTTTGTTAACGAACCTTTTTTCCATGACTAAGACGAGACTAAGACGTGACGAAAATGATCTTAAAAAATAAAAATTATGACTCTATTCTAACTTTTGTTAACGAGACGAGACGAACATGTTGGTGTTTGACGAAGTCACGATACTTTTCCCCCCTAAATTCGCACGCAGCTAACAGACAACAGACAGGCAGAGTACGGTGGTTATTAACGCGTCATGATGACGTCATCCACGAACCCAGAACGCGCGCTCGTAGCGGTGCAGCGGTGGTTCTTGTGCACCGACTACGGGCCGCGACGACTTATTTACGCTTCGGGCGAGTTTGAACGTACGCTTTGTTAGTTTAGCTCAGCTGTCTCGGTTTAGCTGCCTGTTAGCAGGCTGAAGCCGCGCTGCTTCACAGAAACATGAAGACCCGTTTAAAGACTGTCGGACCTTTCTGCTCTGTTCTCTGGCGACGGCAGGCAGCGTTTCCTCGGCTGGATGAGATGGTCCGTTACTAGGGGTCTCTTTTGTTGGGACAGTGGAAACAATAAAGGGCCATGAAGTTTCCGGTGTCCTTGTTAAAAGCATTGCAAGTCGCATCGCAACAGACAAAGACAACAGTGTTGCGTTTAGATCCCTGGTCCTCATGAAGTTGTTACACCTTTGCCAATTTGTTAAATTGCCTTGCAAATAAATGCTTTGCTATTTGTTAAAATCCAAATCCTTTCATGTAATGATTTTTCACATGTCATTTATATCAGCTCACACAAACACTTCAACCATTTGGCTCTTGTTCATGTGACATTACATGACATTACATTAATTACATTTTAGTCTAGTTTTCGTCAAGTAAAACTAAGAAGGATTAAAATGACTAAATGTGACTAAAACTAATATGCATTTTTAATATGCAAGACTAAATCAAAAATAGCTGCCAAAATTAACACTGCCCTGAAGTGCAAATCACGACGGCAAATAGGAAAACACAAGAGCACATCATAAAGGGTAGGGCCTATCTGTTGTTGTCTTTTACTGTCCACCAGGCTCCTTGGGTCATTTCCTAGAAGAACTGGACTTTCTCCTATACAATTTCCCTGAAAATGGCCCTCCGCTCATCCTCCTGGGTGACTTCAACATCCAGACAGAGAAGTCATCTGACCTCTTACACCTACTTTCTTCTTTCGCTCTGTCACTCAGTCCCTCTCCTTCTACTCACAAAGCCGGCAATCACCTTGACTACATCTGACTATGACTATGACTACTATAAATAGAAACTGCTCTACCACTAACCTCTCTGTAACTCCACTTCATGTGTCTGACCCCTTCTTCATCTCTTACTCTCTCCCACTCTCTATAACTAACGACCCTGCCCCATCAACTGACTCTGTACCTGTTCGTCTCAATATTTGCTCCCTCTCTCCCTCCTCAATGGCATCCTCTGTTATATTAACTCTCCCTTCAACTGACTCCTTCTCACTCTTGCATCCGAACGCTGCTGCAGAGACTCTCCTCAACTCTTTCCTCCTCTCTAGATTCTCTCTGCCCTCTTACGACCCGACGGACTGGCAAATCCCCTCCGGCTCCGTTGCTGTCTCAACCGGTTCCATGAGAGCCACCATGCGAGCATCGGTAAGGAGATGGCGTAAATATAATACCTGCTGACCTGCTTGAGTTTCAATCTCTTCTATCCTCTTTTTTTGTTTTTTCTTAATCTCTGCTGCTGAAAGCTCTTTCTACCAATCCAGAATTGAATCTTCATTTTCTAACCCCAAAAAAACTTTTTTCTATCGTCTACAACCTCCTCGAACCCCCTAGTCCTCCTCCCCCCTCCCCCCTTCTTCCGGGAGACTACTTTACCAAGAAAATAGCTGACATATGCTCCTCTTTCTCAAACCCACCTCCTACTACTTATGATGTGAAGCACTTTGAGTCTGCCTTGTGTATGAAAAGCGCTATACAAATAAAATCGCCTTGCCTTACTTGCGTCCCACTGACTTCACCTCTATCACCCTCACTTTCCTCTTTCACCCACCTGTCTCCTAACCAAATTCTTACCCTAGTAACCTCTGCCCGTCTGACCATCTGCCCTCTTGACCCCTTCCCATCACATCTTCTACAATCTATTGCTCCTGACTAACCCATTAACCTGTCACATCAACATTGCTCAGTTATCTGGCTATTTTCCCAATTCTCTGAAGGAGGCAAGAATAAACCCACTCCTGAAGAAACCTACCTCAACCCATCTGAAAAAAATAACTACAGAGCGGTCTCTCTTTCGTCCAAAACTCTTTCGCACGATCTTTAACCAACTCTCCTCCTATCTCCACCGTAACAACCTCCTTGACCCCCACCAGTCAGGCTTCAAGGCCATTCCACAGAGACTGCTCTCCTTGCTGTCTCAGAGCAACTCCACACTGTTAGAGCGGCCTCTCTCTCCTCTGTCCTCATCCTTCTGGACCTCTCTGCTGCTTTTGACACAGTCAACCACCAGATCCTTATTTCCTCCCTTCAGGAACTTGGTGTCTCGGGCTCTGCTCTCTTCCTTCTCTCGTCCTACCTCAACGGCCACACCTAGCGGGTAACCTGGCGAGGATCTGTGTCAGAAGCTTGTCCTCTTACTACTGGAGTTCCGTCCTGGGTCCCTTCCTCTTCTCGCTCTACACCAACTCTCTCAACTAATTCTCTCCTTCCCTCACTCGGACACCCAGGTGGCGGCACGGATCTCTGCCTGTCTGACTGACATCTCTCAGTGGATGTCTGCTCATCATCTGAAAATCAACCCCAACAAGACTGAACCACTTCTCTTTCCGGGAAAAGATTCTCTGACCCAGGACTTTTCGCAACTCCGTGCTAATGCCCAAGCCCGGATAAACCATATGGGCAACTGTGTCCGTGAGCTGTGACCCTCTCCTCAATGAGTCAATCGGACTGACCAATGAGGAATGACGTGGGACACCAGTCAACGTGCACTGAGCAGGTCACGTGATGTCAAGTGCCCGTAGCAACTCAAAAAATGCGAACATGGAGAAGCTAAGTGGGAGCGCTAAACGGAAATTAAAAAAGGACATCACAAATAAAATTTATAGTATAAAAAGTATACCGAAAATAGGTAATTTCTTCACTCCAGTAAATGCTACCAACTGTTGCTCGTCAACGACGACAGCTCAGCTATCCAGGACATTTTTTCACTGCCGAGCACGCCGCTGGCTAATGTCCACAGCCCGGAGAGTCAAGAGCCCGCGGCATCTTCAACCGACCGCCCGGATTCTGCTACGAGTGAGACCATTGAGGGAAGCAGTGATGGACCTCGAGTCTCACCGCCATCTGAGCCGCTCGTCGAGTCTGCGAGTTGCCCCTGTACCTCAACACCTCCACTACTCCCTGGGGATCCTGCACTATGGGGACCGGTTACGGAGCACCTTCGGGATGAGGCGATATATCAGGGGCATGCAGCTGTCCTGAACCGGGCTGCGAAGTATCCGACATCGGTAAGGGAGTCCAGACTCGGACATGCTCCCTCACCAACGACGTGCTTAGTTGCCGTCTCCCAAACAATCAAATTGTGCCAGGGAATGGCTTCTTTACTCGCTATCAACTGGATCAGTTTATTGCTATGCCTGCAAACTCCGAAAAGCATGCATTTATCAGCGGATTCTGTGATTGGAAACATCCAGAGAGGATTAGTGATCATGAAAAGAGTGCAGAACACAGGCAAAACATGCTTTCTTTATTGCACAGGTCTAAATACGAATGCAGAGTTGACACTTTTCTTGCCCGATAATGTGAGAGGCAGAACTGCAGTACTGGAAAGAAGTCCTTAGACTATTCAATTTTTGGGAGCGAGAGGACTGCCAACTCGAGGCGATAACGAACTGCTGGGCTCCGCGCACAATGGGAACTATTTGGAACTGCTTGAACTGATTGCGGAGTTTGACCCCTTTTTTAAAGGAGCACCTTGAGAAGCATGGCAACAAGGGAAGAGTTAAGCCATCTTAGATGTCCTCAACTGTGTGTGAAGACATTATTTCATTAATGGGTGACAAAACTAAGCAAGTAATAGAGGAAATCAGACACGCTAAATATTTCTCTGTAATCATTGATTCAACGCCAGATTTAGCACACGTAGATCAGCTCACATTTGTTTTTCGTTTTGTCAGTGCAGATGGCAGAGTAGTGGAAAGTTTCATTGGGTTTGAGCCCTTTCATAGCCACACAGGTGCAAGCCTAGCTGAATCTGTGATTGAAATGGTGCGAGGCTTGGGGTTAGACTTGTCAAACTGTCGTGGTCAAAGTTTTGATAATGCTAGAAATACGTCTGGCAAATACAGCGGGCTCCAGGCGCACTTGAAAAAACGAAACCCACTAATTCAATATACACCGTGTGCTGCCCATTCGCTGAACCTCATGGGTGTTAACTGCGTTGATAATTGCTGTGTGGAGGTTAACTCCTTTTTTGAACTGTACAGTCCCTGTATACATTTTGCAGCGCATCGACACATCGCTGGGATACAGTTTTCCATAACAACGAACATTACATTAGATACACTCTAAAATCCCTCAGCAGCACTCGATGGGGTTGCAGAGCAGACTCCACAAAAGCTCTCAATGAAAATTACAGGGCAGTCAGAGATATATTAGCCAAAATAGCTTCGTACTGTGATGAGAAAACACAAACCAAACTGAAAAGCTGCTGCATTGGTCACAAAACTTGATAAACTTGATACCGTAATAATGACTATATTGTGGGACCGGGTACTGCATGGATTTAAGGCAACAAGTGCCGAACTCCAAAGAAGCGATATAGATTTAGCTACTGCTCTTGGCCTTTTGCGGTCACTGCATTCATATGTTGGCACTCTACGAGAACAGTTTGCAGAGCTCGAAGAATCCGCACGCACTGTTAGTGCCACACAAAACTAACAGTTTGACACTCGACGTGTGAGAAAAAGAAAGAAATTTGCAGAAGAGTCTGGTGATGACAGAGAAGTAGCTTTTACTGATAGTAGTCAGAGATTTAAGGTTGAAACATATTATGTCATCATTGAAAGACTTTGACTCTTTGTGCCTATCTAAGCGCATCGAAGCCTACACAGATGTGTGTGACCTCTTTTTATTTTATTTGAGAGGGACTGCAATGGTTGTTATGTGCGTGAAAGAGCTGCTAAGCTGTGCACCACTTATCCGACAGATCTGGATAGTTCCTTCTCAGACGAACTTATTCAGGTCAAGCACTTTGTGCAGAATGAGACTTCACCTGTACAGCTTCTGCAAGCTCTTGAGAGACATGGACTTAAGACAACATTTCCAAATATTTATGTTGCACTAAAAATGTTTTTAACCTTGCCTGTGTCTAACTGTTAGGGTGAGAGGTCGTTTTCTGTTTTGAAACGAGTTTAAAATGAGCTGATGACCACAATGTCACAGACACGGCGCTCTGCACTTTCTCTCTTGGCCATTGAACATGAACTTCATTACTGCCCTTGATTTTGAAGATATTGTACACCAGTTTGCACATTCATAGTCCAGAAAAACGCCACTCTAAAATCCATCCATCCATCCATCCATTGTCAAACCGCTTATCCTGCACCCCGTCGCGGGGGGGCTGGAGTCCATCCCAGCCAACTTCGGGCGATAGACAGGGTACACCCTGGATTGGTCGCCAGCCAATCGCAGGGCTACACAGAGACATACAACCATTCACACATCTACGGGCAATTTAAAGTCCCCAATCAACCTGATCCCCAGAGCATGTCTTTGGACTGTGGGAGGAAGCCGGAGAACCCACGCAGACACGGGGAGAACATGCAGACTCCACACAGAAAGGCCACTAGGTGGAATCGAACCCAGGACCTTCTTGCTGTGAGGCAACGCCACCGCGCCGCCCCCACTCTAAAATGTGTTTTCCAAATTTCAAATTTGCCAGATTATACTGATGAGTTTTGTTTTTATAAAATCATGTGTGAGTGAGTGGCCTTGAGGTGCATTTGTTTTTCTATGAGCATTTGCACATCTGTACATCAAATGCACTTGATGACAGTTAGTTTTTGAAGTATTGAGTATATTTAGTTCATATTACTGTAAATTATTCTGTATTTTGCATCCTGGGGTTGTGACCATGGGGCCCCTGAATATGTTTGCCCAGGGTACAGCGAAGTGCTAATCTGGTCCTGCTAACGCCCACTTTGACTGCTAGGAACCTCGGCATCACATTCGACAGCCAACTTTCCCTGACTCCCAACATCACTGCGACAACGTGATCCTGTACACTGTAACAAGTGGCTGTAAATTTACGGTGCATTTCTAACGGTATCTCACAGTATGTCTTAATAACTGTATCATACAGTTAAATAACCATCCCTTGCTTGTAAATTAACGGCCAATGTCATGAATAAACAGTTAAACCTGTCAATTTCCAATAATAGCAGACTACCGTAATTCAACTGCATGTTACATATATTTTATGAAGTGGCGGAAATACAAATACAAGTGCAGTGAATCACAATCAATCTACATCTGTTGTAGGTTAATGTATGGAAGCCCATTTCAGGCACTGAAAAACAGGTCCTGTAAGTCATCATAATGAGATAGTATCTCATGAGATACGATGATGACTTTGACTTACAGTCATTAGTATACATGCAGCTGTCACTTTTATCCAAAACGCCCATTGTTTGACATAATTTATGTGGAGTAATTGGGGGTTAGGTGTCTTGCTCAGTGACACTTCAACTTGGCACAGGTAGCAGCCAAGATTTGAACCGCCGACCTTGCTGCACAGCACACTCCCCCTATCCCAATGCGCCGCCTTTGCTATCATTTCAGTAGCCGGAATGTGCTATAATGTTTGTATTATTCAAAGTGTTCATTGCCTAAAAGAGATTTGAGTGTTAATTGTGACCGCCTGCTCCTGAACGTGACATCAGACACCTGTCAGTGCAGTTCAACATCGGAGGAGTTTCTCATTGCCTCGTCCCTCCAAGTAACGTGGTAAGTGTTATTTGCCTAGCATGATTAACATTCTCCTTCCTTACATCTGGTTGTCTTCCTCAATTTTGTAATATTGATATTTTACCAATGACAGTGTTTCTAAATATTTTATTTTGGTTTGTTTTACAGAGGCACTAGATTAAGGACGCCAGCCGTTTGCTGCGGTCAATTGAAAGTGTTCCATAGCGTATTGTTGGTTTACCTTGTTTCTAATGATTTCATGATTCATTTTTTTATTATTGTATACATGCGGCATATTTTATGTTTTGTTCTTGGTTACAAATGTCTAATATTTTTGTCTTAAAGGCATCAAATAAACTCCAACCACTATGACCGAAATGAGTTTGGTTGTCTTTCTTTAATTTGTGGGGAATTAAATGCAAAAGTATACGGTTATAAGTAAACGGTAACATTCTGGTGTTATAACACAAAAACAGTAATCGTATGGTAACAAACTGTAATCTAATATACGACAACATACCGTAAAATATGGTAGGGCACTGTAAATAAAACAGTAAGTTACTAGCATCAACTGCCAGTAAATTGCAGTTAATTCACAGTAAAATTAGTTCACGGTAAAAGGTAAAAGTTTACAGTAACAAACAGTAATCAAATTCACGGTAACATAGTGTAAAGACCATTCACGGTATTATACCGTAAAATAACGGTAAATTCTTGGCGTCCTTGCTGCCTGTAAAATTCCGTTAATTTACGGTGAAATTTTTTAGCGCGTAGATACACCCTTCGTCTCCTTCTCACTCAGAAGGCAGCGCAGGTACTGATTCAGGATCTTCTCATCTCCCGCCTGGACTACTGCAACTCCCTCCTGCAGGTCTCCCCGCTACCGCCATTCAACCTTTGCAGCTCATCCAGAATGCACCAGCTCGACTGGTCTATAAACATCCGAAATTCTCCCACACTACTCCACTCCTCCGCTCTCTTCACTGGCTATTGGTAGCTGCCCGCATCCAGTTCAAAACACTGGTGCTCACGTACCATGGTGTGAATGGATCGGGTCGAGCTTACATCCAGAACATGGTCAAACCCTACATCCCAACCCGCACTCTCCGCTCTGCATCTGCAAAACTTCTTGTCCCTCCCTCACTGAGAGCAAAACACTCGACCAGATCACAACTCTTTAATGTCCTTGCTCCAAAATGGTGGAACGAGCTCTCTGAAGACACCAGGACCGCAGAGAGCCTTCACATCTTCCGCCACAAAATAAAGACACACCTCTTCAGACTCTTCCTCGACTAAAAGACTAACAAATTGTAGCACTTAAATTGTAGTTATAACGCCACTCATCTATAGCAAATTGTAAATTGGTTTATTTGAGAAAATTGCACTTTCTTATTTTTTGCTCTTCCGAGTTTGTACCCCTATGGCTGAATGCACTTATTGTAAGACGCTTTAGATAAAAGCGTCAGCTAAATGACATGTAATGTAGAAAGAGAAAGATGTATGTCGGCTCCGGACTCTGAAACCCCTGATGTATGGGGTTGCTCATTATTTGTATATTGATGAAGTCCATCTTACATTACATTATTATATTATTGTGAATATTCTGTTTACTAGGAACTGGTAACATTTCCTTCTAACTCAAAAAAGAGTTGAAATAAGTAGTTAGATCTAGTGAATAGAATGCATGATAATAAGTTGTTTCTTTTAAACTAACGTTGCTAAGTTGGATAAACATGTACTATACAGTCATGTGAACTTACGGAGAGCAATCGATGGCTAAATTAAACAAAAAATGATTTGTACCAAATTGTAAATCCAATTTGACTACTCGAAAGTGTAAGGCAGCAATTGAACATTTGTTTTTAAGTTCAACCCCCATGATTTATTTTACAGTGTATTCAAGCCCCAGAGCTTTTGGAGTGCAGAAAAAAAACTCTGAAATATGATTTGATTGCAGTTCCCACTCAAAATGTAATGCAATACCAGCCTTGTGTAACCATATCTTCACTTATTATAACTTTTAAGTAACTTAAGCTTATGTAGATATATGACTTGTTTTTGGTAATCTAATAAAATAGATCAATTTGCACCTGTTAACAGCCTACATTTCAACCGGATTCTACCAGCAGCCCCCCCTTCATGTCTATGCCCCCCTCCCTGTTTGGAGATGCCTGATGTCCGTGTGGCTCACCCAGGGGGATGATCATCTGCTTCTTGTGCCAGCGGCCGATGATGCTGCCGTACACCAGCAGGTCGTTGAACAGGAAGAACCTTCTGGGCTGTGGCCCCTTGCGGGTCATCTTCACCAGCCGACCCTCTCCCAGCAGAAACCGACCCGGTTCGTACAGCGGCTTCCCCGACGGCCCGAACGAGTTCTCCACGGCGCGGATCCGCTCGCGGTTGTTCTGCGTAAACAAGAACCATTTCCCATCCGTATCCATTTGTGTTCAGGTGACAAGTCAGCACGAGCCGTTCGTTAGTGCGTTGTTGTTGTTGTTGTTGTTTTTGTTGTTGCGCATAAAGTCCCGCTGCTGAGACGCTGTCCTGGGATCGTGCAGTCTGCGGCGCACGGGCGCTTCTTTTATGTGCTGGTGACGTGGGAGTCGCCCAAGGGAGTTGGAGCTTTAGACAAACCCATGTGAGCAGAGAAGGCGTCACCAATCTATTTCCCTCCCAGGAAAGTTATTCATGGAAATATCCACCTCAGGTTTTCAACCATCACCGACTTTTATTTAAAATTCACTTTATATGAATTTCAGACAATAGTTGCATTATAAATATTTATATTATATTGATTAATAATAACTGTTTGGTGGACACAACATACAGTATATCATTATATTGTTAAGCGGCAACCAAAACAGAAAAGTCAATAAAATGTTATAGGATAGAATCAGTATGTCATGAAACAGCGTGCTCTTGCACAGGTTTACACTATTTACTGTAAGAGAGTTGATCTTGGCTCTGCAAAGAGTGTGTCCTGACATGTGCACTAATGTGACGCATTAATTATAGGACACTCTGAACCAGGTCAGTGGTGCCAATATCTAGTTGGACAGAAAACAAAAAACTAACAAGGCCTTCTGGGACGCAGCCAAGAATGTGCAAGAGGCAAACGTGCAGTCAGTAGGTACCAGCAGCAGGTGGATGACATCAGAAGAATGTAGACCAACGGCAATTTACGGTCTACAAAAGAGTGCAGTACATGGTGTCATCTAGTTCACTCTGTCCTTTCTGTACAGCTTAAGTACCAAATAATAATGCAACTAAATACTGCCGTCGAACCTGCGGTTGCCGACACGAGGAAACAATTAATGCTTGAATCAAACTAATAACGAGAGCTACTTGGATTCCCTTGCTCCATTACATTACATGTCATTTAGCTGACGCTTTTATCCAAAGTGCATTTCAACCATAAAGATACAAGACCCAGAAGAACGAGGGAAATTTCATCAAATAATAATATTTACAACTTGCTACAGATGAGAGCCATTATAAGTAAAGTACAAGTTTAAGTACATTGTGAGTCGACTACTGTAAAACCGCACAGAGAGCAACAGAGAGGCTTTAAGTTTAATCAGGGCAGCGCATGAGAGCTGCGTTAACAGTAACAGCTGTTTGACGCTTAAGAGTTGACAAGTTGTGGAGAGACTTTTATTTGAAGAATATTCATGTTTTTTTCTATTAAAATGTTAATAAACAAATGCAAATAAAAGTATCACACACTTGCATTTCATTTTTTTATCCCAACAATATGAAGCAGCCGTGCAAAGGCCTGAGATGTTATAATCTAAAAAGATCAAAAAGTGTGCATTTCATCTCAAAACAACAACAATAAATACAACAGGAAGCGGGACTAGAGTAGCCTGCTGTGAGGTTAACGTGTCCACTCCGTAACACCCCTGTACAACAGAGTGAGACGTCCCCTCCTGAGGTGATCGCCTCACGTACAGCTCAGGTTCCTGATAGAATCCCGAGGTTTGTCCTCTGAGTGGACAGAGCTGCTCACACAGAGGACACAACACAAGTTCACTGTGTGAACAGCGCTCCCCATGACAGGTAAACCTTTTCGCCTTCATAATAAAGCGCCACCTAGTTGTCACCAAGTCTTTGGTGTCAACAGAACAGAACAATGTTTCTCCAGATGTGGATTTAGAGGGCAGGAGATGACCTGCATGGATCTGCCACACGTTGGTCACATGTGGCGACGCCTCACAGGTCGATGGTTCCTCTCGCTTTGAACTTCTTGGCCGAGCGCTCGCTGGCTCGGTGCTCGAACTTGCTGGCGTAGATGTGCGAGACGAAGCCGTTGATCTCCACCGCGAACACGCTGTTCCTCTTCGGGATCACTGAACAGAGAGCACGGTGTCAAAGCGCAGAATATCGTTGGGAAAAAAATTGACACAGCAATTCAAAGTAGTATTTTACTAAAGTTGAATGAACTTTTCCACCAGTGTTTTTAAAAAGGCTCTTTATACAATATTCAGAGAATTAATATAGTGGCAAACAACCATTTTTCTATGTGAAATGTATAGTGGAGTCAAAGTCTACCTGAGGCCATTGTGAAAAGTGCTCGTAACAGTGAATAAAAACGTGCAGGTCTGTGTTTTGACAGTCAGATAAGGCCATCTCTGCCCTCAGATGATGCCACCTCCCCTCTGTACAGCTTTGATGCTCGTCGTACCACCGTGTGAAGGTCATGGCCAGGTGACAGTCTCGGACTGTTTAGACAAAGTGGACACGGCGCCACCCGTTGGGTTGTGGACGGCGTCTTACCTTTCAGCTTGTCTTCTTTGGTGATGATTTTGAAGATGTGCTTGAACTCTTGGACGAGAATCCCTGTGGCGCCGACGTACGATGGGCATTTAGAGCGGACCACTACGAGAGAGAGAGATAAGAAACGCATCTGGTACTTTGATCCATCAACATGATGGCAGCAGCGCCTTACTCAAATGGTTAATAACGTGATAGAATGATGTATGCGAGAGAAGAAAAAAGATAATTACACTGTACTGGTGATCGGAAACATCAAGCTTTGTGCCGATCTACTTGTTTTCACTCGCAAAGCGGTTCCAGTACTTGAATTTCAATGTCTACTAATGCAGAATTTTCAATGAAGTGGTAGTAAGTGACATTTGGAAGGATGTGGGCTTTACACACATTACAAACTACAATATCTGCCCACTGTTGTTTTTACAAGCACCTCCATATGTACCTGTGAGGATGGCACCGTGGAAAAAAGCTTTAGTTCAGGCTTATTGATGCTCCATTAAATGGGCCTGTTGTTTTAATTGCTGCTTTTTAAATTAAAAATATATTAATTTGACTATTGTTGCATTGTCATTGACTCACCTCCACACCGAGAACCTTCACCAGGTCCCGAGGGATCCCGACTCAAATGAGCGAGTCCGTTGAACAGGTCAAACAAAACCAGTTACACACTGGACCACAAAGCACCAGGGGTTGTTGGCTCTCTGCCATCAGATCATACTTTCTGCAGCAAAGCTCCTTAGGAAAAGCCATTGTTGTGTGAGGACCCTGATGATGAAGAAACAGAATCAAAGAGGGAAACCTGTCATCCGATCCCTGTTGATTTCATCAGTCTGGAGAATCTCAGACTGCGACTAAAGAACTTCACCAAAGTTGTCACCAAGATTTGGGCAGGATCTTTATCTGTGTCCGAGTTGTCTGAGTTTGATATATCTTTAAACACTTGGAAGTCTAAATGTGAGGGATGGTCATCAAATTCTATTAGGATTAGTTGTTTTTAAGGCAGGGACTTCCCTCTGGCACCGGCAAAAAACAACACCAAGTATCCAACAACGTGTACACAGTCCAACTCTCGGTACATGTTGTTCAATCTCTAATTGGTTTAGCCTCAAGGGAAAACATTCCAAGGTGTGTGTGTGTGTGTGTGTGTTGACACACATACACTACACAGACCTGTCTGACGTGTTACTAATATTACATTCTGTGCAGTCAGACTGAGAAAGTACAGACTGACACACTGACCGATGACCCAGAACAAATCTGGTGAATGGTGGCTTATGCATCACGGTCACTATCTCCAGCTACGCACAAGTTGAAAAGGACACTTTTCAAGCACTCAGCGCTTCAGAATTAGGCTCATGCACTACTCATAAACAATCATACGTGTGCCAGGGAAGTCACTCTGGACAGCAGACACACTGTCACACTCGCCTGTGAAAGGGAGCATGTCCTCAGATGAAAACGAACATATATGTGGACTGTATCATTAAAAATCTGCCTGCCAGTCCCTGATACATAGAAAATCTGCAAAGCAGCTCAAAGCTGACAGTGTCTGCTCACGGGTCATGATGCTGTGCTGAGAAGGATGGCCAGCGCATGTCAAACAGGAATCAGTGCTGAAAAACTACTGGCTGAGCCACACTCACAGTGGCACCCTGACTGACCATGGCAAAGGTTGGGGGCGGACCTCTTTGAACCGTCAGGTAAGACGTCCTTGTCGTTGACTACTTCTCGAGATATATTGAGATTGCACTCTTATCTCACACCAGGTCCACCGACATCATCACTCATCTAAAGTCGCTCCCATGGCATCCGGGAGGTAATGTCAGATAACAGACCTCAGTTTTATGGACAGGCCTTCGCCTTGTTTTCAGCTGCATACGGATTCAGACATGTCACCAGCAGCTTGAGGGTCCCGCAAAGTAACTGCGAAGATGAATTGTTTGAAATGCTACATAAGAATAAGCATTTCTTGATATTTAGTGGTCTGTCTGAATGAATTGTTTCTAAATGTATTAGAATAATTACACAATTTACCTTATATTATCATTTATAGACTATATGTCCTATATAGTGTATCCCAAAGCATCCAACTATTTAAATATAAACCACCCCACCTCTCCTCTGCAATAAAAAACATGTTAATGTAACCAAAGGGTGGTTCCTCAGTGAGGTGGGGTGCGTGCGCCACAAGAGACAACTGAAATGAATTTACAACACAATTTATTCCACTCTGGATCACAAACTACAGTTAAAAACAGTCATCCTCAAAATAAAAACAATGTCTTAAATGATCAAATCTAAAAGTGTGGTCCCAGAGATTTCACAGAGCCGTAAAAACCCGGGGGGCAGTGGGCCTGGGCGTAGCATGTTGCGGTGTAGTACACATTCTCTCCCAGTACCGTGTTCCTGACTATATATACTGGGTTCTGGGTTGAGGCTTCTTTGGCAGAGTAATCCTAAACTTCTTTTTGGTGTGCAACTGCTTGTCCTCCTTGTTCCCAGGCTTCTTTTGAGGGGGGTAAGCAAAGCATTACATCCTGGGGAAGTCGGCCATGTCTGGCAAACATAAGATAAAAAGGGGTGGAACCAGTGGAGCAATGCAAAGGCATCTTCATACACAAAGACCAGGTCTCCCACGTGGTCCGGCCAACTCTTGCCCTCTTCTAGAGTACCCAAGAAGGTCAATTAAAGTTAAATTTAACCTTTCGCACGTGCCGTTTCCTGCTGGATGGTACAGGGTTGTTTGGCTCTGGACTGTCCCATACAGTTTACACAGTTCCTGGATTACTGCCTTAAAGCAGGCCCCCTGGTCTGAGTGAAGACGCTGTGGTGCTCCAAAAGGTTGAAACACATGTTGCTAGAGTACCTTAGCTGTGGTCGTTGCTTTCTGGTCCAGAGTGGGGATGGCCCAAGCAAACTCCGTAAAATTGTCAGTGATTACCAGTATGCTTTGGAAGCCACCAATGTAGCAATCCATCTGTAAATAGTCCATCATTACCAGCTCCAGAGGCATAGAAGTGCGCACTGACACCAGAGGGCTAATTCTCTGTGGGGCGCCCTTGTTGAGGATACATCGTGGGCAGGCTTTATTCCAGTCCTCTACATCATGGGTCACCGTAGGATGGACAATGTCTGTTCTATACCAAAGTGGCCTGCTAGTTTGTGGTAACACTTACATGTCGGTTCTCTGCATAAGACACAGCAATCTGGCAATGTTTGCCTTTTCGAAACACTGCCATTCAAAATGACAGAGCTAATTGGCCAACATATGTGCCACCTGGCCAAACACCTCAATGGTTAATTGTTAACACTTCAATCAGGATGTAAGCACTATGAAAAGACTACAGGTGAGCAACTTTTTTTACAACAACAATGGAAGACGTTGCAGAGAGCGGAAGAGGAAGGGTGAGAATGACAGGGGGAGGTAGGGGTAGAGCAGGTAGAGGAGTTCATGGCCAAAGAAGACAACAACTTTCAAATTAAATCAGAGCAACCTTAGTAGATCATGTCATCAACCATGGGCTGACAATGTAAGAGGCTGGACAGAGAATGCAGCCAAACTTGAGCCGTTTTACTGTCGCCTCTGTCATCCGGACATTTAGAGTGGAGAACACGTATGTAACCAAAATTTCATGTAGTACACATGTAGTACACCCCGTTTCATAGTGTCAGTTGGGTGACACCTCTTTACTTAGTGTATGACATCAGCCATTCATGAACTGTACAAGTTTTCCTCCTCTCCATCGGAGCTTCTCCTCTCTGTGTGGTGCTCGTTCCAGTGACACACCTGCTGGGCCTCCTCTGTCGTCCTGGTCGAGGAGTTTGTGTGACACCCGGTGCAGATCCTCAAGCACTTAGTCGGGTGGATGTGTTGGATCACCACTCGGGTCTTGGAGCACGCAGCGCAGACCACAAAGCCACATTGCCGGCAGTGGCGTCGTCGCTGGGTCATGGAGAACCTGCCGAAGCAGCGCATGCAGACCGAGGAGGCGTAGTCGGGGATACAGGTTTTGGCAAAGTGGCAGCTGGTCCGGAAGCCCCTGTTCAGCAGCAGAATGGACCGGCAGTCCTCGATATGCTGGATCCAGGCCCGCTTCTCCTCCTGGGAGGCGGCTGCCACGTAGAAGGACTTGCGTGGCGTACGGATCAGCCACTGGTTCTTTATTGATAATCCGTTCTCTAGGTCCTCAAGCTGGCTGTCCTCTGAAAATAAAAAATAACAGTCCAACAGTGTTAATTTTGGCAGCTATTTTTGATTTAGTCTTAGTAGACGAAAAAACGGCATATTAGTTTTAGTCACATTGTTTTAGTTTTAGTTTAGTTTTCGTCAACGGAAACTAAAACTAATAACATTTTAGTCTAGTTTTAGTTGACGAAAACTAGACTAAAATGTTATTAGTTTTAGTCACATTTAATAGCCATATTAAACTCCGTTTCTTCCCTTCTCAGGCCCAGGGACCCCCTGTGTTGTGTCTACAACTGCATAATAGTCCAGCTTGCAGTACTTGGTTGTCCATCAGATGTCCCTCCTAGGACAGGTCTATAGCAGGTCTGCAAACTTGTGGCCACAATGGGTTGTATAATGTGACGGAGGAGCCGGGCCACGAACAAATGGTTGAAGTGTTTGTCTGAGCTGATATAAATGACATGTGAAAAATCATTACATGAACGGATTTGGATTTTAACAAATAGGAAAGCATTTATTTGCAAGGCAATTTAACAAATTGGCAAAGGTGTAACAACTTCATGAGGACCAGGGATCTAAACGCAACACTGTTGTCTTTGTCTGTTTACTTGCAATGCTTTTGACATGGACACCCGAAACTTCATGGTCCTTTATTGTTTCCACTGTTCCAACAAAAGAGACCCCTTCACGTCCTACAATCGGTGCAATAGATTATTTTCTTGGCTTCAGAACCTGCAATGACTTTATTACGTTAGACGCGTTTGTGACGGACCGTCTCATCCAGCCGAGCAAACGCTGCCTGCCGTCGCCAGAGAACAGGGCAGAAAGGTCCGACAGTCTGTTAAACGGGTCTTCATGTTTCTGTGAAGCAGCGCGGCTTCAGCCTGCTAACAGTCAGCTAAACCGAGACAGCTGAGCTAAACTAAGGCGGCCACATTCAAACTCGCCGAAGCGTAAAATAGTCGTTGCGGCCCGTAGTCGGTGCACAAGAACCACCGCTGCACCGCTGGGCGCGTTCTGGGTTCGTGGATGACGTCATCATGACGCGTTAATATCTGCAATACTTTGCCTGTCTGTTGTCTGTTAGCTGCGTGCGAATTTAGGGGGAAAAAGTATCGTGACTTCGTCAACCACCAACATGTTCGTCTCGTCTCGTTAACGAAAGTTAGAATAGATTTAGTCATAGTTTTTATTTTTTAACATCGTTTTCGTCACGTCTTAGTCTCGTTTTAGTCATGGAAAAAAAGGTTGTTTTTCGTCATAGTTTTCGTCGACGAAATTAACACTGCAGTCCAATTGAAATGGATTTCAGAGGAAAGTCACTTTTAGAAACCCTCGGCTGGTTTTGTCATTCAAGCCCTATGGTTTGGTTTATAATGTTTTAAGTAACTCAAGCTTACTCAGATAAATTACTTTTTTTTTTTGGTAATCCAATAGAATACTTTTTTTTTTTTGGTGATCCAATAGAATACATTGCCAATACATAACCCTAACCCTAACCCTAACCGTCTACACTGCAAAAAACTCTCCAAACTCGAAATCAGGTTTTTAAGCCGGTTCAACAAGGTGTCAAGTTTAATGAATTGAATACTGTGAGTTTTAATTACGGTTATGTCCAACAGTCAAAATGAAGTTCCAATAACTGCAGTTCCTCAAACGGCCACTTTTAAAAGCGCTTCAATTTCCATTGGACCCCCATGGAAAATTGTATGTTCAGCAGGATCACAAACGTACGGTGGCCCTAAAGTGCAAATCACGACGGCAAATAGGAAAACACAACGACAAATCATAAAGGGTAGGGCCTATCTAGCAAAGGACGGACCCTTCTGACGGACTGACTGTCTTTTAACCCTCTTAATCCGAAGCCTTTCGCCGGACTTACCATATTACCAAATTACCATAACTCCTTAACTATTTGTGCAATCAACGTAATTCTGGATTTTGAAAGCTGAGAAATGCTGCTTTCTAGACATTACGGTAATCAAGAAATCAGTGGCGGGAGAGCCTGTGAGGGAGGGGTTGAAGTCAGCGCAGCAGCCGAAAGTGACAGGAGAGATGGTGATGTCTTACTAGTGTCTTAATTCTTGTTTTTCAGGTGTTTTGTTGTTCAATTACATTTAGGTGTTGTAAGTAAAAGTATGGGCGGCACGTGGTGTGGTGGTTAGCGCTGTCGCCTCACAGCAAGAAGGTACTGGGCTCAACTCCGCCCAGTGGCCTTTGTGTGTGGAGTCCCTGTGTCTGCGTGGGTTCTCTCGGGGTTCTCCGGCTTCCTCTCAAAGTCCAACAGACGTCCTCTGGGGATCAGGCACATTGGTGACTCTAAATTGCCCATAGGTGTGTGAATGTGAGTGTGAATGGTTTCTTGTCTCTGTGTTAGTCCTGCGATTGGCTGACAACCAATCCAGGGTGTCTCTCGTCCGAAGTTGGCTGGGATGGACTACAGCCCCCCCCACTCCCCCCCCACTTCCCCCCGGACCGTTCGAGAAGGTTCGACGGGGGGGGTGGCGGAACGATCGACGAGGGGGGGGGGTAGTAGTCGTGCACTCACAGGTCGGCGATACTGCTATGCACGGTAAAAGGACAAGAAAAACAGCTGGTGGGGAATATGTCAGAGGGACGAGAGCACATAATTAGGAGAAAATCCGGTCAATTTTCAAAATAAAGCATTAGTTTACCACTCCCCTGGAAAAAAAGGGCAGCTCTTTTTCTTATTGATGAAGGATGAAGCGATATCAGATAGATTTACAATATGTACATGTTTGTACAGTCTTGCGATGCAGAGAACATCTGGAAAGCCGCTGCATGGCGTGCTCTTCGTAAAGTTGTTTATTTGTTGCTTGATAAACTTTTGGATGTTTCATGTGGGGCTCTCTGCTTCAATGGATTGAATTTCTGATTTTGAATAGTAGATATTGGATTCGCCCATACACAGATTCACACACACTTAATACAACAAGTTCTATGTGGTCATCTACACATACTGTACATATATACACATACATATGATACATAAGTGATTCAGTACATACATCCTCATAAATATTCATTCATACCAATTAGACTCTTTATGCTTGTTTTTAACTTATTCTGAAAGAGTTAAGATGATTATTTTTGCCAGCAAGATCTCATTGGATGATGATGAATTCCATAAAGCCTTCAGCCGGCAGGCACATTTAAAGAACTATAATCTGATTGATGTGAGAGTGATGAGGCACCTAAAATGAGCCTATACATTTTCCCAACACTTGCGCATAACTTGTGTGCGATACTTTGTCGGGCTTGTAGACTCGCAGGGGGGGGTCTGTTTTTGCCATGATTATTTAATTCAATTAATTTTATTTTCTGTAGCACAAAATCGCAAATTTGCCTGAGAGGGCTTTACAGTCTGTACACATGTGACATCCTCTGTCCAGAAACCCTCACGTCGGCACAGGAAAAACTCCCTAAAAAAACGCATTTGAGAATAAAGGGAAGAAATCTTTATGACTAAAATGACTAAATACAATGACTAAAGTCTGATTTATGCTTGCGACGCAGACGCAAGCCCCCCCTTGCGTGTCCCTTGCGTCGCTTTTCACACCTCCTTGCGTCCTTGCAAACGCCGGTTAGCCGGTTGAGAGGTGCACAAAGTTGTGGAGGAAAATACGGGACAAATGTGTCTGCGATGAAAAGCAGCAGTGGCGATGCACGGGGCAATAAAGTCTAAGATAAATAAATAAATAAATAAATAGACGTGACTCTCTAGGTTGTCTTCAACAAAAACACGTTAATCCGCCTGTTATTGTGGCAGTAAATTGCTCTGCAACACACGCAAGACTTTTAGAGGCATGAATTGAAACGAGTGCATCGACGCAACGACGCAAACGCAGAAGCATGCGCCGGCCTTAAGGAGTCCAGCTTGGTCCGCTCCACATGCCGTATCTGGTTGGCGAGTGTCCGCTGTGCCTTGTGCACGTTGCCCGGCGGAGGCATGTAAACAATGCTGTTTGCATGCACGTAAGGGGACTATTTTTCCTCTAGACTACTGAAATGAGATACACAACGTTTGGTGGGCACAACTATTTGTACTGAAAAGCAGCTATTTACATTACATTACATGTCATTTGGCTGACACTTTTATCCAAAGCAACTTACAATAAGTGCATTAAACCATAGGGATACAAACTCAGAAGAGCAAGAAACAAAAAAGTGCAATTTCGTCAAATAAGCCAAATTACAATTTGCTATGGATAAGTAGCATTATAAGTACAATTTAAGTGCTACAATTTGTTAGTCTTTTAGTCAAGGTAGAGTCTGAAGAGGTGTGTCTTTAGTTTGCGGCGGAAGATGTGAAGGCTCTCTGCGGTCCTGGTGTCTTCAGAGAGCTCGTTCAACCATTTTGGAGCAGGGACAGCAAAGAGTCGAGATCTAGTCGAGTGTTTTGCTCTCAGTGAGGGAGGGACGAGCAGTTTTGCAGATGCAGAGCGGAGAGTGCGGGTTGGGATGTAGGATTTGACCATGTCCTGGATGTAAGCTGGAACCCGATCCAGTTTCAGAGGACATTTAGAAAAATATAATTCAATCAAGCCAACGTTCATGTAATGGGGCTATGGTCAGTTCATGGACTACTTGTGTTGTGGCTAAAATGTCTGCAGCTAACGCTAGTTAGGGACCTAACGTTGGCTATTGTTAAGTAACGCGGTGCACATTGCCTACCTTAACCGATGTGGAGGGAATTAAGTTTGCCCCTCGCATGCTCGTGAAGTTTAGTTGGGCTAACAGAATGCCCAACGGGGTGGGTGAGGGGGCCTAGTTGTTTCGGGTGGACACGCGGGTCCTTTCTCAATATGCGTTCTCATGTGGACTTGTGTTCTTGTGAAACGTCATCAGTCGCAGCCCAAGTACTGTTCCAATTCTAAAGTCCGCATCTGGCCAAGAACGGTCAGAATACCCAGATGTGACTCGCCCCGACCATTTTAGCGGGCATGAATCGTGACAGCCAAATATCCCAGAATGCATTTCAACTCAGCAACAGGCAACAGCGACAGAGGACAATAAACACAACTGTCTAATTTTATAAATACTACTATATTTATGTCTCGGAATGTAATTTTTTGTGTGCAACTAATGATCTTTTACTTAAAGGACATGAGGACCGTCATGGAGACTCGAGACCCTGCAGCAGGACGTCAGCTTCAAAGATATTTCTCTGTAAGATATATAATGTCTGGTCAGCTGCTTGCATATGCTTGTATGAATGTTTATTTATGCTTGCATATGCTTGTATAAATGTTTATTTATTATTTTATTTCATTGTTTGAAAATGTATCATTAATCCCTGCATCATAGATATTGAATACTATGCTAAGCACTAATAATGTCACATATCTGACTACAGCCTCCATGATCACTGTTTCATAGATATTAAATACTATGACCGTAACCACTAACGGTGTCACTTATCTTACGGTATGTAGCCTCATTGATTGATACATTGATACATAAAATACAATGAGGTTAATCACTATTAATGTAAAGACATAGAAGAGGTTCAGGTACATTGGCAATTTTATTTATAGTGATGTTTGTGCATTTAACCTGTACGAGAACTACCGCAATGGTTATCGGCCTCTTGATGTTTGAGTAACAAGGAGACAAACGATATGTGTGAATGTGGAATGTAGTCCTGTCTAGTAAAATATTAACTGTTTAATTGTTGTTACTGTATCCAACCACCCCTTACTTTATTAAACCATTCTAAAGCTAATGCATTGTGATGTAATACAACAGCCCTTAATTAAATGTTTGCCTTTTATGTGTTTCTTCCATCAAATATGAATATAAACTAGATATATACCTGTCAGTAATCCAGTTAAGTTTAGCAGCACAGCAAACTACAGCTGCTCCTCTTCACCTTCTTTAGAAAGGTGTTCGACTGTATAATAGCTCTGATTTGACCCATTGAGATACACTGACGTATGCGGTGTTTTGCCTTATCTGTCCAATATCTTTCTTTGGGGATCTCCTCCTGCTCTATACCGTCTATCGGAGGGACGCCTTTTATGTCCGCCTTCCTGGCCTCACTCTACGGTCACCGGCCGGGCGTTTACGCCAACCACCGCGGCTGAGGGCCTTGAGGCCAAGGCTGACCCCTGCACCATCCCCGCCACTGAATGTTGTATCGGTTGGTGTACGCTCCAAAAACTCTCCATGCAACTTGCGCTTTTTGAAAACCTGTCTGCCTGCCTTTTCTGCTCTCTGTATGCCGGTGGCTGAGCACAAGACCAACCGTGACTCTGGAGCGACCCGGATGTACCTGCGGGGAAGTCGAATACTCCTGGTTTGAGAGATGGCTGAGGCTGCAGCAAAAATGTTACCCTCAAACAGATCACTTTATGGTTGGCGATGGAGGAGGGCGAGTCGCACACCTGCTACTGTGCATGCAGGGTGTCTTGCTGGAAATGGGTCAGCCTGGCCGCCCGAACTTCACTGATCTCCACACCGCTGTCTCGGGCCATGTAAGACTAACCGTCTTATCTGTGTTTCTCCAACATCAAACACGTGGTCCCTGCCAAACACACTCTCTTCTCTAGGCCAAAAACGTTCACAGCAACGTGCGCAAGCGGATAGAAACATTCATGTGCCTCGATGTGAGCACGGTGGACCGTGGCACCTATCAACTCCTTCACACTTTCAGCTATTAAAACCGTTCAAATATTAAAATGTTCAGCTCATTCAGGAGAGGGGGGTCTATGACTTTTCAGCTCTTTAGCTCTTAAGCTTGAATTTATATAAATCAATAATAATTAATATTTTAACATGGTTTTCAAATGAGTTTGTTTTCAAATCCTCTTAAACTTTAAGATTTTTCAGCTTTGCCAATCTTTCAGCTACAGACACCATTTCAACTTTCAAATGTCGACACAAGTCTCAACTATTTTATAAAAAAAATGCTTGTTTTATGTTCAGCTTCGCCTTCTGCTAAATTTTACCTACATTGCACTTTTAACCTCTGCCTTTAATTAAACAATTTAAATAAGATTTTAATTTATAATTTTATTTCTTGTTTTTAATTGTCTTTTAATTCCTGGTTAAATCTTGTTAATCTGGTTAAAAAAATATGGCACTTCTGTCCTCACAGCCAAATTATACACTTTTGAGACTTAATTTTTATGTTAAAGTGATGGCATGGTTCTGCTGCTTGTAGTTATGTCGCTATGGAATCCCCCAGTTCTTTAGTTTTGGCCTCAGGTGACCGAGAGTGACACAACCTCTGCCAAAAGCCCCATAGGCTCCAATACAAATCTGGCAACATATTTCTCAAAAGATCCATAAGGTACACGTTTTGTAAACTGCCACAGGAGCCGTATTTATTACCGGACAGACATACAAATCACATGGTTGCGTTCGTTAGAGTCTTGGGTCTCTCAGAAACTTCTTATTTTTTAGATAGCTTTTATAGTTTTGCGCTAGAGGACACTTTGAGGTGTGGATTCTGTGTAACTCGCTGTCCTGTCTTTGCACTTTAAGCAGCTTGTTAATGAACCCAGGTACGCCGTTGCCGTGGATACTCGTACACATGCTGCAGTATCTCCGTCTGTGACTCACAGCTGGACCTAATACCTGATTAGTGGAGTCACATGACGCAGCTATGCTTTCTGTCAACAGACCAACATAATGAAGACACTCGTCCCACCTCCCCCCTCTCCCCTAACCTCTTCTCACTGTTAATCACTCACTCAGTCAGTCTGTCTCTCTATTTCTCCCCCTCTCTCTCTCTCTCTTCCTCACCTCCCCTCCCTTCCTCACCCTCTTACCCTCCCTCCCTCTATCTATCTAGCCGCCCCACCCAATTCAATAATTTCAAAATAAAAGCCCCATGGAGGGAATTCTTACTCTAATGTTTGTGATGAGGCCTATCAATTAATAACTTCTTAGTTTGAAGAACAAACATTCTGTCTCCCAACCCCCCCTCACCCAATTCCATCATTACAAAATAAAAGCCTCAATGATTATCTGTACCTTAACTATGGAGCTCAGAATGAAGCGGTTTCGTTGAAATATGTATTCAAATAGTACTACAACCACTACGAATATTACTCGTACTTCTAGTAGTACTACTACAACTGATACTTCTACTACCATAACTAACACAATTATGAGTATTTAAAGTGGTATTACTGCTAAATGTACTCTTACTACTACTAAAAATACTATTACTACCACTAGTAGTGACACTGTAACTACGCTTACAAATACTTTTTTAAAATTCATTTAAGCTCCGGCAACTTTTTTTCTTTTTTAGAAATTCAGCTTCTCCCATTTCTGTATTTTCAGCAGTTCTTTAAAATAATTTCAGCTTTTCTTATGCCTGTATTAACAGCAATGTTTTAATATTCATTTCTGTATTTTTTCAAATTAATTTCAGCTGTTTTCATTTCTGCTTTTTCAGCAAATCTATTGAAATTCCTTTCAGCTTCTCCAATTTCTGTATTTTTAGCAATTTCAAATTAATTTCACCTTTTCTAATATCTGTAATTTCAGCAAATGTATTAAAATTCCCTTCAACTTTCTGTAATCTCAGCTATTTTTAAAAATTCATTTCAGCTTTTAGCATTCTGTCACGGGTGGACGATTGGGGACAATTGCATGTTTTTGATTGCATATTTTATTGATTTATGATTGCATGTTTCATGACTTATTGATTTATGATCATTTGCATGTTTAACGATTTATTGTGTGCTTCGAGTTTTGGTTTGCATTGTATCCTCAGTTAACAATCGTCCCGAGTGACAAGTTACCAATTAGTGGCATATGGCCAATGGACCAATGGGGAAAGGCCAGGGGCGGGACTTTTTCTTTTTAAACTGGAAGATGGGACACTGGCGGAATAAGGGAGAAGGAGCAGGGAAAAGGAACACATCGCAGTGTTGAGCGAATGCAGGAAGCAGAAGCAGTAGCAGTAGCAGCAGCAGCAGAAGCAGACACAGACGCACCACCAGTCGCAGCAGAAGCAGACACACCACCACCACCACCAGCAGCAGCAGAGGGCAGCTGGCAGTCCGAGACGTCTGAACCAGTGGACTAAGGATGCGCAGGACTTCGCTCTACTTCTGCAGAAACGGGCGAAGTTTCTGGGGCATGTGGTTGACAGGGAAGGGGTCTGTCCCGATCCTGAGAAGGTGTCTGCAGTCACCGAATGGAGTCCTCCAACGACCATCAAACAGGTCAGTCTTTCTAGGATTGGCAGGCTAATATAGGCGTTTTGTATCGGGATTCTCAAAGATTGCCCGACCCTTGAATACGCTTTTAGCAGGTATTCCCACTGATAAAAAGTTCTGGGTCCCAGAAGATACTGTGGACAAAAGAATGCCAATCCGCGTTTGAGCAACTGAAGGCTGGCCTAACCCAAGCCCCAATCCTAGCTTATGCTGACTTTGCTCTGCCTTTTGTAGTGTATACTGATGCCAGTAACAGAGGACTGGGGGCTGTCCTTGCCCAAGTGCAAGAGGGCCGAGAGCGTGTAATAGCTTATGCTAGCCGTAGCTTGCACCCGTCAGAACAGAACGATGCAAACTATAGCTCCTTCAAACTAGATCTCTTGGCATTAAAGTGGGATATTGTGGAGAAATTCTTAAGATTACCTGACCGGGGCTAAGTTTGATGTTTTCACAAACAACAATCCAGTGGCTCATTTACAGACTGCTCGCCTGGGTGCTGTGGAACAGCGGTGGGTCGCGCAACTTGCCTCTTTTGATTACACCGTGAAGTACCGCTCTGGAAAAGAGAATGCTAATGCTGATGCCCTGTCCAGGTTCCTCTAAGTGTCCATGGGCACAGGTATAACATCGGCTAAAGTCAACCTTACTACTGCTAGACTCAACCAAGAGGACGGAGTGGCGCCACTATCCGGCAATTGGGGAAACCGGCAACAAGATGACCCAGACATTGCCATCATCAAGAGGTATGTGGGCCAGGGACCGCCTCCACAAGGAGCAGAGAAGAGGACTATGACCGAAAAGACCAGAAGGATCCTCCAACAATGGAAGAAATTGGTTGTCCGAGAGCAGGTGCTCTACCGAGAGGTAACTGACCCCAACACTGACGAGCTACTATCCCAAATCGTATGCCCAGCATCTAGGTGCCAAGAGGTCTGGCAGAGATACCATAAGGTGGCTGGACACCCAGGAATTGGGAGGACCTTGGCCAATATTCAACGCTGTTTCTACTGGCCTCGTATGGAAGAAGAGGGGTTTCATTCGGGGTGCGTCGCATGTAGCTTGAAGGACAAAATGGAGGCACCCCTGAACCCAATTGTAGTGTCATACCCCCTTGAGGTGGTTGCCCTTGATTTCCTTTCTCTCGGTAGGCCGATAGATGCATATCAAAACATCCTTGTAATGACGCGTTATGCATGAGCTATCCCTACTCGAGACCAGACAGCAAAGACTTCAGTCAGGGCAATATGGTCTCATGTTATTCAGACATTCGGCTGCCCAGGTTGTTTCCATTCAGACATAGGCCCAAATTTTGATTCCACTTTGATGCAGAAGCTTTGTGCCATGTATGGAGTAACAAAGAGTAGAACAACGCCCTACCACCCGGCTGGGAACGGTAGAGTAGAAGCTTACAAGCTCGCTAGGGATAGGATGGGTCATGCCGCCGAACGCGATAAGAGAAGCTATGACCGTAAGGCCCAGGCGTTATCCCTCCTCCCAGGTGAACGAGTGTGGGTGCGAGATAGGAACAGACAGGGACAAGGGAAGTTACGATCATGGTGGAACCCAGAGCCCTATGTTGTCGTTAGCCTTGTGGGTGATTCTGGAGTAGTATACAAAGTTAGGCCAGAGAGCAGTGGGAAGGACAGAACCCAGCACAGGAATGCCTTAACCTTGTATAACCCCTGTCCATGTCATCCCTGAACCAGCCACTATAGTTCAGACAGAGGCGGAAGTAGACCCTGTTCCTTTTGGATTCTATGTAGTACCTGCTTGAGAGCCCCCTTGAGGTAGGGGCAGACATTTTGCCTCCTGAACCACGAGCAGGACACTGCGCTCCGCCGGTCGGCACAAGCTACCTGTGGATTACCACCAAGCCGATATCGACATTAGGCTTGTCCAGTGGCAGGGACTGCCTACGTTTAAGTGGGGGAGTATGTCACTGGGTGGACGATTGGGGACAATTGCATGCTTTATTGATTGCATATTTTATTGATTTATGATTGCATGTTCAACGATTTATTGTGTGCTTCGAGTTTTGGTTTGCATTATATCCTCAATTAACAATCGTCCCCAGTGACAAGTTACCAATTAGTGGCATATGGGGAAAGGCCAGGGGCGTGACTTATTCTTTTTAAACAGGAAGACGGGACACTGGCGGAAGAAGGGAGAAGGAGCAGGGAAAAGGCGCAGTGTTGAGCGAATGCAAGAAGCAGTAGCAGCCGCAGCAGAAGCAGACACACCACCACCACCAGCAGCAGAAGCAGACGCAGCAGCAGCAGAGGACAGAAGCAGACGCACCACCACCACCACCAGCAGCAGCAGAAGCTGATGCACCACCAGAAGCAGCAGCAGAGGGCAGCTGGCAGTCAGACGTCTGAACCGGTGGACTAAGGACGCGCAGGACTTCGCTCTACTGTGGTGACGAGTTTGGACGGACTATCTTAGCTTCCTTTATATATTTTAATCATTGTATTAAAATAAATATGTTTTATTAGTATTTCCGCCCCTGTCTCCTCTTGGGTCATTGTTTCACTGCTCTCCCCCAAACAAACAAACCGTGTTTTTAATTATTTCGAGTTCCAAGGGCTCTTGGCTTTTACCTAGGTGGCGTTGTTGGCAACACACTTTTAGTTTTCAAAAACCTCGGCCGCTGACAATTCCAACGCATTTTCAGCAGGAAAATGCATTTTCTAGTTTCGGATGCAGCCCACTTCGACCGAAAACGGGCCAGACAATTGCGGTAGAGGGGGGGCGGGAGGGGGGTGTGCCAGTGGCGGTGACGGTCCGACCGGCTCTGCTACAGTACGCTAAAGTCGGCAGTACCCCCCGGCGGGCCGATTGTGGCCGGAGTTTGATGTATGGGGTTGCTCATTTGTAAATTGAAGTCCATTTTACATTACAATTAAGGTTTTTCTGTCCAAACCTTTTGTGAATATTCTGTTTAAATACAGTATAGAAGTTGTAAGATATGTGCATGTTATAATGTAAAAACTATTTATTTTAATGCGCGAAATAAATATGACTTTTGCAACAATACATGGTGTTTTGTTATATCTATAAATTGTCATTTGAAACAATGCATATTTGAGTAAAATTTACTAGGAACTAGTAACATTTCCTTCTAACTCAAAAATAGTTGAAATAAGTAGTTAGACCTAGTGAATAGAATGCATGATAATGAGTTGTTTCTTTTAAATTTACGTTGGTAAGTTGGATAAACATGTACTATAAAGTCATGTGAACTTACGGAGAGCAATCGATGGCTAAATTAAACAAAAAATGATTTGTACCAAATTGTAAATCCAATTTGACTACTCGAAAGTGTAAGGCAGCAATTGAACATTTGTTTTTAAGTTCAACCCCCATGATTTATTTTACAGTGTATTCAAGCCCCAGAGCTTTTGGAGTGCAGAAAAAAAACTCTGAAATAAGATTTGATTGCAGTTCCCACTCAAAATGTAATGCAATACCAGCCTTGTGTAACCATATCTTCACTTATTATAACTTTTAAGTAACTTAAGCTTATGTAGATGGTTGTTGTTTTTGGTAATCTAATAAAATAGATCAATTTGCACCTGTTAACAGCCTACATTTCAACCGGATTCTACCAGCAGCCCCCCTTCATGTCTATGCCCCCCTCCCTGTTTGGAGATGCCTGATGTCCGTGTGGCTCACCCAGGGGGATGATCATCTGCTTCTTGTGCCAGCGGCCGATGATGCTGCCGTACACCAGCAGGTCGTTGAACAGGAAGAACCTTCTGGGCTGTGGCCCCTTGCGGGTCATCTTCACCAGCCGACCCTCTCCCAGCAGATACCGACCCGGTTCGTACAGCGGCTTCCCCGACGGCCCGAACGAGTTCTCCACGGCGCGGATCCGCTCGCGGTTGTTCTGCGTAGACAAGAACAATTTCTCATCCGTATCCATTTTTGTTCAGGTGACAAGTCAGCACGAGCCGTTCGTTAGTGCGTTGTTGTTGTTGTTGTTGTTTTTGTTGTTGCGCATAAAGTCCCGCTGCTGAGACGCTGTCCTGGGATCGTGCAGTCTGCGGCGCACGGGCGCTTCTTTTATGTGCTGGTGACGTGGGAGTCGCCCAAGGGAGTTGGAGCTTTAGACAAACCCATGTGAGCAGATAAGGCGTCACCAATCTATTTCCCTCCCAGGAAAGTTATTCATGGAAATATCCACCTCAGGTTTTCAACCATCACCGACTTTTATTTAAAATTCACTTTAAATGAGTTTCAGACAATAGTTGCATTATAAATATTCATATTATATTGAATAATAATAACCGTCTGGTGGACACAACATACAGTATATCATTATATTGTTAAGCGGCAACCAAAACAGAAAAGTCAATAAAATGTCATAGGATAGAATAAGTATGTCATGAAACAGCGTGCTCTCGCACAGGTTTACACTATTTACTGTAAGAGAGTTGATCTTGGCTCTGCAAAGAGTGTGTCCTGACATGTGCACTAATGTGACGCATTAGTTATGGGACATTAAATTAGGCGTGTTTGTGTGTGTGTGTGTCGGCATTTCCTAAAGAACCCACACACAGTTGGCTTTAAATACAGGAAGTAGTTTCTGGACACTCTGAACCAGGTCAGTGGTGCCAATATCTAGTTGGACAGAAAACAAAAACAAACAAGGCCTTCTGGGACGCAGCCAAGAATGTGCAAGAGGCAAACGTGCAGTCAGTAGGTTGTGCTTAACCAGCAGCAGGTGGATGACATCAGAAGAATGTAGACCAACGGCCATTTACGGCCTACAAAAGAGTGCAGTACATGGTGACATCTAGTTCACTCTGTCCTTTCTGTACAGCTTAAGTACCAAATAATAATGCAAGAAACAAAAACATGAGGAAAAAACAACAACAATAAATACAACAGGAAGCGGGACTAGAGTAGCCTGCTGTGTGGTTAACGTGTCCACTCCGTAACACCCCTGTACAACAGAGTGAGACGTCCCCTCCTGAGGTGATCGGTGGTGTCAACAGAACAGAACAATGTTCCTCCATACGTGGATTTAGAGGGCAGGAGATGATCTGCATGGATCTGCCACACATTGGTCACATGTGGCGACGCCTCACAGGTCGATGGTTCCTCTCGCTTTGAACTTCTTGGCCGAGCGCTCGCTGGCTCGGTGCTCGAACTTGCTGCCGTAGATGTGCGAGACGAAGCCGTTGATCTCCACCGCGAACACGCTGTTCCTCTTCGGGATCACTGAACGGAGAGCACGGTGTCAAAGCGCGCCGCAAGAGCAGAATATTCTTGGAAAAAAAAATTGACAAAGCAATTTGAAGTAGTATTTTACTAAAATTGAATGAACTTTTCCACCAGTGTTTTTAAAAAGGCTCTTTATACAATATTCAGAGAATTAATATAGCGGCAAACAACCATTTTTCTATGTGAAATGTATAGTGGAGTCAAAGTTTACCTGAGCAGAACTCTGAGCCTTTAGTTGACTGACAATAAAAACCAGACAATGTTTTCTCAATAACATAACTGAATAGATTTACATTTTTTTTAAACATGTTTTCTCTTTCATACGTAGTCATTTAGTGTTTTGTGACATGGGGCTGACAAATGTGCACAAGTAAAACACGTAGTTTAGTATGAATTAGTGCTGCACGGTACAGCGGTTCAAATGGTAGCTCACAACAAGAAGTAATTCTGTTGCTACATGGAAACACGGAAAAGAGCGACACAAGAGGAACAACGAGAGACCAGAGATGCACCAACACAACTTGTGCCCAAGAGAGGAGCTGTGTCTGTTTGGAGGGTTTTGGTTTTGGAGAATCTGACGTAAGTTACATTAGACTTTATTGCAGAGTCTGTCGAGTCCCTCGACAGACTGTGGTGGCGACACTAGCAGCCACAACAAGCTAACACGCTAACTCGCCGGCCAGTTACGAGCAAGTTGGCCAGCAAGAGGCGAACCTTTTCGGGGTCAATGAGTGTTTACTTGAAAAAGCAATAGCATTATATATCAGGACACCTCAGAATCTTTCTTAATGAAGTGATATGGATTTCTGACCATACCGTGCAGCCATAGTATGAATATCGTATTGTTTTATGTTACATGCGTATGAGTGGACCACTTCCCCTGATCAGGTCCAACAAGTGTCGCACTGAGCCGTCACAAGGACGCAGAAACGCGCAGTAGGGGGATCAGGTCAAAAATGGCTGATGTGCAAATGGATTATGGGCCGGCCTCTTGGGTTGTACCGTCACCTTTAGATCCAGAGTAACTCTTTAAACTGGTCGCATTGGTGCGTCTAACCCTTTCCAACACGTTTCAGGTGCTACATCTCACCTCCCACAGATGATGGACATTGTGAAAAGTGATCGTAACAGTGAATAAAAACGTGCAGGTCTGTGTTTTGCCGGTCAGATAAGGCCATCTCTGCCCTCAGATGATGCCACCTCCCCTCTGTACAGCTTTGATGCTCGTCGTACCACCGTGTGAGGGTCACGGCCAGGTGACAGTCTCGGACTGTTTAGACAAAGTGGACACAGCGCACACGGCGCCACCCGTCCAATCTAGAGTCCTGCCGCATGTGGCTGTTGAGGAAGGCCCGGGTGAAGGCCCCGGCTTTAGAGTTGCCCTGAGACTGGAAGGGAGAGTGTGACACAGCGACAGTGACAGAGATGAGACAATGTAATATAAAATGTAAATTTGATAGGTTTCTCTTTCCCCCAATGGCGGAGGAAATGTCTACTTTGGCTGATAAAAGCTACTCAGAAAAGATAGTTCAAACTATATAAAAAGAAATCAATGCGTATGAGCATGTGATATGAAATGATCTCCTGGCAGTTCTGTGCTTCTGTCAACCAAAGCGCCGTTTCCAGCCGTCCAAAAGTCATCACTTCATCATCAGAACTTCTTTTGTGGGAAATTGTCATAATTAATATATGAATGCTTTAGTTGGGGCCAAATATTTATTTTGTGAGGTAACAGAAACTGACCACCAAATGCTAATAAGTTTCTCTGCGGCCAGGTGACGGGCATACAAAGTCAGAAGACAACAAATAAGTACACATTTACGAAGCAAGAACTGCATAGCGTCCGTTTAAAGGAAGTATTGAATGAAATGTCAAAAGTCCGAGTAAAAATAAAAATAAATGGAAACTTCATTCTATCTTGCACCTTTTTAGGCTTGTTAATGCTCTATTAAATGGGCCTGTTGTTTTTCTTGCTGCTTTTAAATTAAAAAGATTTTAATTTGACTATTGTTGCATTGTCATTGACTTAATGAAGGTAGGCAGCTAATCGTTCATATTTTTAAAAAGTGGAAAGAAGGATTTTGTTTTTTGTGATTTTTTACAAAAACAACAACGAAATCAATATCAATAGTTATGATTTTTTTGTAGGAAAGTCTTTGCACGGACAGATGACACTTGTGGAATACACATTTTATAGTACAGCAGTTGACAAGATGGTATCGACTCACCTCCACAGCGAGAACCTTCACCAGGTCCCGAGGGATCCCGACTCGAATCCGCGAGTCTGTTGAACAGGTCAAACAAAACCAGTTACACACTGGACCACAAAGCGACACGGAGCTCTCCGGCAAGACAAAGGGTGGAGGAATCTGCTTCTACTTCAACAACAGCTGGTGCAACGACGTAACGGTGATCCTACAACACTGTTCTCCTGATCTGGAAACTTTTTTCATCAACTGCAAACCCTTTTATTCCCCCCGTGAGTTCGCTTCATTCATCCTGGTCGGTGTTTACATGCCGCCGGCGGGCAACGTGCACGAGGCACAGCGGACACTCGCCGACCAGATACGGCGTGTGGAGCGGACCAACCCGGACTCTTTAGTTATTGTCCTCGGGGACTTTAACAAAGGAAATCTCAGCCATGAACTTCCTAAATACAGACAGTTTATTAAATGCCCCACCAGAGAGGAGAACACGCTGGATCACTGTTACACCACAGTAAGCAGGGCTTATCACGCCGTCCCTCATGCTGCACTGGGACACTCTGACCACCTCATGGTCCATCTGATTCCTGCATACAGGCAGAAACTAAAGCTCTGCAAACCTGTAGTGAGGGAATTCAAGAAGTGGACCAGTGAGGCGCTGGAGGATCTTCGGGCGTGCTTTGACTGCACAGACTGGGATGTTTTCAGGACTGCTACTGACAGTCTGGATGAGTTCACAGAGGCTGTAACTTCCTACATCGGCTTCTGTGAGGACAGCTGTGTACCACAATGCACCAGGGTGAGTTACAACAACGACAAACCCTGGTTCACAGCGGAACTCGGAACACTACGCCTGCAGAAGGATCAGGCATTTAGGAGCGGGACAAATACTTGTACACAGAGGCAAAATACAAGTTTAGCAAGGCGGTGAGAGATGCTAAACGACCGTACTCTGAGAAACTCCAACAACAGTTCTCAGCAAGTGACTCTGCTTCGGTTTGGAGAGGCCTCAAACACCTCACTAACTACAAGCCAAAAACCCCCCACTCCATGAATGACCTCCGCCTGGCAGACGAGCTCAATGAGTTCTACTGCAGATTTGAAAGACAATGTCCTGATCCCATCCCCCACAGCTCCACCAACCTGCTGCAGTCCCCCTCCCCTCCCTCCCCCAGCCCATCAGGTGCTCACGCCTCTTCATCTATATCACCTTCCCCTCCCCCACCAGCAACGACCCTCTCTATTCTGGAGAGAGACATTAACCGGCTCTTTAGAAGACTGAATCCCCGTAAGGCAGCCGGCCCGGAGTCCGTTTCCCCTCACTCCCTGAAGCATTGCGCTGACCAGCTGTCTCCGGTGTTCACTGACATCTTCAACACCTCCCTGGAGACATGCCACGTACCAGCCTGCTTCAAGGCCTCCACCATCATCCCTGTCCCCAAGAAGCCCAGGATCACAGGACTCAATGACTACAGGCCCGTCGCCCTGACCTCTGTAGTCATGAAGTCTTTTGAACGGCTAGTCCTGACCCACCTGAAGTCCCTCACCGACCCCCTCCTGGACCCCCTGCAGTTCGCCTACAGAGCCAACAGGTCTGTGGACGATGCTGTCAACATGGCCCTCAACTACATCCTCCAGCATCTGGACTCCCCAGGAACCTACGCCAGGATCCTGTTTGTGGACTTCAGCTCTGCTTTCAACACCATCATCATCAACTTTATTCCCTTGTTTTATACTAACCCATACCCTTAGCCTTATTCTACTAACCCATTGCATTAGCATTTCATTCCACTTTATTTTATTACTTGTGCACTGTTGTCTTGTCTGTCTACTGTTGCGCACTAACCGCCAAGACAAATTCCTTGTATGTTTGACATATTTTGGCTAATAAATGTTTCCTGATTCCTGATTCCTGATTTCCTGGGTTGTTGGCTCTCTGCCATCAGATCATACTTTCTGCAGCAAATTGAAAAGCTCCTTAGGAAAAGCCATTGGTGTGTGAGGACCCTGGTGATGAAGAAACAGAATCAAAGAGGGAAACCTGTCATCCGATCCCGGTTGATTTCATCAGTCTGGAGAATCTCCAAAGTTGTCCCCAAGATTTGGGCAGAATCTTTATCTGTGTCCTCAGAGTTTGATATAACTTTAAACACTTGGAAGTCTAAATGTGAGGGATGGTTATCAAATTCTATTTGGATTAGTTGTTTTTAGGGCAGGGACTTCCCTCTGGCACCGGCAAAAAACCACACCAAGTATCCAACAATGTGTACACAGTCCAACTCTCAGCTATCGGTACATGTTGTACAATCTTTAATTGTTTAGCCTCAAGGGAAAACATTCCAAGGTGTGTGTGTGTGTTGACACACATACACACACTATACAGACCTGTCTGACGTGTTACTAATATTCCATTCTGTGCAGTCAGACTGAGAAAGTACAGACTGACACACTGACCCAGAACAAATCTGACAGTTCAGACAGGATGACGTCATTTGGGAGAATAATCGGCTTCCTCTGTACAGAAAGATGCAACGCTTCATTGGCTGCCGTCGTGACGTCCTCCGTGGGTTTGTGGACTAACGCTTGTATTTTGAATGCAGGCTTTTTTCTTAAATGAAAATGTTTCTGAATTGCACCACTGATTTAATCCGTTGACTGGGACCCTGGAACAATCTGACACATATTTTAGTATCATGGCAAAGCATACTAAAGATGAAGGTGCTTGTCATTATGCCCAACAATGTGTAGTTGGTTAGACACAAATCTGATAATATGAATGAAGTGTGTGCCATTTTGTGTAAAAGTTTGATTTTGATAATGCTAGGTGTAGTTTCGGTTGCAGTGCTTCATTTTGAGGTATTTTGCAGTTTGGGTGTGTGGTTTTGTGAATTGTGTTTTGATAAAACCAGACTAGTTTGCAAGATTGTTTGTCAGCAGTTGAAAAAAACTGTAACAGTACGAACAGTCAGAAAGGAGGAGGGGTCTCTTAAGCGGATGCGGTTGAATATTAGGGAAAATACACAGGTTTGCATAGCACATTATTTTATTATCAAATGCACAACATTTGCAGACACATTTCCTCTCTTACTCATTGTAAAAGTATAAAGACGTTATTCACATTTGTGGTCAACATTCAAGTAGATAGAAGCATTAAAACACATGACCAAAATCACAGATTCATCTAATGGAAATGAATCCCCAAATGTATCAAAAAATGAACATAAGAACCGTATAAATATATATATTTTAACTTTATACATTATTTATGATAATGACCTTCCACTGTCCAAAGCATCCTGCCCTTCCATTAACAAGGCCACACCAGGCTGTTCTTCTTCTCCCCCTTCTTATGCTCAGGGCTGCATGTGTGCGGTTGTAGGTTGACGTAGATGGGCCAGTTCTCCATCTGGGAGTTCAACCACTTGGGGTCATCGTCCTCCATCTGCTCCTCGGCCTCCTCCTCCTCACTTGATCCATCCTCTCCATCTGAGTATCTCCTCTCTGTGTGGCGCTCGTTCCAGTGACACACCTGCTGGGCCTCCTGCGTCGTCCTGGTCGAGGAGCTTGAGTGGTACCCGGTGCAAAGTGCGGTTGTAGTGCAGTGTGGTTGTAAGTTGACGTAGATGGGCCAGTTCTCCACCTGGGAGTTCAACCACTTGGGGGGGTCACCGTCCTCCATCTGCTCCATGGCCTCCTCCTCCTCACTTGATCCATCCGAGCTTCTCCTCTCTGTGTGGTGCTCGTTCCAGTGACACACCCGCTGGGCCTCCTCCGTCGTCCTGCTCGAGGAGTTTGTGTGACACCCGATGCAGATCCTCCAGCACTTAGTCGGGTGGATGTGTTGGATTACCGCTCGGGTCTTGGAGCATGCGGCGCAGACCAGGAAGCCACATTTCCGGCAGTGGTGTCGACGCTGGGTCACGGAGAACCTGTCGAAGCAGCGCATGCAGATTGCGGAGGCAGAGTCGGGGATACAGGTTTTGGCAAAGTGGGAGCTGGTCCGGCAGTCCCTGTTCTGCAGCAGAATGGACCGGCAGTCCTCGATTTGCTGGATCCAGGCCCGCTTCTCCTCCTGGGAGGCGGCTGCCACGTAGAAGGACTTGCGTGGCGTACGGATCAGCCACTGGTTCTTTATTGATAATCCGTTCTCTAGGTCCTCAAGTTGGCAGTCCTCTGAAAATAAAAAATAACAGTCCAATTGAAATGAATTTCAGAGGAAAGTGATATTTAGAAACCCTCTGCTGGTTTTGTCATTCAAGCCCTATGGTTTGGTTTACATTGTTTGACTTTTACGCAACTCAAGCTTATTCGGATCAATGACTTGCTTTTGGTAATCCAATAGAATAGATTAAAAATTGCCAACTGCCTACACTGCAAAATAGTCAAAAAATGTAATGAACTAAATACTGTGAGATTTAATTACGGTTATGTCCAACAGTCAAAATTCCAAAGTTCCAATAACTGCAGTTCCTCAAACGGCCACTTTTAAAAAAGCTTCAATTTCCGTTGGACCCCCATGTAAAATTGTACGTTCTGAACAGCCGGATCACAAACGTATGGTGGCCCTGAAGCAGTGTGAATTTCGTGGATGAAAACTATGCCGAAATATTTATGATTAAATGTGACCAAAACTAATATGCATTTTTAATATGCAAGACTAAATCAAAAATAGCTGCCCAAATAACACTGCCCTGAAGTGCAAATCACGACGGCAAATAGGAAAACACAAGAGCAAATCATAAAGGGTAGGGCCTATCTAGCAGAGGACGGACCCTTCTGATTGGACAGACGGACTGACTGTGTTTTAACAGTCTTAATTCGAAGCCTTTCACCGGTGACTGAAAGTGACATTGAGCATTCAAATTACCATAACTCCTTAACTACTTGCGCAATAAACGAAATCCCAGATTTTAAAAGCTGAGAAATGCTGCTTTCTAGACATTACGGGAATCAAGAAATCAGTGGCGGGAGAGCCTGTGAGGGAGGGGTGGAAGCAGTGCTGTAGTGTTAAAATTAGAGGTGGGTAAACTCTGAATTTTGTGATCATACAGACCTCGACGCGATGCGAAGCAACGCAACACAAAGCGTTGCGACTCTGTTAGGCTGTCCTGGCTATATTGCATTATGTTATCAGTAAAAGTCATATACAATCAATGATAATGAATAAATGTGTTAGTAGTTTGTAGTTTATTAAATTTAAGAAAACAGTAAAGAAAAGTATGTCAACACAACAACACAATTGCAGATTAAGAACTATCTACTTTTTACAGTAGTGCCCAGAGGGCCTTCTTGTCCTCCACGTCAGTTCCTGCCTTGCACAGAGGAGCCATGAACCCCAGAACGCGTGTGCTTCTCGTGTGCCCCTCTGTGCTTCTCCTCTCTCTATTCGACCTGGTTTCTCCTCTCCCTGTGCTCTCTGCATCATTGCCTGTCCTCATATTCAAAAATATGTTGAATTTAAGAGTTAACCAGTTAAGCAGCCTGTCAATTACACTGACAACATAAGTTAAAGGAACACTCATGTACTATGTCATCATAAATAGCCTATACAGCATGTTTTTTTTCATATTGAGAACTGACTCCGTGTGTTTACACACCTCCTGGATCCTGATTGGTCGCTCCTGCAGCGGCAAGGCACTGATTGGATGCTCACAGACCGTAATACAGCGCAGATGAAAATGATTCAGACTACGGCGTTTATATGTTCAGCAATAGGAAACGTAGTCTTAGCTGTTTGAAAATTAAACCAAGTTTATTTCGGATTATTCCAACGGAAGAATACAAGGCGCAGGGAACTTGGAGGTGCGTGAACGCCACTTAGAGTTGCGTAAACACTATTAATAGGTGCTTAAACGCTATTTCCAAAATTCAAGAGGTGCGTAAACGGCGTTTACGTGCGTTTACCCTCCACTACAGCCCTGGGTGGAAGTGAGCCCAGCAGCCGAAAGTGACAGGAGAGATGGAGATGTCTTACAAGTGTCTTACAAGTATCCTACTAGTGTTTCACCAGTTTTGTTGTTACATTTAGGTGTTGTAAGTAAACGTAAGGGCGGCACGGTGGTGTGGTGGTTAGCACTGTCACCTCACAGCAAGAAGGTCCTGGGCTCAACTCTGCCCAGTGGCCTTTCTGTGTGGAGTCTGCATGTTCTCCCTGTGTCTGCGTGGGTTCCTCTCTGGGTTCTGCTCTGGGTACTCTGGCTTCCTCCCACAGTCCAAAGACATCCTCTGGGGATCAGGTAGATTGGTGACTCTAAATTGCCCGTAGGTGTGTGAATGTGAGTGTGAATGATTGTGTGTCTCTGTGTAGCCCTGCGATTGGCTGGCAACCAGTGCAGGGTGTACCCTGTCTCTCGCCCGAAGTTGGCTGGGATGGACTCCAGACTCCAGCCCCCCCCCCCCCCTCTCTGCGACCCTGTGTGCAGGATAAGCAGTTTGAAAATTGATGAATGGAAGTTGAAATATTGGTATTGTTTGGGGTGTTTTACTCCACTACTCATTTCCTCCTATCATATAATTCCCCCCTTCCTTAAAACAGTCAGTCCATCTATCCATTCAGAAGGGTCCGTCCTCTGCTAGATAGGCCCTAACTTTTCCATAAGAAGTTAATGTCCTT
Source organism: Gasterosteus aculeatus (assembly GCF_964276395.1). Taxonomy (NCBI): domain Eukaryota; kingdom Metazoa; phylum Chordata; class Actinopteri; order Perciformes; family Gasterosteidae; genus Gasterosteus; species Gasterosteus aculeatus. The sequence continues at coordinate 5,030,260 of NC_135700.1, forward strand.
GTGCTTTACGATTTGTTGAAGTGTTTTCATATTTGCTTCAATTGGATTTCTGATTTTGTCCTGATCTTGACCTGATTCAGCATACATCCATTTACTTACTGCTAGAGCAGCCTCTCGTACCTTATTGCTTTATTGAACAATAGTATATGTCACGACCTGGCTCTTTGGGCCATGACAAGATTGGAGTTACACTGGTTTCCGAGGTGTAACATTCTTTATTTAACACACAAAACAAAAAACCATAACCATTCCAGATGGGATGCGAATGTCAGTATTATCGGTAGTGTAGGATGTGCATGAGGGTAAAGTGTAAATGGTGGGTGTTGTCCAGGGCATTTAACCCAAAGGAAAACCGGATTCAACAGACGGCTGCCCTACCACACCGGACGTCTGCTGGAGAGAGAAGAGAGCGACAGACTCAATGAATGAACACAGGGCTTTCTAATCTCAGGGCACCTGGCCCAGGTGCCTTCAATCACCAAATCTCATTGGAAGGCTGCTGCCTCCACAGCAGGGGTCGTCACACCTCCCCCCTTAAGACGGGGTCCCGACAGGGATCACCGCAAACTCCAAAAACAACAACAAAAACATACTACCTTAGCACCCTCCACATTGAAACTAGCTCTGCTCTGCAACCAGGTACCTAAAAGAAGCATTTTAAGAGAGAGACGAGAACAAAGTGAAGAATGACAGGAGTTACATTTCATGATCACAATATTAACCCTGACCACTACAATTCAGACCATTGACAGTGTCACCCAATCCATCCCGCAGAACTGCCAAGGGACCACGCACTGTATGGCCAAAAACAAGGTCATTGGGACTAAACCCAGTGCTCTCCTGAACACCTTCTCGGGCTGACAACATCAGCCAAGGTAGTCCTTCCTCACAATCTCTCCCTTTCTCTGTGCAGTACGCATGCAACAAGGACTCAATGTCTGGTGAAAACGTTCAAATGCTCCCTGACTTTGCGCATGATAAGCAGACGCACGGTTATGAGTCACCTTCAACCGTTTCAACATCTGTCCAAACAAGTGCGATGTAAAGTTTGAACCTTGGTCGCTCTGAATCACACGCGTAACGCCAAAAATTGAAAAGAATTGTGTCAAGGCCTTCACTATTGATCTTGCAGAAATTGAACGCAAAGGATATACTGCAGAATATCTTGTTGTCTGGCACATCACAGACAGCAGAGAAGAACAACCAGACCTTGAGGTTGGTAAAGGCCCCACACAATCTATGATCAAATGCTCAAACAAAGTGAAAAACGTATCAGGATCCTTCTCATTAAATCTGGGCATTAAACGCAAATTAGCCTCAACATCGAACCCGAGACGGACAGACTCCGGGAAACCTTCCTCTGCCATAGTCTGCGAAAGCTTACAGTCACAAATCAAACTCAATTTATACTGCTGCAATTCCGGTTTCATTTTTTCTGTTTGCTGCCGAACCTTTTCGATTTGAATTTTCTGCTCAGTTTCCAAGTATAACCGGAACATCAGCAGCTCCTTCTGCTGCTCAAAAAAAAACCCGACAAGGAAGACAGACCAAACAGAACGCACCGTATTACCCCCCAAACGCACACAAACGAAGGCAACTTGCCCCGCGGAGTATTCCCCCTAACTGCCTAGTCCAAACTCTTACTAAACTCACCTAGTCTTCATGCAGCTTGCGGTGGGTAATTACGCACTGGAAACCAGCAGGTCCGAGAAGTCACCCACAAGTAGGCCACAACGCAGGATCCCACGGACGTGCTCCCGAGACAACCGTCCATAGACAGCTGACACTAACCACGTTGCCACAACACTACAAAAAAAAACTGACTCAACCCAAAGGGGAGACGCCACTATAACCTGACAGGGAAACTCCAAACACAGCGCATCAGGGCGGCAACACGTACTTTCTCTTTGGACCACGCGCAATCGACTTCGCGAAAGAGAAAAAAAAACCCTCTAAACGCTTCCACAACCAGAGCTACAACGGACCAACGAACCAGAGCTACAACGGACCAACGAACTACAACGAACCAGAGCTACAACGGACCAACGAACTACAACGAACCAGAGCTACAACGGACCAACGAACTACAACAAACCAGAGCTACAACGGACCAACGAACTACAACAAACCAGAGCTACAACGGACCAACGAACCAGAGCTACAACGGACCAACGAACTACAACGAACCAGAGCTACAACGGACCAACGAACTACAACGAACCAGAGCTACAACGGACCAACGAACTACAACGAACCAGAGCTACAACGGACCAACGAACTACAACGAACCAGAGCTACAACGGACCAACGAACTACAACGAACCAGAGCTACAACGAACCAACGAACTACAACGAACCAGAGCTACAACGAACCAACGAACTACAACGAACCAGAGCTACAACGGACCAACGAACTACAACGAACCAGAGCTACAACGGACCAACGAACTACAACGAACCAGAGCTACAACGGACCAACGAACTACAACGAACCAGAGCTACAACTACAACGGACCAAAGAACTACAACGGACCAACGAACCAGAGCTACAACTACAACGGACCAAAGAACTACAATACCAACGAACCAGAGCAAAACCTTCAAAATCCAGCATGACTCCCAAACTTTCCGCAACAGAGACAACCTGGCGATCACCACCAAACCAAACGCGCACCAACCGCTCACAGCTGATCCACACAAAAACACGCGTCACACGAAATCTACACACTTGATCATCAAACAAATCACTGACCAGAATTGGACGAGCCCCCATTTGTCACGACCTGGCTCTTTGGGCCATGACAAGATTGGAGTTACACTGGTTTCCGAGGTGTAACATTCTTTATTTAACACACAAAACAACAAAAAACCATAACCATTCCAGATGGGATGCGAATGTCAGTATTATCGGTAGTGTAGGATGTGCATGAGGGTAAAGTGTAAATGGTGGGTGTTGTCCAGGGCATTTAACCCAAAGGAAAACCGGATTCAACAGACGGCTGCCCTACCACACCGGACGTCTGCTGGAGAGAGAAGAGAGCGACAGACTCAATGAATGAACACAGGGCTTTCTAATCTCAGGGCACCTGGCCCAGGTGCCTTCAATCACCAAATCTCATTGGAAGGCTGCTGCCTCCACAGCAGGGGTCGTCACAAAGTGCTATCAATATTATGTTTCTGAAGACATTTAGAAAACTATAATTCCATCAAGCCAACGTTCATGTAATGGGGCTATGGTCAGATCATGGACTACTTGTGTTGTGGCTAAAATGTCTGCAGCTAACGCTAGTTAGGGACCTAACGTTGGCTATTGTTAAGTAACGTGGTGCACATTTCCTACCTTAACCGGTGTGGAGGGAATTAAGTTTGCCCCTCGCATGCTCCTGAATTTTAGTTGGGCTAACAGAATGCCCAACGGGCAAACTATTATATTTAAGTCTCGGAATGTCATTTTTTTGTGTGCAACTAACGATTAATTAAGGGACATGAGGACCGTCATCGAGACTCGAGACACTGCAGCCGGACGTCATCTTCAAAGATATTTCTTTGTAAGATATAATGTCTGGTTAGCTGCTTGCATATGCTTGTATAAATAAATATTTATCCATCCATCGTCAAACCGCTTATCCTGCACACAGGGTCGCGGGGGGGCTGGAGTCCATCCCAGCCAACTTTGGGCGATAGACAGGGTACATCCTGGATTGGTCGCCAATCACAGGGCTACACAGAGACATACAACCATTCACACTCACACACCTACGGGCAATTTAAAGTCCCCAATTAACCTGATCCGCAGAGCATGTCTTTGGACTGTGGGAGGAAGCCGGAGAACCCGGAGAGAACCCACACAGACACTGGGAGAACATGCAGACTCCACACAGAAAGGCCACTGGGCGGAATCGAACCCAGGACCTTCTTGCTGTGAGGCAACAGTGCTAACCATAATAACTGTATCATACAGTTAAATTTCCATCCCTTGCTTGTAAATTAATGGCCAATGTCAGGAATAAAACTAATAAAATAAAAGGAAAACCTGTCAATTTACAATATTAGCAGACTACCGTAATTCAACTGCATGTTACATATATTTTATGAAGTGATGGAAATACACATACAAATGCAGTGAATCACAATCCATCTACATCTGTTGTAGGTTAATGTATGGAAGCCTATTTAAGCCACTGAAAAACAGGTCCTGTAAGTCATCATAATGAGATTCAGTAGCCGGAATGTAAAGATTATAAATATTTGTATTATTCAAAGTGTTCATTGCCTAAAAGAGATTTGAGTGTTAATTGTGACCGACTGCTCCTTAACGTGACATCAGACGCGTAATCTCAGTTCATCCAGAATACCGGTCAGTGCAGTTCAACATGGGAGGAGTCTCTCATTGCCTCGTCTCTCCAAGTAACGTTGGTAAGTGTTATTTGCCTAGCATGATTAACATTCTCCTTCCTTACATCTTGTTGTCTTCCTCAATTTTGTAATATTGATATTTTACCAATGACAGTGTTTCTAAATATTTTATTTTGGTTTGTTTTACAGAGGCACTGGATTAAGGACGCCAGCCGTTTGCTGCGGTCAATTGAAAGTGTTCCAAAGCGTATTGTTGCAGTTAGTTTACCATGTTCCTAATGATTTCATGATTCATTTTTTTATTATTGTATACATGCGGCATATTTAATGTTTTGTTCTTGGTTGCAAATGTCTAATATTTTTTTCTTAAAGAGATCTAATAAACTCCAACCACTATGACCGAAATGAGTTTGGTTGTCTGTCTTTAATTTGTGGGGAATTAAATGCAAAAGTATACGGTTATAAGTAAACGGTAACATTCTGGTATTTATAACACAAAAACAGTAATTGTATGGTAATAAACTGTAATCTAATATACAACAACATACTGTAAAATATGGTAGGGCACTGTAAATAAAACAGTAAGTTACTAGCGTCAACCGCCAGTAAATTGCAGTTAATTCACAGTAAAATTAGTTCAAGGTAACAGATAAAAGTTAACGGTAACAAACAGTAAACAGTAAATCAAATTTACGGTAACATAGTGTAAAAACCATTTACGGTATTATACCGTAAAATAACGGTAAATTCTTGGCGTCCCTGCTGCCTGTAAAATCCTATTAATTTACGATGACATTTTTTAGAGCGTAGATACACCCTTCGTCTCCTTCTCACTCAGAAGGCAGCGCAGGTACTGATTCAGGCTCTTGTCATCTCCCGCCTGGACTACTGCAACTCCCTCCTGGCTGGTCTCCCTGCCACCGCCATTCGACCTTTGCAGCTCATCCAGAATGCAGCAGCTCGACTGGTCTTCAACCTTCCGAAATTCTCCCACACTACTCCACTCCTCCGCTCTCTTCACTGGCTACCGGTGGCTGCCCGCATCCAGTTCAAAACACTGGTGCTCACGTACCATGCTGTGAATGGAACGGGTTCCAGCTTACATCCAGGACATGGTGAAACCCTACATCCCACCCCGCACTCTCCGCTCTACATCTGCAAAACTTCTTGTCCCTCCCTCACTGAGAGCAAAACACTCGACTAGATCACAACTCTTTGCTGTCCTTGCTCCGAAATGGTGGAACGGGCTCTCTGAAGACACCAGGACCGCAGAGAGCCTTCACATCTTCCGCCACAAAATAAAGACACACCTCTTCAGACTCTTCCTCGACTAAAAGACTAACAAATTGTAGCATTTAAATTGTACTTATAACGCCACTCATCTATAGCAAATTGTAAATTGGCTTATTTGAGAAAATTGCACTTTCGTGTTTCTTGCTCTTAGTTTGTACCCCTATGACTGAATGTACTTATTGTAAGTCGCGTTGGATCAAAGCTACATTATATTATTGTGAATATTCTGTTTAACTCCACTGAATGTTGTTTAAATACAGTTTTGAAGTTGTAAGATATCTGCATGTTATAATGTATAAAATATTTATTTGAATGCAAGAAATAAATATGACTTTTGCAACAAGGAACAGTCATTTGAAACGATGCATATTTTTAAGTAAAATTTACTAGGAACTAGTGACATTTCCTTCTAACTCAAAAAAGAGTTGAAATAAGTAGTTAGACCAAGTGAATAGAATGCATGATAATGAGTTGTTTCTTTTAAACTAACGTTGGTAAGTTGGATAAACATGTACTATACAGTCATGTGAACTTACGGAGAGCAATCGATGGCTAAATTAAACAAAAAATGATTTGTACCAAATTGTAAATCCAATTTGACTACTCGAAAGTGTAAGGCAGCAATTGAACATTTGTTTTTAAGTTGAACACCCATGATTTATTTTACAGTGTATTCAAGCCCCAGAGCTTTTGGAGTGCAGAAAAAAAACTCTGAAATATGATTTGATTGCGGTTCCCACTCAAAATGTAATGCAATACCAGCCTTGTGTAACCATATCTTCACTTATTATAACTTTTAAGTAACTTAAGCTTATGTAGATGGTTGTTGTTTTTGGTAATCTAATAAAATAGATCAATTTGCACCTGTTAACAGCCTACATTTCAACCGGATTCTACCAGCAGCCCCCCTTCATGTCTATGCCCCCCTCCCTGTTTGGAGATGCCTGATGTCCGTGTGGCTCACCCAGGGGGATGATCATCTGCTTCTTGTGCCAGCGGCCGATGATGCTGCCGTACACCAGCAGGTCGTTGAACAGGAAGAACCTTCTGGGCTGTGGCCCCTTGCGGGTCATCTTCACCAGCCGACCCTCTCCCAGCAGATACCGACCCGGTTCGTACAGCGGCTTCCCCGACGGCCCGAACGAGTTCTCCACGGCGCGGATCCGCTCGCGGTTGTTCTGCGTAGACAAGAACAATTTCTCATCCGTATCCATTTTTGTTCAGGTGACAAGTCAGCACGAGCCGTTCGTTAGTGCGTTGTTGTTGTTGTTGTTGTTGTTTTTGTTGTTGCGCATGAAGTCCCGCTGCTGAGACGCTGTCCTGGGATCGTGCAGTCTGCGGCGCACGGGCGCTTCTTTTATGTGCTGGTGACGTGGGAGTCGCCCAAGGGAGTTGGAGCTTTAGACAAACCCATGTGAGCAGAGAAGGCGTCACCAATCTATTTCCCTCCCAGGAAAGTTATTCATGGAAATATCCACCTCAGGTTTTCAACTATCACCGACTTTTATTTAAAATTCACTTTAAATGAGTTTCAGACAATAGTTGCATTATAAATATTCATATTATATTAAATAATAATAACCGTCTGGTGGACACAACATACAGTATATCATTATATTGTTAAGTGGCAACCAAAACAGAAAAGTCAATAAAATGTCATAGGATAGAATAAGTATGTCATGAAACAGCGTGCTCTTGCACAGGTTTACACTATTTACTGTAAGAGAGTTGATCTTGGCTCTGCAAAGAGTGTGTCCTGACATGTGCACTAATGTGACGCATTAGTTATGGGACATTAAATTAGGCGTGTTTGTGTGTGTGTGTGTCGGCATTTCCTAAAGAACCCACACACAGTTGGCTTTAAATACAGGAAGTAGTTTCTGGACACTCTGAACCAGGTCAGTGGTGCCAATATCTAGTTGGACAGAAAACAAAAACAAACAAGGCCTTCTGGGACGCAGCCAAGAATGTGCAAGAGGCAAACGTGCAGTCAGTAGGTTGTGCTTAACCAGCAGCAGGTGGATAACATCAGAAGAATGTAGACCAACGGCCATTTACGGCCTACAAAAGAGTGCAGTACATGGTGTCATCTAGTTCACTCTGTCCTTTCTGTACAGCTTAAGTACCAAATAATAATGCAAGAAACAAAAACATGAGGAAAAAACAACAACAATAAATACAACAGGAAGCGGGACTAGAGTAGCCTGCTGTGTGGTTAACGTGTCCACTCCGTAACACCCCTGTACAACAGAGTGAGACGTCCCCTCCTGAGGTGATCGGTGGTGTCAACAGAACAGAACAATGTTCCTCCATACGTGGATTTAGAGGGCAGGAGATGATCTGCATGGATCTGCCACACATTGGTCACATGTGGCGACGCCTCACAGGTCGATGGTTCCTCTCGCTTTGAACTTCTTGGCCGAGCGCTCGCTGGCTCGGTGCTCGAACTTGCTGCCGTAGATGTGCGAGACGAAGCCGTTGATCTCCACCGCGAACACGCTGTTCCTCTTCGGGATCACTGAACAGAGAGCACGGTGTCAAAGCGCGCCGCAAGAGCAGAATATTCTTGGAAAAAAAAATTGACAAAGCAATTTGAAGTAGTATTTTACTAAAATTGAATGAACTTTTCCACCAGTGTTTTTAAAAAGGCTCTTTATACAATATTCAGAGAATTAATATAGCGGCAAACAACCATTTTTCTATGTGAAATGTATAGTGGAGTCAAAGTTTACCTGAGCAGAACTCTGAGCCTTTAGTTGACTGACAATAAAAACCAGACAATGTTTTCTCAATAACATAACTGAATAGATTTACATTTTTTTTAAACATGTTTTCTCTTTCATACGTAGTCATTTAGTGTTTTGTGACATGGGGCTGACAAATGTGCACAAGTAAAACACGTAGTTTAGTATGAATTAGTGCTGCACGGTACAGCGGTTCAAATGGTAGCTCACAACAAGAAGTAATTCTGTTGCTACATGGAAACACGGAAAAGAGCGACACAAGAGGAACAACGAGAGACCAGAGATGCACCAACACAACTTGTGCCCAAGAGAGGAGCTGTGTCTGTTTGGAGGGTTTTGGTTTTGGAGAATCTGACGTAAGTTACATTAGACTTTATTGCAGAGTCTGTCGAGTCCCTCGACAGACTGTGGTGGCGACACTAGCAGCCACAACAAGCTAACACGCTAACTCGCCGGCCAGTTACGAGCAAGTTGGCCAGCAAGAGGCGAACCTTTTCGGGGTCAATGAGTGTTTACTTGAAAAAGCAATAGCATTATATATCAGGACACCTCAGAATCTTTCTTAATGAAGTGATATGGATTTCTGACCATACCGTGCAGCCATAGTATGAATATCGTATTGTTTTATGTTACATGCGTATGAGTGGACCACTTCCCCTGATCAGGTCCAACAAGTGTCGCACTGAGCCGTCACAAGGACGCAGAAACGCGCAGTAGGGGGATCAGGTCAAAAATGGCTGATGTGCAAATGGATTATGGGCCGGCCTCTTGGGTTGTACCGTCACCTTTAGATCCAGAGTAACTCTTTAAACTGGTCGCATTGGTGCGTCTAACCCTTTCCAACACGTTTCAGGTGCTACCTCGTCATCTCACCTCCCACAGACGATGGACATTGTGAAAAGTGATCGTAACAGTGAATAAAAACGTGCAGGTCTGTGTTTTGCCAGTCAGATAAGGCCATCTCTGCCCTCAGATGATGCCACCTCCCCTCTGTACAGCTTTGATGCTCGTCGTACCACCGTGTGAGGGTCACGGCCAGGTGACAGTCTCGGACTGTTTAGACAAAGTGGACACAGCGCACACGGCGCCACCCGTCCAATCTAGAGTCCTGCCGCATGTGGCTGTTGAGGACGGCCCGGGTGAAGGCCCCGGCTTTAGAGTCGCCCTGAGACTGGAAGGGAGAGTGTGACACAGCGACAGTGACAGAGATGAGACAATGTAATATAAAATGTAAATTTGATAGGTTTCTCTTTCCCCCAATGGCGGAGGAAATGTCTACTTTGGCTGATAAAAGCTACTCAGAAAAGATAGTTCAAACTATATAAAAAGAAATCAATGCGTATGAGCATGTGATATGAAATGATCTCCTGGCAGTTCTGTGCTTCTGTCAACCAAAGCGCCGTTTCCAGCCGTCCAAAGTCATCACTTCATCATCAGAACTTCTTTTGTGGGAAATTTTCATAATTAATATATGAATGCTTTAGTTGGGGCCAAATATTTATTTTGTGAGGTAACAGAAACTGACCACCAAATGCTAATAAGTTTCTCTGCGGCCAGGTGACGGGCATACAAAGTCAGAAGACAACAAATAAGTACACATTTACGAAGCAAGAACTGCATAGCGTCCGTTTAAAGGAAGTATTGAATGAAATGTCAAAAGTCCGAGTAAAAATAAAAATAAATGGAAACTTCATTCTATCTTGCACCTTTTTAGGCTTGTTAATGCTCTATTAAATGGGCCTGTTGTTTTTCTTGCTGCTTGTAAATTAAAAAGATATTAATTTGACTATTGTTGCATTGTCATTGACTTAATGAAGGTAGGCAGCTAATCGTTCATATTTTTAAAAAGTGGAAAGAAGGATTTTGTTTTTTGTGATTTTTTACAAAAACAACAACGAAATCAATATCAATAGTTATGATTTTTTTGTAGGAAAGTCTTTGCACGGACAGATGACACTTGTGGAATACACATTTTATAGTACAGCAGTTGACAAGATGGTATCAACTCACCTCCACAGCGAGAACCTTCACCAGGTCCCGAGGGATCCCGACTCGAATCCGCGAGTCTGTTGAACAGGTCAAACAAAACCAGTTACACACTGGACCACAAAGCGACACGGAGCTCTCCGGCAAGACAAAGGGTGGAGGAATCTGCTTCTACTTCAACAACAGCTGGTGCAACGACGTAATGGTGATCCTACAACACTGTTCTCCTGATCTGGAAACTTTTTTCATCAACTGCAAACCCTTTTATTCCCCCCGTGAGTTCGCTTCATTCATCCTGGTCGGTGTTTACATGCCGCCGGCGGGCAACGTGCACGAGGCTCAGCGGACACTCGCCGACCAGATACGGCGTGTGGAGCGGACCAACCCGGACTCTTTAGTTATTGTCTTCGGGGACTTTAACAAAGGAAATCTCAGCCATGAACTTCCTAAATACAGACAGTTTATTAAATGCCCCACCAGAGAGGAGAACACGCTGGATCACTGTTACACCACAGTAAGCAGGGCTTATCACGCCATCCCTCGTGCTCCACTGGGACACTCTGACCACCTCATGGTCCATCTGATTCCTGCATACAGGCAGAAACTAAAGCTCTGCAAACCTGTAGTGAGGGAATTCAAGAAGTGGACCAGTGAGCCGCTGGAGGATCTTCGGGCGTGCTTTGACTGCACAGACTGGGATGTTTTCAGGACTGCTACTGACAGTCTGGATGAGTTCACAGAGGCTGTAACTTCCTACATCGGCTTCTGTGAGGACAGCTGTGTACCACAATGCACCAGGGTGAGTTACAACAACGACAAACCCTGGTTCACAGCGGAACTCGGAACACTACGCCTGCAGAAGGATCAGGCATTTAGGAGCGGGGACAAAGACTTGTACACAGAGGCAAAATACAAGTTTAGCAAGGCGGTGAGAGATGCTAAACGACCGTACTCTGAGAAACTCCAACAACAGTTCTCAGCAAGTGACTCTGCTTCGGTTTGGAGAGGCCTCAAACACCTCACCAACTACAAGCCAAAAAACCCCCACTCCATGAATGACCTCCGCCTGGCAGACGAGCTCAATGAGTTCTACTGCAGATTTGAAAGACAATGTCCTGATCCCATCCCCCACAGCTCCACCAACCTGCTGCAGTCCCCCTCCCCTCCCTCCCCCAGCCCATCAGGTGCTCACGCCTCTTCATCTATATCACCTTCCCCTCCCCACCAGCAACGACCCTCTCTATTCTGGAGAGAGACATTAACCGGCTCTGTAGAAGACTGAATCCCCGTAAGGCAGCCGGCCCGGAGTCAGTTTCCCCTCACTCCCTGAAGCATTGCGCTGACCAGCTGTCTCCGGTGTTCACTGACATCTTCAACACCTCCCTGGAGACATGCCACGTACCAGCCTGCTTCAAGGCCTCCACCATCATCCCTGTCCCCAAGAAGCCCAGGATCACAGGACTCAATGACTACAGGCCCGTCGCCCTGACCTCTGTAGTCATGAAGTCTTTTGAACGGCTGGTCCTGACCCACCTGAAGTCCCTCACCGACCCCCTCCTGGACCCCCTGCAGTTCGCCTACAGAGCCAACAGGTCTGTGGACGATGCTGTCAACATGGCCCTCCACTACATCCTCCAGCATCTGGACTCCCCAGGAACCTACGCCAGGATCCTGTTTGTGGACTTCAGCTCTGCTTTCAACACCATCATCATCAACTTTATTCCCTTGTTTTATACTAACCCATACCCTTAGCCTTATTCTACTAACCCATTGCATTAGCATTTCATTCCACTTTATTTTATTACTTGTGCACTGTTGTCTTGTCTGTCTACTGTTGCGCACTAACCGCCAAGACAAATTCCTTGTATGTTTGACATATTTTGGCTAATAAATGTTTCCTGATTCCTGATTTCCTGGGTTGTTGGCTCTCTGCCATCAGATCATACTTTCTGCAGCAAATTGAAAAGCTCCTTAGGAAAAGCCATTGGTGTGTGAGGACCCTGGTGATGAAGAAACAGAATCAAAGAGGGAAACCTGTCATCCGATCCCGGTTGATTTCATCAGTCTGGAGAATCTCAAAAGTTGTCCCCAAGATTTGGGCAGAATCTTTATCTGTGTCCTCAGAGTTTGATATAACTTTAAACACTTGGAAGTCTAAATGTGAGGGATGGTTATCAAATTCTATTTGGATTAGTTGTTTTTAGGGCAGGGACTTCCCTCTGGCACCGGCAAAAAACCACACCAAGTATCCAACAATGTGTACACAGTCCAACTCTCAGCTATCGGTACATGTTGTACAATCTTTAATTGTTTAGCCTCAAGGGAAAACATTCCAAGGTGTGTGTGTGTGTGTTGACACACATACACACACTACACAGACCTGTCTGACGTGTTACTAATATTCCATTCTGTGCAGTCAGACTGAGAAAGTACAGACTGACACACTGACCCAGAACAAATCTGACAGTTCAGACAGGATGACGTCATTTGGGAGAATAATCGGATTCCTCTGTACAGAAAGATGCAACGCTTCATTGGCTGCCGTCGTGACGTCCTCCGTGGGTTTGTGGACTAACGCTTGTATTTTGAATGCAGGCTTTTTTCTTAAATGAAAATGTTTCTGAATTGCACCACTGATTTAATCCGTTGACTGGGACCCTGGAACAATCTGACACATATTTTAGTATCATGGCAAAGCATACTAAAGATGAAGGTGCTTGTCATTATGCCCAACAATGTGTAGTTGGTTAGACACAAATCTGATAATATGAATGAAGTGTGTGCCATTTTGTGTAAAAGTTTGATTTTGATAATGCTAGGTGTAGTTTCGGTTGCAGTGCTTCATTTTGAGGTATTTTGCAGTTTGGGTGTGTGGTTTTGTGAATTGTGTTTTGATAAAACCAGACTAGTTTGCAAGATTGTTTGTCAGCAGTTGAAAAAAACTGTAACAGTACGAACAGTCAGAAAGGAGGAGGGGTCTCTTAAGCGGATGCGGTTGTATATTAGTGAAAATACACAGGTTTGCATAGCACATTATTTTATTATCAAATGCACAACATTTGCAGACACATTTCCTCTCTTACTCATTGTAAAAGTATAAAGACGTTATTCACATTTGTGGTCAACATTCAAGTAGATAGAAGCATTAAAACACATGACCAAAATCACAGATTCATCTAATGGAAATGAATCCCAAAATGTATCAAAAAATGAACATAAGAACCGTATAAATATATATATTTTAACTTTATACATTATTTATGATAATGACCTTCCACTGTCCAAAGCATCCTGTCCATCCATTAACAAGGCCACACCAGGCTGTTCTTCTTCTCCCCCTTCTTATGCTCAGGGCTGCATGTGTGCGGTTGTAGGTTGACGTAGATGGGCCAGTTCTCCATCTGGGAGTTCAACCACTTGGGGTCATCGTCCTCCATCTGCTCCTCGGCCTCCTCCTCCTCACTTGATCCATCCTCTCCATCTGAGTATCTCCTCTCTGTGTGGCGCTCGTTCCAGTGACACACCTGCTGGGCCTCCTGCGTCGTCCTGGTCGAGGAGCTTGAGTGGTACCCGGTGCAAAGTGCGGTTGTAGTGCAGTGTGGTTGTAAGTTGACGTAGATGGGCCAGTTCTCCACCTGGGAGTTCAACCACTTGGGGGGGTCACCGTCCTCCATCTGCTCCATGGCCTCCTCCTCCTCACTTGATCCATCCGAGCTTCTCCTCTCTGTGTGGTGCTCGTTCCAGTGACACACCCGCTGGGCCTCCTCCGTCGTCCTGCTCGAGGAGTTTGTGTGACACCCGATGCAGATCCTCCAGCACTTAGTCGGGTGGATGTGTTGGATTACCGCTCGGGTCTTGGAGCATGCGGCGCAGACCAGGAAGCCACATTTCCGGCAGTGGTGTCGACGCTGGGTCACGGAGAACCTGTCGAAGCAGCGCATGCAGATTGCGGAGGCAGAGTCGGGGATACAGGTTTTGGCAAAGTGGGAGCTGGTCCGGCAGTCCCTGTTCTGCAGCAGAATGGACCGGCAGTCCTCGATTTGCTGGATCCAGGCCCGCTTCTCCTCCTGGGAGGCGGCTGCCACGTAGAAGGACTTGCGTGGCGTACGGATCAGCCACTGGTTCTTTATTGATAATCCGTTCTCTAGGTCCTCAAGTTGGCAGTCCTCTGAAAATAAAAAATAACAGTCCAATTGAAATGAATTTCAGAGGAAAGTGATATTTAGAAACCCTCTGCTGGTTTTGTCATTCAAGCCCTATGGTTTGGTTTACATTGTTTGACTTTTACGCAACTCAAGCTTATTCGGATCAATGACTTGCTTTTGGTAATCCAATAGAATAGATTAAAAATTGCCAACTGCCTACACTGCAAAATAGTCAAAAAATGTAATGAACTAAATACTGTGAGATTTAATTACGGTTATGTCCAACAGTCAAAATTCCAAAGTTCCAATAACTGCAGTTCCTCAAACGGCCACTTTTAAAAAAGCTTCAATTTCCGTTGGACCCCCATGTAAAATTGTACGTTCTGAACAGCCGGATCACAAACGTATGGTGGCCCTGAAGCAGTGTGAATTTCGTGGATGAAAACTATGCCGAAATATTTATGATTAAATGTGACCAAAACTAATATGCATTTTTAATATGCAAGACTAAATCAAAAATAGCTGCCCAAATAACACTGCCCTGAAGTGCAAATCACGACGGCAAATAGGAAAACACAAGAGCAAATCATAAAGGGTAGGGCCTATCTAGCAGAGGACGGACCCTTCTGATTGGACAGACGGACTGACTGTGTTTTAACCGTCTTAATTCGAAGCCTTTCACCGGTGACTGAAAGTGACATTGAGCATTCAAATTACCATAACTCCTTAACTACTTGCGCAATAAACGAAATCCCAGATTTTAAAAGCTGAGAAATGCTGCTTTCTAGACATTACGGGAATCAAGAAATCAGTGGCGGGAGAGCCTGTGAGGGAGGGGTGGAAGCAGTGCTGTAGTGTTAAAATTAGAGGTGGGTAAACTCTGAATTTTGTGATCATACAGACCTCGACGCGATGCGAAGCAACGCAACACAAAGCGTTGCGACTCTGTTAGGCTGTCCTGGCTATATTGCATTATGTTATCAGTAAAAGTCATATACAATCAATGATAATGAATAAATGTGTTAGTAGTTTGTAGTTTATTAAATTTAAGAAAACAGTAAAGAAAAGTATGTCAACACAACAACACAATTGCAGATTAAGAACTATCTACTTTTTACAGTAGTGCCCAGAGGGCCTTCTTGTCCTCCACGTCAGTTCCTGCCTTGCACAGAGGAGCCATGAACCCCAGAACGCGTGTGCTTCTCGTGTGCCCCTCTGTGCTTCTCCTCTCTCTATTCGACCTGGTTTCTCCTCTCCCTGTGCTCTCTGCATCATTGCCTGTCCTCATATTCAAAAATATGTTGAATTTAAGAGTTAACCAGTTAAGCAGCCTGTCAATTACACTGACAACATAAGTTAAAGGAACACTCATGTACTATGTCATCATAAATAGCCTATACAGCATGTTTTTTTTCATATTGAGAACTGACTCCGTGTGTTTACACACCTCCTGGATCCTGATTGGTCGCTCCTGCAGCGGCAAGGCACTGATTGGATGCTCACAGACCGTAATACAGCGCAGATGAAAATGATTCAGACTACGGCGTTTATATGTTCAGCAATAGGAAACGTAGTCTTAGCTGTTTGAAAATTAAACCAAGTTTATTTCGGATTATTCCAACGGAAGAATACAAGGCGCAGGGAACTTGGAGGTGCGTGAACGCCACTTAGAGTTGCGTAAACACTATTAATAGGTGCTTAAACGCTATTTCCAAAATTCAAGAGGTGCGTAAACGGCGTTTACGTGCGTTTACCCTCCACTACAGCCCTGGGTGGAAGTGAGCCCAGCAGCCGAAAGTGACAGGAGAGATGGAGATGTCTTACAAGTGTCTTACAAGTATCCTACTAGTGTTTCACCAGTTTTGTTGTTACATTTAGGTGTTGTAAGTAAACGTAAGGGCGGCACGGTGGTGTGGTGGTTAGCACTGTCACCTCACAGCAAGAAGGTCCTGGGCTCAACTCTGCCCAGTGGCCTTTCTGTGTGGAGTCTGCATGTTCTCCCTGTGTCTGCGTGGGTTCCTCTCTGGGTTCTGCTCTGGGTACTCTGGCTTCCTCCCACAGTCCAAAGACATCCTCTGGGGATCAGGTAGATTGGTGACTCTAAATTGCCCGTAGGTGTGTGAATGTGAGTGTGAATGATTGTGTGTCTCTGTGTAGCCCTGCGATTGGCTGGCAACCAGTGCAGGGTGTACCCTGTCTCTCGCCCGAAGTTGGCTGGGATGGACTCCAGACTCCAGCCCCCCCCCCCTCTCTGCGACCCTGTGTGCAGGATAAGCAGTTTGAAAATTGATGAATGGAAGTTGAAATATTGGTATTGTTTGGGGTGTTTTACTCCACTACTCATTTCCTCCTATCATATAATTCCCCCCTTCCTTAAAACAGTCAGTCCATCTATCCATTCAGAAGGGTCCGTCCTCTGCTAGATAGGCCCTAACTTTTCCATAAGAAGTTAATGTCCTTGTGCTTTACGATTTGTTGAAGTGTTTTCATATTTGCTTCAATTGGATTTCTGATTTTGTCCTGATCTTGACCTGATTCAGCATACATCCATTTACTTACTGCTAGAGCAGCCTCTCGTACCTTATTGCTTTATTGAACAATAGTATATGTCACGACCTGGCTCTTTGGGCCATGACAAGATTGGAGTTACACTGGTTTCCGAGGTGTAACATTCTTTATTTAACACACAAAACAACAAAAAACCATAACCATTCCAGATGGGATGCGAATGTCAGTATTATCGGTAGTGTAGGATGTGCATGAGGGTAAAGTGTAAATGGTGGGTGTTGTCCAGGGCATTTAACCCAAAGGAAAACCGGATTCAACAGACGGCTGCCCTACCACACCGGACGTCTGCTGGAGAGAGAAGAGAGCGACAGACTCAATGAATGAACACAGGGCTTTCTAATCTCAGGGCACCTGGCCCAGGTGCCTTCAATCACCAAATCTCATTGGAAGGCTGCTGCCTCCACAGCAGGGGTCGTCACACCTCCCCCCTTAAGACGGGGTCCCGACAGGGATCACCGCAAACTCCAAAAACAACAACAAAAACATACTACCTTAGCACCCTCCACATTGAAACTAGCTCTGCTCTGCAACCAGGTACCTAAAAGAAGCATTTTAAGAGAGAGACGAGAACAAAGTGAAGAATGACAGGAGTTACATTTCATGATCACAATATTAACCCTGACCACTACAATTCAGACCATTGACAGTGTCACCCAATCCATCCCGCAGAACTGCCAAGGGACCACGCACTGTATGGCCAAAAACAAGGTCATTGGGACTAAACCCAGTGCTCTCCTGAACACCTTCTCGGGCTGACAACATCAGCCAAGGTAGTCCTTCCTCACAATCTCTCCCTTTCTCTGTGCAGTACGCATGCAACAAGGACTCAATGTCTGGTGAAAACGTTCAAATGCTCCCTGACTTTGCGCATGATAAGCAGACGCACGGTTATGAGTCACCTTCAACCGTTTCAACATCTGTCCAAACAAGTGCGATGTAAAGTTTGAACCTTGGTCGCTCTGAATCACACGCGTAACGCCAAAAATTGAAAAGAATTGTGTCAAGGCCTTCACTATTGATCTTGCAGAAATTGAACGCAAAGGATATACTGCAGAATATCTTGTTGTCTGGCACATCACAGACAGCAGAGAAGAACAACCAGACCTTGAGGTTGGTAAAGGCCCCACACAATCTATGATCAAATGCTCAAACAAAGTGAAAAACGTATCAGGATCCTTCTCATTAAATCTGGGCATTAAACGCAAATTAGCCTCAACATCGAACCCGAGACAGACAGACTCCGGGAAACCTTCCTCTGCCATAGTCTGCGAAAGCTTACAGTCACAAATCAAACTCAATTTATACTGCTGCAATTCCGGTTTCATTTTTTCTGTTTGCTGCCGAACCTTTTCGATTTGAATTTTCTGCTCAGTTTCCAAGTATAACCGGAACATCAGCAGCTCCTTCTGCTGCTCAAAAAAAAACCCGACAAGGAAGACAGACCAAACAGAACGCACCGTATTACCCCCCAAACGCACACAAACGAAGGCAACTTGCCCCGCGGAGTATTCCCCCTAACTGCCTAGTCCAAACTCTTACTAAACTCACCTAGTCTTCATGCAGCTTGCGGTGGGTAATTACGCACTGGAAACCAGCAGGTCCGAGAAGTCACCCACAAGTAGGCCACAACGCAGGATCCCACGGACGTGCTCCCGAGACAACCGTCCATAGACAGCTGACACTAACCACGTTGCCACAACACTACAAAAAAAAACTGACTCAACCCAAAGGGGAGACGCCACTATAACCTGACAGGGAAACTCCAAACACAGCGCATCAGGGCGGCAACACGTACTTTCTCTTTGGACCACGCGCAATCGACTTCAACGAACTACAACGAACCAGAGCTACAACGGACCAACGAACTACAACGAACCAGAGCTACAACTACAACGGACCAAAGAACTACAACGGACCAACGAACCAGAGCTACAACGAACCAGAGCTACAACTACAACGGACCAAAGAACTACAATACCAACGAACCAGAGCAAAACCTTCAAAATCCAGCATGACTCCCAAACTTTCCGCAACAGAGACAACCTGGCGATCACCACCAAACCAAACGCGCACCAACCGCTCACAGCTGATCCACACAAAAACACGCGTCACACGAAATCTACACACTTGATCATCAAACAAATCACTGACCAGAATTGGACGAGCCCCCATTTGTCACGACCTGGCTCTTTGGGCCATGACAAGATTGGAGTTACACTGGTTTCCGAGGTGTAACATTCTTTATTTAACACACAAAACAACAAAAAACCATAACCATTCCAGATGGGATGCGAATGTCAGTATTATCGGTAGTGTAGGATGTGCATGAGGGTAAAGTGTAAATGGTGGGTGTTGTCCAGGGCATTTAACCCAAAGGAAAACCGGATTCAACAGACGGCTGCCCTACCACACCGGACGTCTGCTGGAGAGAGAAGAGAGCGACAGACTCAATGAATGAACACAGGGCTTTCTAATCTCAGGGCACCTGGCCCAGGTGCCTTCAATCACCAAATCTCATTGGAAGGCTGCTGCCTCCACAGCAGGGGTCGTCACAAAGTGCTATCAATATTATGTTTCTGAAGACATTTAGAAAACTATAATTCCATCAAGCCAACGTTCATGTAATGGGGCTATGGTCAGATCATGGACTACTTGTGTTGTGGCTAAAATGTCTGCAGCTAACGCTAGTTAGGGACCTAACGTTGGCTATTGTTAAGTAACGTGGTGCACATTTCCTACCTTAACCGGTGTGGAGGGAATTAAGTTTGCCCCTCGCATGCTCCTGAATTTTAGTTGGGCTAACAGAATGCCCAACGGGCAAACTATTATATTTAAGTCTCGGAATGTCATTTTTTTGTGTGCAACTAACGATTAATTAAGGGACATGAGGACCGTCATCGAGACTCGAGACACTGCAGCCGGACGTCATCTTCAAAGATATTTCTTTGTAAGATATAATGTCTGGTTAGCTGCTTGCATATGCTTGTATAAATAAATATTTATCCATCCATCGTCAAACCGCTTATCCTGCACACAGGGTCGCGGGGGGGCTGGAGTCCATCCCAGCCAACTTTGGGCGATAGACAGGGTACATCCTGGATTGGTCGCCAATCACAGGGCTACACAGAGACATACAACCATTCACACTCACACACCTACGGGCAATTTAAAGTCCCCAATTAACCTGATCCGCAGAGCATGTCTTTGGACTGTGGGAGGAAGCCGGAGAACCCGGAGAGAACCCACACAGACACTGGGAGAACATGCAGACTCCACACAGAAAGGCCACTGGGCGGAATCGAACCCAGGACCTTCTTGCTGTGAGGCAACAGTGCTAACCATAATAACTGTATCATACAGTTAAATTTCCATCCCTTGCTTGTAAATTAATGGCCAATGTCAGGAATAAAACTAATAAAATAAAAGGAAAACCTGTCAATTTACAATATTAGCAGACTACCGTAATTCAACTGCATGTTACATATATTTTATGAAGTGATGGAAATACACATACAAATGCAGTGAATCACAATCCATCTACATCTGTTGTAGGTTAATGTATGGAAGCCTATTTAAGCCACTGAAAAACAGGTCCTGTAAGTCATCATAATGAGATTCAGTAGCCGGAATGTAAAGATTATAAATATTTGTATTATTCAAAGTGTTCATTGCCTAAAAGAGATTTGAGTGTTAATTGTGACCGACTGCTCCTTAACGTGACATCAGACGCGTAATCTCAGTTCATCCAGAATACCGGTCAGTGCAGTTCAACATGGGAGGAGTCTCTCATTGCCTCGTCTCTCCAAGTAACGTTGGTAAGTGTTATTTGCCTAGCATGATTAACATTCTCCTTCCTTACATCTTGTTGTCTTCCTCAATTTTGTAATATTGATATTTTACCAATGACAGTGTTTCTAAATATTTTATTTTGGTTTGTTTTACAGAGGCACTGGATTAAGGACGCCAGCCGTTTGCTGCGGTCAATTGAAAGTGTTCCAAAGCGTATTGTTGCAGTTAGTTTACCATGTTCCTAATGATTTCATGATTCATTTTTTTATTATTGTATACATGCGGCATATTTAATGTTTTGTTCTTGGTTGCAAATGTCTAATATTTTTTTCTTAAAGAGATCTAATAAACTCCAACCACTATGACCGAAATGAGTTTGGTTGTCTGTCTTTAATTTGTGGGGAATTAAATGCAAAAGTATACGGTTATAAGTAAACGGTAACATTCTGGTATTTATAACACAAAAACAGTAATCGTATGGTAATAAACTGTAATCTAATATACAACAACATACTGTAAAATATGGTAGGGCACTGTAAATAAAACAGTAAGTTACTAGCGTCAACCGCCAGTAAATTGCAGTTAATTCACAGTAAAATTAGTTCAAGGTAACAGATAAAAGTTAACGGTAACAAACAGTAAACAGTAAATCAAATTTACGGTAACATAGTGTAAAAACCATTTACGGTATTATACCGTAAAATAACGGTAAATTCTTGGCGTCCCTGCTGCCTGTAAAATCCTATTAATTTACGATGACATTTTTTAGAGCGTAGATACACCCTTCGTCTCCTTCTCACTCAGAAGGCAGCGCAGGTACTGATTCAGGCTCTTGTCATCTCCCGCCTGGACTACTGCAACTCCCTCCTGGCTGGTCTCCCTGCCACCGCCATTCGACCTTTGCAGCTCATCCAGAATGCAGCAGCTCGACTGGTCTTCAACCTTCCGAAATTCTCCCACACTACTCCACTCCTCCGCTCTCTTCACTGGCTACCGGTGGCTGCCCGCATCCAGTTCAAAACACTGGTGCTCACGTACCATGCTGTGAATGGAACGGGTTCCAGCTTACATCCAGGACATGGTGAAACCCTACATCCCAACCCGCACTCTCCGCTCTGCATCTGCAAAACTTCTTGTCCCTCCCTCACTGAGAGCAAAACACTCGACTAGATCACAACTCTTTGCTGTCCTTGCTCCGAAATGGTGGAACGGGCTCTCTGAAGACACCAGGACCGCAGAGAACCTTCACATCTTCCGCCACAAAATAAAGACACACCTCTTCAGACTCTTCCTCGACTAAAAGACTAACAAATTGTAGCATTTAAATTGTACTTATAACCCCACTCATCTATAGCAAATTGTAAATTGGCTTATTTGAGAAAATTGCACTTTCGTGTTTCTTGCTCTTAGTTGGTACCCCTATGACTGAATGCACTTATTGTAAGTCGCGTTGGATCAAAGCTACATTATATTATTGTGAATATTCTGTTTAACTCCACTGAATGTTGTTTAAATACAGTTTTGAAGTTGTAAGATATCTGCATGTTATAATGTATAAAATATTTATTTGAATGCGAGAAATAAATATGACTTTTGCAACAAGGAACAGTCATTTGAAACGATGCATATTTTTAAGTAAAATTTACTAGGAACTAGTGACATTTCCTTCTAACTCAAAAAAGAGTTGAAATAAGTAGTTAGACCAAGTGAATAGAATGCATGATAATGAGTTGTTTCTTTTAAACTAACGTTGCTAAGTTGGATAAACATGTACTATACAGTCATGTGAACTTACGGAGAGCAATCGATGGCTAAATTAAACAAAAAATGATTTGTACCAAATTGTAAATCCAATTTGACTACTCAAAAGTGTAAGGCAGCAATTGAACATTTGTTTTTAAGTTGAACACCCATGATTTATTTTACAGTGTATTCAAGCCCCAGAGCTTTTGGAGTGCAGAAAAAAAACTCTGAAATATGATTTGATTGCGGTTCCCACTCAAAATGTAATGCAATACCAGCCTTGTGTAACCATATCTTCACTTATTATAACTTTTAAGTAACTTAAGCTTATGTAGATGGTTGTTGTTTTTGGCAATCTAATAAAATAGATCAATTTGCACCTGTTAACAGCCTACATTTCAACCGGATTCTACCAGCAGCCCCCCTTCATGTCTATGCCCCCCTCCCTGTTTGGAGATGCCTGATGTCCGTGTGGCTCACCCAGGGGGATGATCATCTGCTTCTTGTGCCAGCGGCCGATGATGCTGCCGTACACCAGCAGGTCGTTGAACAGGAAGAACCTTCTGGGCTGTGGCCCCTTGCGGGTCATCTTCACCAGCCGACCCTCTCCCAGCAGAAACCGACCCGGTTCGTACAGCGGCTTCCCCGACGGCCCGAACGAGTTCTCCACGGCGCGGATCCGCTCGCGGTTGTTCTGCGTAAACAAGAACCATTTCCCATCCGTATCCATTTGTGTTCAGGTGACAAGTCAGCACGAGCCGTTCGTTAGTGCGTTGTTGTTGTTGTTGTTGTTGTTGCGCATAAAGTCCCGCTGCTGAGACGCTGTCCTGGGATCGTGCAGTCTGCGGCGCACGGGCGCTTCTTTTATGTGCTGGTGACGTGGGAGTCGCCCAAGGGAGTTGGAGCTTTAGACAAACCCATGTGAGCAGAGAAGGCGTCACCAATCTATTTCCCTCCCAGGAAAGTTATTCATGGAAATATCCACCTCAGGTTTTCAACCATCACCGACTTTTATTTAAAATTCACTTTATATGAATTTCAGACAATAGTTGCATTATAAATATTTATATTATATTGATTAATAATAACTGTTTGGTGGACACAACATACAGTATATCATTATATTGTTAAGCGGCAACCAAAACAGAAAAGTCAATAAAATGTTATAGGATAGAATCAGTATGTCATGAAACAGCGTGCTCTCGCACAGGTTTACACTATTTACTGTAAGAGAGTTGATCTTGGCTCTGCAAAGAGTGTGTCCTGACATGTGCACTAATGTGACGCATTAGTTATAGGACACTCTGAACCAGGTCAGTGGTGCCAATATCTAGTTGGACAGAAAACAAAAAACTAACAAGGCCTTCTGGGACGCAGCCAAGAATGTGCAAGAGGCAAACGTGCAGTCAGTAGGTTGTGCTTAACCAGCAGCAGGTGGATGACATCAGAAGAATGTAGACCAACGGCAATTTACGGCCTACAAAAGAGTGCAGTACATGGTGTCATCTAGTTCACTCTGTCCTTTCTGTACAGCTTAAGTACCAAATAATAATGCAACTAAATACTGCCGTCAAACCTGCGGTTGCCGACACGAGGAAACAATTGAGGCTTGAATCAGACCAATGACGAGAGCTACTTCGATTCCTTTGCTCCATTACATTACATGTCATTTAGCTGACGCTTTTATCCAAAGTGCATTTCAACCATAAAGATACAAGACCCAGAAGAACGAGGGAAATTTCATCAAATAATAATATTTACAACTTGCTACAGATGAGAGCCATTATAAGTAAAGTACAAGTTTAAGTACATTGTGAGTCGACTACTGTAAAACCGCACAGAGAGCAACAGAGAGGCTTTAAGTTTAATCAGGGCAGCGCATGAGAGCTGCGTTAACAGTGACAGCTGTTTGACGCTTAAGAGTTGACAAGTTGTGGAGAGACTTTTATTTGAAGAATATTCATGTTTATTTCTATTAAAATGTTAATAAACAAATGCAAATAAAAGTATCACACACTTGCATTTCATTTTTTTATCCCAACAATATGAAGCAGCCGTGCAAAGGCCTGAGATGTTATAATCTAAAAAGATCAAAAAGTGTGCATTTCATCTCAAAACAACAACAATAAATACAACAGGAAGCGGGACTAGAGTAGCCTGCTGTGAGGTTAACGTGTCGTACAACAGAGTGAGACGTCCCCTCCTGAGGTGATCGCCTCACGTACAGCTCAGGTTCCTGATAGAATCCCGAGGTTTGTCCTCTGAGTGGACAGAGCTGCTCACCCAGAGGACACAACACAAGTTCACTGTGTGAACAGCGCTCCCCATGACAGGTAAACCTTTTCGCCTTCATAATAAAGCGCCACCTAGTTGTCACCAAGTCTTTGGTGTCAACAGAACAGAACAATGTTTCTCCAGATGTGGATTTAGAGGGCAGGAGATGACCTGCATGGATCTGCCACACATTGGTCACATGTGGCGACGCCTCACAGGTCGATGGTTCCTCTCGCTTTGAACTTCTTGGCCGAGCGCTCGCTGGCTCGGTGCTCGAACTTGCTGCCATAGATGTGCGAGACGAAGCCGTTGATCTCCACCGCGAACACGCTGTTCCTCTTCGGGATCACTGAACAGAGAGCACGGTGTCAAAGCGCAGAATATCGTTGGAAAAAAAAATTGACACAGCAATTCAAAGTAGTATTTTACTAAAGTTGAATGAACTTTTCCACCAGTGTTTTTAAAAAGGCTCTTTATACAATATTCAGAGAATTAATATAGTGGCAAACAACCATTTTTCTATGTGAAATGTATAGTGGAGTCAAAGTCTACCTGAGGCCATTGTGAAAAGTGCTCGTAACAGTGAATAAAAACGTGCAGGTCTGTGTTTTGACAGTCAGATAAGGCCATCTCTGCCCTCAGATGATGCCACCTCCCCTCTGTACAGCTTTGATGCTCGTCGTACCACCGTGTGAAGGTCATGGCCAGGTGACAGTCTCGGACTGTTTAGACAAAGTGGACACGGCGCCACCCGTTGGGTTGTGGACGGCGTCTTACCTTTCAGCTTGTCTTCTTTGGTGATGATTTTGAAGATGTGCTTGAACTCTTGGACGAGAATCCCTGTGGCGCCGACGTACGATGGGCATTTAGAGCGGACCACTACGAGAGAGAGAGATAAGAAACGCATCTGGTACTTTAATCCATCAACATGATGGCAGCAGCGTCTTACTCAAATGGTTAATAACGTGATTGATGCATGGGAAAGAAGAAAAAAGATAATTACACTGTACTGGTGATCGGAAACATCAAGCTTTGTGCCGATCTACTTGTTTTCACTAGCAAAGCGGTTCCAGTACTTGAATTTCAATGTCTACTAATTTTCTATGAAGTAAGTGACATCTGGAAGGATGTGGGCTTTACACACATTACAAACTACAATATCTGCCCACTGTTGTTTTTACAAGCACCTCCATATGTACCTGTGAGGATGGCACCGTGGAAATCTGCCTTCAGAAGCTTCTGCTGCACAAACTGCGGACTGCTGTAAAAACCACAACACGGCGTAAAGGCTTCGGACATCGCTTCAAAAAACGCCGGCAGAACGGGGCAGAGTTTACGCAGTGATTTACCACGTTGGTGTCAGTCCATTGCACAGGTCGATGACGTACTGTCTCCACAGCTCATGCAGGGGCAGGAAAAGCTCGTATCTGCAACGATAACGAAAAAGACGCTGATGCTGGGAAGAGGAGAGGGACAAGGTAAACAACTGCATGTGCATTGATGTCAACAACAGTCGTGCCCCCCCCCCCCCCCCCCCCCCCATTGGGCCCCTCGTCCTTCAGCAGGCGCCACCAACCTCTGGTGCTCAGGCTTGAGGTGGAAGACCTTCATCGCCCTCTTCTGCCGAGCGTTCAGTCCTTTGGCTCTCTTGCTCTTCCTCTTGGACTTGTCCTTCTTGGGCCGGCAGAAGTCCAGAATCACCGCTTTGTGAGTGAGCAGCGTCCTGGGGTCCAATCTAGAGTCCTGCCGCATGTGGCTGTTGAGGAAGGCCCGGGTGAAGGCCCCGGCTTTAGAGTCGCCCTGGGACTGGAAGGGAGAGTGTGACACAGCGACAGTGACAGAGATGAGACAATGTAATAGAAAATGTAAATTTGATTTGTTTCTCTTTCCCCCAATGGGGGAGGAAATGTCTACTTTGGCTGATAAAAGCTACTCAGAAAAGATAGTTCAAACTATTTTGTAAAAAAAAAAAAGAAATCAATGCGTATGAGCATGTGATATGAAATGATCTCCTGGCAGTTCTGTACTTCTGTCAACCAAAGCGCCGTTTCCAGCCATCCAAAAGTCATCACTTCATCATCAGAACTTCTTTTGTGGGAAATTGTCATAATTAATATATGAATGCTTTAGTTCAGGCTTGTTAATGCTCCATTAAATGGGCCTGTTGTTTTTCTTGCTGCTTTTTAAATTAAAAAGATATTAATTTGACTATTGTTGCATTGTCATTGACTTAATGAAGGTAGGCAGCAAATCAATCATATTTTTAAAAAGTGGAAAGAAGCATTTTGGTTTTTGTGTAATGAAAAATGTACAAAAACAATGAAATCAATATCAATAGTTATGATTTTTTGTAGGAAAGTCTTTGCACGGACAGATGACACTTGTGGAATACACATTTCATAGTACAGCGTTTGACAAGGTGGTATCGACTCACCTCCACACCGAGAACCTTCACCAGGTCCCGAGGGATCCCGACTCGAATGAGCGAGTCTGTTGAACAGGTCAAACAAAACCAGTTACACACTGGACCACAAAGCACCAGGGGTTGTTGGCTCTCTGCCATCAGATCATACTTTCTGCAGCAAATTGAAAAGCTCCTTAGGAAAAGCCATTGGTGTGTGAGGACCCTGATGAGGAAGAAACAGAATAAAAGAGGGAAACCTGTCATCCGATCCCGGTTGATTTCATCAGTCTGGAGAATCTCAGACTGCGACTAAAAAAACTTCACCAAAGTTGTCCCCAAGATTTGGGCAGGATCTTTATCTGTGTCCTCAGAGTTTGATATAACTTTAAACACTTGGAAGTCTAAATGTGAGGGATGGTTATCAAATTCTATTTGGATTAGTTGTTTTTAGGGCAGGGACTTCCCTCTGGCACCGGCAAAAAAACCACACCAAGTATCCAACAACGTGTACACAGTCCAACTCTCAGCTATCGGTACATGTCGTTCAATCTTTAATTGTTTAGCCTCAAGGGAAAACATTCCAAGGTGTGTGTGTGTGTGTTGACACACATACACACACTACACAGACCTGTCTGACGTGTATTACTGACTAATATTACATTCTGTGCAGTCAAACTGAGAAAGTACAGACTGACACACTGACCGATGACACACTGACCGATGACCCAGAACAAATCTGACAGTTCAGACAGGATGACGTCATTTGGGAGAACAATCTGCTTCCTCTGTACAGAAAGATGCAACGCTTCATTGCCTGCCGTCGTGACGTCACCCGTGGGTTTTGTGGACTAACGTTTGTATTTTAAATGCAGGCTTTTTTCATAAATGAAAATGTTTCTGAATTGCAGCACTGATTTAATTCCATGCCGTTGACTGGGACCCCTTAACGTCACAAGGAGCGCGTGGTAACAGCGAAGGAGACGATGATTAAACACGTCACGTTAGCTGGATCGGAAACGAGGCTTCACGTGAGTCGGTCGGTTTTGTGTGTAGTCACGTTACGTTACGTCTACTTTAACCAGACACTTTACTCTCTTCCCTGAAACTGGACTTACCCTCCATGTCCGCTTATTCGCAGACTTCACGTTGAGGAACTGAACACTTTCCAATAGACTTAAAAACCGTGGCAAACGAGTTTTTCGATTATAAAACGAGGTCACTTCCGCTTTCTTCTTCTTCTGCGCACGTGCCGGCAGACTCTCGGCCGCGAGGCGCAGTGGAGCCCTCTGCAGGCCGCGCAGCGCATCACAGACCTTTCTAATTAGCAGCTGTACATTTACGACACTACATTGCATTACATTACATTACAGGTCATTTAGCTGACGCTTTTATCCAAAGCGACTTACATTACACTTTAAACCCATGGCTTTTGTTTACATCTTTTCCCGGGGAGCAATTAGGGGTTCGGTGTCTTGCTCAGGGACACTTCGACTTGAGACATGGGGCAGCCGGAACTCGAACCACCAACCCTGCGGTTCCCAGTGCACCCTAGTGACTAGACTTTTCAAAAAAAAGGGGACGGATTCAAAATAAAACAAAGCACTTCATTTCATTCCTGTCACATCAGGCTGCAATTGTCGTGTAATCCTCACCTTCTACAATCTGTAATCCATGTGTTCCTTTAACTCCTAAAGCTCTGTTTGACTGTCTCTATAACTTAGAATAGAATATTGAAATGATCCTGTTTAATGTTTACATTATTCAGATGACTGGTGCAGCAGTTTCTGAAACAAAAACATGTTTTATTCAAAGAACTGACCACAAGACGAATCTGCTAAACACTAGTAAAACACAACATTTATTAATATGTACATATAGTATGATTTGAAATTGACAACAGTAAAATACAGAGGAGCCAGATCCAAACCTTTTCCCTCGACAGACCGAGACACTAATAATTAAACACGTACAAAACACTGTTCAGTAGGTCACACATTTCTCTTTTGGTGACTCTCTTTCGATGTACTGTATAAACAAAAAATGAGACTGAAGACAAAGACAAAACATGTACGTTGAATGTTATTTGATTTAAAACATGAGCTACTCAACACAAAACCTAATCACTGATGAAACCAAAAGCATCTTTCAGGTTTTTGTTACATTTTCTTGACTTTGATACCGACACGGTTGCTTAATAAGCTTTGTTATTCTGCTCTTCTTCTCTGATGTTATGATAAACTCATATTTCCAAAGTAATGTCTGTATTCAGTGACGGGACAAATACCTCTTCTTCTCCAATGAGGCTGATCTGCATGACCTTTGACCTCGCCATGGTAGTGGTTTCTACATCACAAGTACGGGAATTTGTTCTTAAAAAGTGTGAGTGTGTGTTTGTGTAACATGATAAGACCAAAGGCAATATGGCTGCACATTGAGGTGAACTGGGTAACTTCAAACAGAGGAAGGTGAAACCCTCTCACATGAAACAAAACAAATTAAATCATAGTCATTCTTTCGATTTTTGTAAATTATTTATTTAAAATATGTTTTTAGATATCTTCATAGTTATAACAGTTCACAAAATATCTCTAGATAATAAAAATAACAGTTGCAGTCCAATTCCCTATACATCCACATAATATATATATTTATTTATTTCACACATTTCCCCCCCGTGTTTTTTATTCAGAACTTTAGACTCTGAAGACAGAAACAAATGTTCAGATTCTGATAAGTTCTGATTATATACAGCACAAGGATGATAATCCATATGCAGCCTACTTCCTCACCAGGAACCTGATATGTTGGATATAAAGAAGGCTTTTGTTTCTGGTTCCAACTGTTAGCAGGATGTCAAAACCAGGAACAAATCGGTCAAAGTGAGTCATGTTTCACTACACGAGCAGTGTGGGTGGAATCCGAGTACTGCTGGTCAGAGGCCTACTTCCTGGTTCCTGGTGGATGTTTTTTCATGCAGTGTGCGAAACACACAATTCACAAATTTATTTTGTTGCTAAAGTGGTTTGGCTCGTTTGAGGGGTTATAAAAAACAGGCAACGGATGTCAATGTCACATCAGAGCAAAACAACTGAAGCTGTCGCGCAACGTCAAAGGTCCATCTTCTGAATCCTATCATCCATACGTAACACATGGTCCCCACATGCAGAAGGTTGTGTCAACAATGTGATTTCATCTCAGTGGTCTATTCCATACACACAACGGCTACAGTGAGGGATTGCGGGTGTGCGTCCTCTCTCGTTTGTGCAAAACACAGAGCCAGAAGTACATGCTTGTGTAACTCCAACCTGCCAGCAGACAGATGTGTGTGAGCCTGTGGGTGGGAGTCGTTTTATTATCAAGAAGTGGGTGTGTTCTGAAACCTGCTTTGATTGAAAGTATATATTTTAACATACATTCTTTGCTGACCCATGTACTAGAATGTGATGATACTTGGAAAACCCCGTTTCGCTTTACCAAACACCCGTTTACATTTTAACACACTGTGCAACTCCAAGACTGGACAAGGCTGTATGAAGGATATGTCAATCAAAAGGTGGCCCCGCCCTAAAGCACACCCTTCTTTATGGTCAATTTTAAATAAACATCATACTGTATTGAATAATGGAAACTAGATATTGAGATTATAAAGTCACGATTACAACGATTACTGAGGAATAAATCAAGTTTTCATTAAACCAGACTTCTCTTTGCAAAGAGAGGAGTCGCCCCCTGTTGGCCAGTAGAAAGAACGCACGTTTAAGGCACTTCTGCATTGTTATATTATATGGATATTGATACAGATAAGTTGATACTGTTTTTATTGTCGAGTTTTCCATCTGCATATTTCTTTCCACAATTTTTGTTAGATTTTTTTAATCTTGCCCTATTGCTTCATTTCGAAGCAAATTCTTCAATTTTACAGTGAATAACATCTCAAGTAATATTATTTGGATTCGCCCTTCAGTGTATCATATTTCAAATCGGTCGGAGGTTTTTGGCACAGTTTGATTAAATTCTTGAGCAGTTACTGTGAAGGCATTAACAAATACTGTAGAATGTCCCAGCATGTACTAGTGGTTCATGAATCATCATAACACACCTTCCATACTCGTTTCAGTAGAAGTCATTACATATTTAAATCATTTAAAATACACTTGTACCAGAACACTGACATCTCAGTGCTTTCACCACAGCAGCATTCACTTGACTCCCAGGTGCATGTAGGAGCTGGTGCTCCGTGTGTGTGTGTGTGTGTGTGTGTGTGTGTGTGTCACCAGTGTAGGTGTAAGTGGGGGTGAAGGTTTAACTGACACAGTAATTCCTCTTCGGTCGGCTCCTGGATCTGCTCTCTGCAGAGGAAGAGGGCGAGTGATGTGGCAAGCAGTGATGTTTTTAAAGGTGTATGAGCTGCGACAAACCGGCAGCATCAACCTACCTGAATATGAGCTGAACAGATGTTTCATATCGGATCCTCTCCACATCTGTAACAGAGCAGCTGTGACTACGGTCCCACTTGTAGATGAAGTTCTGTCGGGAAACATAAGGCTCGTTACCACATTTATTATGTATTTAACATTAAAAAGGTGTCTCAGTGTTTTTTATTTTGATTCATTCGAGTGAGGAAACTTTAACTTCAGCAGCTTCTCACTTAAAGCATTTGACCAGCAACACAAGTGCAATTTAAATATATGACTTCAGCACTGACTGCCATCCCTCATTTAACAGTTGAATCACAATTGATCAGTTACATTGCAGGTAGTAATGGAACAAGCGAGCAGCCACAGATATGGAAAAGGAACTGACTTCTTTAGTAAACAACAACTCTTTGTTTTGTAGCTTCTAGTACTGTGAGACCAGTAGGAGTTACCACCAGTGAAGTGTCACCAAATCAACCACGAGTCTTAAGAATCAACACAGAGGAAAAAGGAGGGTCCTTGTTTGAACTGTCTCCATGTTATTATTTGAAGTGTGTCTCTAGTCTAATCCATCGGCAGGTTAGTCAACTGCATCAAAACATGGAACTGAAGTTTTTTTTTTTTTGTTGTTGCTCGTTATAAAAGTCCTGAATGAGCGTGTGCATGCATGCGCCTGAGGGGAACTGACCTCTAAAATGACAGCCACAAACAAGTTGACCCACATGACCGAGGAGGTGAGCCACCAACACACAAAGTAGATCTTCGACCAACTGGGGAAAGAAATTAAAACACGCTCTTCAGCATCGCCATCATCCGTCCCCACCAGCACCAGATGCAGCTGCACGTCACATGTCTGCTTACTCAGTGGTGTGGCGGCTGTATGCTTCCAGGAAGGCCTGCCAGTTGTTCACCACCATGACGTTGTACAGCAACATGATGGCGGCCTGGTGGGGGGGGGGGGGGGGTATAGAGAGAGATCGGTAAAACATCAGAGCGGGAATGATTGCGTAACTCGAGTGAAACCCAGCTGACTGAAAGCAAACGGGTTTTGTTACTCACAGCAAAGTCATCAAAGTTGTTTGGCCAGTATTCCAGCTGCTCGTAGGTGCCACACTCCATGCTGAAGTTAGACGTGATGTTCTCCATGGAGGTATTGGAGAGCACACTGGGACGCACACAAACACACAATAAGGGCTGCTCACATTCATTCGGTTGCTTCATGTAACAAATACAGGTTACGGATTTTCGTTTCATCTGAAACCAGTAATAAAGATTTAGCGTCTAACTAAATCTACATCTGCAGTCCGTGAGAAGGTGAGAGGAAACACTACACAGAGCAGATGAACCTTATACCTCATCTCTGAAGGAGGTGTAATGGCTCCCTCAAACAGCCAGATGCCAAACACAGCAAACACGTAGTACACCACCTGCAGGGACACAAATCATTCCCCCTGTTGGACTCCACTATTAAATGCAAACGGTCAGCTGGAAACTTTTCTGATAATCAGTCAGCCTTTTTAAAAGCATGAGACAAAAGGTTTTTGTCAGATTGGAGCTAATTATAACCGAACCTGGAAGTAAAACATTTTTTAGCCACAGGAAAGGTTAGAATTGACCCTGATGAGCTGAGAAACCAACTGTGAAAGGGGTCAAGCTGTCGGGTGAAAACACTGACAGCTCCCAGATGGACGATGCCAACGGTGGATCCCTAAGGAGCCACGCCGTCCGTCATGGTCTATTCCACCTTATCAACCGTTTACTCAATGAACATCATGCTGTATTGAAAAAGCCTAAAACTAGAGATTGAGACCTTTATCTCATGTGCACACTCATGTTTACTGAGGGAATAAGTGAGAAGTAGGGTCATTTGTCTTAGACTTCTGTACAATCAGAATGATTTTTTGCAACCCAATGGGTCGCCCCCTGATGGCCGTTAATGAGAATGCAGGCTCAGGGCACTATGTGCATAGGCTTCACTTTTCAGACCCGGAGGTCGGCGCTGTGTCGATGTGAACAGGTCATTCTAAGCTAACATACCCGGTCTTGCTTTCATAATGAAAACATTATGAAAATACTATTCCATTCATAGATCCTATGCACTGGTCCTTAAAGTGTGGACTCACCATCAGTATCCCTGCAAAGGCTCTGAGGTTCTTCAGCAGGTCCAACAGGGTGCTTGCGACCAAAGCCATGAGCTGATCCACAGGAAGGAGACAGGAAGTGATTACACTACATTTCCTATTAATGACATTTGTATCTTGAGAGGACACAATGCTGGATTGTGAACCTGTGATTATTAAAGCTCCACAAGACAATGCACAACATGCAGGGCTTTAATGGAAACCCTTTTGCTTCCAATACCGTACACGTTTGTGCTTTTTATAGGAAAGTAGTTGTTTTTGTTTGTCTCTTGCATACCTTGATATCAGGGATGATACGCAGGAAGCGGAACACAATCAGCATGTTGATCAAACGAACCATCTCCCACAGAGACAATATGCTGTGAGAGGAAGGGTCCCTGTAGTGACACACACACACACACACACACACACACACACACACACACACACACACACACACACACACACACACACACACACACACACACACACACACACACACACACACACAGCTAATTTGACAATTTGACACAAATGTAGGACAGTTTACACAGATGGATGTAAACTCCATCTCTGCAATATGCCTCAATGGGAATCATCATACACAAACATTCACTATAAATGCAAACCTACCACTGAGAGAAGGGAAGCTTGTAGGTGACAAATATAGTGATCTGTAGCCCCTGATGGAGAAACAAACACATACGGTCAGTAATTAATACAAAAAGTGGTAAGTATAGCAAACAAATCTTAATGAAACCTTTTACTTCAATAAACGTGTAATAACGCACTTTTTCTGCCTCTTGAGGGGCTCTTTAAAAATGTCCTGCTGGCAATAATAAAATATTGTTTGGCCGGTGCGACAGAAATAGCCAATCTGCTCCTTGCTATCATCTGTTCACATTTGACTAAACTGACGATGTGTCCAAGTCAGTCTGACATCTGACTGATGGAGAGCGAGCGGTTGGAGGAGGTACTTACCAAGAGCAGGACGGTGAGGAACCCATCGAAGATGTTGTTCCTGTAGGACAGGTAGCCCTTCCATCCAAAGGCAAAGATCTTCACACACACTTCAAACAGGTAGTAAAGGATGAAGCACAGGTTGATGATCTGATGGTTGGACGGTGGAAGACGGAAGTCAGTTCACTTATGGAGTAGTTCATGGTCACAATGTTGACCTGCTATTGATGTTGCTCAACACGTTGTGCTAAAGTGGGCGAGCTGGAGAACAGATGTTTCTTATGTTCATTTAAGTGTTGTGAATGAAGAAAAACAACACAAGTATTCAATATTCACGGTCATTTTCAGGCATGCACGTTTTGATTTGCTGTGTTTGTTAAAGTCACAATCTTCTGTTGCATTCTCTGTGGCGATGG
Organism: Gasterosteus aculeatus; assembly: GCF_964276395.1. Classification (NCBI taxonomy): domain Eukaryota; kingdom Metazoa; phylum Chordata; class Actinopteri; order Perciformes; family Gasterosteidae; genus Gasterosteus; species Gasterosteus aculeatus. The sequence continues at coordinate 5,065,473 of NC_135700.1, forward strand.
ATTAATGTGCTTTTGGGTCTCTGCATCCCGAAAACTGCTACGTTAACAGAGCAGAGGGAGAGAAAATTCATTGTCTGCTCAGCTCGACATTACTCCAATACACATTTACATAGTCAATAGTTGTTGGCTGCCATATTAATGCTGTGAATGTCGTACAGGCAGCATTTTAGATGCTTTTACTATTACTTCAAGGTCTAATGTTTAAACTGATGGTGGTCCTTTGGGGGAAGCAGGGGATGGTTAAGTAACATTCTCTGTGACCAAGAACCTCCTAAGACATTATGTGACTGTTCACCTCGATGATGTAGTTGTCTCTCTCTGCTGCAGACTTTTCAGCATTCAGCACCAGGACGGTCTGAAACACACACACACAGGTAACGTTTCCATAAGTCAGCGTGTGAGGTTGTATACATGTATACATGCATGTGTGTGTGTGTGTGAGGGTGCAGCTTACACATATGCAGATGACATTCGCCAGTGCCACCGCGTTGCCAAGTATAGTAAGAAAGTAGTGACTGAAGACCACCTGGAGTTTCTGCAGGACCGGAGATTGGTACTGGGGCAAGGGAGGGTGCTGGAGACACACACACACACACATTATATATATATATATATATATATATATATATATAGATATAGAGATGGATGGATGTGTAAGTGAAAGGAAATGTTAAATGAATCTTTGAAGCAGACATCTCTACCTCCTTAATGCGATCTTTGTCGAGTTCATCAAATATCTTCCTGAACTGCTCTCGGTCCATGTAGCCCACATCTGCACACTTGTGCGCCTCCTGAAGTCCAGACGGCGTAAAGGAAAACAGTCAAAGGGAAGAAACACACACCCTCATCTCCCCGTGTTCTGACACCACGGTTATGTGCTATTAAGATACAGATCTCTCTTCATTTTGATGGTTTTTCTTGTGACCATATTGCTGGTTAGGATTTAAAACTCTCACAGGTTAATTAAAGCAAATTTACGTGTTTGTATCTATCCGTTAGATTTTGTTTTACAATGTTAAATCAGGCCCAATGTTGCCTTATATATTAACAAACAATCCCAGTCTCCTACACACAGTGAGGCACACGCAACCAGACAACAACACAGAACCGTGAGAGCAGAGAGTCTCACCTTGGTGATGGCCTCTCTGTAGTAGCTCTTCATCTGGACCCTGGCCATCGTCTTCAGCACCAGTTCAACAGCCACATGCTCCCTGACAAGAGAAGACAGGACAACAGTCTCTGTGTTGCCTGGTCTTTTTAAATTTACGTTTAAACAACACAACTTGCACTGAAATAAAATGCGAGCGCCTCGCTTACTCAGCAGCCTGCTGGATTCCCTGGCAGCTCAGGACTTGGAAAGCGGCTCGTATCCCCAGTCGTCTCCTGATGATGGACGTTTGGACCGACATCTGGACCGAAAACACCATCAGAAAGATTCCCTGACTGCGCACTCACACGGTTTTCTTTGGGCATTTCCCACAGGATTTCAATCAATATGCTCGGTAGGACTTTCAAAAACGTTTTGTGTTCACGTTACCAGCAGACAATGTTCACGACTAGCTGCATCCAGGGTCCAGCTGAGCTGGGTTTGCATAGTCTTGTTCTCAACTACATTTAAGATCCCCGTTATGAGCTTTTGCATAAAGAGCAGCTTGCGAGTTGAAAAAGTGTGGCCCCCCTGATCTAGTCTCTTACTTTCCAGGAGATGGCAGTCGCAGCTCAACTACCTTTACAACTCACTTCCTCAAGTGAACAGACACGTTCTGTACCGGCATCTTTGCACGCACACGCACGCGCACACACACACACACACACACACACACACACACAGTGTATTTACTACTAGTTCTCAGGTTTCATGAGCATTTACAAAAGCTACTGTGGAGGAAAACACAGTTCAAGGGAGTTTCAAAACTTTGACTGCAAAACATTTAGCTGTATAGTAACAATGACATAGTAAAATACTCTTAAACATTAAAAAAACACTAATAAAAGATGTAGAAAATAAACAAAGCTATTCATATTAGAAGTTAATATATTTAGAATAAATAAAAAACTGATCTGTTGTATTAGGATTCCCATTCCACCCACTCCTGTATTCCCCCCTCTGATGGCCTGGTCATGTGAAACGGTCCAAAAAGTCGACCTTTCCTACAGAGTTTGCAGTTGCAGAAAGTAAAGTAGGGATACAAGCGGGGCAAGACTTTTAAAGGAAAGCTAAGCACAAATGTGTCCTCGATGCTGGCCGTATGTTGGGACATATTAAATATGTCTGATGACTGTCTTCCACTGCCGGACATTAGTTTTTCCCTTTGACACGCCTAGTTTTCCTATTGGGAATAATTAAATAACAGCAGTCATGATTTTTTGGTACAAAATGAAATACTGAATCTCCTTAAAATGCTGTCTGTGGGATTAAAATGGAAGCCCACTGGCAGTGGGGGGTTCTCGAGGATTTATGTGTGGAGCTGTGACTGCAAGACAACGCTAAGGGTGATGTAATGCTCCTCAGAGGCGTCATCCTCCACGGGGGACTCACCAGTAGATATCCCCTGAACTGGTTATAGATGATGGCCGTCAGCAAGTTCATCAGGCAGTAGGTTCCTGCCGGGGAACAAGACACACCCGCTCTTAAAAAATGCTCCGAACAGCAACACAATGATCTACGGTTTCAAGTCTCATCAGGTCATTCAGAGCTTTGGAAGTGTGAATGTGTGAGGCGCTCATACACAGCTAGTGTATTACATTCAGTAGATGGCAGTGGGCTCGTCCCCAATTTGGAGTAACAGCGAATAGTTCTTGCACCTGGCAGATACAACAAATACAACCTACCTAAACAAATCTATATCCGTTAATACTTAACTGAATAATATATGTATATATTCTGTGCAGCTCCTCAAGACTGTGGGAAGAACCGCCCGCCGTCTCCTGTAGGTCTAGTCCGCTGCCCGAGGAGAAGAGCCCCAAAAAAAACACAGACAACGACCGGCGCTGCTTACCGATCACGCTGAAGGTGACAAAGAAGATGGAGTAGGCTCTGTTCAGGGAGTAGGCCGGAATCATCACTGTGACAGGACAAGAGGACGTGTTGAAAAAGGTTCCATGACACAACGCAAGGCGGTGCATCACGTGACGGAGGGAGTACCATCTGGGTTGTTGGCTGTGGTGAGCAGCACCAGCAGAGAGGTGAGAGAAGTGGGCAGGTCTCTGAAATGTAACTTCCACTCCCCGTTCTTCTTGGGATCCTGAACAAAAAACACAAAGAAAGTTATTTCTGATATTTAGTTGAAAGAAGTCATTCTTGATTAATTGACAAATTAATATATAGATTAGTAAACAAAAGCACTTTTTAGTTTGACAGGTTTCTGAGTTGGTAAATGAGTACTTATTGCACCACTTGATATCAGAAGTGCAACCACAAATTAATGCTAATTATACTTATCAGTTTAACAGATATTTCCACCATCAGTCTAAGTTGAATGCATGAATATTAAATAAACAACGTTGTGCTCTTGTTTTAATGTGCCCTCCCTTACACGACCACTAGAGGTGACCTCAGGGCGGAACTCAAACCTAATTAGTCGGCTTCATTCACACGCTTTCTTCTTTTCTAGAAGCTTCTTGTTGTGATGTAAACATTTTGGATCTCCTTTCCATCCAACCGGTCCTTCTGACGTTATGGAATTATTATCCATCTATCTGCAGCACAGTAGTGTGTATTCAGCGGGGCGGAGCGCAGCCTGAACTCACATCGCTTTTTGCAAACAGCAGCATGCCGATCATAGTGAAGAGGCACAGGTGGAGCGCCAGCAGCAGGATGACACTGCACAGAGAGAACACACACACACACGGTTACAGCTAACAAGTCTCTGCAATGACTTCATTATATTACACGTTTTTGCAGAGGCCAAGATTTTTAATTTTTTTATTTTATGAGGGTTAACTCTCGATACTTCACGACCCACAAGTCCCAGCAAGATTGCGAATTTAATGAGCACTGGAACAACATTTGGTAACAAAACACTGATGATCCAACGGACGCAGAAATTCATGACAGAAGTGTGATCCGATCGCCATTAGCAACAGACGGATTGTAAAGCTCTGTGATTGATTGATCAGAAAGGCTCCCAGTCGTCCTTCAGTGGCTCATCTATTGTGCAGATAATTTAACTTGAAGTGTTGATCGAGTCTTGGAAGTGCTCCGGCTGTCAGAATTTTGGGGTCCAAAACTAAATAAAGAAATACTCCAACAATTTGAATTAAATTATTCATCAGATTAAATGTTTTTTGATTAACTCCACTTACTTTAAATGCCATCGTTATGAGTGAAGCATCCAAGTGTTACCTGTGACCCAATTATCTTTTATCGTTGGTGCATGAAATACATACAACACATGTACAGCAGCAAACCGAAGAACCCTCCTCACTGGTGATGTAGTAGAGGTGTCGCATGTCACAGTACATCATCGCCACTCTGTGGCTACATTAAAGGGAAGTGAGAATATTACACATTCTATGATATAATAATTTCACTCTGCAGAGTATTGAGTTGGCCCCTCGGCTCGCCGGTCTAATGGTGTCATTTACTTTTGTTGTCGAGTAATTAGCTATGAAGTGGAATTACTTTTTTCCAACAAGTATACCCAAGATAACTTCCCCGGTGCTGTTACTGATCCAGTTGGCTGACTGCATGACTCATTTCCACCTGTAGAATCGTTACAAAAACAGACTAATTCCCAAAGGGAGCACCGGTAATGTTTAAAGTATGTCCTTTTTTTGTGGTGCTAATGGATATTATCAACATTCATGTTGCCTTCGAGGGAACAATGCAGCCAGTCCTCTCCGACCAAGTGCAGCAAAATTCTTCACAAGTTTACAACGCTGATGGTGCTTTGGTGGTTTGAAAGCTGCGTTTTCAATTAAGTACAGGCAGCAAAAGTTCTGTTGTATGGGAAAATCATTTCAGAGCACAAAGAGAAACCACATTAACAGCACCCTCTTGTTTTGTTTGTGCAGGTTTAAAGTGTACAGCGTACACCACTTTCCATTAACGGTGACTTGCGATCAGTAGTCTGTGGTTTGAATTATAAAGCATAAGAAACGATAATAAAAAAGCTTAAAGGTACGTAGGATAAGGTGATCCTGAATGAGCCAGTAAACATCGACCTCCCGTAGTTTATTCTAAACAGACTACACTTGATATTATTTGGTCCACAGACACAGTACATTGTGTACTCGTGTCTCTTTTCCCAAGCCAGAGGCGTCCTTGAGTGCTGACAGTTCCATCTACTGTGGGTAACACACGGACCATACATGCAGAACCCCACTTTGAACATCCAAACGAACCCTTTCAACCAATAGTTGTTTGATACACTTCAGTAAAGAAGTCTGATACCTGGCAATCTCTGGCAGAGTCCTCTTGATGCACTTTAGCGTCTTTTTCATCATGGAAGAGTTCTGCAGCAGGAAGAATGGCCGGATGAGTCGCCGCACTCGCAATTTCTAATTAGAAGAGAACAAAAAAACCTTTAAAGCAGGGAGATCATGATTTATCATCTAAGTAGGTCCTTCCTAACAATATTTGCCATGTTTGAAGTCTATTAGACTTTGAAACGCACAAAGACGGGTACATGCCCATCAAAATGAAATGAACAGACAAACTTTCAAATGAACATCATACTGTATTAAAGAATAATTCAGAACTAAAGATTGAAACCCTAAAGTCAGGCTCAATCTTTACTAATGGAATGCATGAATCAGAAGTCGGGTAATTTACTCAAAGACTTCTATACAACCGGACTTCTTTTTGCAAACCGGAGGAGTCGCCCCCTGCTGGTCAGTAGACACATCGCAGGCTTAAAGTACTTCGGAAGGTTTAAAGCACACCCTCCCAGGAGAAGCGTGTCCGAGGAGCACGGCCTCACCTCGTCACACGCCATGCTGACAGACAGCATCCAGTCGATGAAGGAGAAGGAAATGACTACTGTGTAGGCGATCAGCCATTTGCTCTTTCTAAATTCCTCCCAGCCAATCAGGTAGCCCTGTGGACAAACAGAAGGCGTGAAGCAGAGGTTCAATCAGACGGTTGGAGAGTGAGGAGGTCGGCCCTGCCGTTCCACCGCGGCTGTGCTCACCTTAACGGCCAGATCCAGACAGAAGACGACGAGGCAGACCATCTCGATGCTTTCGGTGAAGCCGCACGGAGGCTGCCAGGGCGCCGAGCGATGGCGGGGGTCCGAGGAGATGGACAGGGAGGACGGGCGCTCCACGAACGCCAGCAGCAGCACCACCGCAATGGTAAGGCCCAAGCCCCTGGTGCAGGGAAAGACGGGGTGGAGGGTAGCGGATGGACAAATAGATGAAGAATATTAGAGAAATATGGCTCACGGGCAACAGGCATCAACCAACTTTTTTCACGGTGTATTTGGTGTTCTTAATATGACATGTGTACATCTCAACGTGCATGCATGTGCAGCTCAGAGATGCCCGGGCGCTTTGCAATGATTTCCTCTTTATCCATTAAGTTCTGTGGCAGTCAAATTAATTTGCACGGGTTAGTCGACTATGAGCCCTCGTGATCAAACATCTTCTGCTCCGCGCCGGAGCAGACCGGGGCAAAAAAACATCTAATACAGCACTATCAAAGTATCACTAATCCAACAAATATTAAACAATTATTCATCTTGGAATTCACATTTATCTGTTTGCTTCTTGGGAAGAAAAAAACTGCTTAGAGCAGAATTTGTATTCAGCGCTTCTTGCACATTATTTATTTACTTCTGAAAAAGGTACAATGGCAACTATACAAATATACCTCCTCATTAGGGCTGTTGCAATATAATTTATCACATTGTGTATAACGTGGCCAAAAGAACTCAGGACAGCACCATGATATAAATAAATCACAGCATAAAAAGATCTGGTGCGCTTAGTCTCTTTTTGGCAAATTCCTCAAAGTATGAGTGTAGGAAGGTGGAGAGAGAGTGTAGTTATTACGATATATACAAATAATATTTGTACAGTGACAAGGAAACCCAGGGAACAGATGAAAAGGAAGAAATCACAAAGCCTAACATCTGCCATCGATACAATGTCGTGGTCAACTCAAACAGAATCACCTGTTGGCCACTGGGGACGTACAGCTACAAGATACTATCATATGTGGATCAACACGATATGTCAATATGTCACTTCGTGTCATAATATCAAAATCAATTTATTCCTAAAATGCAGCTTTGGATGAGATTCAATAAATTATGTTCGTCCCTTTATTCCAAAGTTAAAGTGGGAAGTGTTTAATCTCTGCTTGTGACATGGATAAGCGGAGATGTTGCCAATAACGAAGGAACTAAACAGGATTTCCTGTTGTGCTTCAACAATAACACAAGTAACTACAGGTTCAGTCCCTGCAGACTCACCACTGGCATATCCAGGAGTAGTACCCTCGATACAGGCGGAGGGAGCGGGCATCCACCCGATGGTTGATGGAGCGGTACTATACGGGAGGAGACAAAGGGAAGACGCCTAGTCAACGTCTCTGTGGGAATAAAAGGCTGAACGACTTTGTGTTGGTTTTAGTTCGGAGGGGGAGGGGCTCACTTGTTGTGGTGTTTCTTACAGGTGACTAACATTAATAAGCCCACGTATATTTCCACATGCTCCAATCTATGACCGTCGTCATTACCCAAAGACGAGCGTGAAGGACTCAATGGGATACTCTCCCCCTCCGCCATCGTTTAAAGATGACAAAGACGTCACTGCACTGACCTGCATGGCGTCCTCGATCAGTACCACCGCTTGCTGGATGTAGAGCTCCTCCGCATCTGTGGACAGCGCACAGAGGACCATGTGATGAACAGGAAGCGCCTTCACGTGTCGACCTGCACTGCCCCGCACCCCCTTCACTCAGTGACTAGCTTGGCACCGACACGGAGGCACGACGCGGTCTCTGATCGGCCGTCGTCTGGCGAGCCGGTCGGACCGGGAGCTGACGGGAAAGCTCCTTCTTTCTTGAGGCTAAACTGGGAGGTGGTTTGGTAAAACAAGGTGTGGCTTTTTTCTCCTCACAGTTTCATGAAAGCCCCCCCGGCTTTGAGGCAATTATTTAACAGTGGCCACACCAAGGAGTTACATCGGTCAGGTGATGCCATGAGGGCCCAAACAGGTTAGTATTGCCAGAGACGCAGTTGGGAAAGAGACCTAACAGCTGTTTTTTGTTGTTGTTGTTTTAAGCAAAATCCATTTCCCAGTGCAAACACTGGATTACTATTTAAATCATTAGGTCCGGATTGTATGTGTAGTACTCTGGGAGCCAAACTTAATCATGCATATCTTTATGATGCGTCCACATTCCACCGTAATAGATTCCTAGTGTCAAGCGGCTTTAGCGTGATGTAAATAAACAACATGAACTAAAACTGACACTTGGACAGGAAAACAGGAGGCACTGTGAGGGCCTGGATCTGCTCTGCCTCTATAGCCACAGCTATTTCACCCTCTATTCATGAGAAATGGCCCCAGAAGTTATGGGAGTCGGGGGCAAAAGCCACGCTAGAGATCTGTGGGCCAATTGAATTTTATACTAGAAAGCCAAACTGTCTTTGCGTCATACTCCACTGATTATTTTTAACTGAAACAAAGGAAGCCCCGCCTCCAAAACTCTCCTGGATCGTTGACCAAATAAACAGATGTTTATGTAAAGTTATAAATAAGGTATCCATCCATCGTCAAACGGCTTATCCTGCACACAAGGTCGCGGGGGGGCTGGAGCACAACTTTAACCATTAATCTAATATTCTAATTACTTGGTTTCCCACCAGAACCACCAACTTTCTTGGATGAATAAAACATAGAGTTTGGGTTCAACCTCCATAAGACTTCTTGATATGCTTCTTGAGGATTAGGTTTGACTTCATTTAATCTGGCCGTCAAACATTGGCTTTGTATTGGATTATGTGATGCAAAAAGGGGCGTGGTCGTAATAATGCAAAAGTAGAATTCAGATTTGGCGATAAGTCAACAATTGTAAGATAAGGACAAAGCTGTCAAGCAAATCATGTGGAGACCATTTGAAGAACACAGCTCTACAAAATATTTTAAATCAGCTTCTGGAGAAAATGTACCATTTTTAGGCACCTCATATTGTGAGTACTTGAGATCCTGTGCAGTTATGCATGAGCGTAAATATAAAAGCTGTATCACACAACCAAAGACATGGAATTGGTCTCGAAGTTTCTCTAAATGGCAACCTGGCCACCATGTTACACCGCACGAGCATGTTATGCTGAATGACTGGAACTCCTCCGTCCAGCAGCTACGCAGACGCCATGACTCAGTTCTCTCACACACACACACACACACACACACACACACACACACACACACACACACACACACACACACACACACACACACACACACACACACACACACACACACACACACACACACACACACACACACACACACACACACACACACTCGCTGCATCAAAGCAGGGTGAGTCACGTATGGTCGGCGGTTGTTGCTGACAGGCAACGCTTGAAACGGCTGCAACACACACACACACACACACAAAAAGGTGTGAGATGCACTTCTCACACTCGTCGTAAGAGCAGCAGAGAAAAAGAAAAAAAGTTTTTGCAACACCACAGATACTAATTATATATACATATATATATATATACATATATATATATATATATATATATATATATATATATATATATATATATATATATATATATATACACACACATATATATATATATACATATATATATATATATAAAAAACACACACACACACACAGTGAATGATGTCTATCAATATGATGCAATTATACATCAGACCAACGGTACGTCACGTCAAATGAGGATCTACTTTGGGGAATAAAATAGATGAGGTCAGTTGCCGTCAAACTCTCGACCCTTCATCACATAAGTTGGTTGAGCATGTTTAGTTTCGCTTTGAAATCAATTTTTTGAGGGACACTCACTGTCCACCGTCGCTACGGTTACGCTAACTTCATTCAGCTGGATGGCCGCTATTGAAAAAACGTTTTGGCCAGTAAGCTTTTTGAATTAGTTTACCAACCGTTGGCACGCAGACAAAAACTTTAAATTTGGACCTTGAGGCAGGAAAGACGCATCAAAGCTGCATTAATTCTATCAAATGAATTCTATTAAAGCAGCTCAACAGAGAGGGGACTCCCAGTACAACAGTTTACTGTCTTGTAAGTGGAATCACACAGGCCTTAGAAAAAACTAAATGACACATATATATCTGCCTTTCTGTGTCTCAGCTGGTAGACTTGAACCAACGTTTCATACGGCTTACACGAATAGATTCCACTCTGACATTAGATTTCCAATGGACACCAATCTGTAACACACAGTAATAAGTCACAAGGAGGATCCCCATCAACATCCACCAAACACCTCAGTGATCCTGGGCTGTTAAGATTAGTTGGACATTAAAGGCCGGCATTAGAAGACATGACCTTCAGCCGTGGGGAAGATGCATAGTCAGTGGCCACTGAGGACTGAGGAACACCCAGCGAGAACCAGAGGAGAACGGCTGGTTGAAGCAGAGGTGGACAGTAACTCAAAGGACACCAGTGCTGTGAGGAGGCGCGTCTCTGAGTGGGTCGTTCAAAGCGGGCTCCACTCCCATCAGCTAACAGCGAGACAGAAGCTATAGTGGACACACGGGAGGACAACGCGCACGTTAAACAGTTCGTATTCGCTCCAAGAAAACAAGGAATTAGTGCACAATCATGGCTGCACTTCTAGCTGGGCCAGAAAACAACACCGGCACGAAGCCCCAAACCCCCCAAGGGCCCCGTGAGATCCAGACACGTGGCGTCCACAGGTGGTGTTATCTGGAGATCCGCACCACCGAAAAGTTGCTACTTCATCAGAGAGGTGGATTTACTGAATGTACCCATGGATGTAGGGGACTAATTATTTAGAAGTGTAAAGTGCTTACAGGATGGATACCACTGTGTAAGCAGGTTTAACAAGAGTAGTTGAATGAAACAGAATGCGCTGGTGGTGGATCTGGTGGTGTAATTAGAGATCAGAGCTCCATGGTTGGGGTTGACCTGGCATTGACATTGTTCTCCATATGGATTAAATATATAAATTTTATACATTTTAAACCTCAAGAACAGTACCAGTCAAAAGGTTGGACACATTTTCTTAGTCAATTAGAAATTGTTTTCAAACTGTTCACTCGCCGTTAATACTTATTTGCTTCTAATTTGCTTACGTTTTAAAATGGGCCTACCCGACTTTTGTTTACAATGGAGGACTTTTAGAATCAAACCACTGGCTTTTGCCACCGACCAGAGAGAGACAGGGACATAGAGTCATTAAGAGAGACGTGTAGAGACAGACATTGAGACACGGGGAGAGACAGAGACACTCACCTGTGCCCCTCTCGACGCCGCACGGCTGCCCGGCGAAGGCGTGCGACCTCCGTCTCCCGCTCCCCGGCGGCCCTTCCTGCTCTCCGCCCGGCAAGGAGCCATAATCCCCGGAGGCTCCGTTGACGGTCAGCAGACCTCTCGCCTCCATCGGGGTCAAAGGCTCGCGCTCCTCTGCGGGGTCGCTCGCGCGCCGTGAACAGTAAAAGCGGCGCGGGGTCGCGGGTTCGGCTCCCGGGGGGGGGGGGGGGGGGTCGAGTCCGAAAGCGGCTCCGCGGTCAGCGACGGCTCGGGAGAAGCTCCATAGCCCCGGACGGCGACACGGCCTCGAAGCCGAGGGCGACACAAACTGGGTTCGAGTGTGTTTTTAGGGAAGTCGGCCCTCGTCGCTGCTCCACCCTGCGGTCCCGTCCCGTCCTCGGGTTTCACTTCTCGCCCTCGTAGAAATCACTCCACCTACAGTTCGCGCCACGTGCTGCAGCCCGGAGGCTCCGATGCTCCTCAAGCGACCAACGGCGGCAACTTAAATTAAATTATCTGCGACCAAAGTCAGGTGTGCCCTCTGACCTCTAGGCATTGACCCTGAACTGTGAAGGTTGATGAAGCTCAATGGGCGGCAAGTTTTGGAGAACTTTCATAAATTGTGGGTTACCAGCTAGACAATGATAGTCCAACATAAGTCCCCAACACACATGCTCAAATAAGCTTTCTAATTTGACTTGCGACTTTATCTAATTTTCCGGGAATGTGACCTCCGTTAATTCAGGATGGAGTTGCAGCCTGAAGAGCTGTGTGTGGGAGGGATGACAGCCAAGGGAAAACAAAGACGAATCATACTAATGAGGCCACAAACGCACTTACTAATTAAACCAGCACATTTTCTTCTTCTACACTGATGCCACTGCTTTCCTTAACCCTTCAAACATAAACACTAGTAATTTAATTAATCTATTTTGGAGTCACTTTATCTCCAGCAAACACACAATCCCTCCCACACAGCATCTCAGCAGAGAACAACATTGAACTCCAAATACAAGCAAGTGTGATCTAATAACCTCCGTGTTTCCGTCACTGGGGGAAAAGGTCTTTCATGGTCCTGATCCAATCGGTCACAGTGGTAACGGAGCACCATTGACTCTTACTGAAGAACGTCCTAGGATCAAACCCCCCTGCCTAGAGGGTGAGCGAGGCCGCTTGAACCGGCATCGTAGAATCAATGGTTGGTGAGTCAGGGTGACTGTGGGCAGAATGTGTATTTGAATATATTATTAATTGATTAATTTTATGCTCACACATAAAGTACAGCATCAGTGAGCCACAAGCACGACTAAATACCCTTAATATATATTAAAATATATATCCTTTTCCTCCATTAGTGACAAGGGGATTTAAACCATAATCAAAATATAATGTTGTGAAGCTATAGGTAACCTACATACAAAGTAATGTAAGGTAATTGGAGGATTTATAAAGGGACGGTAGCTTTGAATAAAATACATCTGAAGTGAAAGAACACATTTGAAGTGAAACATACAACCATGGTTTTGACAAATGTGGAAACGAATATACTGTATAAATGAAAAATATTAATTTAAATACATTTCTGTGATTATGCAGAGGCGAATTCAACTTGATTAAGTGTCGCGGTCGGTCTTTAAATGTATACAGATAAAAACATTGGACACATTGATATTAGAAATAAAGTTCATCAAACAAGCTCATGCCAATTGCACATACACATATGAAGAGGAAGTGTATGTATGTATATATATATAAGCCACAAGATAAATAAATACATTTGTCATCGCTTTAAAACCAGGTTACTAAGATAACATATAGATAGATGAACAGGGATCTTAAATGTGGTTGAGAACAAGACTATGCAAACCCAGCTGGACCCTGGATGCAGCTAGTTGTGAACACAACATGTTGTGTTGTTTTGAACGCCTTTGTCATTACCTAGAAAAGGTTCTACTTCCAAATGGATTAAGTCATAAATTTCATTTTTTTATTTTGTATTAGAAATGCTTGCATGCATGTCTGCTTGTGAACAAGGAACATTGTCATACATGACGAGGTAAGTACAGTTAAATTACCTTTAAAGTTTATTGCCACATATTCACATTAAAAACCCGTGGAAAGCTTCCAACTTTGAATATTCCAGGAATTTTGCCACCCTAGTCACATGTAATATAAAGACAGGCGGAGCTGCCATTATTTCATATACTGTGATACAACATTTACATTTATGTTTTACAATAGTTTTACGCATCCAATGCTCCTGATAGCCCTCTTTACATTTGTGACACTGAGGTAGAGCAAAGGTTCAATCGTCCCAGAATTATTACTTCTTCTCCTGCATGACCCTGTGCTTGCCAACTCAGTGCAAATTAGGAAAAACAATCCTTTTGCTCCGTCACAGATTTGATGGGTTCCAGTTGTTTTTGCTTTGGGGCGTTATGGGTTTCCATCTGGGTCAGCTCTGGGGAAAGGAGGGTAAAACAGTGTGAGGGTCCAAGCCGGCCGCCATGAGGAATCACAGGTGGGTTTTCTAAAAACATTCTAGTGTACGTAGAATCCCCAATCCTACTCAGAAAGTGGCAGACACTTGGTACGTTCCACTTGGCCACTTCCTGCAGATAAAGGTTGTGCTTGAGGCGGGGCCTCCTTTATTCCGCCCTGCCACGATGCCCCTCCAGCCGCAGCCACCAGCAACGGGACCCTCAGCAGTGGAATCTAAAAAAAAAACAAATCCAATGGAACAAGAAAAAGACTGAGTGTTAGTGAACAGTAAGTGAAACAGAACCCCGTTTCATCCTTGTTTGTCGGATTGTAGTTTAAATATTTGTCAATGAACATTAAAGCTTATAGACTTCGATCCTTGATAATGTTACATTGATATGCATTTAAATCCAGAGGAGGAGAGCTATTAAAAGTATAGAGGGAATTATCACACAATTAACTTCCAAAAGCTACTACTGATGTTTCTATCAAACATCATTTTATGAAAATACAATCCTCGTCTGGTTGAAATCATTTTTTGGGACGGCTGTAAAAAAAGAGAATAGTCTCTTATTCAGAGATGCATAGATAACCAAATTGTGTGCAGGAGGGTCATTGACATTTAAATCAGGTAAAAGTCCTGCTCTACGCAAAGCTACCTGGTTGTCAATGCTCCTGAACTGCCAGGTCCAGCGTGTGTTGTAGAGGAAAGGTCGGAGGTCAAAGCGGTTGTCGTCGGGGCTGTAGCTCTCGGCGTGGTAGGACGGCGTCACCGTGGTCATTTTGTGGCGGTTCATCGAGTACATCCGGAAGAAGTGCTTCACCTTCTCGGCCACCTGGGAAAAAAAAACAACACGCTGTTGCTTCTCGACCCTAATTAGGTGTCAAATGCGTAAAATTTAACATTGGTGTTAAAAAGACGCGTTTTGAAATGTTTCAATGTCAATTTACCTGAAATCATCACATCATTATTTTAAGCTCCATGTCACCGTTGGTCTTCAGAGCAGTCACTACGTGAGCCGTCACCGGGTACTTATTAGCAGTCATCAGCCCCTTTTCAGATTTTCATTTTCAACATTATAATCGCAATAAGTAAATACTATTTTTTGCAAATAAATTGCATTCAAAATACAAGGTTTGAGACAGAGTCTGTGGCCATTCATGTAGAATGATTTAACCTAAAGTAGTTGGACTACTTACAAGTTATTATCTTACGTGTGATTAACATGATAGCGTTGTTTTCTTTTCTTAATATCAAAGCTACAATTGTACAAAACTATCGGTTTCTCTATATTTACAGAATGAAGTGACTATGTAGCTATTAGTAATTGTAATAAAGCCACTTTTTCACAATAATTACTAGTTTTATATACAGTTTTAATACTATAATCACAGAAAAGTTTAGTAAAACACTACTATCTTAAAAAATGTGCACTAAATTACTTAGTTTTTCTTACTTTCAGCATAAATGTATTGTGTTCCAGCAGGATTTTTTGAAAGTAGGATTATACTTGATAACAACACGTGCAAGAAAAAGTATCAGAATTGGTCAGAAAAAAAAATAGCTACATATACACATACATTTCAGTCCAAAGATTCAGAATATTCTATATTCTAAATTAAAACAATAAATAGATTTGTTTTTAATCCTGCTTCCACTCTTGGTCAGAAAGTGTCTGCTCTGCATTTTACTTTGGCTGAGCTCATTGTTTCCCTCCATCACACTTCCTGAGGGACCGGATGATGCAACTGACCTCCGCGGGTGAGAGCGCGTCCCTCCACGTGTGGATGAGTTTACAGAACATACTGAAGGGGCCGCACTTGGAGATCTTCCTCAGTCGCCCGATCACGGATAACTCCGAGTAGGTCAGTCCCATGTCTGCCTGAAGAGGGAGACGCGAGGCGGTCAGTGGAGGAGAGGATCATGTGAAGTAAAGAAAACAATGAACTAAACAAATACTGCCGGTCACCAGACAACAGAGACGGGGAAAGCTGCACTTGGCTAAGTTAGTAAGGATTTCTGTTTTCAAAATAAAGTATTAACATGAATGGAATTACGATTGTCTATTGTTACACTGTCTACTGTCACGCACCAACCGCCAAGACAAATTCCTTGTATGTTTGACCTATTTTGGCAATGTTTCCTGATTCCAGATGAATTGGAGATTATATAATATATATATAATATATATATATATATATGAGTGAAGAACTGTGCAGAGAAACTCCTCCACGTGTCAAACAAAAAGGGGGGTGAGTGGCAAAGGGACCACTTAAAGCACTGCTGTGCTAAGCCAGCTGCTATGCTAAGCTAGCTGCTAGGCTACTTCCATCTCAGCATCTAATGTTACCCTGCGTGTTACAGTCTGCAGAGGACCACCTCTGTGTCCCTAAAAGACCATAGTTTGAAAATGTCCTGGCTAAATGTGGGGAGATTGTTGCCACTTCAAACACAGAGCAAAGTGCACGAGCAGGAAGAGTTGCTAGTTCAACATGTTCCTCCAAGATGATCAAATGTGTAGTTGGTTTAAAATTACATTAACAATTAAACAACAGTGATTACCCATTGCTTCTAAGATCTAAACATTCATTATAAACAACAACATTCATTAATCGCCATCAATCGAGAATAATGAATTTCAAAAGGTGCGATTAATTAGTTCATTTTCTATCTATTGACCAAACCCATCCGGGAACTGTGCTCCGTTTTCTCACCTCATCGGTTTGTGACACCTGCCCGTCCTGCAGCGGCTCCAGCTCAGCTGTGGGCGGAGCCGAGAGGATGCTGCAGAGGAAACCGAAACCACAGCAGATGCTTCGTTTGTTGCTCGCAGCACATGGAAACGTCTTTATGAAGCAACAACTGGCGCGTGAAACCGTCGCATGCAAATATTCTCAAACAATTGAAATGAACGCCCTCCCACGCTCTAATTTTGGTTCGTTTTATTTGCCACAAAAGACGTGCAGCTTTCACTTCTACCCCTGAAGATTTTGAGTCCGGCGAAGACAATAGATGATAGACTGGAGCCAGTTCCTGCTTCAGCCTTTTACTCCTTCCACCCACGCTCTGGGAACCGACAGATACGGCACAGAGCAGTTCAATCTCCCCTAACGTCGGTTAGCAGACCTCACCCTCTCAGAGCGGTGAGCTGGAACTGCTCGACACAGTAGGCCAGGAAGCTCTTCAGGTCCGTCTTGCTGATGCCTCCTATGGGGTTGATGTCAGCACTCGAGCAGTCGTACTTTGTGAAGTATCCTGTCAGACTGAGGGTGGAGGTGGCTGTTAGGCTGGAACATTCTCCACTACAGCCCGTCAATCACTATTAGTGGGTTGCTGACTGCTTATGAACCGGTGAAAAATAGAATTACCACTTCTGCCAAACCGCGCTGTTGCAGTTTACCTCCATGTCTATTCAAAGTGGAACCACTTGAGTTTTAAACTCTATTAATTCACCCTTTGAAACAGCAACATGAAATATCACAGATATGTATGTGGGCGGGGGGGCAGCGCCAGTAATACCTTTCGTCTACGTTGGCTGAGCCCAGCACCAGCAATCCACCTGGCTTCCCCCGGGCCCACAGACCCAGCTGGGCAAGCAGGTAGGCCAGGACCATCCTGACACGGGCCTGGGAACACGAACACGAACACACACACACACACACACACACACACACTGAATACAGGACTGCTAGCAGCGCTGACAATGAAAGAGTGCGTGTCGTACCTGTACATTCTGCAGAGCCAGGTTCTCTCTGTGGCTTCCCCCGTTGACGCGAAACTGAGGCCACTTTCCAGTACACACGGAGAAGATACCCAGAATGCCTTTCACTGCCATATCTATGTTTATGTTCATGTGTGTGCTGCAGACAAAGATAAAAGTGTGAACATATTTTTGGTTTCAAAATGAGCACAAAGGATAATAACTATAGATAACAAGTATTAGATACGAAGCATCACTGGATTTAGATTAAATAGGGATAACTATATTATAGCCTGTATGTGTAATGAATTTATCAGAGATACAGTTCTATCCTGCTCTACAATATTTGTATTCACACATTCTCAATTAGTTCACATAATTCTGTACCACTTTATAATTTATTTAAACATATATTGTATAAATGTAACATCACATAGTAATTGTAAATTATGATAATTTTAGACCAAACATTCACTTTGTAGTGTAATTTTACATAGTTTTTGTAGATATAGCCCTGGAGATGCATGTCAATGAGACACTGCTTGGAATGAAAATAAACACATATAAACGTAGACACTTGCTATACTGCTCGTTTAACCTCCAAAATGTTCCTTTAACGTATATTATAATACATGCGTCATTAGGTTGAGTTGGCAAATGATATTGGCCATATGGATCAGGCTGGTCCTTGATTCATTTATTCAGCTAGTCTTGTATCTCATCTTATCAATATCTGGGCAGCTTCTGTTTACACTGTGGGTGTGATTTCAAATGATAGGATTGTTTTCACTATTCTTTTGCCAATATATGCTTTACTTTTAATTTATCATCGCATACGTTACATATATATTCAAAATATGTCTTCATAAGTTTAGATCTCAGTCTAGCCTCATGATTCTGAATGTGTAATAATTATAAGCCTGTGTTCCTGTCCTTTATTCCCATCTGTCATGGCACTGTACTGCCGCATCACTGGATTCTCCCCCCTCCTCAAACCGATGGTACATGGACCTTACTTGTCAATCACGGCCCTGATCGAAGGGCAACCCTGCCCTCCACTGAGCCACAGTTGCCCCCGGAGAAAGCCCTTCTGGTTGAACGCCCGCCTACCTGCCAATCTGACTGGCCAGGCCTTTGGCCCTGCTGCACGTGTCCTCGGAGGAGTTTTCACTGGCCATGTAGCAAGTGGTGAAGATGCGACCGCACAGCTCCCTCGGGTGCTGAGGGCGGTAGGAGTCATCCACTACCACTCTGCGGACGTCCTCCAGTACCTGGCTGTCTGATGAGACACAGAGAGAGAGAGAGCGTGTGTGCGTTTATGATGATGGAGCAACAAGTGTGGCTCATTGATGCGTTTTAAAGGAATTCCACGGGTTCAGAGCCAGAAGACACAAACGCACAATACTTGCTGGTGGTTACATTCATCTCAACTTTTGTTGTTTGAAAATATTAAATATTACCACCATCAAGCCTTAAACAAGAACATGAATCAAGAGTCAGATTGGGAGACTCCGTGTGTGTACAATGATCTGAAAACAGATGGGATCGTACTCACTGCCATCCTCTACAGCCTGGCAGAGCAGCACGCACATGGAGTGGACAATGCAGGCCGTGGAGGAGCTGTCCACCCCTCCGCTCAGAGGCAACAGGAAACCAGCCTGGGACACAAATCGGAAGCATTGGCCAATCACAGCGTAGCATCGCCGGCTCTGTCGGCTCAGGGCCAGACGACCCGGCTCCAAAGACTCGGGCCATCATTTAACATTTCAACAACAAGTTCAGTTTTGTGAATTTGGAGCTGGCAAGGTTACACGTTTTGTGCCTCAATACTCGTTAACAAGACCTGAAACTACTCATTTATACGTAAAAACGGGTGCAGTTATTGATAGGAATTCAAGCAGTGGTGTTCTGGAGAGCTCAACCCTACGCTTTCAATAGCCGAGTACATTAGTATAGCATTGACTGGCGTAACGCTGGCTAAAGAATGTCTACACATGCTTGTGAATGACAGTAAAAACTGGACATGGAAAACAGCGTTGACAGAAAGAAAACAATCAGCACGGGATGCGGTGATAAACTCTTTACACATCTGGATCACTGCTGAATCAGTTTGACCCTTCTCGCTGCTTTTCTATAAAATTGGTTTTATGTTTTCCAGAAATGTGATATTATTTATTCAGGGAGCAAAGATAGCGACATCTTTGGCAGCTCTGAAGCCGTAGCTGGGTGGCACGGGGGGGGGCGGGATGAGCTCAGGATGACACAGTGCGGCAGTGTTGGTCCTCACCTGTCCACTTCTCCTCAGGTAGTCCCACAGCCAGCAGGCCGGCCCCAGGCTGAACAACACAGGGAGGAAACGCTGTTGTGATTTTTGCACTTCAACTGGACCATTGCAGAAGCCACTAAATTGTTTTCTGCTAGGAAGGAAATGCATCTGTACCTGATCTCTTCCTCTGGGGAATGGAAGTGCGCTGGTATTGGTTGGTGGGTGGGGAGGCAGATATCGTCACTACTGGATAAAGAAAAGTCGACTTTGACCCTGTGGCACGGTTTGGGTTCAATTTCCTACAACAGAGCAGTACGAGTATAAGAGGAGACGGAGTGAAACAAACTGTTTTCAAACAATAGTTCATCAGCTAGAAACAGTTGACGTCTACATTCCAATAGTTCCACCTTTTGCTCGGTTTTAATCTCCACCAATACCTGAAGAAAACACCACGCTCAGTGAAGGCTCCACTGTAATCTCCAGCTCGTTGCTAATTAACTAAGTGTGTCTGCTGCTTGGTGGCAAAAGCAGGTTTGAAACTGAAAACAGCTGCCTGCTGCAGGAAGCCAGACAGCGAAGACGGGGGCCATGATACTGAAACAGAAGAGGCTTAAAAAGCTGTGTACATCTGAGGGTGGCTTTGGAGTAGGATGGTAAATCTCTGTGGGTTTGAGGATACAAATTACCTATTTTACACCACACACAGTCCTTTGATCTATTGTTGACGTAAAGATATTTATGTCAACAATGAATGCAGCTTCATTTGTGTCATGTATTTCTACTCTTGATATATCGCAGTTCTCCATTCTTTGTGCCGTCTCCATTTCTCGTCAAAAGCACGATTTGAGAGTCGACCTCATGGCCAGAGATCTGACATGGACGCAGCGTAGCGGAGACACGTGTCTAAAGAGGAGCTTCGCTCACAGGCCTCTAAAGAGAGACACACCGTCTTCTGTGATATGTGGAATACAAGAGTCAGACTTTTATTGCCGCTTTATTGCCCGGGGGCGCTCTACTTTAGCCATGCCTTACATACTGTGTCAGTGCTGTACTGTAAGCCTTTTATTTTTATTATCTCACTCACGCTACAGAAACTGTACAAATGCGGTTCATGGTGAAGATTATCTCGATGAACAAAACATTTAAACATGTGTTGGCCACAAGGGCAATGTTAACAAGTATACTGTTTGCAACGTTCATATATTCCCAGATCATAAATGCAAAGTACAGCTAAGGTCATGAAAAGAGCAGAGAAGGGATGGAGGGGCAACAGTGAATAAAAGTGAAATGAAAAGTAACAAACCATGATTCTGCAGCTTTGTACATTACAGTGACCGTCTCACCATGTTTGGCTGGCAAATTTCCCCTCGGTAGCTCCGCACATCTTCAAGGTCAAGAGTGGCTGTAATCACTTCCTGCAAAACACACATAATTACTTAAGGCCGTTTTGGGAATATTACATTGACTTCCATTCATTTTCGGATGACTTTGACTTATCTTCACCATAACTGCTACCACCATTATACAAACCCGAGCTTGGGCTTAACTTCTGCTCTCTTAAGGAAGGCGTGTCCCGTATAATTTACCTGCGTAAACAGATTCCTGTCCCCAAAATACAGGTTTATCACCCTCACATAAGGAAAGCATAGTTCTGTGACAAAGGAAAGCAGTGTGCCTGCTAACTGTGTGACCTGCTCTGCAACACTTATCAACAGACCTGTACACATCAATATACTGTGAAAGTCACTTCACACCTATTGTCCATGATTTACGACTACAAGACTTGTTAGCAGGTATCTGTTGGTTACACCACACAGTGTGCACCATGCACAGTGTCCATGCCTACCACATCGTTAAGAGAGAACTGTGCTCCCTGAGCCACGACGTCTCCGTTGATGGCCACCATGGCACAACCATCATAGTAGACACGGTCTCCGTCACAGCCCCTCTGGTTGGCATAAAGGTAGATTCCGCCACTCTGGAACGACACCATCGAGTCACTGAATGCAGGACTGGTTGCACCACGTCCCATTAGCAGTGCAGCACCGCCCTCTGGTGATCCGTGTTCTGCAACGTCTTTTTAGGTACTGGTGGGTAAGACGCTGGTCAAATTGGAGGATCTCAGGAATGGGAATACACACTATACAGAATCTACTATAACGTATGTTTCTACCAAGCATATCGTTTTTTTTCATTTTGTTTGGAAAAGTAAGAAAAGCAAAGTCATTCATGCCTGATTTTGCCTTTAAAAGCAATAATAAGGTAAGGTTTTTCTTCAGAATGTGGAAATTTCAATTACTGTCAAATCATTAAATATTCTAAATGAGCAAAGAACGTCGGGGAAAATAACCAAATTTCAGCTTAAAATTGTGACTTTTCATCAAAATCAATATATTCTACATCGGCATGAAATCCCTTGAAACTGTTGGGGTTCAGGGAGTTGAAGTGCACCTTGATGGTGGCCGACCTGACCAGGTCGACTCTTAGGTCAGCTTTGCGGAGCTCATGGTGGCTGGCGGACGAATTTGTAAATATTTCCACCCCGTCCAGACCCATCTGAATATGGGGGCTGACGAAGAGAGACACATAAAAATGTTCAGTCATCAGGACAATTGTTTCAGTCAGTACACAAAACAAACACAACATTTCCGCGCAATGCACCCTCGTACAATCCTGCGTTGCTGTGCTGTACCTCCTGGGGTTCCACAGCTCCGCGCATATCTCCGTGCCGATGCAGGTGTCCTTTGTGGACAGCACACAGTCGCCGAATGGGACAGTATCCTGATGGATGCAAAGAACCAAGGGGGGAAAAAACACGGACTGTCAACTCTGGATCAGGTGGAGAAAAAAAAAAGACTTGTCTGTGTTTCACAACACAGATAATAGTTAATAATAAGATAATGATGATGATGATGATGATGGTAATGATTTTTTTGTTTTTTACCTGTCCGGTTACCTCCTGGATTATTCGTGGTAGAAAATACTCCTCCACCTGCCTAAAAGCGACAAACAAAGAGACAAGTATTTTCAATACCATTCCCATTCTTTTCAAAAGAAGGAAAATCACTTTTCTAAATTCCATCTTTGCTTTGGGCCTTAGTTCACAGGCCGCACTGATGGGGGAACAGTCATCCTAAAAACAATGCACCCTTTTCTCATATGTAAACGCAGTTTCTCTATTCCATTGCCACAAGCATTGTGGTTTTAGCTGCAGTTAGCATTAGCTTAGCATCAGCTTTTGCATGTCCCAGCGGTCAGTGTTCCGTCTCTCCGTGCCGTTAGCACGTTAGCTAACAAGCTACATACGCGAGACAGCTTCAGGAGGTGTACAAAAACGTTCAGGTGCTACCACGCTTTGTGTTAGCTTCCAATCTTTGAGCTAAGCTAATCTTGAAAGCTATATTTTCGCTGTACAGTAAACAACATTTAAAGTAAACATATTTTGTCTAGGGCTCAGACCCCCGGGTCTCCACAGGTCACAGAGGGCCACACAGAAGGGGACTCCAACATCCTTCCTATATGTCCACAACGCGTCCACAACGCGTCCACAACGTGTCCACAACGCGTCCACAACGTGTCCACAACGTGTCCCTGAGTGATGACCGACCTCAACTGCTTCCAAGGCGAGAACCAGCGCAGCTCTCTGTAGACCCCGTAGTTGGCCATCAGCATTTTAGGTCTGATCAGCAGTATCTTTCTATAGGATGAAGGACAAATGTTCAGCGATAGAATATATGCACGTGTCCAGTCGCACAACGTGCATTTATTAGACAGTGACCTGACTGGTGCCGACGTACCTGTTAAGGAAAAGGACCCGACAGTTGTATCGCACATTATGATGCATGATGGGCCTGAGGGGAACACAAACAAATACAAACTCTAAATCATTTTTCCCCCCCGGACTAAAACTGATAGAAAAAACGTTTGTGCCGGTGTGACATCAGTACCCACATGCCCACGTCACAGATGATGTCCTGGGTGACAGGGGACTCTAGAAGCTTCCTGAGGACCTGAAAGCTGTGGAGCAACGTGTCCGACTCATAGAAGTGGTCCGCGCAGCCGTAACCGCTGTAAAGGGAACAGGAAACGTAGATAACGAACTAAACTCTCGCAGCATCAGCGCATAATGAAAGTACTTTAATGATCGCTCGTCCACTTAGATCAAACTGTTGGGACACTCGATGTGTGAACACCCTCATGTCAGTGTGAGCCCAGTCTTACCAGATCTCCAGCTCCGGGCCCAGTCTGTATTTGGCCCCGTGAGCTTTGGCGATCTCAACACCTGCATAGAACAACACACACACACACACACACACACACAGACACACACGTTGGTACTTTGGCAAACAAATGCTGCTGGTTGTGTGTTCATTTGTGTGTGTTCCATTTGGGCCAAAATGTCACACTTTCAACATCCATGGAAACTGAAGATGCGACAAAACATCTGTCTAGCTCTACTGCACTTACGCCGCACATCTGTTTTCTGTTTTGTTTGTGAGTGTGTGTGTGTGTGTGTGTGTGTGTCCCTTCAACGTTAAACAGCACTCACCCCCAGCCTGAACTCTTAATGTGCGCTTTAACTTTAATTTCTCTTCTTTGATTATGTTTTTTAATAGTTTAACTGTATGTGTATATTATGTTTGTATATTTTCAGGAGCTACCTGGATCTTGAATTTCCCCTAGGGGATCAATAAAGTACTTCTATTCTATACAATGTGCTGTCGGACGATTGTTTTTCGCCAGGTGAAACACGCAGTTTCTCTACAAGATGCTTCCAGTAATTCGGTATTGCACCACTGAAGTCAGGAGTTGTTTTCATTGCTTCAAAAGCACAAATCAGTAAAGCCCCTGAAGGTGGTGTGGATCATCTCAAGAGGGTCCACAGAGCAGGACCAGCTGCTGCAGAGGAGAGGAAGCAGCGCTCGCGATCACACGCCCCTTATGATCAATACCCAGCTGATTTAAAGGCATTTTGTAACCAATCAGAGGAAACCGTCAAGTGTCACGCTCCCGAACGACCATAACGCAGAAGTCACAGTCTGTGATCGTCCACTTACTCTTCAGGATTCGCTCCAGGTTCCCTTCAAAGTCCAAAGCCCACTGATTCAAGGAGCACGTCGCGAGGGTCGCTTTCCGCCCCATGTCCGCAGAGTACGCGTCTCTATCGGTAAAGGCTTCAGCTTCCGGTTTAGATCAATACTGTGGCAATATCCGCCCGTCGGTCATTGAGAGTGCGCGCGTCTACTTGGTTTGGAGAAATGCACCGCGAGTCTTCTTCGTCTTCGTCTTCTTCTTCTTTGTCTGCTCGTCTCATTTGGGCGCTCAGGTCGCTGGTGAGCAGGTCACTGCCCCCCACAGGACAAACGAGACATTACTTCCGTCTCCGGGAAAAGAAGTCTGTCCCTGACCTGTTGTCCGGGTGTTGAACCTGATGAATCTGTCCACTGTATCATTGCCTCTCGTTGCGTGTTATTTTAATAAGAAAATACTACGAATATCTGTTGTTTCAAACACCTAATGCAAAATGGCAGAGCTGTTGTTACTGTCTAATATTCATAAAGAAACATGCATTTTACTAGGTTTCACCAGGTTCGAAAGGCTCAAAATTACATAAATGACATAGTGAATGGTGGCGACAGTGGCGCATGGAGAAGAGAGGGTGCGCCAGGAACCGCAAGGTTGCCGCTTCTTTCCCCGGCTGCTCCATGTCCCATGTCAAAGTGTCCCTGAGCAAGACACCCAACCCCTAATTGCCATGTTCATTGCCATGAATTGCCATGAAACCATGTGTTTCTTACAGCAATAAATACACATTCTCAACTTCATGTTATTTAATACAACTACATTTAATGTTCATAAGCTTGAAAACAACAATAGCAATTGGTATTATATGCATGAATAACCACTGTCAATGTCAGCCAACATTGTGTGCATGCGGCAGGCGCAACATGTAGCCCACTTAGACAAGACGAGCGACAGGTTTTCCAAACAACAGGGCAGTCGGCCTTTGAGGAGGCTCCATCACACATACTTGTGGGAACGAGGGCCCCATCACAGATGTTTGTGAGTAGGAGGGCCTCTGTACAGATGTTTGTGAGTAGACAGGCCCCTGCACAGATGTTTGTGAGTAAGCGGGTCCCTGCACATATGTTTGTGAGTGTGACGGCCCCTGCACAGATGTTTGTGAGTAGGAGGGCCTCTGCACAGATGTTTGTGAGTAGACAGGCTCCTGCACAGATGTTTGTGAGTAAGCGGGTCCCTGCACATATGTTTGTGAGTGTGACGGCCCCTGCACAGATGTTTGTGAGTAGGAGGGCCTCTGCACAGATGTTTGTGAGTAGACAGGCTCCTGCACAGATGTTTGTGAGTAAGCGGGTCCCTGCACATATGTTTGTGAGTGTGACGGACCCTGCACAGATGTTTGTGAGTAGGAGGGCCTCTGTACAGATGTTTGTGAGTAGGAGGAACCCTGTACAGATGCTGGTGACAGACACTGCTTCTTGGCCGCTGCACATAAACAACAAAAAACAAGCAGCTGCTCTGGAATCGTGCTTAGAACACCCCGAATGAGCATTTCATTTGAATGGGTCCCATCTGTCACTGTGACTAGACAAGGTTTGTTTCCTGTTTGTAAAGTCCATGTAATTTAACGATGTGTGATTCAAACTAGTCACTTTTTGTGGAGTGTTTTGATCACCTACTCACATTAAAAAACATACCTTCAACTCTGGAGCGACGCCTGCTCCTTTTATGCTTGTTTTTGCCCTGCACAAAAAAACAACAACACATCATTGTTTTTTCCCCCTCAGTGTTGTGTTGCAAAACAGTGAGGGAAGAGCTTACATAGTTGTTCCTGCAGGACCAGTTGGGGTGTTTGAGGGCGTGCTGCTGTCTTTCTTTCTTGGCCATGTCTACGTGTTTGGCCTTCTCTTCGCTTGTCAGCAACAACCACTGTGAACAGACGACGGCACGCCGTTAGTACACAAAGCACCAGCATGAAGACATACTAACAGACACCAGTGTGTTACGTCCTTTTGCCGTGCACACCCGCCCCAGGAAGGATTCAAGCCCAGGTCACAGTTAATGCTCTTGCTGAGCCACCTGGAGATCCCCATAGGTGATCACGAGCCTTTTGTAGTTCTACAGCTCCTCACGTTTGTTAAGTGCCTTCAATAGATTGACTTTTTGTTATTTCCTCGATAAGCGAGAGTTTGGCTTTTTCTTTCGTTTCCTCCATCCGCTCGCTCAGTTCTGCTGGAGCATTTTCCATTTTTCTCTCTTCGGAGAAGTTTTTCGTTTCCAGGGTCGTCCTTGCGTTTTTTGTTGGACAATAAAAACCTCTACTGAACCTTAACTCTGCGTCCGAGTCCTCACTTCCAGACCCCCGTGACAAACATATGCACAGATGTGAAAACCTTTTTTTTTAACTTGGCTGTGGAAAACCTGATGGTGTCTCAAGCCTCCAGAGGAGACACTTACCATCCGGCCCAAGGTTTTATTTTTGCTCCCGCTCCCTTTGACATTAAGGAGTAATGATGCCCTGTTCTCCCTGCTGAAGACAAAGAAGGCGTTCAGGGGCTTCTTTGTGTACGGCCGGTCGCCCTCCTGTTTGCAGTCGGACTTCGTCTTTCTACAGGCCAAAAAAAAGAAATTGGAGTGAGAAAGTAAGAACTCCTGTTAGCACTGTGCAAAAGAATTACGCGTTGGTAAATCAAAAACCCATTAAAAGAGTCTTAATTGTGATATTATTCATGTTGGTATATTAGTAAATAAATAACACCAGGAATTTAACGACAGCAGCTTCCCATTAACTATAAGATGACATTCAATCAATATTCTGGCTTATATATGGCCACAGATCACACGGACGTAAAAAAAAAAAAACAATGTACATTTTGATACAAAACTTTCCAAAATAAACATACTTTGGAGTGGAGGCCATTGGTGGAAGTGTGGCCTCAACGGGTAGAGCTAATTCCGGCTGACGCTGCCCGATGTCGCCTGCACAGACAGCTCCATCGCACATGTCCTCATTAGACACGATGGACCTTTGCTGCTGAAACTTAGCGGGATGTGCAGGTGCAGCGTATCCTGGCTGAGGTTTGGTGTTAAGTACCAGCCCAGAAGCTACAGGGGGAGCAGGAGGAGGAGGAGCAGGAGCAGGAGGAGGAGCCGGAGGAGCAGGGGGAGGAGCCGGAGGAGCAGGGGGAGGAGCAGGAGCAGCAGCAGCAGGAGCAGGAGGAGCAGGAGGAGGAGTGTTGGGCATTTCGGCCAACATTTCCTCCATCATTGCAAAGAGAGTGCTGAGAATCTCTGTCTCGCTCATGCTGGCGGTTAAACGATCGAACTCACTGGCGTCCATTGCGTGCAGAGATGTTTTATGTCCAGCAGAAGAAGCAGGACCGTGTCTACTACTTTCTGGTTGTTACTGGACTTCTGTCACACTTTTAAGGAGACACAACATGATATACATTATATGCTCATACTCATTTAGAGATGCATTGTCATTTTAATTTACTAGCGATGTTTTATATGTTTCATTCAATTGAGATGCTCTGTCTTTGTTATAACTATCCCACTAAAAACGTTTAAAGTTTAAAAGTATTTTAAGTTATATATAATAACATTTAACGTGTACTCATATTTAGTTGTAACTTTATACATAAACTTCACACGTTATTATCTCCCCGCCCGTCTGTCCCCTGCTCGCTCACTTGGCTTTGACGTGGTCTCGAGGTCCGGCTTGTCCGGCTGTGTCTCTCGCAGTGTCCGTGTCTCGCAGGGCGGAGTCTCCAGGTGCGATGAGCTCGTCCCGCTGGAAGAATCCTCTTTGCACCTTAACGTTCGACTCGCGACCCGCCGCGTGCGGTGACGCACGTGGGTTCAAGTGTTTGGCTGCGCGCTTCCATTCTACGTTTTCTTTTCTTTAACAGCGCACCACCGACAAGCAGTAACCGGATGCGATGTCACATTTCTTTTTCTCAAATATCTCGTTTTATAGCGTCCCTCCACCACATTTCAATGATTATTATTTATACACCATTTAAATCATGTGATGTTTTTTTTGAAGGGTCGAGCTTCATAATGTGCATGATGACTACTTTTGCTCTATCATGCACATATCATGTGATGGTTATAGATGCATTTTGAGTTAAGCGCTTACATTACATTACTGAAGTGGCATATTTGGTAATAAAACAAATGTATAAAACAATGTATCAATTATTAACGCCCCATTTTGATTTGATTAAAAATCAGCAACATATCCCCCCCATAGAGAATAAACGTCAGCAGAGTAAAATGGAAATATAAAATGTAGGATGAGTAGACCTACCACACAGGGTCCCAAGTGCTGATTGAAAGGGATTATTTGTGGTTTCTATTATAAATCGATCCATATCAGTTTTTGTCTACTGGTTGAAAATCAAGAACCATGCCTACTCAACTTACTCTGTGATTAAGTTAAACAACTAAAAGTGCCCTCAGTTGAGTGCAGATCTCTGAACAGGTGTGTTTGCAACAACCACCACTGACATAAAGTCAATATAAATTTCATACATTGTTGTCAGAGCAGCTGGGGGCCTCCTGGCAACAGCCAGTACTGTAATTCCCTGCTGTTGAGCAGGTAATATACGGGGGACTTATCTGAGCATCATCATGTTGACTCGCGTGCTAATAGGGTCAACAAAAAGAAATATAATAACAAGCATTAATGAAAAACAACAGCTAAAAGAGGCCAAAAAAGTTCATTAGGGTGGAGCGTTCAAATTCTCTCTGGGTCTTATACCTCCAGGAACATCTTTCATTCATTCATTCATTTATTATAAATTTACCAGCTTTTTTACATACCAAATAAACATGGACTGAATATTTCAACTTTATGTGCAATATTATACATGTGCCAATCGTTAGAAAAAGAAAAGAAAAGGAAAAGCATTAACAAAATCACAGTCAAAGGATTGACATCACCATGGAGAGCTACCATTAAGTGACTAATGGACTTAATTTCTCTACAAAACATGCACTTGGTGTCGACTGTAAATAAGTGAGAAAACGTCTTGACATCCCTCACAAGGGGAGGTCGTATCCGTTGGCGGGGGTTGACAGTCAGTGTCATCACACTACAACCACAAACAGTGACGAGAACTGTCGGCTGCTGGAATGAAGATTGGCGGCGCTCCCAGTGTACATCCTTCTTCCACTTATATATCCAGACGGGTGTTTTACAAAGCAACAGTTGTGAAGCAAGACGTCAGGCTTTTTTATCCAGGAAATTGTCTCATAGATGAGGTTGGGTCAGTCCACCACTTTGGTTGGCAGTGAAATATCTCAACAAATATCAGCATTTGATGGCCACCAAATTTGGTACTGAGGTTTATGGTTCCAAGATGATAAGCCCTAATGACTTGTGATTATCTTACTTTCCATCTATGGCTACGAGCAGGTGCAATTTTCAGTAATTCGATGAAACAGCTCCACATCGACTGGAAGGATTGGCCCAATAGGTGGTACGGAAGATCATAGTTTCCAGGTGACGTATGTGGAATGGATGCTCTCTAGTGCTACCAGCTAATGGACATTTGTGGTCTAGAGTAACGTGTCTAATTGCAGTGAATTCTAGTTCCTTTTGTCATTAATTTGGTCAACCTGACATCTCGAAGTCATCGTTACATCAAATGTGACACAAATGTGTCAGATATATTTTTTTAATACCTGCAATATGAATGAGCTCGGCCTCGGCTATACTTCCAGTCCAGTTCTATTAGCAAATGTTAGCATGCTAACATGGTAAACTCTAACAATTTAAAAACAGATATTAACCCTTGCCAAACATAACAAGTGGTTGGTCGCATATAGGCTTCTGCCATTAGCAATTAGCTCAATGCGCCACAGTGCTTTTAGTTTTACATTGTTATTCAACTAGATGAAAGGTAATATGTTTGGAACTGAAAAACGATATCCAGGAACACGACTATCAAAATATTGGAAACAGACAATGAAGTTCTACAATCTGGTTGAAGTATTATATTTGTTCTTTTGGCGTAAAAATGGTACTTGTACAAACAAAAGTATTGTAACATAATTCAACTTCTCTTTCTAATACGTATGTGTCATTCTGGGAATGTCAGAGCTGTGTCTGCGCTTCCTTCAAGGACAGGATGCCTAATGTTTCCAGTCAGCCGTCAATCAAGACTTTCGCTCTGAATTGGCTTTATGAAACGTCTTAATCCAGGTTCACTTGCTTCAGCTCATTCCAGACAGGCTTTTCCCGGGAAGCTCTGCTTCTGCAAACCTTCTGTACTTAACACGTCTCTGAAGGAAGCTACAGTTTCTTCACAAAACAAACAAACAAACACGCAGCATCAAGGCGTTTGATTGCGGATAATCAAAGACAAAAAAGACTCATGCTGTGTGAGACGGGATGGTGCAGAAGACAGGAGTTGTTCACTTAGCGGCATTTATGTGTGAAGCGACACGCTGACAAACTATGGACCGGTTATCAGTCAGTATATTAAACATTCCAATTATCCCTCATCTCAGGCGCTCTCTCTCTCTCTACCGTACGCACACAAACACATGCACATACACACACGCAAATTAACACATACATTCCATAAGAAATAAATAGCAATATGTACAAAACGTATAGATTACATAGGTACACAAAAAAATTCTACACACAATACACAACTTGGGTAATCTAAACAAACAACAGAATGCTTAGCCCTCTCATGTAAGTATGACTTAAAAATTAAACAAAAAAATCTATATATATATAAAATCTAAGTTGCACAAGGATTCCAGTATTAATTGAGCTATGTCAGATCCAGACCCAATCCAGATACGAGGGATTTCACGATGTCGATGTCGTGAAGGGGGTCGGTGTGTTCCCAGACGTCACATTGTTGTGGTTAAATCTCCAATGTCATATTAACAGTCTTGAACCCAGTCTTGACCAAATCAAAAGGCAGCATTTATAGGATATATCCCATGTGAGCCCTCAGTTGAGGAAAAATGTGATCCAACTTTTCTTTTTCCAGCAGCCCATGTTTCTAATCCTCTTCCTCCCACCTCTACCTCGCCTCTGAAGGACAGGAAAAATGACTGGCCCGGGACCTTGTCATACATACAGTGTAAGAGAAGACAACCGGATCTCTTTTGACAGGCTCCTCCAGTAGTCGACCGCACAGCTCTCGGGGTAAGCAGTGGAGGTAAGAAATTTAGGTCACGATGGAAAGAAATGGACCTAAGAAACATTCATACAGGGATGCAACAGGAAAATGAATGCCGATATCGACATCAATCGATATCAACATCATTATAAGGGTCAGCTGAAGATCTGGTTCAGTGTCCTCCCCTAATTATTCTTCTAAAATTCTCCGGCCCAACTCATCAAACACAGACGCTTGGCCAGTGGCCATACACTATTGAACTAAGAGGCGTTAGGTACCCCTCTAAGCATCCCTTTCAGACTTGTCGGGGGATGGCCTGTCAGTTTCCGCATGTTACTACATTAGCCAGCGAATATGCTGGACAAGACTTACTATTTCATTCACTGCTCATTGTTTAAAGTCTGAATAGAAAATCGAGATTCAAAACTGGGTCCGTGTTAAGGGATGACGTGTATGACCTGGTTGTTTGGTTGATCCTATAGGGACTACAAAAGAAAGATAGAAAAAGTTTCATCGGTGCGTTGGGATTTGGCGAGTTGAGAGTGAGACGGGGTTGATTTATGACACACTTTGTCTCAATGACAACCGCGTTTGTCAATACTGCATTTAGAAAGACTCTGACCTTCTAAGATGCTAATGGTGCCATGCCACCTTTTGCAAGAAGGAATCATTGAAGGACATTTCTGGTTTTCTTAACATATAGGCCTTACATTCAGACTTTTTGAAACGTTTAACCTTTAACAATTAAATTCCTTCTTGTACACACCAGAATTATTGATTAAATCTTGGAACATGGCAGCAGACCAAAAAAAAGAAAAGAGGCTATGTGTGTACAACACAACATATGTCCCAAATAAAACTATTAGAGTGAGAGATAAATATTAGAGTACAGTACGTTAAAAATAGCCCAACACAACCGGTCCCAAGACCAAAAGACTACACGTGAGAAAGGATGGGACTCAACGTTTTGTCAATACCGTGGACTACGGCATCTTGTTTTTTTTTACAACCGTAAGTGACAAAAGATGGTAGTTCAGAAAAGTCCAAAACGTTACGGTTAACTTTCATGCCCTGAAAACACACTGAGAAATGGTTATAATTCTGAGATAAAAACACACACAACCTCCAAACTGGAAAATGGCTTGTTAGCAACCTGCCAATCACAAGGTACCCTTGCCCTAAAGCATATACTTGTTACGGTCTAAAGGTCACAATGATCACACTGTAATGCAGAAGACTGGCAATTAAGACCATAAACTATTGTTTAAACTATATCTTCACTATGGACATAAATCGATCGAAAAGTAGGATCATTTTCTTATAGACAATCTGACTTATTTTTGCAACCAGAGGAGTTCACCCCTGATAGCCATTAGCAAGAATGCAAGTGTAAGGCTGCCTGTTCAACGTTGCACTGTAAAAAAAAAACCATCAGTCAGTATATTAAACATTCCAATTATCCCTCATCTCAGGCGCTCTCTCTCTCTCTACCGTACGCACACAAACACATGCACATACACACACGCAAATTAACACATACATTCCATAAGAAATAAATAGCAATATGTACAAAACGTATAGATTACATAGGTACACAAAAAAATTCTACACACAATACACAACTTGGGTAATCTAAACAAACAACAGAATGCTTAGCCCTCTCATGTAAGTATGACTTAAAAATTAAACAAAAAAATCTATATATATATAAAATCTAAGTTGCACAAGGATTCCAGTATTAATTGAGCTATGTCAGATCCAGACGCAATCCAGATACGAGGGATTTCACAACGATGTCGTGAAGGGGGTCGGTGTGTTCCCAGACGTCACATTGTTGTGGTTAAATCTCCAATGTCATATTAACAGTCTTGAACCCAGTCTTGACCAAATCAAAAGGCAGCATTTATAGGATATATCCCATGTGAGCCCTCAGTTGAGGAAAAATGTGATCCAACTTTTCTTTTTCCAGCAGCCCATGTTTCTAATCCTCTTCCTCCCACCTCTACCTCGCCTCTGAAGGACAGGAAAAATGACTGGCCCGGGACCTTGTCATACATACAGTGTAAGAGAAGACAACCGGATCTCTTTTGACAGGCTCCTCCAGTAGTCGACCGCACAGCTCTCGGGGTAAGCAGTGGAGGTAAGAAATTTAGGTCACGATGGAAAGAAATGGACCTAAGAAACATTCATACAGGGATGCAACAGGAAAATGAATGCCGATATCGACATCAATCGATATCAACATCATTATAAGGGTCAGCTGAAGATCTGGTTCAGTGTCCTCCCCTAATTATTCTTCTAAAATTCTCCGGCCCAACTCATCAAACACAGACGCTTGGCCAGTGGCCATACACTATTGAACTAAGAGGCGTTAGGTACCCCTCTAAGCATCCCTTTCAGACTTGTCGGGGGATGGCCTGTCAGTTTCCGCATGTTACTACATTAGCCAGCGAATATGCTGGACAAGACTTACTATTTCATTCACTGCTCATTGTTTAAAGTCTGAATAGAAAATCGAGATTCAAAACTGGGTCCGTGTTAAGGGATGACGTGTATGACCTGGTTGTTTGGTTGATCCTATAGGGACTACAAAAGAAAGATAGAAAAAGTTTCATCGGTGCGTTGGGATTTGGCGAGTTGAGAGTGAGACGGGGTTGATTTATGACACACTTTGTCTCAATGACAACCGCGTTTGTCAATACTGCATTTAGAAAGACTCTGACCTTCTAAGATGCTAATGGTGCCATGCCACCTTTTGCAAGAAGGAATCATTGAAGGACATTTCTGGTTTTCTTAACATATAGGCCTTACATTCAGACTTTTTGAAACGTTTAACCTTTAACAATTAAATTCCTTCTTGTACACACCAGAATTATTGATTAAATCTTGGAACATGGCAGCAGACCAAAAAAAAGAAAAGAGGCTATGTGTGTACAACACAACATATGTCCCAAATAAAACTATTAGAGTGAGAGATAAATATTAGAGTACAGTACGTTAAAAATAGCCCAACACAACCGGTCCCAAGACCAAAAGACTACACGTGAGAAAGGATGGGACTCAACGTTTTGTCAATACCGTGGACTACGGCATCTTGTTTTTTTTTACAACCGTAAGTGACAAAAGATGGTAGTTCAGAAAAGTCCAAAACGTTACGGTTAACTTTCATGCCCTGAAAACACACTGAGAAATGGTTATAATTCTGAGATAAAAACACACACAACCTCCAAACTGGAAAATGGCTTGTTAGCAACCTGCCAATCACAAGGTACCCTTGCCCTAAAGCATATACTTGTTACGGTCTAAAGGTCACAATGATCACACTGTAATGCAGAAGACTGGCAATTAAGACCATAAACTATTGTTTAAACTATATCTTCACTATGGACATAAATCGATCGAAAAGTAGGATCATTTTCTTATAGACAATCTGACTTATTTTTGCAACCAGAGGAGTTCACCCCTGATAGCCATTAGCAAGAATGCAAGTGTAAGGCACTTCTGCATTGGCTTCACTATTTCAAAACCAGAGATTGCCCCCTGCCCAAGTACCACTTGGGCAAACGGACCTAAACCAAATCTAACAATGATACACTGTAGAGACTTGACCACTTCTAATCCGGTGTCAGAACTCTAAAGTGGAGCACGGTTTGTCAAAGTATGATTAAACACTTGAGGCAACAATTTTACATGAATCTTTATTATCTCTTCCAAATAGGTTGGGTTTGGGTTTGTCTAAGGCTTGTTTAATTGTCCGATGGACTGACAATAGAGGCCTACTTTGGAGGGATGTTGCTGTGTTCCCAGATATCATTGTTTCAGTCAGTGACACCAATGTTTTGTTCACTGGTAGAATTTATAGCCCAACATTTGATCCAAAGTGGAGATACATTAGAATCATACCATCTGTCACCCAGACTAAATTGGGCTTAGTTGAAGCAACACCATTTTTCAGAAATAGGCCACATACACAAAGCTGAATTATCTTTTGTGTGATTTCGGTGGTGAGCCAAAGATCTTCTGTGATCGATCCAAGTGCCCTTTAGATTGGCCCAAATATTCTTGTAATATGCTCGATTTCTGCTCTGGTATAAACCCTTGGAGCGAAATTAACCCTAAAACCTATGGGAGGGTTAGACTCCCTTGTATGATCACCTCCCTGTCCTAATTTGGCTCGCTGGTTCAAAAGCTCTGCTGGTGTGTTCACACCAAAGTGACCTGCAAACATAGTCAATGCAAAGGTTGGAAACTGGTGCTGAGCGACGCAAATTAAGGGAATGATGTAAATATCTGGAAAGACCCTGTATGTAGAAAAAGCAGATTTGAAGATGGCTGTCTGTACACAGTGAACTCTACGATGGAACATCATATTTGTCCCAGGACTCTTTGTGTTTAAACCGTAGTTTATAATATAATATTGTTTCTGCTGTATACATTTCTAGATTTTGTTATTTCGAGTGTTGCTGGAATAGCCACTAAGTTAGGAGAGCCATGCATTGGTAGATACAAAGTCCATTCAAAATGTAAAAGTTGTTTGTGTCTTCTTGCTTAACTCTTCTTTCTAAATCTGCATCAGTATTTGTCATTTTGGCATCCGTGTTGCAGGTTTATTGCAATTAATCACAGAAAATTAAATAATATATTAAACCAGCCAATGTGTGGGTTTCTAGATACTGTGAATACAATTTGATCAAATTCACCGAGCGCCTCCCAATCATCCCCTTATGAACCAAATAACTAAGATTGTTTTTTAATGATCTGTGTGATTCCACAACATCTACAAAGAAGAATGAGTGGTTACTTCTGCCAGGTTTGATGAAATGTGACGGCGGAATCCGTACAAGTAACGCAGGGGTGAACTTCACTTCACATTTTTTGCGTATGCAGCTTGAGTTTGAATATCCAGTTCAGTAAAGGAACAAATCCATAAAAAATAATCCATATAAAGTTTCAACCCGAGGTTCAGATCCTCAGCTAAATCGAAGGCATTGATCCGGACGCAAACATACAATGATCACGTATTCTTCGAACAAGTGTTTCAGCTGGCATTGGTACATCCTCTATGTCAGCCTATTTCCGATGATAGCACAGTCCACTAGGTGCTATTAAGGCCCCATGCAGTCCAGTGGGGTGAGAAACTTGCGCTTGAACATAATTAAAAGTGTCAATCTCTCAATCGGTAACTTCTGGCCCACTTGCTCCAAACAAATAGGTGGCAGCCCGCCTCCTATTCTACTTTGTCGATGCAGTCCTCGGTTATTGAAAAATAAAAGCCAACTTTGTGGTCACTGTGCCGCTAACCAGGAGCAATACGGTCCGTGTGCGCTTTAGTGGTTTGCTTGATGAAATCTAGAGTGGCAGAAACAAGAAAACAACTCAGACACTACTACTCCGCAGGGGGAGTGTGCAGTAGACCTTCCTTTGTCAAAGTAGCAGAGCTGCAGCAACTGTAATTTTACCAATGCTAACCCGGGTCGACTGATTCCAGGGGACTGCCCCGCCGGATAAGAGAACATAGTGCTCGTTACACAAGTTAGACCCAGCACTCCTCTGGCCTAATTGTGACTTCCGGCACTGTTTTTTTTTTTTTAGCTGCTCGAATCCGATATAGCAGCTAACTGAAGGCCTGTGTGATTGACAAGCCCTCGGCGTAGCTCCTCTTCATCGTCCTCTCATGTTTGACTGAGGGCAGAAAGGACGCCACGCTACATTGACCCACACTATCGCCTCTCCAGGTACAAGTAGTATTACAAGACGGGACCGGCCGGGGCTAGCCTGTTAGCATGCAACACAATTTGTAGACTTCCTTGCACTCAGCACCCCCTCTACACATTCTGCTCTTCGGGTTCATCATTTTTTTGCGTGTTTTCTTTTATTTTGAATTTATTTCGGCCAGATCCCACACATTGTACATTTGAACAGGAGGCAACACAAGCCAATATCCTCACCCTGAGCACGGATAAGCACAAATTCCCCTCACCCTCTCCCCCCATGTCCCCCGCCTTCTGTTGAATTGTAGGAGCTGCAGTCATGTAAGGAAGGAATTTTCCTGCATTCTTTCACTGGATTTAGTTTTCCCCTCGTGCATTCACCATC
The DNA here is from genome assembly GCF_964276395.1 of Gasterosteus aculeatus. Taxonomy (NCBI): domain Eukaryota; kingdom Metazoa; phylum Chordata; class Actinopteri; order Perciformes; family Gasterosteidae; genus Gasterosteus; species Gasterosteus aculeatus. Next base: position 5,103,639 of record NC_135700.1, read on the forward strand.
TTCTATTGGCCAGTGTAAGTCCCATGGACATCATCTCCAGCGAGGTGTGTCGTTGGCCTCTAAAACTTAAATAAGGAGGGGACAATGTGTCTTTCTCTCAGTCTTTGTGTGTGAATTGTGTGGGCCTGCATGCATGTATCCGCATTGGTTTTATTTGTCCTTGCTTCTACGTCCGTTTCTTCTTCCGTGCATGTGTGTGTGTGTGTGTGTGTGTCACTGTCTAGGGTAGGTGGGGTAGTGTGTCGGTGATTGTGTGTGTATGTGAGGCTGGGAGTGTGCGTGTGCCAGGGGCAGCGTGGCATGATGGTCGAGTGGTAGGCGGGTGGACAGCAGGTCGTCCTCAGCAGCATCACCTACAGACAGAGGATAAACACGGCTTTTACAGCAGAAGCTCCGGCTACTGCTGGTGTGCTTTTATCACAATGGACACAACCAAGGCAGCTGGTACATGGGAAATCCTCTATGTCAGCCTATTTCCAATGATAGCATAGTCCACTAGGTGCTATTAAGGCCCCATGCAGTCCATAAAGCACTGGGGAGCCCCCCAGTGCTTTATAGTTGTTAAGATAGATGTATTTAATACTAAGACCTGAGATTGATAAAAGCAAAAACAAAGTTTAATTAAGTAATTCTTGGTATTTTTTCTTTTTTTATGAAAGCAACACCCATTTACACAACTAAAGCCAAAAGACCTTTTGGTAATCAGATTCTAAGTAAGAAACATTACTTGTATTAAACGTTTTATTTCACGTTTAAGTTTCTACTTAAACCGTGACCAGAGGTGTTGCAATGCATTAGAACTGTACATAGTATGCAATAAGTCTTAATAAGAAAGACAATAGATGAATGATAGCTGTGCAGGAGCCTACCGCTGCCATCCAAGCCGGTTTGGTTTCCAGTGATGTGGTGCCAGTAGACGGATCGGGGCAGGATGGCGGTGGGGGTGCAGGGGTAGGAGCAAGGCTCTGAACCCATGGACATCAACTGAGAGTCGCACAACACAACATCAGGAATTAAAAAAAGAGCATCCTAGATTGGTAATTTCATTTCAAGTATGAAAGATCAACACACAGCGTTTTAAGGTGTAGTTCAGATATTTGTATGAGGTACTCATACATAATCAGTATGCCTATAGTCGATGGGGGATTCTGCACCCCCTCCAGTTTGTACAAACAGAAAGGAGTATCGGCACGGAATTACCAAAGTCACCCAAAATAAATTAAATTAGAACTTGTAGTTGAATATTGGTCCGGTTTGTTTCTGCAAAAAGCTGGCATGCCTGTCTATATTCTGTAGGTAAAACTCTGCATATTGATAAGTGCCTCATAGCATGCAACTCGCTTTGGTAGAGAACTGACACAACTTTAGGTCTATAACTCACTGCAACAAGTTGAGTAGTTGAGTATTTCCAAAAAGCAACATTAACATTCATTGGGATGTAAAACCACTATTCACTCCATTTTGGTCTCCACCACGCTGTAGACAGGCTCTCACCCTGCTGTTTTTCTCCATCTCCAGCAGGACCTTCTTGTGCTGCTCTGCAATAGCCAGCGTAGAAGAGTGGACCCTCTGGTAGATCTGCTCTCCCTCTCTGGTCTGGAAAGTGTAGAGCCCTTCACCGCTGTCACACATCCTACACACAACAGCAAGTCCGTTTGAAGGCATTGTGCAAAACCGCACAGGTCAGAATCGCCAATGCAGCATAAAGGAGGGTTATCTGGAAAACCATAAGCTCCTACTCCCTCTACACATTCTATAAATGAATTAGTGTAGGATTCAGGAAGTGATTCAGCGTCCCCCCTGGAGACAAGTATTGTCTTTTTTAAGCCACATTGTATCCAAAGCTAAAATTGTATACAATAAGTCCAAAGTTCTTTTGTTTGTAGTTCATCCGGTTCCATCCAAAGAAAGACACGATAAATTGATCAAATTTGGTTTTGGCATTCACAAACTAATAAACAGTTGATGCCGTGATTCTATACCAGTGTTTATTTTAATCAGCAGTACATCTCAGTGTGTAGAAGAGACTGATCCATCTGTGAGCTCTTTATGTCAATATTACAACAATAAAGTCCAATAAGGACCTGACCTGAGGTCAGTTGATTTATCTCATTTCCCCATGTGATGAGCCGTAATCATATTCCGTTGCCATTAAATGACGATTTCTCAGATGACTTAAGAAATCGTCATTTAATGGCAACGGAATTAAATAATACTCTTTGGTGAACTAACATGTTTCAAACCGTATTTCTTCAGTATTGGATTTTAGTTCATTAGCAGCAATGTGCCTCATACACCGCAAACAGCACACTGTCTTCTGGGGTGACGCAGTACAAGACACCCACAGACAGGGGTCTCTCTCACCACACAAACAAGCACACACAAACACACACAGCGAACACCTTTATCTGCATCCAGACCCAATTGTAGGTCGACCGGTTTTATCAAAGCGGAGGAGATAAGGAGGTCTCACCCAGCATTGATTCATCGTCTAATCTATTCAATCAATCAGAGAGAGGTAGAGAGGGAGAGAGGGAGAGAGAGAGAGGGGGAGAGAGGGAGAGAGGTATCCTTGGACTGACGCTTACTGACAAAGAGCACACTTTGGTTTCTGTTCTTTTTGTCTCAGTGACGAATGTAGAGATTTGGTCAGTTTTGTAAACTGGTCGGGGGTTGAGGGAGAGTAATCATACTGCAGCGTCAAAGTGCTTTATTATTGTTTGTGGTGGAAACCAGAGTGAGAGTCAAGTCCCTTATTTGATTTTTTCCTCGCTCCCCGCTCAAACCAGAAGCTGATTTAAACAAGACTTCTCAGAGCCCGACGGTTAAAGGTTTTGGTGTTCCCAGACGCTGATGTTAACAATGTGAGCCTGTCACTGTCAAAAACAAGCCCTTTTAAAGGACATATATGAGGATTTATTTTCAGTATTCTTTCTCAATACCGGACCAATTTAAAAGAGTTCCCCCATCAGTCACACACAATAACACGGGAAAATAGGATCCATGCAAATGCCTGTTTCCTTTTAAAAAACATACCATGATAAAGTTCTGTACATGCATGTATCCATGGAGAGCCAGCGACCAAATCCCATCCCGCCCCCACTTCCTCCCCCTGTCACCCCATCTCCGGGTCTCACCTCCCGGCTTCGAAGGTGAAGCGTGTGGCGTCGCGTCCGTAGCGCCGCAGGGAGCAGAGCGGCCAGGTGACCAGTTTGGTGCGAGGGTTGTGAATGTCCCACAGGTAGATGTTCTCGTGGGTAATCTGCATCATGCACTCCCCGTAGATGTCCAGGTTGGGGCAAGGTAGGAGGAAGACGTTGAAGCGCTCTGAGGGGACAGAGGAACAACTTTGTTTCAGATACAGGAAAGTCTCTACTCTGCATGTTTGCTTTCGTGTGTTAGCGTGTATGTGTGTGTGCAGTACCTGTGTGTTCACACTGCACTCCAGCAGCCAGGAGGTCGGGCTCTCCCATGCTGATGTCATTGAGCCGTGTCCCCAGACACTCAATTGACAGCGTCTTAAACCAGTCCTCTGCCTCCAGCTCTGTAGAGAGAGAGATTTATCACTACTAGAATCAGTCTCGCAACAAAGAATCCAAGTGGTGAAATGACGACCTCTTCGTGCAGATGTTTTGAGACTAATCATTTTATCAAAAGCTGCACATGTGACGCACTTCCAATTCACAATTGCAGGTCTGTTTATTATGGAAGTAAATCTGTGTCATCGGATTTTGAAAGAAAAAGGTGATTGAATTTCTAGCACTGAATATTTATGCATTGAAATCATGTATCTGAATGTTTTTCAACATTAAATAATTCAACCGCAAAAAATTCAATGCAAAAAAATTCAATGCAAAAAAATTCAATGCAAAAATTCAATGCAAAAAAATTCAATGCAAAAATTCAATGCAAAAAAATTCAAACCGCAACATCCGGGCCCCCAAGGAAGAGCAATCGATTCTAGATTCAAGATCGGGAGCGTGCGTCAAGCAAAAGGAGCGAGCGCCCCAATACAACTTCGGCTTGTCGACTATGAGGACCGGATTTCAGCCATGTCCATTAATAATGGGGCTTTGTTGAGTGTTTTAACTTTAACTTCATGCCATCAGTGTGGTTTGTGTCTGTAAGATTCAGTAATAGACTGCTGATGCTGGGATGCTTCGACGAGCTATTAGGAGTGATTGGCGGAGTTTTGAAACCAGGAACGCGCCTGTAGTTTATGTACATCTGGAACAAACATGACCAATCAGGGACTCTTGGAGGCGATGACAGGTGTATTTTTTAACTTGGGACCGAACATCGCCAGCCATTCCCCTTTCTTCCCGGTGGTTATGCTAAGCTACGCTAAACAGGGTCCCGGAACACTAGTTATGTTCTTCACCCATAGGCATGTGTGACATCAGTCTTCTCATCCACTAAAGCAACGTATTTAACACAATGTTGCGCTGTCCTCTAAACTTGTGTGTACGGGGATGCGTGTTTTGCAGCTTGGTGTTTTGTTGAGAGGTAATTCAAGGTTGTGGCCTGGAAATACAGAGCTGTCAATCTGTCTGCTTGTGTGTGGGTGAGTGTACGAGTCACAGTGGCGGCTGGTCCGTAGAGGGCATTGGGGCGTGGCCCCACCTGGAGCCACAAGAAACGAGAGGTAAAACAGCTGGAACCAGATCCCGCTGTGAGGACACACACCCGGGATGTGGATGAAAACCTTTTATCCCAAATAATTCATTGTGTGAAGTTATGTGGTGCTTTTGAGTTGGTCTTTTCCCAACAAACTAGGTTCGTAGGTGCATCTCAATATACATATGTATGTTCTAATAGACTTTATATAAATAAATAAAATATTAAAAGTAATAATGCGTGTTTGATACCTTTTTTATGCATTGAATCCTACTGTTTACTGAAACTGATGGCCGGCCCTACCAAAATAGAAAATCCACCAGTCGCCGCTGACGAGTTGTGTGTGTGTGTGTGTGTGTGTGAGAGAGAGTGTCCATGCGTTACCTGATTCACAGGTGAAGGTGCGCGCGGTGTCGTCAGTAAACACAATGGCCACCGCCTGTCTCTTGGTATCTCGAGGCAACCGCGTGATATTCTTGACGTTGCTAATCTCTGTCACCTGGGCAACGGGTTAAAGGTAAGATGGTTGACAAAGTCCTTTTTGTGAATTGGGTGAATACAGCAGTAGAATTCTGGTTGACGTTCTGCATTGACGAGGTTAGGTCACCTGAATGTGACTCCAAAAATAACCAATCACGGTTGGGAAATTTGTGCGAATAAAACAAAGTGAGAAGATTCTCGTTATATTCAGTCGAAAGAATCACCAGATTCTCTAAAGTGTAATTAAATGAAAAAAGTATTGGGCTTATACTACGTTCCCACTTAAGCTGTTCTCACACACTGAATGAAATAAAACAGTACAAAAATACCGTCTTGTAAAAAAGTGAAACCCTCTGTGAAACCTTTCACACGTTCTATAATTGTGCTTACAAGGAAATGACCTGGGGGAAAAAAGGATTAAAGAATTCACTCTACAGCTTCACTTTAAGCCCCTGGGGCGTGTTGAAGGACGTTAAGTGAGAAAGAAGGAGGTCAAGTGAAGGAGAAGTGATGATAAGGAAGAAGAACGACAAACGAGTGAGTTCTCTGAGAGAAGGAGTGAAAAAAAGGAGCAGAGCAAGAAGAAGAAGGATTGCTGATTCTTCTGAGCTCAGGAGGTCTTTTATGTGAAGGTCAAAGATTTTCATCCCTGTCGGTGTGTGTTTGTGACTCTTTCACTTTGGTTTTCTCCTGCAGAACAGAAGATACCTGTCATACGCACACACCTTGGGAAAGGCTCTGATGTAGGCAGACTTCTCATCAGGGTATTTCTCCAGACGACGGGGGCCTTTGCTCGAGGACTTCTTGAACACCAGCCAGCAACGTCGATAGATCTGCAATACACATACAAGTTTTATTAAAAGTTATCCAATACTACCCCATCCTCTACGTCTCTGGCATCAATCACAGGACGTCCGCCCTGAAGCATACTCTTTATTTATTCTAAATTAACAATAATTTACTAACTGAAAAAGACTGAAAAATTGAGATTAAGACCATAAACCCACATTTACAATGGTTACTGAGAGAGTAAATCACAAGAGAAGAAGAGTCATTTTCTAATTGACTTCTATACGTTCAGACTTATTTTTGCCAACAGAAGAGTCGCCCCCTGCTGGTCAGAATACAGGTTTAAGACACCTCTGCATCGACAAACGTTTCTGCTTGCTCCATACGTTATCATTATGGTATGGGGGGAAAAACGTGGTTTGCTTGCTTTTATTTAACCCAATTAATAGTCCCGGGTGGTGCTAGACACAAGATGCAGCGAAGGTGCCCTCTGCAAATATAGATAGTGCAGACAGCAGAAAGGGAGGAGAACGCAGCTTGAGTCCCACAGTCTACATCCGGTGAGAGTACCAGCAACTAAGTGCCCCCAGCGGAAATGCCAATCTCCACTGAATGCAATATGAAATTGCACTTGTGCCTTCCATCGGGTCAGCGATATCATTCATGTAAAAGACGCCTTTTGCTCCCAGTGTGTATAACGGCTCTGCCACTATTGGGTTATTTTTCAACAGTTCAGTTATGACAACAGTTAATAATCAGTGGCTGACGAAGACATACCCAAGATTTATAAACGGTAGTTTCCCTAGAAGATGGTAAATCCGACAGGGCATTAATGTGGCAACCATTCGGGATGTAAAGATATATCCGAGTAATGTCTACCTGATCAGAAAATGGAATCAATCTCCCTCTGTGTGCTTTGCATTCATAGCGTCTTAATGATGTACATATGAAATAAGCCTGAAAAGATACTCATTCTAGTGCATTCAGTAGCAAGAAGGCATCAGGGTATCTTTAGTAAATAAGATGGGACACCAGCTGATTATTGTTTGTGTTTGTTGACTCATTTTTAAAATGCCCATGCATCCATCCCAGTCTACTTCAAGGTTACCACTAACGCTATGTCTGGGCTTTCAATCATTTCCGTATGCTAGAATGTGGGTGTAACCCATCTGGAAAATGAGGAACTCCAACCTGTTTGTCATCAGTTTCATCTTTGACGATATGGGGAGCAATTAGCATTCCCTGCCTCCCTCCCCCTGCCTCCCTTCATTAACTTCACCTAAAGCTACTCGCATTTGGTCCGCAGAGAGCCGAGTACTTCAAACACAGGATGGGCAAAGTGATACAGGGGAGGAGGGAGATGGATGATGATGGATGAAAGAAGTCATTTCTAACTGTGATGTAAATAGTGTGATTCTGACTTTGAACACAACATCTTGTTCAAAGTGCACACGTGTTTCAAATGGGACTAAAAGTTTTTAATTCATGCATGTTAGGTTAACCAGGTGTTCAAAACCATGACGGTCATCCAGGAGATGTTGCCCTAGAAATGTAATAGACGGCACAGTTTAGTTGTATTGAGACATTTGTAAGAGACAAGGTTGAACATAAGTTTCAAAGTGCTTTAAGAGCTATTTGAGAGGCAGTGAAGTGTGTGTGATGATCATTGACATGTCTCATGGAGAATAGAACCTGCAGTAAATAGAGAAGAATACAGAAACGCAATCTTCAAAGTTCCATCACTGTGCTGAAGATTTCATTGTGCGGAAGCAAAAAAGTGTGATCTTGTGTAATCTTGACCAAATATTCATTTTATCCATTGTTCAACTCCTCCGGAAAATACATGTCATTATCTTAGAACTTTAAACATATATGATGAAAGAATAGGAGGCATCGGTAATAGAAGGACACGGTACCTCGAACTCGTCATGGCTGAGAATTTTCCCCAGCAAAACTGACAAAAGAACTAACAAGATTGTGTCCTTAGAAAATCCACTGAAATATATAATCAATCTCTAATTAACAGGAAATCTGTCCCTGAATGTGTTGATGATTAATTTATTTCATTTCTGCCACACAACACTAAACCCTGAAGCTAAAGGTGGAGATGTAACATGAATGTAAACTTTGAATAATGTTGATAAAGAAAATCCCTTCTTGTATTACTTGTTACTAGGCAAGAGAGAGAGAGAGAGAGGGGGGGGGGCAGGGATAGAGAAAGGAGCTAGGGGGGAGGCATCATAGCAGCTCTGGTAAATTCACTTACAATTAAAAAGCCCATTACATTTTTTCAAAGATAATACAGAGAGACTGTGGGGAGGGAGGAGGAGACACAGCAGAGAGCCGAGGACATCAGGCAGAGAAAATAAAGCAGCAATGAAGGAAAGAGGAACAAATACTATAATAATAATAATAGACGGCAGGGGGGGTGGAGGGTTGAAAAACAAAAACAGGGTAGGGAAAATGAACATCAGTCAATCCAGCTTCCTCCCTATTATCACTTTTGGAGAATAAAACAATAAAATACTCAACATAAAAATAAAAATGTTGGTTTAATGGTTTGTTAACAACGGCAAAATGCATAGCTGCTTGATAAAGGTGGGAGAATTGGATCATGTGTGTATGGAAAGCAGTTTACTTGAATTCACACCTTCAAGACATAGACGCTTTCTCAGGCAGTGAATTGTGACCATGGAGGTATTGTTTTTTTTATTTTTATTTGTTAAAATACAAATATTCCGTGAAACATGTCACTTTGTTTGAGCTGTTATTGGTTGTAAAGGCCAGTGCTACATGATACGGTTTTAGCCTAACTGAAAATTAGGTTACGGTTATTGTCGTATTTTAAATATGGTTATTTACTTAATTATTAATGAAGTAGATAACTATATAGTAATTATTATTCCAATAGAATTGACATGGACTAAAGGGTAAACTCTTGGACTTGAAAAAATGTGGGTTGATGTACTTGGCCGTGCCCCTCTGACAATGACTTTATTGCCATTATTGCTGTTGGGTCAGATATTTGTTTTTTTTTCCTTGCCCCAACTTGGACCCAAAAAGGTCAAAGTTAGTATGTAACTACAGTTATGTGAGTTCTAATTATCATGCTGGTATATGCAGACATTAAACTGAAACTACCCAGAGTTAAAGGTCACATAATAAGTACTTGCTTCTGAGCTGGCTACAGATGACATTTATCACACCAAATTACTCCACATTAAAATAGTGCCATCCATTCGGACGAAACCCCCATTATTGAAAATCCACAATGAATTATTTTCATGCCATTAATGCGAGCCGGCAGAATGTCAGCAAGCTTGACAATGAGCAGTCTTTAACATAAATCTAAAAAAAAGATCTATGAGGCACTTCATTAAGTAATAAATAGTCCAGATAGAAACTGTTTACAGTGAGGTCTGTAGATTGTGGACATGGAGAGACAACCAAACTCAGCAGCAGACTAAAGCGAATAGAGCCACAGTAAAAACAGCTGTTTGTGCACGGGGACACTATGTTCCCATAATCTGTTTTAATTTTTAAAGTGGAACAGTCACGGTGACGGAGAAAGAGATTGGGAAAAAGGGAAGTCAGGTAATTTACTTCTGACCAGCTGCTGTTTCCCATGAGAGCATTACGTCATCTCCTTGCCCCCCTGCTGCCACAGCAACCACCCACCTCCACATGCTGCCACGGCAACCGAGCCGCCCCGCTGCTACAGCATCCCAATCCTGCTGAGCGTGCATTTCTTCATCAGGCCATTGGACATAAACAAAGGGAAGTGGTGTGTTTTTTTGCGTGCTGAAAGATGCAATGTGTGAGGTCTGGATCGCATTTTAGTTTTACTTAGTCAAGGTAAATTACTTTTCAGATCTGTGTGCTATTAGTTAGTGACCATTAGCTACTGGCCCAATATTTAATGGAGAAAATATGTAACATACGACCAATGATTACAAGACTACAAGTCAAAAGACACACAAATGTTGACTTTTAAAATTGGCGTGGAAAGGGACTTGGACTTCCATACATTGAACAATGACACGACAAGTGACAACAGACACACACGGCTTAAATACACTAGGGAGGTGCAGATGATTGGACACAGGTGGAAAAATCATGACATGACAGACAATCACAGGGGAGGACAGGACAAGGCAGGAAGTGACATGACCCAGGGAGAACAGAGGCAAGAAACTACAAAATAAAACCAGACATTAACCCAAACCGTGACAGGCCATCTAAACAGCACAGTTTCAGCTCGGACGAAAGGTCTGGCTCCACATGCTCATGTAGTGGAAGACTGCAGACATAAATCCGTTACGTACAGTTGAAATCCATGCGCTGGCCCAATGTAAACATACTGGCACATGAGCTCATTGATCAGGCTGTCTATAGAATTATAAGCACATCCTCCTGTTACATACAGTTGCAATCAAAATGATTCAACCCCCATTGCATGTTAGGCTTATTAGCAAATTGTACACTTTTTTATCTGTTTTCAATAAACACTGACTTGAATCAAAGATTATTACGGAACTGAAGATTATTATGTTCGAGCATAAGGATGTTCATAAGTGTACGTGGTACCACAGCACCCTAGGCCAAAGATCGATTTTGTAATCGTATCGTCCGATCTGAGGCCGCATGGTTTGGACACTCAGGTAAAGAGAGGGGCACAGCTGTCAACTGATCACCAGCTCACCACCAGATGTGGAGCTGGGTCAGAAGATGCGGGAAGAATCAGGACAGACCTGGTAAACCCAAGCGTGTAGTGAGGGTGAACTGGGAACGTCTGGAGGAGGCCCCGGTCCAAAAGATTTTCAACTCACACCTCCGGTGGAGCTTCTCTCACATTCCTGTGGAGGTAGGGACCGTTGAACCAGAGTGGTGTATGTTCAAAACCCATTGCTGAAGCTGCAGCAGTGAGTTGTGGCCTCAAGGTCTTAGGTGTATCAAGGGGCGGTAACTCTCGAACCCCGTGGTGGACACCGGTGGACAGGGAAGCCGTCCGACTGAAGAAAGAGGCCTTCCGGATTGTGATATCCGGTTGTACTCTGGAGGCAGATGCAGTGTAGCGACAGGCTTGAAGGGCGGAGCTGGAGGCGGAGGAGGGATCATTGTGAGGAACGACAGACCAGCTCCTTTACTCTTCAAGGATAATGGAGGGGGCTTGGGAGTATGCTCATCCAATCTACATGTGTTGTGTGGACCTTGAGAAAGCGTATAACCGGGTCCCCCGAGAGATAATGTGGTAGATGCTGCGGGAGCACGGGATGAGGGGGTCCCTACTTGGGGCCATCCAATCCCTATACACCCAAAGCGAGAGCTGTGTTCGAATACTCAGCAGTAAGTCTGAGGCGTTTCTGGTCCAATCCTATTTGTGGTTTTCATGGACAGGATATCGAGGCGTAGCCGGATGGAGGGGGGTCTACCGCTTGGGGGGTTGCGGATTTCATTGCTGCTTTTTGCAGTTGATGTGGTCCTGATGACATCCTCCGTCTGTGACCTCCAACTCTCACTGGAGCGGTTCGCAGCCGAGTGTGACGTGGCCGTGGTTCTCAGCAGGAAACCGTTGGATTGCCTAGGTTGGGAATGCGTGCTTACCCCAAGTGAAGGAGTTCAAGTATCTCTGGATCTTGTTCACGAGTGACAGGAGTGTGAGTTTGGCCAGAGAATCGGAGCAGCGGGGGCGGTACGGCACTCGCTTTACCGTACCATTGTGACGAAAAGCGAGCTGAGCCGTCTTCCGGTCAATCTTCGTTCCTGCCCTCACGTGTGGTCATGAAGGATGGGTCATGACCGAAAGAACTAGGTCACGAGTACAAGCGGCCAAAATGGGTTTTCACAGGAGGGTGGCTGGCGTCACCCTTAGAGATAGGGGGAGAAGCTCAGCTATCCGTGAGAAGCTCAGAGTCGAGCCATCATCGGGAACGTCGTCAGAAGCTGGTGACTGGCTATGCATCACTTTTACAGCATGGAGAGATTAAATCATTTTGAGACTGCAGTAGTAAATAAAGGTATCATTTTGTGTCAGATTTGGACAAAACCCTTTTTGAAGTTTTATTGAACTACTCAACTTGGCCATCCACTACACGGTGTCTTCAATGGTCTAAACAACTAAGAAGGTATTTCGTCCCAGCAGCAGTTCGACCTTTAGAAGTTTTTTATCTTTCCGATGTCAATCATGTTTTATATGGCATTGGCTATTATTTGTCCTTTTGTAATGTGTTTTTGTCTGCCTAAGGAGCTGCTGACCAATTATGCTCTGAGGAGCAAGTTGTTAAAAGGGCCTGGATATCCTGACATAGGCAATTAGGATTGTCATCATACCAGACCTTTAGTAGGCAATGTCCATACCAGCTCTAATTCTACAATACTCAATTTCATACCACATGAATATTGTAAGTGCAAAAGGAGAGCCATACTGTGACAGTTAATAGTATTCAGCACCTGGCACCAAGGTATCAGTTCCTGGGACAACCTTACAGCCAATTGAATGCATCATACATACTACAATACTGTATAACTGCTTTCTGCTTTGCTAAATGCTTTCTTCTACTGTAACACTAAAGAGGCAGCCTTCAATGCTAAAAACTGCGAGTCGATTCCCAGGGCCAATACATTAACTTTGTCACAGGGGCCTTCCTCTAACACGTCTCATTGCTGGTCTCTGAAGCAGACAAAAGCTCCTCCCTCATCATCAGCAACTGTGCCTGCCAATCACACAGGATATTAGGGTTCAATTCCCGAAACTTTTACTATCTGATTAGACACATCTTTTCCTTAGCAGGACAATCAGCTTTGGGCACGGCGGATCGATGAGCTGTTGCGGTGCCTCTTCCCGCTCCACACGGACATCATTAAAGATTGATCTGATCTCCCCTTAGTTGCTTCAGACTGCTGCCTCTGCAGCATGGTCCTCACGCCCGCATATAACTCCTTTCAGCAACACTGGCCCTGTAATAGTCTTGATGCTATATTTGGCGATGACTTTGGCCTGCTCCTTTCACAGAAAGCAAGGTCAGTGCTAACAGCCACAAAGATAATGATTTGGAGTAATCACCTGGGTGCTACGCTTATCACTGTGGAGGTGGAAAAAATCAGTCAGACTCTGTTTCAATAGCTCCCATAACCGTTCCATCATATGAAGGGGGACAGAAAAGATTTTTTTTCAGATTGTGAAACTTCCAAACGTATAATAGTTATTTTAGTTTCATTTAGTGATTGTGGATAGTTTTTTACCCTGTTTTGTGTATTCTGTATGTTTGGACTTGGAAATGTTGAGGCACTGGTTCGCTACCTTCTCCATTTCTCCGCCAGTTCTTTTCTGTTTAGGTTCATAAGACTATAAGATCATGTGATTCTTAGGCCCGCCTCCCAATGCACTCAAAAAAGTAAAAACCTAAAATTCAATAGAATTCAATGTATTGCACACAGTTGTGCAACATCCAACTTCATTAGATTAGACTAGTTACTTGGGGGTATATAACAAACATTTAACGTTTAATACATTCCATGATATGTTACTTCTTCTGTAGATTTCAGCAGTAAATAAGCATAAGTAAGGTTACAGAATGAATGTAAAACAGGTACCAAACCTCCCCATAATGCACTTGACTGGATCTAACTGATGACTCTTTCGATTTTTTAATGCTCTTTTCTATCGTTTATCTTTGGATATTCCTTAAAAAAAACTTTGAACATGAAACTTGAAGATGATTCTGCACCATAATAAGTCCACAACTACATATGTCGAGACTGAGCCACCCGAATTTGCCTGAGAGAAAGGGAGCACCAGATGAGAAGAAGCAGGAGGAGGATATTATGTGGAGGAGCATGGAGGTCAAGGTGCCTGCAGCCAGAAAGGAGAGGCGAAGCTGAATGCCAGATCAGGGGAGTCAGACTCGATAGTGCAGGCTAACATATTAATCTCAGAGGGCTGCTTATATAATGATCCCTTCAAGGCATATAAAACACATTTACAGGTTCCTTGGTCTAAGCACAGAAAAGTGGATGTGGCAGGCTGAACTGTAAAAGGATCATCACATACTTTATCTGGTTTTTCAAAGTGCACACACTAAGAGTAGGCCCGGAAGACAAAAGCTGTGACGCAAATTACATTGCTTATTTTAGCCCAGTTCCACACCGGCAACCTTAGATTCCTCAGGGGATAATCCCATAGCTAATTCTGAGGGTGGAAGCTTTCCTAGAACGCTTTAGCCTCAGGCTAAATGCTCACTTGTCACTAGGCTAACAATTTAGCTATCCCAACCCAAACAGCAGCTAATTTAGCCTGGGAGTAGTGTGAAATTTTTTTGGGGTTAAAAAACATATAAACGTTGATATAAACTATTTGGATTTGATCAAATTAATGCTGAGCCTACTATTAAAGCTACAATAATTGCTAATTTGATATTAAAAAATGAGTTTGTAGTGTGAAAGTTGATTAACCTTCAGAAACTCTGCAATTCATCTCAGATGTATGGAGTATTTTAGCACCCTTTAAGTTTGTAATGGCTACGTTTTGTGAAACACTTAATTAAATGGAGGGAAGTAAGGAGAAGTTAGAGACTAACTGGTGAACCTTTTGTTGTATTTAATGGCTAAAGAGCCAGACGTTTCCTCCATGTGGTGAAGACCAAATAGTGTGAATGTTTGGTTTACCTTTACCAGGTGGACACAAACATAACTCCAAATGAATGATTTTCCTGCCCCATGTTGGCACAAATGATGATGAAATCTCCTCACTAACTATGAACCTGAAACTAAGCCAAATACGGTCCTACCTTTTCCGACTCTTCAAGTAAGTGTGGAATCTACATGCAGAGATGCCCCTGAGGGGGTACTGGCGTTGGCGCTTCCTTGTTAACAAACGCAGCGGGGGGGGGGGTTAAACATTCTCGTGCATTCGGCTGAGAGCGGCATCTTGCGCGTCACCACTCATCAGCTCTCATCAAGTGCCGGTATTTCTCAAGGCAAGAATGAGACTGCTTGCAGAGAGATATGATTAAATTCTGGTAACAAAAGTGCTAATTCAATTTGACCTTCCAAAATGAACTGGCACAAATTTGTGCCAGTTCATTTTGCTGCCACAAGGGTCTCTGCAGCTATTACACTGAACCCACTTTGTCTGTGAGTTTGCAGAGAGCTTCATGGCAACACAGTACAGTGTGCATTGTCGTAAAACGTATCTTATTGAGTATAGTGGATAAAGATAAAGAGAGATCCGAGAAGGCGCCTGAAGTGTTATACCCCGGCGCCTGCGTCGTTTACTTGGGCCTCGGGGCGATGTCACATTTAATTCCAACTGTGAGACTCTTCAGGGACTCCGGGTTGTTGAGTCCTCTACTTATCTAAGTGGGTCCCCAACCAAAGACAGATTTTTTTTATATTTAACTTTTATTTCTGAAAAATATTTTATTTCAAAGATTGATTCTCTCCCAATTCCATGCGCTTGTCCGTCTTGACGAAATTCCCAAGTCTCGCATGCATTTTTCTTGCCATGTGCAGCGACTAGCCCCCCCCTCGCACGTTTTTTCTGGTGTGTGGCCGGTCCGTTAAAAATCTCTCTGTGGTCCGGATGTCATCAGAGAGCTCATTCCACCTACATATCGCATGTGCTTTTAGACTTGTTGCCTATCAACCATCTGAGTGCAGTGCAGGATGTTGGTAAAGGAGAGTGTGGGGGTTTAGAAACCCCTGTCTCACACCAAGAGGACTCTGGTAATACTAATGCATTACACAAAAAACAGACTGTTGGTTTCATGCATCGGAGCTCCGTGTCAGTGTGTGCTTGGATTTTGCACGTCTGAAGGCTTCTTCCTCAGGCTTTGTTGTTTTCCCGCTGAGATAAATTAAGCACGACTTCGGTGGGTATCTACCCAGCCTTGAGGAAGACCTCAGCTGTGCATGTCCTCTCTGCACTAAGGATGTGGTGACCGACTCGGGTAACTCCCTCATTACTTCTCCTCATGCTCATGCCCTCGTCTCACCCCCTAAATCTCGCTTGGGTTTCCTGACTAAAAACTGCTTTCCCTCCACGGTATTCAGACAAGTCTGAGGCTTATTAAAACTTTGTTAAGGCAAAAAACGAAAGCGAGCAAAACCAGACAGCTTTTCCACTGTTGAGCCGTACCTTATTTAAACAACAGAGACGATGACTACATGTAATGTGAAAGGTGCCACTAAATATAACGTGAATTATCGTTCAAATGACATGTGAACTTTAAGCAAACTTTTAAGGGGATAAATATTGCAGTAATCTGACAAAAAGTAGAAGAAGTACACATGGCGAACCCGAAATAGCATTTCTTTCAAAGGAGTAAATGTACTGGACCACTCAAAATGCTTTCCCACCACATGATATTGACCCATTAACACACATTTATACGCTAATGGCAGGGGCTAACATGCAAGGTGCCACCTGCCTGTCACGACTCATTAGCCTGTCACAACCACCCTCACACCAAAGCCGCAGCCAGCGGGAGTAATTTGGGCCGGAGGACAGGATTGACACCTGATGGAGGAGCGATGGATTGAGCTGCCGATCCTCCGATTGGAAGAACCGGTTCTACCGCTGAGCCTCAGGATGCCATAGGTTAAATGTTCTTTCATGTCTTTCATGTCTTTGCCGACATTTCACGCTGTCCAGAGGTAATGAATGAAAAATAAATCAGAATTTACTTTTTCACTTCAACCATTTCTTTCTGTCATCAACCATGGAAGAAATAACCACTGCATCTGCTCTGTATTTGTTGTGCAAGTCCCACATTTGCCGGGAAACTAAATGCCATCTTTTCTAGTGTTATCACATCATCCGGAGGCAATCGGTGAATTTCATGGAGCTTTATTCAGTGTATCTAGCGAGCCGCACATCGGCTGGTTTATTACAGCTGTATGAACCCCAAGATAAACAGATTTTGGTGGGATTTTAATTGCAATAAACGGACAAAAGGGGACGCTGAATTCATGTTTTGTTCGTTCTGCACCATCGACAATCACTAATAATTACAGGCTAACATTAGCCGTTTTTCCCACTTGATTTGTGAGTGATGACATCGATATCAAATTATTTGCGCATTGCAATAAGCATGTAAAAAAAAAACAGAAACATTTTTTTTTTTTTTATAACTGGAAAACCACTAAGGAGCTTTTCTTATCCAAAGCCTGACAGCTGCATTCCACTGATTCCAAACTGTCCCCACTTCATATCCACACATCACAATGTATGGACAGACTGCTGACAAAACCGGCACAGGGGGAGAGTGGATTAAGAGAGCAATCGAAAAAGGGAAGAAAAAACAAGAAAGAAGAGACGACACTGAGAGAATGCGGAGGAAGGATATAGATAATGAGGTGGAAGGGGAAGAATGAGATGTGAAGAATCAGCGCTCTGGGCAGAAAAAAAATGCAGAGGGAGAAAAAGAAGACACAGAGCAATTATAGGACAGAGGCAGAGTAAGAAAGAGTGGGAGGGGGGGTAAGAAAGAAAATTAAATATATATAAAATACCTAGAATCCTCCATTCATTTTCATTTAACTGGACTATTGTGTGTGCACAGGTATCTGTAAAAAGACGTTATAACATTAGAATGAGAGCATTCGGCTAGCCGAACTTTGCGAGTGTGTCGGTCTCTACAGAAGCTTTGCTTGTGCGACTTCACTTACACGTCAGTCTGCTGTGTTTCTGTTAGTACTCGGGTTGATCAGCGTTCAGCTCTATTACCTGTAGTTTCTCTGCCTAAGTTCAAAAAGCCAAACCACGTGTTAGTGTGACATTTATGGATACGCATGTCTATTCCCATATTCTTGTTGAGTTTGGACGTTATAAAAGGTCTCGTTAGATCGAAGAGTTGTACAGGCACCCATAGGCCTATATATATATACACATATACAATTTCAACGATTGAAGATGCTCTTCCCATCAAGAGAATTATTTTGTAGTTTATTTTGTAGTTTCTGCTTCGTGTCTCCCTGGCTAACTTCACTTCCTGCCTTGTCCCGTCATCCCCTGTGATTGTCTGATTGTTTCCACCTGTGTCCAATCACCTGCACCTCCCTAGTGTATTTAAGACGTGTGTGTCACTTGTCACTTGTCGCGTCATTGTTGAATGTCCTGGATGTCGCTAGTTCCTGCCTGTCGCTAGTTCCTGCCTGCCTTTTCCCCTGGTACCTGTATGCGTTATTGCCTTTTGGCCATTTTATGTTGGAGTTTATGACTATTAAAGTCTTTTTTGTGTTTTGAAAAATTGAATGGGTATTTAACTAATAATTACACTGGCGAGGCCAATCAACCCTTTTTTCCTGCTCATATGTTGCCCATATTTGCAACAAATTCCCAAACTCCTGAAACTCATCCAGAAGTGACGAGAGCTAACCGAGGAGCCAGATAAGGACGAGCCAATGAACAAAAGCAGGACGGATGATGGATGACAGAAAAAATAATTGCCGGCATCAAAGCCAGGCGGTTTCTGGTACCGATCAAAAGGCCGGCCGGTAGAGGACACGCAGTACGAGACACAGGGGGACAGTGTTGTGCCGCGTCCCACAGCTGATAACCCAGTAGGGCTTTGTGACGTCTTAACGCATCAGACCTATGTTCTTCAATGTTGCCTTAGTAATTAAAAGTTTCGGATAAATTAAAATGTTCACCTGGACGCCACATGAAATGACAGGGGATCGACAGAGTTCCTACAATTCATCCTCAGGGGAACACAAATCTCTGCAGCGAATATCATGTAACCACCATCTAAATCCAGATCTGTGAATTTCTCGCCAACTGACTTTTCTATCTCATAATTATGACTTACAACTTGCAACTCAAACCCTTCATTTTTTTTGTGGTGGAAATGGGCTCCGATACTCCACACAAAAACAAAAACAAAAGTGATTTGCACTGAAAAATGTCATAAACACCAATTACGCTTTATGTTGTAAAAGAGAACGTAAGCTCCTTGCTGAAGTGTCAGCTAAATAAAGAGTAATGTCTGAATGTCTGATTGTACGATGCCTCTTGCATCTCTCAAGGGAAAAACATCAAGCTCGTAGCAACAACACATGGTAATCTTTTTTTCTACTCTTCTACATCTCAAGGACAAACACAAAAATCACAGTTGGTCAAGAGCTAAAAAGCAAATGTGTTATTTTCCCTGCGGACACATTTTTGCCTGTACGCGAGCCAGTAACTGAGCTGCTTAACTTGAGGACAAGAAACTTTTATTTTGGTAATTCCCAAAGCGCCGCGTTGACGCTGGAATTGGAACGCCATCAGTCCCGCTGAGAGAGCCGAGCGGCTTGTGCGAGCAGCGATAGCGGAGGGGAGGCCTTTTTGAAGTGGCTGCTGAACAGAAGCGCACCAATTGATTTGTGTTTTCCTTTCCCTAAAATGAGTCACGCGGAGTTACATCCCACAGGCCACGCCGTCTGAACGTGACGCCACGCTCGCTCAAATCAGCGTTCCCAGCGCAGCTTGAGCCGCGGGAACAATTGTACATGGAACGAGGGAGCGGACAAGAAATTTCCCTTTGGTTATTAAACATTAGACCGAAAAAAACAGTTCTACCTGCACAGAGATGAAGTTGATTTTCTTTTGGTGATTTTGGTAACATTTTAGACCACAGAGCGGCACATAAAAGTTAGGTGTTGCGTCTGTGCAACACACTGACGATGTAACTTTAAAAAGATACACATCAGGCAGCACGAGCTCTTGCCAAAAGTATATCAGGAGACTGAAAAAAAAGAACCGGAAGAATGTTGAATTGCTTTGTTCATCTACCTGAAAATGACGTTACAGCGTTTTAAAAATGTAACAACTGGTTCGTGTACTCTATTAAGGCAATGTGTTCTCTGTAACTTATAACTAATTATGTTCTGCGTTTAACTCATATTTAATAATCACTGTATTAATACAACAATAAAATGGAACTGAATGGACTAGAGGTCATCACAATATGTCTCAACTCATAGTGCCAATCAGTACGTGTCAACACAATGACATGAATGCGCAGTCAATCAGAGGTAACTAATGAGTTTGTACTGTTAAAAGTTAGTGAAATCTGAACACAATGAATGGCAACGGGCTTTGCCTTCAACTATTAACACTTTGTTGCACTGTGGGAATAGAAACAGATCAAAGGCGCCTTTGAAAACACGTTTTTCAAGTCCGGCGTTTTGCGCTGGCAGGGATCAAACACGACACGAGCTCGCACTCACCCCCAGCTTGCGGCTGCGCATGCGTACGTAGCCTTGCTTGACGATGTCGTTGAAGTTGGAGGCCATCTTCGGGTGGAGGGTAACCTGCCGGCCGTCGCCGTGGCGACCATCCAGATGCTTCTTTCCTGGCTTTGCCCACCTCGCTGCCGGCCCCTCAGTCCCCTGCTCCGTCCGCTCTCTTCCAATCCCTCAGGGCTTTGCCCGCGTTCCTCCCTCCGGCACTTCCTGTTTCTATCTGTCCTCAACTCTGTCTCTCCCCCTTTCCACGCATGTCTTCACATCTTTCCCACCCTCCTTGTTTCATTTCCTCCCGTTTGCCCTTCCGTTTCCTTGTTTCTCTCCTTCTTTGCCGCTTGCTCTGCTTGCTTGTCCTTTTTCCCTTTCCTCTATCCTTCGTTCATTCACTCTTCACCAGGTCGGTCCTCCCTCCCATTATTAGGATCTCTAAGAAATGTACAGACAGACAGACAGAGAGAGAGAGAGAGGCACATGTGATTATTTATGTATATATTATTCATTGAAGAGAGAGGAGTACAACATTATGTCCATTATTCATGCGGGTGGCACACACCATTATTGAGGGCACGAGGGCAATGGGCGGCGTTGCCGGTGGCCTTTCTTTGTTTGAGTCTGTCTGAGTAATTGAGCACATGGGTGAGCTTGTGCATGTGTGTGCAATGCTCCACCGAGGAGATCACAGGAGGCAGCATCCATTAGCTGGTCTGCCTAGGAAATACAAATGAATGAGGTTGAAGCTGCTCTCTAATCAGAGCCCGTTTACCCATCATGCTGCGCTGTTTACGCCCTGCTTCTAGCTAAAAAGCGTTTAAACACCCGGATGTCTTCACCCCGCGACGCCGTCCAAGATGCAAGGATCTGTTGCCCTTAGTTGTGGTTATCCATTTATCCGTTTATAAAGCTCTACCCTTTTTTGTGTAAACAAACTAATTGTGTGATGCGACTTCTCAAAAAACTTTTATGCCACCTTATTTTAACTCGGAACTGCTCAGCCTGTTTCAAGCGTGCGTTTTTTCATTCCACACGAAGTAGGAAGAATAGAGCACCACAGACTGCAACCGCTGGGATTTTGGACACGGCGGTCTAAACAAAAAGGAGTTTGCTTCTATCACGGCCTGAGATTCTTTTGGAAGTAAATACACTCCTTCCACATGAGGACGGAGCGCTGTGAGCACGTAGGAGTGAGGAGTCGGCGACGGGCTCGACCCAGAGCCGCAGACACACATCTCCCCTCCGGAGAGCGAGGCCACTCGCAGTCCTCACTGACTCAGTTGCCGTATAATGAAGCTGATATACAAGAGGTGACGTGACATTTACAGCCATCTGTGTGTGCTCGCGTGTGTGTGTGTGTGTGTGTGTGGGGCAGACATTTCCCATAGGGCTCAGTGGTAAATCTCCCTGACGACAGCGGAACAGAGACATTAAACTTTAACAAGAGGATCATTAATACACACACACACACACAGGCGCACGCACGCACAAACACAGACAAACCCGCAGAAGGCTGGCAGAAGACGTGCAGCGGCTTATCCTAATGGAAATGTTGGTTTAGCTAAGTGGCTCAGGCACAGAGACTATTTAACAAACACATGGATCCGGACTAAATGGGAGAGCACACACACTCGTGCAAATACACACACAGATGTCAATGACTAGAACTAACATGTACGTATGAATGTGTAAATACAACTATAGTATGTTTGTCCTAGAGCGGTGCAATTACACCACCGTATATGACATTTCTGCTCAGGACACAGTGTGCTCAAGGTGTCCCACTCATGCAATATTATATGAATAAGTCATTTCCATTTGTGGCCGTTGGTTTATTCAGCATAAGTCCTTGAGCACACTGTGAGAAGAGGCCTCTGCTTAGCCTCACTCTTAATTCTTACCACTGGGTACAAAGGATAGAGGACTTTGTCATAATCTCAAATAGTCATTTTAAAGCTGCTCTTATCTATATTTTCATGTCAATAATGGATCAAGTGGTCGCGGGGAGAATAATCATTAAACTCAGGTCTGCAGGGATTTTCACTCTGTGGCTCCTGTTTCCTCCTTCAGTTATTATCTGAGGACTAATGTGGCCTTCAGGTAATCTTTGTCTTTCCCCTTCTGGGACACTGAGGAAACATGGCTGACTCTGTGAGGAGGACCCGCCTATGCAGATATGCAGAACTCATTCAACAGAAATACCACGATTCTTATTTTGAAAAGATTATCTTCTAATAAAAAAGTAGTTAGGGAGATTTCTGCAATAGATGCCATTAAATCCTACACACTAGCACGTCTCTCAGCTTATTGCTTTGCTTTAACAGCCTGCGACTGTTGTGGCCTGGACACACAAATCAACTTTTTTTTTCCACCAGCAGCATGTAACCAATTTTGTAAAAAGCTCCAATAAACCTATTGTATACCAGCTAAGCGGCAGCCAGCAGATGGATGCAGTTAGTGACTGTCTGGTACACGGCGTGGAACATAAATAGTGGAATGAAGAAGCTAGATGTATTTCTAGGAGTCGGAGACCAATAGCTGTTGGTTAACACATTCGTTAAAGTGAGTCACATGGTGGGTTTCCATACACATTGTTTAATGCACACGCAAATATTTGTTTCCTTCCCCAATAAACCAATATTAAGGTTCATGATTGTAGTGTAGACAATTAGACAACAACGACATAAATCCAAACAGGAAGCTGTTTTTAAAATTTGGATGAAAATGTATTGTTAAATCCAGATTTAAATGCTTCTACGGTGACACAGAGCAGGACAAACTCCTGCTGTCCTCCTTTAGGGTGGGACATCTTGCATCGCTTTAAATTTAATTTGCTGTTGGTCAAAACACGTGACAGATGCCGCTGCGAGGGAGGACGTCCCAGGGGCGACAGATCGCCGCATGGCAGGGGATGATGTTTATTTAATAGAGGATCTGAGCACATCATGAACCACTGCTGTTCTCTGTCCGAAAAGACCGTGACGCACCAACACTTTAATTAGAGAGAGACACAAACCTGACAGGCCACTCGCCACGTCTCCAAACATCCAATGGCACAGAGTGCTGCCATTTCATCCGAGGTAGAGTGTGCAGAGAGCCTATCAACCAGAAAACAGCGTGGCCTCGCACAGTTAATGTTGCCAGCTACAGTTTTACTATCGTTTCCTACAGGTGGAACTTTGACCTCCAGCAGCTTAATGCCTTAACAATTTTATTCAAACACTGAACGTCCCGAACCACACGGAGCAGCGATGCGGGAGGAAGGGGACGATCCTCACACGAGCTCTTGATTTCCTTTTCCATTTGGATGGCTCGGGGGGGTTATGAGCTCTTGAAACCAGCCGACTGCTTTTCATATTATTAAGTACTCTTATTCCCGCTCGTGCGTCCCATGCGGAACGCAACGATCCACTGACTGCGGTTTCATAACTCAGCTTTGATGATATGCTATTAAGTTCGATGAATTGAAACCAATGAGCTTCATTGTCGGGAGTAAGAGAGTCACGTTGAGGAAGTCAGGATGGACACCGGATGGATTCAGAGCCCTTTGCCCCCAAAGGCCCTTCCTAGGTATCGAGTATATTGACCACATTGAGTCCTAAATATTTTGGAGCTGCCAGTATTGAAAAGAGTTCAAGCACTAACGTGTTATGTTTCCTATTGCACATTTGCACTGTAGAAGAGCTTTTTATTTCGTTTGTATTGCGCTACAACTGTCACCAGTATACAATATTTCAGACTCAATTTCAGGGGTTCCATCTCTAAATCAATCCATATTGTGTTGACTTGAATTTTACTTTTCTTTTTCTAAATCAGAATTATTATTCTATATTGCACATCCCCTCCATGTATGCTATTGTGGCAACGTATTCTAATCTTTTATTTGTTTTCATTTCTACATTTTATGTTTTGAAACATGATGCCAACATCTTGCGCACAGGAATGGAAAATGATATTTCCCTTTGATAAAATTGATATCATCACTGGTGTCTGTGGACTTCCTTACTAAGAACTGCGAGCTCTGGAGCAGAAAGCAAACAGCTGCAGGGTAAGTTAGAGGTTGGCCGTGCGTCATTTGTGCGTGGTGGGCGGTGTGGGCGGGGCCTCGGGCTGCAGCCACAAACAGAAAAACAAGCGAAGGGGACAAATGAGAGACTTACTCTTTATTCACACTCTTAAGTGAGCATTTTGACACACAACTCCTGGCACCATATTCAGTCATAAAGAGGAAGGTCGGGAGGGATTGAATCATAAAACAGCAAAAAGAAAAAAAGAAGAAAAAAAAAACTGCCTTTGCTGTGTCTTTAATTACTTTTAAATGAGCTTCAATCGCATCATCAGATTTAACGGGTTAGTCATTCATCTGGTTGAATAGTGATCAGTTATTGAAAACACACACACACACACACACACACACACACACACACACACACACACAAAGGCATCTTATCAAAGCGAGATCTGACTCATAACAAGGACACCAAATTGATTGGCTGATGGCCCCCATTGATCCTGCGTCGTCTCTTCCTGTGTGTGTTTACATTTGTGTGTGTGCGATGACCCTGAATCAATGGCGTGTTCACAGTCTACCCCCACCCCCCCCTTCGCATCCCGCACTCTACATCACATCCTCGCCACGGCTGCAACGCCTCTCCTCCACGCCGCCAAGAAGCCTCTCGTATCAGATGAACTGTGACGGAGATGTTGTTTCATGAGGATTGAGTACGGCGACGGTACACAGCTGAGCCGCACATCATATCAACACGCAACTACTGTGCCTCCTGCAAATTGCTACAAATAAACATGTCTATGTGCGTGTATGTGTGTTCTTCTGATTGTGTGGGTGGTGTGACCTTTATCCTCTCTTCAATATCAGGTTGACACTTTTGAACATCAAAGATCACATCTGGTCAGCATCACATCTGGACACACGCACACAAACACACACCACTAATACGCTTACTGCCAGTTCCACACAGACACACGCGGACATCCCAGTGAGCCGCAAGGGACACGCACATACAGTCAGACACACAGCCACCTGTCTCTCTCCGGCCTCCCGCCCGCAGAGAAGTGACTCATGAAATCAGTCAGGCAATCAGCCCCTATCCCCCCACGGCCGTCTCTTCTTCCATCTCCACTTTTCTCCTCCTTCATTCTTCTAAGAGCCTGTATGACAATGGACGGCACGAAAACCTGTGGCTTCGTTTACTGTTGGTTTACATGTATTACTTACGTTTTAGTGCAATTTACGATCTTAAGGACATTTTGGTAACACTCCATGTTACACCTGCAGCACTAAAATTGAAAATGACAATCAACAAATTGATGTAGCCAGGTTGTTCTCCGCAGCGGTCATCCTTTCATTCCAACGTACCCAGTCGGACACACACACACACACACACACACGAACACACACACACACACACACACACCCTTCTAATAATTAAGCTTTCTCAAATATTAGACCTGCAGTTTTATTGATTTGCATCCAATGGTCCAATTTCAGAGTGCAGCACACAGACACATCATCCAACAATCCAACCCATAGATGCACGGACAGTCAGACAAAACAACAATAACAACAATAAAAACAACGCCAGAGAAATTGCATAAAATCAATGGGGCATCTCTCTTAGGGGTGGATTGTGTTCCCAGTTTAGTGCACGTGAGGCGGCTCGGTCGATGAGCACGTGACCGGCGCGCAGCGTCCACCAGAAATCGGTGGAGAAGGGTTCACTTTAAGGGGAGACATGTGATGAGGGATTGATTCGTGTCTACCCACTTTCACACCATCTCCCCCAATCGTTCTGTGTGTGTGCGTGTGTGTATGTGTGTGTGTATGTGTGTGTGTGTGTGTGTGTGTGTGTGTGTGTGTGTGTGTGTGTGTGTGTGTGTGCAGATGCTTAATAAACACATGGCCATCCTCTTCCTACAAAACTGCTTTCCGCAGATGATGTTTTCTTACTCATTCACACTCCATCACATTAATATTTGTAAGAAAAATTCATGAAAGTCACTTCCATTTATAGAGGGTTGTTTGCATTTAAGGGGAGACACAAAGATTTATTATTTATTTACTTCCTTTGACGACTCCATTGGCAGTTTGATTGACGATTCTGACATCTTTAACATGGTCAAATGTAGCCAAACAGTTGGAATAAAACGTTGTCAGCAATTACATATATATGTTTTATGTCCTCATTACTGAGAAAAAGAATGAGCCAGGCAGCGTCTGAACTCTGGACTGATTTGGATGTGTGTGCCAGTCAACCGAGGAGTCGATATCATTAATGCTGGCTGTTACAGAGCAGTCAGAATTGATTGTAAAGACCAGTGCAAGCTGGTGTTTACTTTCAAAGAAGTTTATTTCTCTGTTTTACTTTCCTGGTAGATCTCAGGACAATTTCAACTATTAATATTGCAAGCATTATTGATTGATCGGCATGAGTGAAACTGTATCCAATTTTGCTGGGATTTCTCATTTTGATTAAATTTAAATTGTTCCAAGGATGATAAAAGGTTATTGATTTCCTCGATCATTCTCTACGTCAAGGCTTCCTTTAAGCCGCATGCTTCACTATGCCGAATATTCTTTCATGTGTAAAACAAAACGTAAGGGCTAAAAATGATGAAATCCAGCGTTCTGATTGGTTGAGGGCTACATTATTCAGCGATAATGTACAGTTGCTGTTCACATTGAGCGCTCCGTATCACTGCGCACTCAAAGTAACAGGTTAGCTTTTGCGCGACGGTTAGCTGACATTTTAGCTTTTAGCTCGGTGGCGATCCCTGAAAAAACTCAGAAATCCCACAAATGATCGTTTTCGGGCAATGCGAGCTTTCACAATGTGAATAAATGAGATGAAGTGTGGGACCCGATGCAGTTTATGTGCACGTACGGGGAATATTTTTTCTCTAGACTACTGAAATGAGATACACAACATTTGGTGGCTACAACTATTTTGTGCTAAAAGGCTATTTACTTACTATTTATCATTTCGCTGGTAACCGTATTGTAAAAGCAATAAGGTACTTGAGGCAGTACTTTATCTTCGATACTACGCTGCGCGTCGGGCCTAACAACACCCCCGAACTGTTACATTATTGGACGATAAAGTATAGCTCGTACCTTATTGCTTTTATATATTATATTTTAAAGGCATGTTGAACTAAACCAAGGCAAAATGACAACGTATGCCGATCCGAAACAATTAGGTTGCATGCAATTACTTGTTTTATGAAAAAAAACATGGTTTGAGAGTCGTTGGTTACCTTTGATCCTCCCAGTTGATACTTAAGTCCAGGTGAATATTTGTGCCCACCAGACTGACAGTAATTGATATGGAATTATGACATTGAGAAGATAAAGCACAACTTGTAATACAGAGCAGGATTAGATGGTCAGAAGAGTAATAGAAACACTGGCCATGTCTGGGTAGTTCTGCCTCGCTGGGAAACACAGGGCTTCCTGCACATGCTGGACCGATAAAATCATTATGGCTAATGTGTTAGCAAAAAGTTGCTTATTTACACCGATAAATTATAAATCAACTTCAGCAGTTTTTTTTGCTGCATGTCTATTCATTCTGTTAAACCTGCTATTAATACACAGTTTCAGGTAAAGATAATGAATAATAAATATTATATTGTTATAAATTTTCTGTTAAATAGAAGACAGCCAGTAGATGATTAGCTTAGCTTAGTTTAGTATAAACACTGGGGGCAGACAGACTGCTTGCCTCTGTCCAAGGCAAAATAAAGTATTCTGAATCATAATCCCGCCACTAATTACGTTAGTTAACAATAAACTGGTAACTAGTGAGCTCTAGAGGTGTTGGTGGGTGGAATATGTTACTTTTGGTGTTTCCTCCTATTTGCAGGCCTCATAGTGGCTTACCAGACCTTCCATTTAAAGTGGGCATAAGTTAGTAGTAGCAGTAAATAGCATTATTCCTCTCAGAAGGATACTATAGTTCATTACCAGGGAGAATCATCTGTGAAAACAAGTTTTTGCAGTGATTGAAATTGCTTTTTTATCTTTTTTGATTCGCGAGAACAGACAATGATAAATTACTAAAAGAAAAATGAAGGAAGCAATGATACAAAGAACAAGGGGAGAAAACAAAAAGTGTGGGAGTTTGGGATGAAACGGAGCATTTCCGATGCTCATCTCTCCCCCTCTCCCTCCCCCTCTCTCTCTCACACACACCCTCATGGCTCTCCCAGTCCGCCCCAAGGCTAACACTTGGGAAAGCGTCAGTCTGTCTGCTCATAACTATCTGTCACAGATAACAGTGGGGATAAACACACACACGCACGCACACAGACACACAAACTCACTCTCCCACGCTCACCCACAAACACGTCCCCGGACAGCTGGGCCACAGACAGACATGACGCTCCGTCTCCGGCCCCGTATCAGATGCACTGCAAACACACGCGCTCACAGCCACAAACACTCGCGGGTATCTTGCACGTCATTTGCTCACAACCTTCTGTAACATTTGGATACACTCATGTTAAAATGAAAAGAGGCGAGCGGAGCATTTTGACGACGACGACAACAACAACACCAAAAAGTCCTTCATCTGAAAGCAGCACAGAGAGAACCGAGGCGATGACCCCAGGTGGCCAAGTTTGAGTCGCCGAGTTAAATGCGGACGCCGCGTGAGTTTATGTCATGGAGTGAGAAGACATTAAAGAGCGCAGTCGTGCAGCAACAGAGTAAAGCCACTGTAACAGCAAACTGCCAATTATGCTCATTTCACAGCTCTTCCTGACTGCGCTCGCTCTGCAACGGGTGAGGCGACCACTAAGAAGGAACAATAACCTTGCTGAGGATCTGGTGCCATCAACAGGTCCAAATTGTGTTTGTCCAAAGCCTTTGGCCGTTCTCGTGAGCCTTAACTGCACAATTATATATCGTCGTAAACCAGCGTCAGCATTCAGCTCAAAGAAGGGCCTAGTTTTCTGGTTTCAGAGAGTATTCTTTCTTCAGCGGTAATGTGATTGTAGAGCGAAGAAAATGTGTTGACTATCACCTCATCGGTCTGAGTGGTCATCTCTCCAAATTGAAACGCCGTGTGCCACGGTGGTCCTGCAGTAACGTTAGACATCTATGCACATTTCTCCACTTAATTGTACAAGACCACATCCTCACTCCAGTGAGTTATGAAGACCGTGTATCCGTCCGGCCTCTTCCAAGTCCACAAAGAGCACTGGGATGAAGGCTGCGTCCTGGGCCGGACGAAACCAACAACATGCATGTTGGGTAAAATAAGAGACACTGATGGAGCAGTGGTTACAGACGTTACCATTTCAAGTTAAACAACAATAGCCTGTTGGGTTTGCATCATTGTATGTTGGTACTTTTGGGAAAATCTGTCACGTAAAGGTTGATTGCGTTAAATCCTGTAGCAACTCCAATTTAGCAAACCCCAGCAATGGGGTGGGGGGGGTCTGATCCCATGGGACAGCCCCAAAGTCCCGCCGGATTAGCAAAGTTTATTTTGCTGCTGTTTCACAGGCTACGATCCGCACCAGCTCCTGGCGCCTGTGTTTATCTGCCTGAATTGAGCGGCTCCACAATAGAGTGACACATAGAGTGTCCGAAGCAGGCACATTCAAAATGGGCTCCCTCACTGGTTTGTGGACTGCTGTTATGGAGCATAAATTTTGGCACTTTGGTCGTTGACTTTTTGCAATCAGTTAACTGGAGGAGTGAAGTGGTGAAGTCATATACTATATTGTAGGTTGCTTTGGATGAAAGCGTCAGCTAAATGTAAATGTCTACTTCTCTGGTAGCAGCAGCGACATGCCAATCACAGTAAAGCATATCCGCGTTATGGTCTATTCGGCTAACGGACCATCATAAAAGAACATCGCTGCATTGAAGAAGACTTGAAACTAGTGACTGAGATCATAAACTCACCTTAACAATGTTTACTGAATAGGTATTACAGTTAACACACAATTTTACCTCAAGTTTTTTCTTGTGTGGGTCTTCAGCTTCAGCTGTAAACTTCAACCGTATCCATCTAGAGAAATATCAATGCGCAGCTATTAATTAAAAAGAAGCAGCTGGCGTTAGATGGACTGGACAAACAATCAGGGATGAGCCTGATTCCTTAACTGAAATGAAAGTTGAGGAACTATTTCTTATTCAGCTTCTTAAATTGCAGGATAATTGAATTGCGTCAAATCCGCAATGAACATTGTAGAAATGTAACTGTATCTGTATTGTTGTATTTAATCATGGCCCACGAATCCAAACGCATTTCACCTCGTCAAAGAGCGAGACACAGACGCGGCCTTATGACTAAGTGCTGCATTAAACCCGCTAAGTGCACCGCCAATGCCAAAACCACAGAGAGCGTCATTAATGCAGCCTCATCTAAAGGTGCAAAACAGGCATGAAGAACGAATATAGCTTCATAAAAGCAAAACCCTAATTGTGAAAAAGGCATTGAGAAGTATCCAAGAGAAATAAAATGGAGCCATTTCCGCAGTACAACACCTAATTATTGTGAATTACTATTCTATAAAATGTACCCCGACCAATTTCTTCCCTCCGGCTGGTCGTGGACACAGAAAGACAAAACAGGAGCTAACTTGGCAGACTCTTTCATCTCTGTACGCACACACACACACACACACACACACATGTGCATGCATGCATACATACACACATGCAGGGCACAGTGGGTAGCACTCAATCCTTGGCAATTTATACTGTTTGGTGAGGGCTTTCAAAGTTCAAGGCAAGAGCAAGGCAGCATTGGAGGCGGGGCCTGTTCACTCCAATGGAAGTTGCTCATTTAAAGCAAAAGAGACTTGTGAGTATAATCCGACCACATCATCGGGGTGTCCTCCACCTCCGTGGGGCCCAAGCTTCAGCCTCGGTATCGGGCTCAACCTCTCTGTCTCAACGTAAGAATCCCTCCCAAGTGTGTCGCTCCACCCCAGCAGCACGCGTATGAACGAGGGAAGGGACGAAGGACGAGAGAAAGCAAGGAAGAGCACCGGAAAGGAAGGATGGGAAGGAAGTAAAGGGCACTAGTGAACCAACACCATCTGCCAATGCTGGAACGAGCCACTGAGCTGTCAACAGATATTAGAGAGACTGGCTCCTGTCAAGTGTGCGCGTCTGGGTTTCTTTTTGTTAAACACGGAGACACTAAGAAAAGTTGAATTTGAACTGACTTAATTAGAAATGGTAAAAAGGCTGCCACCTAACACGTACACAATAGGAGTACTTTCTAAATCACACACACACACACACACACGCAGACGCACACAAGCCTAGTAGAGATCAAAGGAAAGAACAGAGGCTCCCGCTGTGTGTGTCTGTCTATCTACATCGGTCTGTCTCCACCTCGCTCACCCACACACACGCGTGCGTTCACCAGTAATCTCCACGGTACCAGCAGCAGGACTCGGGTGCTCGGTGATTAAACCGCAGGCCTCCGGGTGACAGTTGTGAGTCCGCCTCCTCAGGGACACAGATCGGCGTTTTAGAGCAAAAAGAAAGGCTGTTGGCTGTAATTGCGGGCAAAGTTGACCCCCTCACCCCCCTCCCTCCCCCACTGTCCCCACGCAGTCTCCGTCCTTCTTTCAGTTACTTTTCAACAGTTTCGTACAAAAACATTTTAATTATTAAGGAGGTCTGCATTGATTTTGACACCAAGCCAGTTGTCGCGCTCGGCCTCTCTCTCAGTTTCAATTTTAATCACGTGACGCTGTATTGGCACGAGGCAGGGACTCCATGAATTTGGAGAACAAGGTGGGTAGAACAGAGACCACATCTTAAATCATTACAATGGTGCTGTAACCTGTGAGGGCTGGGCACATTATTTTCACAATAAAACAATCTTCCAATATAAATTTGAGATATCTCCACTATTACTGTCATTCACTAGCGGCCAAATTGCTTCAAGCTTCACAAACCCCCAAGAAATCAATTCAATATCAGAACTGCATCACTTTGGTCTGATAATAAACGTTTCTAAAGTCTGGGAGAGCAGAATGATTGCTGTCTGCTTCAAGCCCATTTTCACCATAGTTTGCCAAAATAGACATGAAACTAAAGCTTGGGACCATAAACTCATGTTTACTGTGTTTCCCGAGGAAATCAATCAAGTGAGAAATGAAAATTGAGGACTTGTTCTCTTCAAGGTCTCTAAAGCGAGCTAAAAAGATGGTGGCCGACCCCTCTCACCCCGGACAAAACCTGTTTGTGCCCCATCCATCTGGCAGGAGGCTGAGGTCCATCAGGACTAAGACCTCCCGCCACAGTTTCTTCTCATCAACAGAGCCCGGTCCCCCACTGACTGACTCTGACGTTCCACCATTTTTTTAAAATTTATTTTTAATTTTTAACTTTATTCACTTATTTTATACTAACCCATAGCCTTATTCTACTAACCCATTGCATTAGCATTTTATTTTATTTTATTACTTGTGCACTGCTGTCTTGTTGTCTATTGTCTGTTTTGTGTCTACTGTCGCGCACCAACCGCCAAGACAAATTCCTTGTATGTTTGACATATTTTGGCAATAAATGTTTCCTGATTCCTGATCCTGATTCCTAGCGAAACCACTCGCAACTTAAAGAATATTTGCCCAAACCACAGTAATGCCCACACAGTTCCTCTCCAATGCAGTCCTCTATGCTAAACGAAGCTAAGCTCCACAATGCTAATACTGTTGTCGACAGTCACTTATCTCCTCATCTGCCTCGCTAAAGAAAAACAAGCATGTTTCGCAAAATGTCTGAGCGTTCTTTCGATTCCGCTCCTTATCTGTGGTCACGTTGCAACACAGAGTCAGACACATGGGCAGCAGCTGCTTTATCACCTGGCTCATCAGCAACACGGTTGTAGGACTATAACAGGCCCATTATGCTGTTACCACTCAGCATGTGATTCCTCATCATGGTAATGTAATAATTAAAGGAGCATTGTGTAGGATTTATGGGCATCTGTTAGCAGGCATGGAATATAGTTTTTAAAACACGATCCCCTGATACTAAGATTGTATTTCTTACCTTAGCTTTACTCACACACTAAAAAAAAAAGATAATATCTTGAACTAAAAAAATACAACTGGGTGGCTTTAGGAAGGACCCTACCGCCATTATAAGACAGAGCAACGGATGCTGTAAGAGAGACTACAAGGTTGGATCAAAGTAGCTCACTCTGGACTCAGGACACGACTGTTCATGTCCCGGGGGGAGCGATTCAACGATTTCTACCGTAGGTTGATATACTTTATAACTACAGTTACATAAAACACACTTATTGTAGATAACATACTTATATCTCCTGTCACAACCTCACCAGAGACATCATGCAAACGGAAAAACTCACATGCAACACCTGACATGTCCAGAACCGACAGCACTGAGGTACCTGAAGGCCCGCCGCATGAAGCGCGCTATCCTACACCAAAACTCACGAAAGCAGATGAATACCAGGATAATTATTCCAAGGAGTTTTTCAGCAAACAGCACAGGCGCTGGGAGGACTCACGCACACACACACACGGCACAACTTCCTTCCACTCTTCGTAACTGTCAAAAGTGTGACGGCCCATGACACACAAGCGCTGACGGTAATCACCCTGATGTTTCGGGGCTTGGAGCGGCAGGGTGAAACAAACAGAATTCAGCTGGGCATGACGCCAATGCACACGCACGCCTCTCCACACAGACACGGAGAAGCACCGAGGAAACGGCCTAATGAGCAGGATGCTGCGTTGCGTTGGTACGTTCGCTTCTAATACGATCAGCGCCGTCTACCTTACACCATTGCGCATGGCGCCGGATCTGTAGGCCTCCCAATCAGCCCTTAAGGTGACAACTGGCCTCTCGCTTACCTTCAGAGATCCGCTAAAGGCTTCTGTAAGGTGTCTCCTTCTTAGCTTTTATCAAATAACTTCAATATTTAGTCAGTGGGTTTCTGTTTCAGCAGCTCAATCATCCTGAATGTTAAATCATAGTTATATTGTCATATGTCATATTTTTTTCCCCTTATGTGAAGCCTTTGTATCACTTTTTTCATTATTGCGACTGCGTTCTCATTGTGGCTCCCGCCGGTACCGAGCGGCAGTGTTTGGCAAACATTAGCTACAGGTCCCCCCTCAACGCGTCTTCCTATCACACTTAGTTTAGGGAGCCAGCGAGGATTTCTTTTAAAGAATACGTCCGCAGCCACAGAGCTGGTCACACTGCATTATAACATCCATTAAATCATTACTCATTGTAATGCTAACTAATCTGCCTGCTGCACCATATTCTTATGGTTTGCTATTGGTAATTTGCCGTGTTACCATTGTGTATCATGTGAAATGACACAACAGTTAAAAAAATTAACTAAAAATTGTGTTTCCATCAACTTGTTTGGAGAGAATAAACTTGGATTCAGTTATTTGCATTGGTGTGGAGAGGTAGAGGTCACGAACCAGATATATTTCCATCCATAGAATGATAGAAAAATGAAGAGGAGACTTCCATAAATCCAATTTTTTGGCCGAGTGGGCCGAAGATGAGCTTTGAGAAGAAGCCCAGAATGAGAACGACTGATCAGTTTCCACAATCCACATTTCTCATGAAATCTTTTTCGACAAAGAAAAAACACACTTCTTGAGCAAGTTTTATCAAATTTTCCATTGACACGATACGTGCAGGTTTTGCACACAGATGAATGGAAACACAGTTAGTGACTGAATCATTCAGTGGCATTAGTTTTGCTTTATATGCCTCATGTAGTGGCAGGATTTGACGTGGTTGTAATGAAGTTGTATTATAGTTTAATATAACATACGCCACTCGGTTTGTCTCTCTTAGAGTAGAGGATGCGCCGCTCTCTCTCTCTCTCTCTAATGAGGAAGTTTATATTCACAAAAAAGCCAATCTTTAATGCCAGCACAAATAGTTGTGTACTACACATGTAGCCTGTATCCCAGATAGGGCAACACATTGCTTTTATTTCTAGTTAAAAAAGCAAGGTTTATGAGTCTTGCCGTTGTGTCCCTTTTAATTCCTCCATGCACACTTATTCAATTGATAAATGTTACAACAGCCCATTTGGCAGCATCGTCGGTGTCCTCTTGAGGAACTGCTCTTTAGAAGCTTTTTTATTTTTATTGAACTATCCCCAAACAGTGAAATAAAATATCAATCCTAGTCTGCCTACTTTTGATGCATCTAAGTGCATCTAATAGAAACTGCATACGACTTCCGGACTAATCATTCAGATCGATGTCACTTCCAAAAGCCAAAGTGTGTATATATATATATATATATATATATATATATATA
Source organism: Gasterosteus aculeatus (assembly GCF_964276395.1). Classification (NCBI taxonomy): domain Eukaryota; kingdom Metazoa; phylum Chordata; class Actinopteri; order Perciformes; family Gasterosteidae; genus Gasterosteus; species Gasterosteus aculeatus. The sequence goes on from NC_135700.1 coordinate 5,139,067, forward strand.
TATATATATTTGTCTGTGTGAAACGGAGATCTGGTGGATCCCCGTTCCAGCTGGTGGCAGCTGAAGAGGTCTGGTCAAAAAACGGCTATTAATATTTTAGTGGCCCAGAACTGTTTGATCGGCTGTCACGCATGTTCTATGTGACATCTTAGACGTGCACACCAACACACACACACTATCGCTTTCCAGCCGACAACTGCTGTCAAGACTTTTCTAACAATAGATACACAAACATGAAAGAAGCATTTCTGTGTGACTCGTAATTGTTCAGTATTACTGCCATGATGCGTCACAGGCTCAAACAACTAATTCAACCACTGCTTTTATAGTAGATGGATTATTTTACTGTCGTTTATTTTGACTTAATCCCAAATACACCGACCTGCTGCCGGCTTCTATTGGAGAAATATTCACTAAAAATTGCAGTGGCCACCTGTTTTAGTGCATTACAGAGCATTTTCTTTTTAATAATAAACTACATACAGTATGTGCAAACCATTTTCCTAGGATCACGTCTTCAGAGGAACCGGTCGGTTGGAGCTGATAGCCACGGAACAGAGGAGTTCAACGCACGGTTGACCTTGACGCTGTCCTACTGTCACAAAGGATCTCACAAACCTTTTAGTATTCACGCTCAATCTACACAAAGCAAACGTGGGACGCACCCTCGTGTCCCAAAGACAGCATCAGTTGTGTACATACACAACAGGCAGCTTGTATTGAGATCCACTTCACGTCGGGGTGATAGCGGCCCTTCCATGATGTAACCACGCAGGCGTGAAGCAAGCTATTTATTTAAATACAATTAATTAAGCCTGGCAAGAGACATTCCAAATCCCATTTTGTATTAATAAATAATAATGTTCATAGTAAAATCGTCTTGGGCTGTCCACGGCAAGGTGGCCATGGAGCAGCGGTTGCTATGGGTTGGAACGGCAGCTATTATGTGGTATTTTTCATCACGCGCTAGAGGTAAATTAATTCTTTCTATTAATTTGACCGTTTGGGCATTGGGTTCATTTGTCACATCACTGCTCTTTCATGGCTGCTTTTTACGCGAGCCTCTTTGCCATTTTTTGTACCGCCCACCGTCAGCTTGCGCTTTACTTTTGTTGGTAGGCGGAGCTCTGGTGTTTGGCGTGGCGAGGAGGATGTTCCGCTTCGCTGTCTGAATTTAGTTTGCCAACTGCTCTGGAAAAAGGTTCCACCAAGAGAAGAACATCGACAGAACAAGGATTGGAGAAGGATTAAAGTGAATGTCGCTGTAATTAAATGGAATGAGAGTAGAACAGACGTTGACGTGGTCATTTGAGTGGTTCAAAGGAAAAGGTCACTGAGCCGTGTGCATTGATCGTAAGGATAAATGAGTTATCCCGCCCCATGGTCATAGTCCTCTGCGCTGCAAAGGGTACAGAAACCAACCGGGGATTATTATTGACTATTGTAGCTCAAGACACTACCGAAGGGATCCGGTCGCTTTGTGTGAGAAAAGAAAACCAGGCTGAAACGTGGCCAGAAACAAATGATGGGATGGTGTCACGAAAGGAGGAGGAGGAGGAGGAGAGAGGACCAGCGAGGAAGGGGGGCGACGAGGGCCGCCGTCTTCTCCTTCCTCCTCCGGAGGTTTGAGCCGCTGTGATGTGGAAAGGACCGGTCTGACCAAACTGCGGGAGAGACACAGACAGAGAGGGACAAAGAGAGAGAGTCCAGCCTGCACTCTGTCATTTACAGATGTGGAATGTGGCCGTCAGTTGGCCCTGAGCAATAATTACAGGCCATCCCTCTCTGTCTCTCTCTCCCTCTGTCTCTCTCTCTCTCTCTCTTGCTGTCAAGGCCAATCAAACAGAACCCGAGTGCACCCACAATCCTTTGCACCGAGTCCTCAGATGCAGAAAAGCAGGCAGTACCCATGATTTACAAACAAAACTCTGATGTTATGCACCAACCGCCAAGTCAAATTCCTTCCTGACATATTTTGGTAATAAATGTTCCTGATTCCTGAAAAATACACACACACACACACACACACACACACACACACACACACACACACACACACACACACACACACACACACACACACACACACACACAGTGATGCCGGCACTCCAGCTGCTGCACTTGAGGCCCCCTGTGCTGATTATGATCCATTCACACAAACCCCCAAACTCATCCATTTCATTAAGTTGCTGAGCTTGTTAACGTGATGAGGACAGCAACAAACAAGCAGTGAGGGAGACGTGACGTCGCCACAAACTGCAAACGTCAGGTTGAAACGCCGGACAGCCGCTGCACGAATTCCCTGAACCAGTCGCTCGTCACGGTAAAGTGACGTCGGTATGAGACGACCCTGAGCAGGAGGATGAAGACCTCGAGATGACAGCTCAGACGGACGTATTGAGCAAAACCCTTGAGTTGAGAGGATTCTGTCACAAAAAACTAATGTCCCTTATCTACAGTATTTCCTACTTCCTTCAAAGCGACGGTCCAGAAACCGGTAACGTGATGCTGAGAACGTCCACTTCTTATACTGTATGCAGTCTACTGAGGATCCTCACCGATCTAATTATTGCTGACATATTGAAACGTTGCTGCAACAAAACCCAAATGGGAGAGAAACGCAAGTAGATCGACGATCAACATATTGGAGGTCAAACTAAATGGTTCCACGAGCAATCAATTAATCAATGTGTCCATCCAGTTGAAGTAGAATGACAATTACACAATTGAAAAATAATATGTTGAACAAAGCTGAAAATAACAGGCATTTAAAGTGAAACAACTACACTTCAAACATCAATGTCAAAAGGGAAAAAAGACGCGACTAAGCTGTGAGGACAGAGCACACACGAGGCCAGTTAATACTGTCACGGTTTGGGTTTGTTTGTTTGACTATTAAAGTCCTTTTTTTGTTCCCGATCGTGACAAATACAACGTGTCAAAAAAATATTGACGGACAGTTAAAAAGGAGCTGTCGCCAAGTCCGTTCTGAGGACAGCACAGTTACAATAATAATAATAGCAACCAGTGTCACTTCACCACATCAGCCAACCAACCAATCAGCCAACGGATGTTAGAATAAAATACTTTCATTTATTTGATTGATAGAAGATAAATCATCCAGGAGTCCTCTGCTTTCGGTGTAGGTTGAGAGTTTCTCAGTCAACCTGTCATGTTCATGCCCCCCGGGGGACCTACCGCATGTGCATACTGCTGTGACAGCTGACGTATGGCGCCCACAGAGTGCTGGGCGATGACATACTGACCTCTGTCATTTGACTGTTCATCACAACCGTTCCCTCGTCTGCTGCGCTCTCCTCGTCCATCCCGCAGAAGTCCAAATGCACACAGACCGACTTTTTCCCCACCAACGAAAGCTCGGGAGCTGAGCAGAAGCTGATGGGAGAGGACGCGACCAAATCGCCGCAAAACACGCAGCTCTGGCTAGACGGGAGCTGTGCACATGTCAACACAAGTCAAACGTCGTAGACCAGAGCTCCCGTCTGAAACCCTAATTGTCACTTTGTCGGTGTGTAAAAACAGGCTGCGGGGCTGTAATGTGCCGGGATGACAGTGTGGAGGACGACACTCGCGCACACACACACACACACACACCGGTAATGACGGGCAGGTGACTCAGCGCAGCAGCCACATTCTTTGGGATTTTTGGACAAAGCGGTTGTTTTGGTGTGAGCGCTCCAATGACGCAAAGGCGAGCGGATTACCTCGGGCCACCGAGGAGCCGGGCCGTCTCTCTGGGACGCCGAAGGAGCGCCTGTGAGCTCGTGGATCCCATTTCCACGCATCAAAAGACAGGTCGGATGTTGGCCATCAACAACTCCGCCTCCCGGCCGCACCCGCCGAGCTACCAACTCAAAACTCACCTGGACACCGATCAAACGCACGCAATATTTCAATCCGGAGAGACATTTCATCAAAGGGCAGAAAACCCCCAAAAGGGAAAGTGGCGACTACCTCCTGCTTTCCTCGGATGACAAGGTCCTAATCCTGCTTGACCTGTGAAACCACCGACCGCTCCGTCATTGGCAAAGACTTTTTTTCTTTCAAAACATGAAACTTCTCTAAATGACACATGCAAAATCCCATGGAATAACAATACCAAAATATCTTTTTATGTGTAAAATAATGATACTGAAAAAGATTTTTTTTTTTTACTGTTGCCCCAAATTGAGAGAATAAATGAAAACCTCTCTTTAAAACGTTTTTCTTTTTTATTCTGAAACGAGATTCAATTCAATTTTGCTGCAAATGTTTCTTTTTCATCCTTACCGTGAAACACGTTGTGCACTGTATTTTTCCATATTGCTCCGTTCATTCAGCCAGCAAGTTTCTCTCAAACAAGAATAAATTGTAGGTAACATTTACTGACTAATGGACTTTTTAGAAAAACAGGCCTCGACAGAACTGTATTGATGTTTTATTTATTTTGAGGGGGGGTAAACCTGGGTTCACTAAACGGAAATTCGATTTGAATTGTGAAATTGAGCTTTCCTTAATTTCAAATTTGTATGTGGCTCATTTTAAGCCTAGTTTTGCTAAACTCTGCTTGGAGTAAATTCAGATTAAATCTCCCCCTTTTTGTGCAGCCCAGCCTGTAGTCTCTCTCTCTCTCTCTCTCTCTCTCTCTCTCTCTTCAAGGCAACATAAATGCTGGTTGAGAGCCTGAGCCAATGGAGCAGCTGTCAAAGCAAATTAGAGCAGAACCCCCCTCCCCCCCCCCCCCGGCTCATCCTCCTCTGTCCTTCCCCCCCTCACCTTTTTCTCTTTCTCTTCCCAGCCTTCCTTTGCGCCTGCTCACTACCCTAACCCTACCTTAATCCTCCCCTCCGCCCCCTCTCCCCCCATCTCCTCCGTCCCTCCCTCCATCTCCCCACTGTCTTCCCGTCTCTCTTCATTCACCCGGAGACTGAGACACAAACACTCCGGAATGCAAATAAGGAAAGAGATGCGTGAGCATCACTCAGGAGACGCGGGTGAAATGTTCTGCATGCACACACTTGAAAAGCTTCACCACGCATGTGTGTTCATAGATTACACACAGGACCACTGATCTGATGTGTGTGTGTGTGTGTGTGTGTGTGTGTGTGTGTGTGTGTGTGTGTGTGTGTGTGTGTGCGTTCCCATGGGATTCAGGCAACAGAGGTTTCTGTTCCCACATACGCACAATACAACTATCCTCACCATATGTGTAACCCGGCCGTTATCCAACGCCCTCATGTGCCTCGGATGGTATCAGTGTTGGACAACTAATCTGTCATGCTGGATGCTCCCGACTCCCCGTGATCAAACTCCTTGCAGGGACGCAAGCGGCACTGAAAAAGCCTTTCATCAGAACCAGCGGTTCTTCTCGGGGGGTTAGGGATTATACCATCGGATCACAAAATGAGCACTGAAATGGGAACGCTGTTCTGTGCTGCAGCCAAACCAAACCAATTAACACTGGTGAATTTGTTCAGTGACGACCAGACCAATGAACTGCTGCCAGTGAATCGCCTACATGCTGAGGGAAGACAGGCCACCGGGGGTCGTTGCAACAGCATCGTTTCCTCCCAACGAAACAGTTAAGGCGATGGGGGGATGCTACTTCAACCTGATGTCATTAAGAGTATCAGTGTGACACTGACGCGCTGTTGGAATGGAATTGGAAAGCATATTACTTTGGATACTTTCAGCTTGACAGACACTCGCTGCATCCCTCTAAAATGAGTCTGTATCACAGCTGGAAGCAAAGGGAAGGAATAAGGCGTCGTGGTGTGAAGCCTTTGCTGTTAAAATAAACAGTGGGAGAAAATATTGTATATATTATCGCTGAGGCTCCAACAAAGATGTGTTGTATCATAGTGTAGGTTTACAATAACCAATCAATTGTTTGGTTAATAAAACATTTCAGGATGATATCTTAACACCAGCCACAGTCAAAAAACAGTGAGATGCTGTTTTCAGAATTATTAAGAAATTCAGAAATATCACTATGATATTAAATATTAAAAACAACTAGATTTTAAAAGTTTATCAATTCCTTGTCAATAACAATGAATAATGATATTAATCAACTTAATTATTTGGCCCCTTTGCCTCAAAAACATTTGAATCAATCACTGATAATGTGATTTTGTTGATAATACCATCATGCTAAATAGTCATTTCTAGATGTAATATTCATCCAGTATTAAGATAATTGAGCGGCAAAACCATTAAGAAACTTGTGGGCTGAAGAAAGCTCACTGGTGGGATGTGGTCTTTCAGTGCATCATTACCGAAAACTTTCACAGCAATAGTTCAGTGAATTTATTAACACAATAACAAAGGTGGAGTAAGGTCGCAGCTTTGTGATGATACCATGTAATTACCGCTGGGCATCGCAGAGAAACCCACCAGCTCGTACTTCAGCCCTGCGACCTCCTTACCTGGATGACAGCTGGCACCGTCGGGGAGATCCGGCGCGGCGGCGCAGGCACCGTGAGGAGCGTGCGGGGCGTGCGGGGCGGGCGCGGTCCCGGTGTTCTGGCGGGTGTCTCCGCCTCGGCTGACTCACCTCCCCGCTGCGGCGGCTACTCCGGCTCCGGTCAGCCTCCCTTCAGCTGCAGCAGACGCCACAGTAAATCCAACCCGGAGCGCAAAGGTTAACCCGCTGGCCGTCGGATGTGTCTGGGAACGCACGCACGCACGGGCCGGTTGGTTCGGGGTGGCCGGTCTGGAACGCAGCGGCGGCGCAGACGCAGGCTCGCCGCTCGCTCCTCTCTCGGTCCTCTCCTCCCCGCGCGTATGTGCCTGCGATGCTGTGCCGCGCGGTGCCGTTCCGCTCCGTGCTGTGCTGGAGCGACAGGAGCGCGACAGGACACACAAAACACGCCCCGCCGGGCCGCCACGCTCCGACAGGACCCGCCTTCTACCGTAATACTCAGTGGAAAGCCTCCGTCCAAAAGACGCAACTACTGCCAGGTTCAAGGTTGCGTTTACAGGCAGCAGCAAGCCCATCAATGAATAATAACAAGCACAATAGACACAAAATAACAATCAACACAGATCGTTATATAAAGCAGGTAATACATTTAAAACTTTGTATGGCCGCCATCCTAACAGCACCTTTGGTAAATAGCTGAAATGGGTTTATGGCCAATGCAGTGGTGTCAAAATAGACAAAAGGTCCAAACTAAATTCAACCTCTCACCTTTGCAACCTCTCACAACATTGCAAATCAATGCATGAATTTTCATGTGGAAAGTTTCCGATCCGTAGATGTACTGTGTGTCACAAGGACATCACAAATTAATAATACTATAATTATCATAAATGAAATAACTTGTTTTTGGTCCAAATTAGTACATGAAGTTATAATGTGGGATTTGTTTCAATCAGTGGACGGTTTGCCTCCTTTTAAACTTTCCCATTTTATAAAAAAAAGTCATTTTAAATCATTCTATGAATATAATAAGAAAAAATGAGATCTTTTAACGCATTGAATCTCTTGTATATTTGAACTTTCTTACTTTCCCTTTTTTATGTTAATATTTGTATAACATGGTTTGCATAACATGGTTAAAGATGTCTATAGTCAGTAGGACAGTTTGGTGCCGCAATACAGCCTCTGTGATGGATACCCATGAATATTGGGTGAAAAAAAGATATGCATGCATAAAACTGACACAATAGCCGACACAATGAAGGTGGAGTACGATGTAAAGCAACCCATGTCATTTCAACCATTGTGAACCAGATGTCGGGCGGGTTATTACAGAGTGCCATTAGCCTACATGAAAAGGTCAGAGAAGCACACACATCAATCGTGAATGGCGACAGTACAGCTTCTCCAATAGATGCTTTGAATGGGGTCAACTGTGAGACTCTGGGGGTCTGTACCAGTTACTCTCAGGATGATAGATGAACGCGACGCTCCCCTTCCCGCTTCGTTCGCCGCTGAAATGCTGATTGGGGAGCTTCGCTGTCGCATCGCCGCGTTACCTTGGATGTGTTTGACGTGAGCGCCGCCCGCCATCAGTCATTCTGACAGCCAATCAATCAGCCGGCCAATCAGGTGAGAGCTCGAGTGAAAGATGGCGTGGATCTTGGGGACGCTGAAGGTTTGCACACCTGCTGTGCACAGAACAGCTCAGGCCTGTCTCCGTTTCATCCTTTGCAAAGGGACAGTGAGGTGAGCTTTCCCATAATACGTTGTCCTGTTATACGGGAGGTATGGACGACTGAACTCTACTGGGATTTTTTTACAGTTTCAACCGCACATGTTGCCCCTGCGGCGCTGTGGGGGTTTGTCTTTGTGGGATTCATACATCAGCATCTCCTTTGTGGCAGATGATATTATAGCTGACGAATGCTGCCAACTAACCCCGCGACCGACCCTTCCTCAAGTATGTCGACCCCTAACGTTACAATGTCAATATGCTATTCATCAAAGGACTGGAACCACACATTTCCAAAAATTCAAGATGTAATATGGTGGTAAACAAGTAGAAAACCATTTTGCCAGGATGCTCTATAAAATACATTTTAAGGACCACCTACAGATAAGAATTAAGACTGTAACGTATTGGATCAAAACATTGAGGAACGTTGGAAATTGGTGAGCGGGGTTGCAGGTATGACTTCAGGGTCTCTGCTACACGCTGCACAATAAATGGCTAAAGTGCGGAGTTGCCACTAGGGTGTGGAGGCCATTAAGCAAAGTGTGTGAAACAAACTACGAGGCATCGGAGGAGCGGTCGCTCTTTCTATGGTTTCTCTCAACAGACCAAAACATTTTTGCATTATTCGGAGGGAAAGTAAAATTGTATTTGATCCTTATGCCGAGGAAATTTCAGAAGTTAAAAAAGAATAACAAGCTGTATATGAGTCACAAACACTCCGTAATGTTTCAAAAAATGTGTGGTTTGAGATATTATAGCATTATTCCAGGTCTGGTCCAGTTGAAGTCACAGGTCCTTTCTGTCCATGTAAAGTTGAGTTTCAGTTGATTCATCACATGAATGACTTCAGTCATACTTGAAAAGTCATGTGATTGAAATCTGCATCTCTTTCATGAAGTGGAGGAATAATTAAGACAAACAAGATCTATCCCCATGTGCATGGGACATGAAATAAATACATTCATATATTTATTCAGGAGTATTTAAAAATGTTGAACCCATCGCTTCAAAAAGAGAGACATTCTACTTTGAATTTAGTTAAAAAATAAAATGATATATACTTGAATTTATAAATGAGAAAAATATTGATTTTTTTCAGCCTTGCTTAAAATGTGAAGGGTGTTTATTACAAGAGTTACGGTAGAGTTAATAACAAACCATCATCTCTACAGTACACAAGCGGTGTGTACGTGCGCATTAGGTGTGTGCAGGTGTGCACTCAAGAGCTTGTATTCATGTGTGTCCCCAGGTGGCTGTTGAACTGTATCCTGATGACACAGTGGAAACTTCACACACACACACACACACACACACACACGCACACGCACACGCACACACACACAGGGTTTGGCATTGGGGCTCCTTGGCATCTAAGATGTAGGAAGTGAAGCGCAGCATTGATGCCGAGTCTCACAACTACACAGAGGAAACAGACAAAACAACCCCCCAAACGCCCAACGCCCTCCCACACACGCAACACAACGCTGCAAGCATGGACCTAATAACCACAAACAAATTCAGATGGTTAAACACTGCATCAGCTAATGGCGGTATGACCACCCCCCTGACTTCATGACATGACGAGAGAAACAGAGGAGCATGTGTGTGTGTGAGTGTGTGTGTCCATGTGTGTGTGAGAGACAGAGAGGTTTGGTGCCAGTGAGCTGATAAGGGTGTGATAGCGCTGACACAGGGAGGCTCATGGGACAAAACACAGATACAAAGACTCGCACTGACAGGCCTCTACACACACGCAAACACACACTATACACACACACACACGCCCGCGCACAGTTAGCGGACTGCGGGGGTAAATGTCGAGGCACCTTATTACATGACATATGTTTCTTCCATGCCGTCGCTGCGGTACCATCAAACAAGTCTTGTTCTGTGCGTGCATCACACTGTGTGTGCGTGCACGCGTGTGTGTTTGTGTAGCCGATGTAGAACGTTCATAAATGGGCGTAATGGGCTCCATATGGTGAAGTGGGAGAGCCGGAGCAGAGTGTGTCAGGGAGAAATATCACCCCTGTCTCCTCCTTTCACACGCCGCCGAGCTTAGCGCACGCAAACGTGCACGACTTCCTGTTGTGATAGAGATGCTGCTTCTCCAGACGGTGTTTGCGTGTCAGTGCGGCGTGTTGTCAAATGGAAACGATTAAAAAGGAGAAACACCGAATTTTTGCTCGAGAGAAACGCGGGGCTGATTACTATGTATGTACAACAGTGTGTGTACATTTATTTACTGTATACACATTTGGGGTTATTAAATATTTCCATCAAATCTTTTCTTTACTATTAGGCTACTTAACTGTACCATTACTATAACATTCCGCTTGGCATAAAGAAGAGATATAACTACAAATCAGTGATTCAAACGAGTACCTCAGCCGGCTGTACAAATGTATGATGCCCCCCTCATTCGTATGCATATACAAATTGAATGCGTACTGTGGATTTCCTGTACAACAGTGTATTTGTGCTAAACAAACGTTACACGTATACGTTGTGAACATGCCTACGTGGGCGCGTCCTACCGTCTTAAAAATACCGTTTAAATAGCCGTAAAACACCACAGTTGGCGAATGGTGCAATCGCTGTCTGCATGCCTCAGCACTGCGCCAAAAATGCTCAACCACTGATTTATGACCAGTGCGAGTGCAAAACAAGAACGCAGCCCTGGACGGAAACTAGCTTCACTCGGGGTGTAAGACAAGGCCCAACGTCTCTGGTTGTGTGGAAGTCAATGGAAGTCAACGGGAGTCAATCTACTTGTCTCTTGATTTTGTCCCTCGGTTAACATTGTAAACAAGAGTTTATGGTCTCAACCTCTTCTCCAATGCAGCAGGCTGTTTATTTAGTTGATGACGGTCCACTTAGAGTCAAACACATTATCAAGCACAGTGGGCTTCAGGGCGGGCTTACTGTGACTGACACGTCGCTGCTGCTACCAGAGCCTTGCGCGTCACTGCACCGCCCTCCAAATACAGCAACCTTTGTTCATCAATGGCAGAAAAACAATAAGACGTCAGCAGAGCAATGAACGTCTGCTGCTACGCGTTATACAACCTGTCGGGTTTAAGGCTTGAAACCGACGACGCATGCTGTCATTTCTCTGGGGGCCATTAGAAACATTACTGACTGATGATTGGGGGGCAAACGCAGTCAAAGTGGATGAAAAGTATTTCAATCCGGAGAGACTTGTTGAAATTTGAACAATGCTTTATAATAACAGGTATAATATGATGAAGTTATTTGGGGCTTGGACACGGGGCCGGGATCTCGAGCCGAGACGAGGCATATCCCCCCCTCGGGAGTCCAGACACTGGTGGTGGTAGAGCCCAAGTTGCATAACTCTCTTGCTATGCCAGGTTCTGCTGTAGATTGGAGGTGTCCGGGGTGGTGGCGGGTCACCTTTGGAGCGTGCTGAAATGACAACTGACAGCAAAAGAGAGGAGAACAGTTTTTAACGTTTGCCTGCACCAATGCGATTGGTTTACGGTAACGACACCCACGCCTGATACTACCCGACCCCGCCCCTAATCAGCTGGCCGTGCGCCCCCAGGGAGAGAGGAGGCCACCAGGGAACGGCACAGCCTGTCCAGTCTTCCTGACTGAATTTTCGCCTAAGCTTCATTTATTTGGTTTTGGATGTTCAGAGAATTGTTTTATTGCTGCAGTTTGTAATTCTCCTGATGCTCGTTTAAACAAATGGTCAAGTAAGTTATGATAAAATGAGACATGTTATATTAATTTGAATGACAATAAGTTATCGTTGATTCCTTTAATGTACAAAGTTTTGTTTCGATTTATTAACTTTTTTTGTGCTTGAGTTGAATTTTGGGAAAATCATTGTACAAAATTGAATTCAAGCTCTGATTTAAATAATTTGAATCCTCTTTTGATTTGTGAATCTCTAAATTCTCAGATTTCAAAAGAATTTTAATAAATGAATTCAGTGGTACATATAATTATTAAGTTTTATAGTATGCAACTTATATCATCGTATAATTGTAATATCTGCTTCCTTACACTCAGGCCCCAGATGCCGATGGGTGGAACAGATACTCCAACAGGCACAAGCACAGGAAGAGAACGAGATGCCGCTTCAGCTCACGGCTGTGTGTGAATGTGAATGAACAGAGCCGGCTAATTGGTTCACCCCGGTGTTGTACTGCCAGTCTCACCGAAAAGGCGTATGTGCGTGGGTATCCCAGGTCACAGGGGTCACAGGGGTCACATGGGTACAGGAGGATGGGTCGGACTGTAATAGACACATTCAGTCTTTGCCCTAAGGTCACCACCAGCCACATATACTGGAAATAACACAACCTTGAATATTGCAACTCCTCATTCTCTTTCTCTGGGAAAATAAAAGTCCCAAACTAACGCACACACACACACCCACCCACACACACACACACACACACACACACACACACACACACACACAGAAAACCATGAAGCAGAACGGAGGCCGATTTGAGTTTGAATCAAAATGCAGCATCTCATTAGCGAGGTTATTTCAGAGTTAGCTTTCTTTACTTAAACGCCTGCCGAACAAAAGCTTCCATTCAGCGCAGCCACGGCCACAGCCCACTGCTAATGGATTGCAATCTAAAATGGAACACACACACAGCAATATTTCAGTCATACTCGTTATCCGCAGACACAGCACAGTGAAAGCTGTTCCATGTCTGGGAAATGCCGAGCGTATTGTAATGCAGCTCCGAGGAGCCTCTCGCCCAGCTCACAGTCTCGGTGAATCCTGAAGTTTAAGGAACGCAGTTTGCAGACAGCGATGATAGCACTTTTTTTAAGCTCCCCGCCAAAAGGCCCGAGATCAGAGCCAAAACAGCGTGGGCTCCGAGAGAGACGCTCTAGCGCCATGCGAGATCAAATGGTGCCTTCCTTCCCTTGTAAATCCAGGGGACTTCTCCTCCGATCCACCTGCCTGGTGGCGGGCGCATTTCGGAGGATTCCACGGGACTTTTTTAGTCAAATATGGTGCAACACAGATGCACTGGATGTTTGATTTTAATAAACTTTGAATTGACAAGCGAACGGCACTCAAGCCTGCAGGGGTCTGCAGGCTGGTAGACAGACACCACGGGGAGCGCAAACGCAGCTCATCGACTTTACTCTACAAGCAGAGTCTTCTTCCCTCCTCTGGAGTGAACAGGAGAAGACGTCATTAAATCCATGCGCTCACCTTTAACCTCTGCATTCTGTCAAAACTATCTGTCTAATACGCCTGTATGGAAATGGAGCATCTCACCTCAAGCACCACACTCCTTTTCATGGGGGGAGTTTTGATTCTTATGCAACAGGGAGACTCAAGAATAGATTGAAGCAATGTAAATTAAAACTCTTACATAAATAGTCAAACGTTCAGTACACTGGAGGTACTGTGTTTCTCTTTGTTTTGAGGAGCACAATCTGGTAGCAAAGCATCTACTTAAGTTTACTTCACTCTATTCAATGTGATAGTGTCTTGGCCCATTTTGTTGATCAATGTCATCACCCGTAAAGTCTCTCTATTAGGTACTACAGTGTTTCCTGTGAATATGTAAGTTGTTAAGCAAAATGACTGATCAAATTAGAATAAATCCGTTGCTGTTCAGGGCCCTTTAGCTTGGAGGCTCAGGTTGTCCGGCCTTGCCTAAAGCTCAAGTCTTCCCTGTGCTGTTTTGAACCTTTCTGGTTCCTGACTGTGAGAAGAACCGTGACTTGGGCGAGTCTATGGCAGGCGTACTGCTCGGGGTCCCGAGGCAGCGTGGCGCCGAGTGTGAAGATGTCTGTAAGAGCACTGGGAGCAGAGAGACGAGGAGGGACGGGTGCTGGCGGAGATGCTCCCGGGGACTCAGGTAATCCGTACTGCTCCTGTGCATCAGCCTTTGCTGCAGGCCGAGCCTGTCAGGGCAGAGAACTGAGATTCTTTGCTGCAATGGAGGAAATGAAACCCTTAAGGCGGGTGAGGCAGGGAGCGATGGATGGACGGCCCTGTATCTACCAGTATATCGATATGTATTGATTACTCTTTAGGCAAAAGATGAATTCATAATTTATCTTCACCAAATAATACAAGTTTGAAGAACATTTGAAAAAAAAGAAAGAACAAAGAACCAGCACTTTACTGTTAGAACAATAACTGGCCATTTAGCCTGCGGACACAAAAGACAATGGGCATCAATCCAAGACTCTTCTGTAATTTTAATTTCAGCCCGATAAGGATTTGCGACTATGCAAGAACAGTTTTGAAGTTGCGAGACGATGTTGTTGAAGTATTTCACCATTCATATGCAAGTAACTTTTTTTTATAGAAAGCTTAATCGTTGTCATGCAATTCCAAAGTTGCTTTTCAGCCACAACAGTTTTCTTAAACGTGAGCAAACATGATTTAAACATGATTGTTGATACTTCTTTGATTACAAATGGAAACCGGAATATTTCGGATAGGAGAAGCTTGTCTCGTTTTCACAGATGCTGCAGTCATATGCAGATATCTTTCTATTGCGCTAAATGTAATAACATCTAACTCACCTTAAAATGGATTGCATTCAGACAAAGACAGCCGTGGTATTTGTTTTACAACTCATCTGAGATCTTTCTGCGGTTCTTTAGTCCAAGGGGTGCACTTCACTACAGCCTTCATCCAGCAACCTGCAGGGATGCATTCGGGTGCAAACACATCAGCTCACAAATCAAAAGGCCAGCCAAGAATACGAGCGAGAGGAAAAATAAAGTACATTGTGCACATTCCATCAGCTTCATATGGCGTCTCCACAATGCCTCATTTAGGGCCATATTGCCTAGCAGGGGCTTTTGTAAATGGAAAGCAGAGAGAGATAGATCCCAGGAGCACTGTTGGATATCAATCCCATTTATATCAGCAGCCATGCCAATTCAATCCACCAAGAGATTAGTTGTGTATGCAATATTTGTTTGCATAGTCAATTCTCCTCTCCACACGTTCACCGGTCTGCCACCTCCGATGTTGTGCCTCCTCTCACTCTGTACATCCACAGTGAAACACTGGGCGTACTGCTAAAAGATTTGTTTCTCTGGAATAAATGGAGGTTGATGGGTTACGTCTTCTTTGTTTTAATCATTCATCATCATTGGAGGCTCGCCTGGCAAAGCCCATTGGGCACAAGTTATTTTGGCACACTGGGGAGACAAAAATCTCATTCGTTTTCTGCAAATGTAATTCAGATGACTGGCGGTTGAAACACTTCCAAGGCTTGGAGGCCATTAAACCGTCCTGGTTCAATCATCAGCATACAAGATGAGCAACTCCGTTAGCAAATGTGATCAGAAGTATATACGCTCAGAAGACTCGCAAGGTCAGAAACCTTTAGTCCGTACAGGTCTAAATTGCTGCTGTGGGTGGTGTGACAAGCGAAGCATTGCACTCTTAGGCCTAACAGGGTTTGCCGCTTTTCAAATCTTGCTACTGATAAGAATCCAGAGAATAATACGCAGAATAAACATTTTTAAAAGCCCGTTGATCGAGGGTTTACTAATTAAAGTAATGTTAGTTTTGGTCAGGTTGAGGTTGAGTCGACCAATCAGCCCAATCACACTTCTGCTCTACTCACTCCCTCAGCATTTAAACCCCAGTCACTCACTCACTCGCTGCCAGGTCGTCCTCCGCGTTCATGCCAGACCTTCCAGCGCTTTCTCTTGGACCGAGTTCCCGTTGCCGGCCCTGCCTGTCTTGGACTACGCTGTCTCGCTGTCAGTCTTCCACTCAGTCTTTTGTCCCCGGCCGCGTCTTTTCCCATTGACTCCTTCGACTGCTTGTGTCCTGTGGGTGGAGTTGGAAACGGGAGCGCGCATCTGTGCTGTTTTTATTTTTATTCTAGTCGTACAGCTTACAAACGGCTTTGTTCTCATTTACAGGTTTTCCCTTTTTGTTTAGATTAAAACCAACCAAGTTCTTTCCTGCTTTTGAGTCAGGGCAACTTGTGTAATTAAGAGCTGTACCAAATAGACTTTCAAATCACTATCATTAATAACTTAGTCCACTGTGACCGATCCATTAAAAAGCCCAACTCTTCATGGTGTTGGGATTTCTAGTTCATTCATCTAATATTCTTTTTCTTCGTATTCTGCTTCTCTCGTTTCCATTCGGTGTTATGACCTTTGAACTATTAACTACACAGAACGTCCTGTGTGTTTCCTGTATCCGTCATTATTTCCCTTTGCAAGGTCAGTTAGGTATTCGGCATTCGTTATTTTTGCCTGACTTTGTTGCATATTTTGTGCATTCATTGTTCTTTTTGGCTGAAAACAAGTGTGTTTTGGTGGAAAGCGACGGCTCACACGGTGTATTGAAGTCACTGCTGTGTTTCCTCTCTTGCTTTCTTACTTGCTGCACGATGTCACATGAAAGTCCTGCCGTCACCCGCTGTACATATAGAACTATTCCTACAGCTGCAACGTCTCCATCGGCTCCAGCATCCACCCGTAGAAACGGGTGGTTTCATGTTTTTTCGGCCAAACATCAACGGTGTACAAGTTGACTGACTGTCATTTTAATATCTCTATTAACCTTCACAGATGCAATTTGTTACAAATGGATTTCCGTGGCTCTAACCGTCATTTCCATTTCTTACCCTAAGATTACTCACCAAAACATGCTGAGATCTTCACTGTGACTGCTGAGCAGCGCCGAAAGATTTTTAAAATCCTAACAGCTGTTGTAAATGTGAGAGGCGACACGTGTGACGTCATGCTACGATAATTGTAAGTTCTCTTCCCATAGTGTGAGGGGGGGCAGTGATTGGGCCACGCAAACAACTAGCGTCCCGACTGTCAAGACACAACATTTTGAAATCCCGTTGCCTTTTTGTTGAGAGAACCATTGTGATGCTAATTGGCCTGGTTTTCCATCAGAAATACTTGTTCTGCAGCCCTCCAAATAACTGAGCTGATTTGCACTCCATTAAACCGCTGCAGCAGGAAGGAATGCAGGAGTATAATTCCGTCTCCATGTTGCCAATAAACTATTAAAGCACCTTCGAGAGAAACATCAAAAAGGGTTGAGTTGACCTTGCAGAATGTAGATTGTTTCTCCTGATATTCATAATTAAGGACTTAAGTGTTTCCTCCTTTTCATCAGAAGACTGACAGTGAGGAATTGATCCTACAGGGAACAAGGAGGTCCACTTTAGACATAACTCTTGAATTATGCCACACAAGCTGTAGGCACTAATGTGATGGATATTTTATGATTTCTTTTTTGTGGCTGCAGGAAGATGGTCCTTTTGAAAGATTGAGATGGAAGACGTAATCATGATCTCAGTTTTTGTTGGTCCTCGCTAATTCAAAGGAACTTCACTGGACTAACGGGGAGTAGATAATAACTGCATTTATATTTTGAGGTGCACCGTTTTTTTTAAATGGCCACTTTCTGCAGCGTAAGCAGGAGCGGCTGATAAAATAGTGAAGCCTTACCGACATCATTCTGTCCCCGACACTGTGGGTGCTGAAAACTGATTCAGCATCTTCTAATCCTCACATTTATCTCTCCCAGCACACAAATAGGTGCTTTCAGATGGAATCTTAATGCCTCGGTATGGGATAAAAAATAAAATCACTACAATAATTCTCTGAAAAACTGGAGACAAACTTGAGTCAAAATGTTAACAACCCTGAGTATTTCACCCAGTACATAAAAAACTATGGAGACATCAGCTTCTAAATCACCAAATAAAACCGTAGTCTCTGGGGATGATGGCAGATGTTCGCCATCAGCAACCAGCGAGTGTCTTCACATCTCAGCAATCATCTAAAGACAATGTCAATGTTATAACTGCGGTTTAACTTGCTTCTACAACGTGATGACCACAGTATAAATCAGATCGCAGCCTTACTATCAAGAAAATGACATTTAATTTAAGGTACATTTTAGATTTATTTCCCAAATTGTTGGGACATTGCTTTACTGTTAAACTTCCAACTATTTGACCCTGTAGGAGTAGAACTGATCAGGTAATTATCATAACACATCTAACATGTATTCATCATATGTTATTTATTACCCTTGAGCTGAATAGTTGGAGCAGCAGTGTCGCTATGGTAACGATTGGTTGTTGTTAGAGTAGAACTTTTTGGGGGTATGCATGGAAGTAGGCAACCATGACACCCTCCCTGCAGACACGCCAGTCAAACGATCGGCCCGGTTTTCTGTGATTCCGTCCAAGCCGCTGATCATTTCGACACGTGCCAACCCGTTTGTGCAGCACATAAGTCGCACCCCAAAGACGGCGAGCAGCGTGGCGTCTTCTCTAATCCACCTCCACCAGGAAGAGGGCGAACAGGTGCGTTGATGGGTGGGGTATCCAGGTGATTGGCAAGTGGAAAATAGAGGCTGGAGAGGCACTGACTGTGAGCGATGCACGATAGAGGCTGTCAGGTGGACCTGACGTCACCTCGATCAGGAACTACTGCTCTTGCTATTCTCCATGTATGTATGTTAAAAGAACAGATGAGCTACTACTACAAACTCTTTGTTGCGTCTCACGTTTCATCATTATGTTTCTTCCACTTTCTCATCATCCATCTCTAGAATGCTGTTTGACAGCGGATGAAACTTTGATGGTCCATCAAAAGAAACTAGGTCGTCGCAGTAGCAGATGGGACACCACGAAAGCATAGCTGAGTCGATGATCTTCTCTTCTACCGCCCAAACAAGGCCCCTCGTCCACCATTAATGCAAACCAATGACCGCTTAGATGTGACTGAAATGATGAATGTTCATTTAATACTCAGACACAGACTATATATGGATTGTTAAGGGTCATACAGTAGTAGTATTGGCTTTTTAATGATCTGATCATGATGTTTCCTTTAGCTCAAAGGTAATACGAGGACTTTCCCTTTGGTGGTCCCCGTAGACCGATGTCCCGTGGGACCTTAGAGAGAAGCCGTCGCAGCGTACTGGAGATTTTGTCCAATTCATCATGGAATTGGAGCCAGCGGCACCAATAACACGCTTTAACAATAACTACATACAACTAGAGAATCTTCTCATATATTGCCTTGCTCACTCACAGTCATTTAACATCTTTGGATTTTGGGAAGTATGTCTCACTCAAGGGGAGATGAGATTGATTGAAAAGATTGGAACCACTCGCCATGTCCGAGACCGTTTAGTAACATATAAACAACACGACTGAACTCTAATGAGCACATTATTACAAGTTAAGCCCCTTTATGCTGGGAAGACTGTCACAAAGTCAATGAGAAAATCTATTTGAGCCAGAATGATAAATTAAGGAGGATTTAACCATCTTTAAGCATATTTACACTGCAAACAATATTTAGATGTTAAAAATACATTTTCTATCTCGGTGGGGAGAGGACGGTGCACATGAACTCTTTCCTCTCAAAATGTGAACGCGCTGCAGGCGAGATACGGCTGAATGACTGATTCCTAAAAGAAATCAAGGAGAAAGGAAGCTTGAGCTAAAGTCTCACATGTGCCACAATGATTTCAAATGTCGCAGCTAAGTTGAAATGTTTATGGAATTAAAAGAAAAAATGAAATTACAGCAACGTTGTCGTGATGCTGATTCAGCTTTTCTTAACCGAGAGCCCAGCGAGTACATCATGTGTTCACATTTATATCTGAGATAATATGAGTCAGAGGTGAGAACAAGCTGCACGAGCCTGATTCTGAGGATCGTAGGAGGTGTGAGATTGAAAGTGTCAATTCAAATAAGGATACTTCAAAGATATTCACAAGTATCTGATGCGGCTTGGTGACAAGTTGGAGCTGCAAGGTTGAGCAATCTATTTACTGTGTGCATGTTTGTGTGAAGATATTGCTTCATATTTTGTACGGACACTGCAGGTGTTGATGTTCAGTCTCGGCCCATCAGCAGATAAATGTCCGCTGTGGTGGCGCCGCTCTTTCCTCCGCGCTCAACGCTGTGTCCTTGACAGTGAATCTCTGTGAGAAGGCTTCTGTCTTGTGATCATAATCCTGTATTCTTTCTCTTTTCTTTTTCTTTTGTCATGTCCTGACGAAACGTTGACATATTAATACCGTAAGTGTTTTTATGGTAAACACGTTCTGCATCATCGTTTCACCGTCCATCACGTGAGTGATCGCTGGATCATTTGTGTTCACTCACTCAACAGAAAAAAGCGTTTCCTCAATAGTGGTAATAAAAAAGAAACGTTTGAAAAATGTTGTACCCAGACGCGGCTTGAAACCAAACACGGGTTCTTCACATTATTCGGTGTCGCTCGGTGTCGCTCTGTGCCACACGTCGGTTGGTTAATTGCAGCTGTATGAACCCAAAATAAACACTTTCGCTGTAATTTATTTGCAATGAACGAATTAAAAGGATGTAAAAAAAGCTCTTTTTGGTGGAGTTTGAATCAATCAGCTGTCAAATGTGCTCACGGTGCTTTGACACAAATTTATGAATACATGCTGAGTTTGAACTCAATTGTATTTTCTCTATAGGTTTAGCTCTAGTAGCAATGTAGAAATTAATTACATTTCATAATATTAATTAAATTATTCTGCAGCTATTAAATAGTTTTACAGAATCCCATCAATCAGCAAAATTACAAGACTGTGTACTTAAAATGAACTCCATCATTCATTGATTTTAAAAATGAGTGGCAGTCCATCAGCTGAGCGCGTACAAAAGGCCGGATGGAAAGTAGGCCAACTAAAAAAAAACCTTCCCTCGTTTCCCCTTCCTATAGGGACAGAAGCTTTCTTTCGTTCATCCCTTACCTCTCAAACAGTTGCAGTGTTTTATTATCCTCATCCTGAGGCGGCCCCGGGGCGAAGCAGCTGGTGACAGTTGAGCTGGAGACACGAGGCTCACGTGGGGGGGCCACACCGACACAGGACCTGTTCGGTAGCTTGTCCCGTCTAGCAGGCCTGAGGTGTTGATTCAAACCCTCATTACTGGTGCTTACAGCACCTTTTATCCATTGTTCCAGGTAAGATAGCTGCCTGGGACGGATGTCTGCTGAGCATTGGTACACAAAATACATGGCTGGCACTGAGCGAAGGCCCAGTGTGGGGGTCTGGAACGGCAGGCATCAGAAAGAAGATTTCTCATTGACCCAAAAATCAATCTATCCTTCATGTGAGACAGCTCATCCTTTAAAGAGTCGTGGGGGGCAGGAGGGGGGCACAACTTGAAGAGGTCGCCAGTCAATCACAGAGCCGAAACATGGAAACAGACGCGTTCATGTTCACACCCACGGCTGGATGCAACAATTAACCCGACCTTTGTGTGGTGAGAGGAAGCCGGAGGATCCCGAATGAAGGCTGGACCGATGCTGACAGGAGGAGAACGCGCAAAGCCCGGAGCCACACTCAGGTCAGACCTCACTGACCAAACACAGATACCGATTTCTCATCAGTTTGTATATTTTAACAATGAACCGATCCAAATCGAAAACAACGAATGTATTCTAAAGAAAAATGTTCCCCTCATCAAAAGAATCCAGACCCCGTCCATGATGTGATGGGACCTTGGTACAGTCTGATTGGATGCTCCCCCAAGGGACTTTGTGTTCCAGGGATCTAAGATGTGCAATTCTCATATGTATGTTTTAATTTGTGTGCTGTCATCTGAAAATGAATCACAAGACAAAAAAAATAAATAAAGAATTATTTATTGCAGGATATCCTACCAACCGTTGCATGAGGTGTTAAAATGTTAAACCAATGAATAGCAATTAATGTCCCATAAATGAACACACATTAACAGTGACAGTAAACTACAGTATTAAGATGTGTTAAGAAGTAATTCTGCAGACATACACACATAAAGCTTACAGACGTAAACATCAGCACACAACTGCTCACAGGGTACATCCCATAATGCCTGACCCCTGAGCATTTGGCTTGCTTCTACCACCCAGAAGCAAATGAAGCATCAAGCAGATCCAAACTTTCAGTGAGCGCCGCCGCCACTGCTCACTATTCACAGCCAACGTAATAACATCACAGCAGGCCACGTGTGCCGGCTGCTACACAGACCTCCACCCCCACGGAGCTCACGGTGTCCCTGACTGTCCAAGGACAGACAGTCTCCATCAGAGCTGCCTGCTGGTCCCACAGCGAGAAACCACAGAGACTGAAACACGCACGCGCGGCAGCGATAACCGCGGGCTGACATAACCAGCGCCTGTTAAAAGGGACCGAACCAGGACAGAAGCAGAGCAACACACATCATGCGTTGGTAGATATGGAAGCAGACAAGTGAACTGATTAGAATGCATAAGAGCCAATCAAGACGTCCAGTGACAGATGCAGAGCGGCGTGGGGAGCAGTGCGTCCTCTGGGCTTTAGCTTGAACTCGACAGCCTGGAAAGGGAAGGCTTTGTGTGTACTCGTGGTGTTACCGCTCTCACAAGCAATTAAAAAAAGACAAAATAGGAAGCGTTCTTGAACAACTCTTATCTCACGTTGTAGCCTTCAAACACCAGGAACAGAAAGGAAAAAGCCACAATGCTTAACATACTTTGCGTTTAGTTACCTTGCGTTCTGCATTTGAAGAAATGGTTCTAATAGATGTGCATGCAGAGGAGCATCTGGCTGTCTGTTTGAGGTAAATTGTTATAATGGCTAAGCTACCGTAAGCTATTTTATTGAGTTTCTATTTATTAAAAGGCTTCGAGTGAACTCGAGTCCCCTTTGGGAAACAGCTGTGTGGCGAGTGAGTACAAAGCATTTATTGTGAAAGGGAAGAACGGAGCACTTCCTTCGTCGAGGTTGAAAGGAGAGATGGAGTTTGTGGTCTTCGTTCAGACTACGAGCCAAGACCACAAAGCGGTTGTTGTGCACCGTATTGATCGTTTTCAATATGTCCAACGTGATTGGTTTATGCCACTGTTTATTTTGCTGCATGATATTTTGTCTGTGTTAAAGGGCTCATTATAAAAAAAAAACTCACATATATAAAAAGGTGAATTAATCGCAGTAAAAAAAAAATCCCCAGTTGCTAAATGCCCTCAAAGTGTGAGTGTGTAATGTTCACCATTCATCACCCAACACATTGATACTAATATTTACTATTATCTACATCTATTTAACTAATGAAAACACACTTTTACACAACGTGTCAGACCTTGTTTTCACTGTAATTTCACCTTGAGCTCTAATGGTGTGAGATGTATGAGTACAGCCGATCCGTGTTGTGAGGCTACATTATATTTCTGTCAGAGTGCAGAGAGTACATTCGTATGCAGCTGGATGCCTCTGTCAAGCCTAACGAGCATGCACAAAATAAGCAGATTACCAGGCCTCAGTCTCTTCGGATGACATGGAAATCAGCAGAGGGGGAAGAATTTATGTGCATAGCTTTCAGGAGACTATGGACCTTCTCACAGCCGACATGGAATTGAAAGTGGTCGTCGCGTCAAGGCATCTGATCACTGCGTGTTCGCTCGTAGGAATGGATATTCCAACAGAGGACTCAAGTTTGTCAGAATTGCGACATGATCCAAACCTTTTGGGATCGACAAGTGTTCAAGCTTGACTGAGGAATTTGAGGTAAGTTGTGGGCGTAGATAATAAATACAGAGGAATATGTATTTGTTGTTTTCTGAAGCAGCCGTCACTACTAGCAGAGAGTCTCCATGTAACACGGGCGAGCGTTAAACCACCGGTGTGGTCTATGAAGTCAGGGTATTAACCGTGTTCACTAACTCAGGACCCATCCAAAAGGTTGCGTACATTTTAAAAGCTCTCCCCCCGGTATTTGAAGTACTTTTAAGCTGTTGTACACCCCCACGCTTTGGTTGCCAAACTGAACTTAAACCGCCTTATTGTTGGGTTGTCCATATTTTCTTCATTCATGTCGTTGTTGCATTTCAGACATGGAAAATAGGACGACAGTGAATAATTATTATCCAGAATCTTAGGGTGCCAAAAATCTGGAACAACTGAAATTAAAGCCTTTAGTGTGGATGCCAGAATGTCTCATTTCCCCATCAGAGTAAAAACAGCACAGCGCCAAACAACAAACAAAATGTTTCCATCAGAATACTTAATGAGGCTTTTCTTATGTTTGCACACAGGCTCCTGCCACAGCCAGAGGACGAGGGGCTTTGTGCATTTCGGAAGAAGGAAGTGGACTTTCACCGGCTCGGGGAGAATTTTAACAAGAAAAGGACTTGCTGAATGTTTCATACACTTAATTCTGCAGCCGTCACACCATTCTGGACTGGAAGGCAATCTTGCCAGACCAGTTCAGAGGGAGTAGAGAGAGCAGCTCTGTCCGAATCAACGATGTGGTTGTCGTTAAATACATTGTTAGTTGTACTTTTGATAGTTTGTGTAAAAGATCTTCTTTTAGTTAGTTAGTCCACAAGCTCAACGCGACCGCACATTGAGGAAACGGTAGATTAAATTTTCGTAAGAGCCTATACACTGAAAATTGTTGCTAAATTAAAATAATCATAAAAAGTCAGAAAACCTTTAAATAACGTTCCATCCGTTATATTGCTTGAGAAATAAATAGAAATGCACAAGGATTTAAACATCGTAACAATGAAAAAACAAAAAGTTATCAGCTTGGTCGGTTTTGTTTCAGCCTCTTAGCAAATATCGAATATGGTTCTTGGATGTTATCCGATAAAATTGCTGGGGGGCAACAGTCAACAGTCAACCCCCCCTTGGCATCAAATTTGAGTCGAGATTTGAACTGTTGTGAATTATATGCAGCACATGTTCATCACACCTGAGACGTGATCTGGATCATAAGGCCGGAAGGTATTTCCTTCACAGTTTAGAATCACATTTGTTCATGAAAAACCAATTGTATCTGTTTCCTTGTGGATTCCCATTCTTTGCTCACTGTCATTTCCAAAAGACTTCATCTTTTGTTGTTTTCTTGAAATCAATTTCTATTTAAAACCGGTGTTTTAAACAAAACCCTGTGACCTTTTCACGTACACTGAGCATGTGGGTGTTGACGTAAATAGAAAGTAAAGTTAGGTACTCTTTCAAAATCAAAGGTTGGGCTTGAATCTTAAGATCTTGCTCTATAATCTTTTTTGTATTCTCATACAGCGGCAGATAACGTGGAAAAACACGTTACACTGTTTCAGATTTTCTCTCTCACACGCAGCAGGTTTACTTTAAAATGAAGTAATAAGAAAATAAATGTCCTGGTAAATGGAAACACAGTGGGGATAGAACCTTAGATGGTCTCTAAGTTTCACACAATGCTGCCACTATAATTTCTTTCAAAGAACATTGCGAGGGAGGGAGGTGAGGCCGAGACTATGACTGAAGAGTGCAGTAATTGCAGCACTTTAGAGCCGCACTGAGATGGAGTAATAAAGAGCATTATGTCTAATTCGCAGTTAGAACAAACACATGCACACAGATGTTATTGCTCTCTGGGAGAATGAGTCGGCCAAGAGGAGGTGAAGCTAATGAACGGCAAACAAAGGGATGGAGGGATTGCAAACGACTGTGGAGTGGAGGAAGCAGAAGAAGAAGAGGAGATAAAGTGGAGGTGAAGGGATAGACGCTGAATATCACAGCAGGGTGGAAAAAGGAAAGTTATTTGATAGAGGAGAGCGTCGTCTATCCTGTCAGGTTTTACTCCTTCTGTTTCTTTGTGGCTTCAAAGTCAGCAAGTTAAAACGAAGCGAGCGGGGGAGGAAGATGCAGGAGAAACAAGGAGAGCTGGAAGAGGAAGGCGGAAAGGTTAGAGTTGTAATTAACCTCCGGAGTCAGCATTGCTCCAGAATAAACATCCCAAACTTTCTGTAACACAACAGTTTGGTTTAACCTTCTGTCCACCTTGCTCCTCACCTCTAAAACACCAGTCTGTTCCAGAGCTCAAGGTTTCTATTTTCTTTCCTGTTTTGGAGGTCCACATTTTATTTATTTATTTAACAGCTCTCCAGAATGATCATTTTTGTGTACCTTTCTTGAACATGCAATATGCGTTTTTATTTTTGGGGTACTTTTGAGTAAGGATGGATGCATTGTTGCTGTATGTACATTCCCAAAAGACAAGCTAGCGACACTTTTCATTGTTATTTCTATACTTTTTTTAACTAGATTAATTACCGCTACAGGAGACCGAATTATTTGCCAACGCAAATTAGGTTGTGCAGCTTCAGTTATTTTTATCTGATGTGAATTTCCATCAACTTGTGGGCAATCCTTTTCCTGTAAAGTGATTTTCTGACCTGGCGGCAACTTCTGAGGCTGAAAAATGCAGCTAAAAGGCCTTTAGCCTGCATTCTTTCAAATGACCATGAGGGGGCGACCTTTCCGGTGTACGTTTCCGGTTCACGCGTCCGGCTTGATGCTGTGCCGGACAAGGCATTGAAGATCCGGAGATGGGGGGGGGCTCATTAGCATTTAAAGGAACAGGCACTCAAAACAGGTCACTCTGTGGGCAGCGGTTTTAGGGTAAAAAGGGTGCTGTTTTAAATGATCCATGTGGTATTTTGACCAAAGCATGTTACAGATATTTGATTAAGACACCAAGGAACCATTTCAACTTGTGGTCAAATGGGCATACGATTGGTCCTTTAATCAGCGTCTGGCTGTACTTAGCTCAACTAACCAATGGCCGACGTCTTTGGTTGTATCTGAAGAACACGATACGTGATGGCATAGCTTATACCAATAAAACCCTCACTTTGTCCGATGACATGAGTACCTGGTCAGGGCGGGAATCCCCCCGTGTTGGTAAGACTGTGCAGCCTGCTGGACAAGTCTGAATGCAACAACAATTCCATGTAATGTGCAGCTTATCCAAAACCCTACGAAAACCTGCTGTGGAGTCACAGAGGGCTTTTAAGCAGCCCCGGCAGAGAGCAGTTACCCACCACGTATCCCACATGCTGATGTCAGCACTGCCACTGAGCAAAAGGGTGTACAAAGAATCCTTTAAACACAAGGGTATGAATTTATATGTGACTCCTTTACAGCTTCTCTGCTCACTATATCCTCCTCCAGGATCCATCGTCCTGCTGCCCACACACACGTGGGCAATCACGCACACTTCCGAGTAGCCTCTGAACACCTTTAAACATTGTTAGGGTCTCAGAGGCGTTAGTGGAGTGGTGTTTTTCAATCATCCGTTTATTTCTTTCTGTGACAATTGTGCTAAAAGCAGCAGTCAGCGCCATCTGTTACTGTTGAGGCTGATAGCTGCTCTAATGGGCTGGGACTAAGGTCCACTCTGCTGACACACACTCACACACACACACTCCTGCCCAACTTAACTGGGGCAGGTTTGGCTCAGGTAGCCTCAGTGCGCACACACACAGATCAGCATGCCTCCATTTCAGTCCGACTAACAAAAAATCCATAGAGTCAATGAAGCAAGCACAGATAATTGAAGCTATTCATAGCGACAGAACTCTTAATTATCTGAAGACAGATGGGTATTTCACTACATGTAACCAACCGTTTGAGCTCTTTCTGTCCGTTCCGATGTGTCCTTGACCGAGACTCTTCCACCCAAATTGTTCCCGTAAGCCGTTCCAACGACGTGTGAATGTCAGTTAGTGCTGATGGGCAGGTATCACCTCGCCTGGTCGGCCTCGCAAAAAAGTGAGGGAACGACGCGTTCAGAAGACTAGAAAGGGGCTGTGCAAGTCCAAGTCCATTTACCGGGTACTTTTAACCATAGCCACATCATTACTGATAACCCAATAGAACAAATGTGAAAGGTGAATGAGATTGTTCTAAAAGCAATACAAACAAATCAGAGCATCCGTTCTCTTCCTTGATTCCCTGGTCAGACTTTTCTTTAGAAATGACCCAGTGTTCTGGAGATGAGAATCAAGGTAAGCCAATCAGAGGCGGAGCAAGGCTGTGAGATACAAATATTGTGCCCGAGAAGGTCTAATCATGTAATTCTGAGTAATAATCAGCCACGTGCTTCCATCTGAAGCAGGGAGAGTATCTATATTTGGAGGAATGGGCTTTTGGACCATTGTGGTTTCAGAATAATAAAGGGCCGTCTGAACAATAGCGTGGCTCCACACCTAACAGCCGATGGCACTATCATTATAAGAAGACCAGGAAAAGCCTTCATTGGAGCGGGGTAACTTATCCAAACCTGCTTCTGCCAAACAAACCATTTCCTCTGGTGCTCACTGGCTCGGTGCCTCAAGCAGAGATTTGGAGTGGGCCATGGAGGTCTGTTAAGCTCGTTTCTAACTCCACACCCCCAGATGTCACCAGGCAGAGACAACTGCAACGGGATTGTAATGACCCCCAAGTGTCTAAAGTGATAAGAGCCACGATAAGAGCTGTTAAATTCTCTAAATGCTGAGAAAAGGTGCTTCAATGCTTATCTTACACAACGAGCATCTTGATGTAGTCGTAAAATGAATGAGAATTATGAATGTGATTAGAAAGTGACAATAATTTAATTTCCTGCAAACATGTAACAAATTGGTAAAAAAAAATGAAAACAATGATATAGTAAATATAACTGTCAATGAACAGATTTTCATTCTCAATAACAACCACCTTTATTAGATTGCTAGATTATTTATTTTAAAAAGTAAAAAAATATATAATATAAATAAATATCCCTGAACCGTTGAATCTACAAGGTAAATACTTATACGACCGGATTGTTCCTACTGACGCAGGGATGATCGTTTCGTGTGACAGCAGCAGGAAGGAAGGCGCTCCGGTTTCTCTCCTTCACACCACGAGCGTAGCGGCCTCCCACCAACCAAGCTCTTTAAATAGTCTGCACGCAAGCGCCTTACATATTTCATCGGGTGACGTTTTAGTTATCTCACGGTTTCGCAACGGCAGACCTCCGTCAGTGACATCTGTTGTTGCAATATGATTATAATAACGTGGTGTTATCACAACACCACGCTGTCTCTTCCTAACTCCTCAGGAAGTTTCCTCCCTGTCTCTCCTTGACGTGATGTTTTCCAAGTGAAGGGAATTGACGTTGGGAGGTAAAAAGGTAAACTCAGACCAGAGCAGGACATCACACCCAGAATGCATTTCATTTCAACCTGTTTTCCCACCCAGCAGACACTGAATGAAGGACATCATTTGAGGCTTTTCATACGACGCGCCTGTGGAGACACTGAGAGCGTTCTACAACTATTTCACAGGGAAACTGTTTTAAAGTGACTTTTAACTATACTTTTTGCCACCGATAACTAGTCTCTCCATCCAGATCCGATTACCTCAAATCTAAACAGATGTAATATGTTATTTTCCATCCTGAATGGCACACCTTTTTATTTATTTCATTGCTTTCATTGTTCTCTGCTGATACGACGCGGCTCCTCAGAGCTCCTGCAGAGGAGGGGAAATGAAACCTGCGTTCCGATTCCTAATCCACTTAGCAGCACAGGCAGGGCTGAAGGGTGAAGAGGTGGGCAGTGTGAACCCGTGCGTAGGACGCAGCAGAGAGATGGAGAAGCAGTTCTCAGCTCTGTGATTTCCGTCCCCTTCTTCAAGGGAGCGTTGAGAAAAAAAATCACATTTTACCTTAATGTAACGGATGATGATCAAAAATGCGCTCTCACTTTTTAAAATTTGCAATGACCTAAAGCTTGACTCCACCTTCATTGCCCTCTCGTGCTTAACCACGTGGGTGATAGATGGTAGAAATGACTTTCTCTCGGCTGGAGGAGCCCAAAAATCAATTTTCTCAAAAGAGAAATGCATTTCCATACTGGGCAGAGCGGCAGCAGGAAGGCTGAGCGGTGAGACGAGTCGCAGGGAAGAGAAAAGAAAATTCACTGGTCAACAAACCCAGACTGAGTAAAGCGACTTGGCCCTGGTCATATATAAAGTCCTTTGTTTTACAGTGACAGACAACAGAGAGGAAGATCAATCATGAGCAAATTCATCTGTGACATTCGCTATTTTCGAGGCAGAATCACCAAAATGAACAGTGGTCGCAAGGGAGGAAAGAGTAAACATTTCAATGCATGTTTCACAGTAGAGAGGAAACACAGACAACAATGGGCCAGATCAGCTATATAGACGTGTGCTGTATTTATTCAGAGTGAGGAGAAACTACAGTGTTAGCACAGCATAGCATCAATTGATCTAAACGGGATTCAGCTAGTCGTCAACCAAACACCTTGGGTTTGCGGGGTATCTGGGACTTTAATAACCGTCAGCATGGAGGTAAGCGAACGTTTGCTATCATCATGCTGTTGATGTGTTGATGTGTCTCAGTAAGCTTTGCACAGACTCATAAATGAGAACCTGCTCATTCCAAAGGGAGCCGATAAGCAGAGCCGTACCATGGCTATTAATCAAAAACTAATAAGGGGACGATAACACGAAAATCTGATCCGATAATGTTACATGAACTCAACAGTAGTTGAGAATATATTGAAACTTTGCGTGAGATCCTCCGCTGCCGAATGTTGAGACGGATTAATTAAAAAAAACGATGAACGTGATGAGGTAATAGAGGTAACAGTGATTACGTTTCCAGTTGCTTGAATCCTCTTTAAACAAAAGGAAACATTCCATTTGAGGCATGAGATAATGTCTCGTAAACACCCCCTTTAAGGACAAACGTGTTAAAAACATTGTCTCCAGCAAAGGTCACCACGCTTAATTAAAACGGTGGGCACAGACAAACAGGGTACGCATCCCTCATGGGGATACCGTGAAGTTTAAACAGGCAATATACAACTTTCAGAGCATTAATAAACTAGCAAACTATGGTGCAGACCAATGGCGTCCTCACCTCTGCTAAACCTTTAGCTCCGTCAGCACATTGGCGCCATCAGCACTTTAAACTCCGAGCCGCTGGCCCGGCCGTCACCGAACTTTACGTGAAGACTTTCAGGGGGCCTGAAGAGTCCAGTTATTTCAGTTTTTTGTGTTGTATCGACCTGAATCCGGCTCTTTAAGCGGGATCTTTCCCCCGAGTGCAACAATCTCCCGCGCAGCACCTTTTATCTGCAGAGTGTGATAGCGCTTTAAAGCGGGCTGGTCTAACGGACATTTCCTCTCCCACCCGCGGGCCAGAACCTCTGCCTCGCCACGACCGGGCTCCGCTCTCCATGAGGGCAGCAAACATCAGGTCCCGTTTATGCTCCAGCTGCATCCAGCCGATGGGACAGACCTGCAGCCTAGAAGGCGTCCTCCTCCCCCCTCACGCAGAAACAAAACTGCGCCTTTGCTTCTCGTTGGGGATTGATCTCTATTAAGAATATATTAAAGATCCAATCCATTTATATCTTACACTAAGGAACGTTATACAGTTCATCTCTCATCATTAGTTCAAATCATTTTGCACTTGTTGGCTTGTTTGCAGAGGACCATTATCTTTTCCTAACAATACCAAGTACTAAGTGTTGCACACTAAACGGTACTTGTCATGCTTGGAGATTAGATCCTAGGAATAAATAATGCAGAAATAATATTGTCACTGAACTTACAAAAAATGTTGGTAATTTGCTGACTGGTACAATATCAGCAGCAGCTCAATTCTTCATGAAGAGAAGCTGTAGATTAAATGTTCAGAGTGACAGTACGCTCAAGCATAAAATAATAATAAACAAGAAACTGTCACAAGGGAAAAGGGATTTAATTCACCCTGTGACCGAGCTAAAATTATTGACACCAGTTCAACACAAAATAATATATCATTTTCATGATCCAAAAACAATGTGACCTCATTTTGAGTTACTAATTATTACGAGTGATTGAACTAACATGAGACTAATGACTGATGCGAGAACACCGCTGGTTGGTCTTATTTGATGAGGAGAGAGGTTTTTAAAAAGGAGTCACAGCTGGCGGCAGCAGCTGTCCAGGTTGTAAACTGACTTCATTACTCGCCGTCATCTGGCGTGGCCGATGCCCGAAGGGGGGGGGGGGGTTGTGCTTTAACTAGTTTAGCAGAAGTAGGCTGGTGGTCAGAGTGATGAACCTGGTTTAGTCCCATAATCATAGCGTGGAATGCTGCTTTTGCTTTTATTGTAAAGGTAACTTTGCAAAGCTTTGCAGCTTTAGAGCAGGCCGCCGCCCGCGTTGGGCTGCATCTGGCCCACAAAGAAGAAGCAGTTGGCAACTTCTCCGATGGTGAAGATCGGCAAAAATATTCCGGCAGCATAATCTTCTCATTTCACAGCACACCACTTCCATCCCTGAACCCCTCTCAGGCGTCTCTCTTCTTCCGTTACCTCGTCCTTCAGCTCTGAGACAATCCAACCACACACACATGGGCTTGGTGAGATGAACTGTGAATTTCTTTCATCACTTTGATTATAAAAGCCATGTTTCCATCTAGCTGTCCGATGAGGCAATTCGGGGCTCCTCGGGAAGAACAACAGAAAAATGAGTCCCTTTCAGCAAATGATCACTATTTTCCAGTCTGTTGTTATCTGATAGTGTCTGAATCCCACGGAGAGACGCTCCGCTGGCCAGCGCGTTGCTCTCGCTGCGTGCGAACCAAGAAGCTATCCCTGAATGGAAAGTGATTGTTAGGTGTTTAGACCATCCATACCAATGGTTTTCATGATCTGCATTGGTTGAAATGGTGATTTTTTTAAATAAATGCAAATGCCAGAAAACAGTGACAGCAGTAACTGTGTAGCTGCACAGGAATACCTGAAGTGATGTACCTGATGTGTGGAAATAAACAAATCGCCCACAATGCTGTGAAATATTCTTAGTTAAAACAAGACAAAGTTCACATACACTTAATGGTGTGTACCAGCTGCGCTTATAGACAAATCATTATCAATCTCTTACTCATTTAAAATAACAAGGAACACAGAACATGTGTAAATGACATGCGATCGACACAGATAGCTAGTAAACATGCCGTTAGCACTGTCGCTAGCTTTTGCTAATAGGTGATAAACAATCACTTTAAGGGCTAACAGTACATACTTTACCTTTTTAATAGTGGATAATATGGCTTGAAATCGTGGAACACACCTGTATAGTTTTTTCTTAATCCAAAATATTCCTGTTGGTGAACGGAGGTAAAGAAATGGTAACATTGTAATCCATAACTACGTTGTGTGACACAGGTAGAAAAACAAGTGAACAATGTTGTCCCACACGGCTGCTGCTCTACTGCTCCCACTCTGTACACCTTTCCGTGCAAAGTAAACGTATCATTTGTTTCCAAGCTGAGGTCCAAACAAGATTTATCTGTATTGTAAAGCAAATGAAAGAATGTGTAAGTAATTTCTTGTTTTTAAAAGGACTTTTTGAAAGCTAATTCTGAGGGTTACATGTGCAAATGTATGTTTATGTATACACGTATATGTGTGTGTGTGTGTGTGTGTGTGTGTGTGTGTGTGTGTGTGTGTGTGGGTGTGTGTGTGTGTGTGTGAGTGCATTTTTGTTTTGTAGCTTTATTGTTATTATATACAGTATATTCAACTGTATTTTCATTACAGCCAAACCGTGTTGATGAATTGAATGTCAATATATTTCATGCTTTAATATATTTCATTTGTTGAGCTTTAGTTGTTTGTCATGGCTTTTCTGCCTCCATAGTGCAGCTTTCTTGCAGCACTGAGCACTGAATTGCTATATTTTCACCTAATGTGTTGAAAACAGTGTTGTACTTTATCTGAGTCCTCCCCTACTGAGAGTTTTTAACTAGTTTTATATCAAATTTTAATAATGGATTCGAGAACAAAGGGGCTTGTAAACGTTTTTTCGCATGCAGCTCGCTTCAGAAGCCGGCTGTTTGGGGAGAGCCGGTGAACGAGGTAATTAGTATCATAATGTAGAATTTATACAAACATGGACCTGCAATCATAAAGCCTCTCGCAGACTTTAAGTGCTGAGACGCATAGTGCTTTGATGGAGAGAAGGAACGTGCATGCACACACACACACACACACACAACAACAACATCAGCAGGCAGACAGAGTGCCGTTAAATGCTATCTAGCAGAGTAACACAGGCAGTGCTGGGAGTCGTATCACATCCCGTCCTCGGTAAGCAGATGGACGGTCAACTGCAGCCTGGAAAGCAAGAAGGGACCCTGAAAAGCGGCTAATGGGCTCCGAGCAATACTTCCATCCTTATTCCTATTCTTACTGGCACAGTGGACCGTGCTTTGTGGTCTTTTCCATCAACCTCCTGCCTCACACAAACAGTCAGACTAAGCGGCCCAGCAGGGTCACAGCCCTCTGATGACAGCCAATGGGAAGAGCTGAGAGTATGATGATCTGTTACCTCATTCACACATTTTACACGTGTTATCTAAGTATTTGAACCATGTGGCGACCTCTGGTTTGATGACAACATGACTATTTATCACTTGATTCATTACTTGATTCATTACAGTTTATTGTCTCTATCTCTAGTTTCAACTCTTCCTCAATACAGCATGATGTTCGCTCCATAAATTATGGTCCATTTAGATTCAAATAGACGCACAACAACTGAATGTCCACTTCTTAAATAGAGTCTAATGTTTGAACCAGGGCCCTTTGGAATTTCTGATGCAAGATTGTCAGGATGTCAGTGAGATCGGGAGGAGAATCTAAACATCCACATCTTCTGCAATGTGTGTGTATGAAACTGTGACGTCCTATTCTGCAACAGCAGCTTGATGATAGAGTTTGAGAAGTATGGATTTCTGTGACCAGTCTTTGTTGGCTTTGTGTGTCTGTGTGCGTGTGTTTGTGGTAATAGAGGGTTAGCACAGCCAGGTGACAGGGCCTGTAATTACAGCCAGCGAGACCAGACAGCCTGTCTTCTCCCTGAAAGAGAGAGACAGGAAAGACGAGAGGAGCCCCCCCCCTACCCCGCCCGTCCGTCCCCCCCCGCTGGCCAAATGGATGTTTGTGCGCCAGTATGAACACAGTCAATCGATTGTTGTCGCTGCCTTCGCGCGGTTGAACGTGGATGCTCGCAAAGCGCTCGAATCACATAATCTACTTTTTAAATACGGAAGGTCCACTAGTGTGCAGGTGTCCCCCAGCAGCGTCTCTGCAGAATGAATACGCCCCACGATTGGCTGATCTCTGACGGGCCGGGAGGCGTCGTAGACAAACCTTCGTCCAAACTTCCAAACACGTGGCAAAGTGTGCGGGCAGACGGCTTGAAGTCATCGTATAAAACGGTCCTACGGTCCCCAAACGGATCACCTGTGGACGGACACAAAGGTGCACACTGATCATTGTGGGGGGGGAGAGACCTGCATTCTTCAACATTGCTGCACTATCGGATGTTTGAGGGCCGTGTGATTGTTTATCATATTGAACATGTGTGTGTCTGTGTGTGTGTGTGTGTGTGTCTGTTACATCACAGAATCCCGTCGTGGAAACAAAGCCGTCAGCAGAGCCGTCGTGTTTGTTGTCTCGTGTGCCCGACACTGCGTCCTCGTCGCTCTTGACAGCACTAAAAGGGACGATTGTTTGATTGGCTGCCCTCCCTTCTCCGTCGGGTCCGTGTGGAGGGCCCGGCGGACCGCCTCCACCCTCTGACGAGGAATGGTGATCCTCACACCTCGGCATGCCGCCTCCGCTCATTATTCACCCGAAGCCGTGTTCATAAAGACGATTCCCGTCTCCGCAGTGTGTGAGAGCAGCTTCCCGGTGCACACGCTCGTGTTCAATCCTTTGTGTGTGCAGGTTTTTGTCTTTGTCCCTCACGCTGTGATTTCCCTTATAAAGAGGCACGTGACTTACAGCGCCACACAATGCGGCTCTACACGGCCCATTACTGCACTGTAATCGACAGGAAACGATCATCCCATTAATAATTCATTGCTTCTAATCCGCTATGTCAGCTACGTGGTAAACAAACCATTAGCCCGTACAGATAGCGAACACGACGACTCCTAAATGCCACATTTTGCACTTTTCTAACCTGAACATTTAAGAATGTTCTCTAGAACAAACAGCTTCACTTCTCAGCCGGTTGGGCAAGATTATAGTTTCTCTTGTGTGAACAACTTCTTAAGTTTTGAGCTTTACTTTTTTTGGACCAGACCGTTTGACGGTAGCGGCCCTCGCAAAATACCGGCCTGCTCGATGTGGCTGTAAGATCTTAAACCTGGTTTAGGTATGTGGATGCATTTAAAATGGCAAAGATGAACGAATTGACTCGTTTGTTGTTTAATGCAGAAAACACAAGGGCAATGAGGCATTTGGGGTGGAGGGGAGGGCGGGTTGCTTTTGATGTTGTGAAAATTATCAAATGATCAGAATAAATTGCTGGAAGAAACAATGATCTTAATCCAACCGTGAACTAGGGATTTTATATTCATTCTATATACTCGATTTGAGACCAGAACGGACCCAGAATGTCACGTTACCACACAACGCAACTGTGTTGTTCATTACATTTTCAGGGTAACGCATCTTCTCCCAGCATCAAGGGCTGCAGGAGTGGGTGTCGGGAGGAGGGGCGGATCAAACAGGCGCAGGACCAACTCATGTCACATGACACACATGTCAAATGAAACCGTGATGTTCTACTGATCATTAGTTCTGTTGCTACATTCTTCTTTTGTTCTCTTTCAGAACCATAAACACATGTTTAAACATGCAAAAGTCATCTGGGAGAAAGTGGTAATTAGGAACGTATTTTAGTTTTGTAGAACAACAATTTTAAGGTGGGATTCCAACAGCTCACAGGCCGCCTGTACCGATCGGATCGACCCGTGTGCGGCGATCATTCATCGGCCTCGTTCACATGCAGTCAAGCTCAATTAGCTGAGTTCATTACGAAGGAGACGCCAATTGAGTGCAACAAACATGCATCTGGAAAAGGAGAGGAAGCCACACAGTCAATGCAGAGAAATACAATCCAACGCGCCGCCATCTAATTACTTTTCCCAACATGTAGAATCCTTTTCGCATTGTTTCCCTTTTGTAGCGACACGTGAGAGTACACACACTCGCACACACACATATTACATACAAGGAGGTGCTGCGGTAGCTGTGGAATAATTATAGTGGGATCAATGCAATGTTCTGCCTTCCCGCTGTCAGCCATTACTGGCCTAATAAAGAC
The DNA here is from genome assembly GCF_964276395.1 of Gasterosteus aculeatus. Classification (NCBI taxonomy): domain Eukaryota; kingdom Metazoa; phylum Chordata; class Actinopteri; order Perciformes; family Gasterosteidae; genus Gasterosteus; species Gasterosteus aculeatus. Next base: position 5,176,201 of record NC_135700.1, read on the forward strand.
ACAGAGAAAATTAACATAATGAACTAGGCTCCAGGCTTTGTGTATACACGCACACACACACACACACACACAGACACACACATCTGTGGAAATCAAATAGAAGAAACAACCGCCTTTGACACATACGTTGAACCTCACACACCCCCTCAGCACATTACAGCGTGTGTCATGCTTAGCCAACAGTTTTCGGAATTATCTTCTCCACTGCACCCACGGGATGCAGCTACACAATGAAACACACAAACGCACACAGTCGTCCACAGCCAACAGCTTGAGTGTGGGGTGCACCGGGTGTTTCCCGCCACTCCGATGGCGCCATAGCGGCTACTCGCACACATGTGTATGTCGAAGCTGTCAATATCAGTTTGAAGCAAAGTAAGCACACACGCACACAGACGCACACAGACTTTGTGTCTCATGATTTGAGTCAGTCTGACTGCAGCCTACACAGGGGTGAGACCTTCATTATATGCCTTGGCTTCTCTCTGAGACACGCACGGTGTAATGAGCGTGATCTCAGAGGGAGTGGCGGGCCGCTCCCCCCCACGCTGCGCACGCGGGGAGTCGGGCTGAGGTTCAATCTCATTACCGCGTCTCCTCTGCGCAGCGCGTGTGCGCTGCCAAACGCACCACAAGAGAGAGAGAGAGAGCGCGTGAGTTTAGTGTTCTTTCTCGCCCCCCCCCCCCCCCCCCCCCCCCCTCTCACGCCGCAGTAATCATTCTGCTTATTATTAGGCCGCAGAGGTTATGTGTTCTCATTTAAAAAGTTACCGTCAAACTCTGTTTGCTGAGCCTGCGTCGTTATTGTCTCCGCCAGGAGCCTCCAACTAATAGCTCCGGTTCTTTGAGGTGAAGCGGGAGCGTCTTTAAACTTGCATTCTCTCTAACGAGCAGCAGGGGGCGAAATAGTCCGATTGGATGGAAGTCTATGAGAAAATGCCAATAGCTTTGTCTCAATCTATAGCCTCACTGCGTTAAACATCGTTAACGTGGGCTTGACGAGTGGATCTCACGCCACACTACGGGCCGATGTAGCCATTGAGGAAACACACTTTAAAGAGCAGCAGCTCTACATAGTGAGGTCAAACGTAGCATCGTTACCTGAGGCATAGGGCCACCGACCACACGGACTTCTGGGCCTGGTTTCCTGAATATTGACTATTCTTTAATCTTTTTTTTTCTCGTAGCCTTATTCAAATAGATGTGGGGCTCTATGGAAGTGCACAGTTTTATCCTAAACATCAGCTGATCCTTGACAACAAAAATGAGGAATAGCTTGAGGAACCGTTTAGGATAATACAAGTTTTCAAAGTCACTATGGCCCAATTCTTTTTTTAGCCTGTTTGCAATTTAGCACCTTTACCATGAAGCCAAAACAGCAATTAGCAGGTCTAATTAGCATTTTACCCATTTTCTCAAGCAAATTCCCAAGGCGGTTTTTAATATAACAAGTCTGTATTCCCAATGGGAATAGAAAACGGAAGTCCCACTGCATTTAAACACGTGCATCGTGTATGCGTGTTCATACATGACAGAGTTTGGACTTCTTTTGATAGGGTTAAATACCTTATGGTGCTAGCAGGAAACCTCCTCCATCACCATCTGTTACACGTAGGCCGCTGCCAACCACCAGGGAGGATTGCAGCGCATCGAGAGAAGGTCATTGGCTGCAATCTGCCGTCCCTCCGCCACTCCAGGACCCCGATGAGGGGGCCCCGGACCTCTCCGGGACAATCATGTACGCATCAGAACAATATGCTAATACCAATACACTTGATATTTCAACATTCAAAAAGATCCCAACAAATACATTATGAATACATAGTGTGGAAAAAAAGACACAGTGACTCCAGTTTCTTTATATATGCAGTTGACATTTATAGAGCTAATATAAAACCACTGTGGTACAGACCATTTATAAAAACTAAACCGTAACAACAACAAGATAAATAGTTCAGATTCCTGATCAGTAAAAAACAACTTGGTCCCCTTCCGGCGTCACAGATGAGGCAGAGAGTGACTGCTGATGCTGTTGGAAGATAAATGCATGTTTTATTGCTTTCACAACGGCACGCGTCCTCTGCTAGACGGGAGCTCTTTTACAGGCGGGACGTTTATCCCAGACAAATAAATTAACTCTTCGGTTCAACACCCAGTGTAACCAAACCAAACTGTAGAATACCTCGGCCATTATGGAGGAGGCCGGGAGTATTAAGCCTGTAAGAATGTTACCCGCCTTGTTTCAGTGAGTGTTTCATTATCCCGTGACCTCTAACTGCGGCTTTGGAGGCTTTTATAGGAATACAACCCTGAGTGAATAATTGGGAATTGACACCAGAGATTTATGGGATTTTATTTTCAGCAGGAAAAAAAAAAATGTAAACCTCATACCTAAGTCTTAAAATAAGTATTTGCCAAATTCATATGGAATCCCAATCAGTTCTGAAGTGTATAGAAGCGTAGTGATCCCGCTGGCCTGCTTCAATAGATTACTTCTAATATCGATACTGATTGGACACGCACTTAAAACGGAGGGGAATCTTTCCTTGTTCAACCTTGAACATAAACAAGGACCCATATTAAGTTTTGAAAGTATAATGGTGCCAATTCCCTGCTTTTGAATATGATGTATACAATTAAGGACAGAGAGAAATCAAATCCATATTGGTACTAGGCGGCGTAGTGACCGCAAAGTTAAGTAGTGAACAAGTGTATCTTGCCGGCAAACCGCTAACATGTTAGCCAGCGGGGAACATGCTAACGCTTGCCAATCCTGTGAGATATTTTCTCTGTATTGTGACATGCTGTTTACTCCACCGTGAAATGTCATTATCAAGAATTACATCAATTCATTCAATAAAGAGTTATTCAATAGGCGAAAAACAAGGTTTCTAACGACCAATTTCTTTAAGCTAGTTGCTGATGGGCAACACCAAGGAGGTTACGCAATGTATTGTTGCCATTGGTTCCTGTCTACTGTCAACTTCCCCTCCCGCTTCTGGGGAGGATTTAAACTCCAGCAGAGTCAAGTAGAAGTGGAATAGTGACATATCAGATTTGATGACTCACTCTGTGCATCATCAAATCTTCTTCTTGTTTCGCCCTTTGCAGCACTAACAGTCCTCCACGCCCCGCTACTTTACTACGTCGTGAAAGGATCAGGCTTAATGCACTTAGGTGAGAATACTAGCGGCGCACACTTACAGGCCGCTCCCTCTTCCCTCCATCAAGTTTACGCTTCCCCTCCCACGCGGCAGGATGTTGTTCCCTTTCGCTCGTGTCAAAACCATCACTGTGGGGGGTTTAAGTGGGAGCGTGTTGACAACAAGGTTCTGTTGTGGTCAACATTGGATCACATTATGGGCTTCTTATTGTGTACTGCCAGTTAGGGCTGCAAAAACAACAATTCAAGCTTCATTGATATTGTTGATGTCTGAGGTGTTGCACAGTTTTCTGTTCTGATAAAGACTAGGTTACATACTATTAGTATGGGATTCGATGGTTGACCCACAACCTGCAGGTTTTGGAGGGTTGGGAAGGGCAAATGTGACTAAGCAGCATTCCAAGTAATTAATGAAAAAAAAAAAGGTACAGAAACATTACATGTGGTACTCCACCTTTTTTTTTCTTTGTCATCCTCTACAACATCTCTTCAACAACACGCACACAACCTGCGCCGCCGCACTTAGTCCTGACAATCATACTACTATAAATCATTAAGTTGTCAGTTTGCAGGTTGGGTCGGGTTCGGGGTGGCTGAATAACACTTATTAGTGCGGGTTGGGCAGATCGGCTTTCACAACGGCTCCGGTGAGTGCGTGTAAGAAAAAAACCTTTGTAAGATTGTTTCCAACTCAAGTGATCCAAACATTTGTATAAATCCTGAGCATTGTTGAATCCAAAAAACTCAACATTTATTTTGAAAAAAGGCCCAAATTCACATCATGTCTTATGTTATGTTACAAAATATTCTTCTTCAACCTATATTTGTTGGAGTTTAGTGCTTCCAAAACACTGCAGTCAGAAAACAGTTTGGTCTCCCACTTATATACAAAGGGAGATGCTAAATACACTTATATTAAATGGGTGTCTGGCAGCAATTTAACAGCACCATAAATTACATTTATAAAGCTAATGAAGACGAAGGTGATGAGGTAATGAAATATTATGACAGACGGAGACGCTGACATTTTATTGATTTATATTGAGTTCGGCCCTAACTGCCGCTTACTGGTGCTGGATGCATTCTGTGTGAATGCCGTTCCAAAGCAAGCATACGATGTCTTGATAAGGACTCACACACAAATACAGCGCCGTTGGGTTTGAGCACAGGGCGACTGGGGAGGGAAGGTCACAAGATCCTCCTGCTGTAATTCTAGTCAACAATGAGACTAAATGTGACGTTTTAAATACATGTGAAATAGAGTTTGAATAGCTGATATTAGGGAGAAATTCCTAAAAATCCATAATCATAACGCTATTCCCGTGTGATGAAGCACTTTCAAGCTCATTAAAGTCTTTTTTGCCTTGAGGAAAGTATTAACACTGGTGATGTGGGTTGAGGCCTGATTGAATACAGTAGCACAGTTCAGACGGGACAGGTGTAATACAGGTGCAATGCTTGAGAGGATACGAGGTAAGAACGGATGTGGGGCCTCTGCTAGAGTGGTTTGGTGGAAGTTGACAAAAGTGAATGTCCGCCACGCGCCTGCTGGGTTTGATCTGGGTGCTCGTCTGTAAATGCGAGGACGCCGTGTCTTAGTGGTCTTGCGTAAGGATTGCGGTTGTTCTTATCACAACGCTGACGGGTAGTCAGCTGGTACTCCAGATGAACAATCGTGTGGTTTCTCTCAATAGCTTTTTTGACAAAGGTTGCTCGGTTTTTTAATGCTTGATTACATTATTGAACAATTCCATCCAAGGCTGACACGTGTCTGTTCAGAGATACAAGTGGCATTGACCTTTTGATCCTACGGGTAATGTCGGAGCGGCCCTTTAAGAATGGGACAGCTGGTTCAGCCAAAGACGGACGTCTTTTGTTGCAAAATGTTTCCAATTTCCTGGAAAGTTCTCAAGTTCTTTCATGTAACTGCCGTGAAGGAGTTTATCCTGCATGACTTTACGGTCGTGTATCTGTGTGTGTGTGTGTGTGTGCACGTGTCATGGTATCTGGAGCTGCAGATCCTCCTCCTCCTCGTCCACGTCGCTGGGCGGAACGTCCGGGTTTTCTGGGCTGAACCGAGTCGATCGCATCTTCCCAAAGAGACCGGGACTTTGCTGCTGCCGCCGCAGTCTGAGAGAGAGAGAGAGAGATGTAAAATTGTCATAACAGCGTAAAGATGTAACTAAAGGTGTGGCGGATTGGCGGTTCTGGAGACTGTTCCACAGCAACTGCCTAGAAGAGCGGGGACTTTATCCGATTTGTCCCCTAGTCGAAAAAATTCCCCATTAACTTCACTTCCAGGCGCCCCGGACCTGAACTCCCACTTGGACAGGTGTGGAAACAAGGGAGAATCTACCGTCAGCCGAGCTCCAAAACATTCACATGTGGGACGACCAACCGCCAACACAAATTCCTTGTATGTTTGACATGTTTTGGCAATAAATGTTTCCTGATTCCTGATCCTGATTGAATTATAGTTTGTTCCGTGTATTCTTAACATCAGTAAAATATCTTGTGCTTTTACTCCCAACCGAAAATGCCTCGGAAAACAGAAACATCCGATTCCACAACTACAAAATTCCGTTAAGCCATTTCCTCGCTGCTCTGACTGGACCTGTGTCGATCACCATAAAGCTCTCGTCTTATTGTATCTCTGACTGGAGTTACGACTTTACTTTGAGTCCTTTGAGGGTTTCAGGGGTTCTGGGGATGCTTCTGTTACTGACGGATGAACGCTGATTACATGGCGGAGAGCGTTGGTCAGCATCATCAAAACAAGCTGGAGAACGCACCGCACTGGTTCCTGATTGCACATTGATCCACATTGACGGTCTTCAATTTACACAACGCGCGTATGTGCGTTGCCCTGGAAGGCATTTGCATAGCGAAGGCGGGATGAATGAACGGCACGTAGATGCAAAGCGGCAAAAGAATGTAGCAGGAGGCGTGTCCTTGTACCGAGCTACAGCCTCCTTTCATGGCCTTGTCTGTGGTGAGCAGTTGGCCGGTGCTTATGTCTGGTCTGCGCCGCTTTTGTCAAGGTCGAAAGGACTGATAACGTTTGGGCCGGACTACTGAGCCTCCGTGTTATTGTATCTTTAAGTATGTCCGTGCGTGGAGGATACCGACGTGCAGATGAGTTGCTGTTGGTCGGCTCCGTGCGTTGCACGTTGATGAAGTGGCGATTTGGGCTAAACACTAACGTCAGCAATAACTGAAGTCCTTAATCTGATGATGCCGCCAGATTTCAAGTTATTACTGTTCCGCCTGTGGGGACAGTCTGTAAATGTCTTGGCAAGCTTAGAGACATGCATTGGACATGCATTGCCATCCCTAGAGCCCCTGTGTTATCAGGGGAGAACAGAGGTATGGCAGGCTGGTAGCTTTGAAGGGTACAATCCATTGGTACGAGAGAATATTTGATCTACATGCCAGAGTTTATTTCAACGAGCTACAAAATGAAAAAATAAAAGATGTAATTTCAGCGCTGTGCACTTCCAACTGATTTGAAAACGGCAATGGCTATTGATTTGGTCTCCAAGATGCGAGCTCGGTGTATTATGCAACAGGCCCTGAAGATGGATTTGGCCGATCTTTTTGTCTTGTTGCCCTCGTTTCTTCCCAGCACACGATTGGTCTGGATGGTTTGAGGTGAGCCAAACAAAGCGAGTGGAGGCGAGATAGCTGGTAGGAATCGTTGTTGACATAGTCCTGATACCTCCCTGCGCGCGCTCAAAGGCCGACTCCGATCTGCTGCCTGTTTCTAAATAGCCTGTTGTGAATTTACCAAAAATAAACTGGAACATTAATCTCTGATTAATAGCACCATATTTAAATTCCCCCAACTAGTTGAAACACTTGTCGTTGACTGTATAAAATTAGTGCAATTATCTCCATCTTGACCTCTCGGCAGCCAACATTTTACCATTACTGCCGGTTCTGTTTGCTGTGTCGTCACTTTGGACTTTCAGATTTGCATCTTACATTTGCCTCGTGGTCTTTTAAGTGGGACGAAGGGTCCTGAACAGAAACAAATATGAGAATTTGCAGTGTTCTGCTCTGTTTCCTCCTATATGTCCTTCCCCACAGCACCTTTTGATCTTCTCACCTTGTTCCCCTTATAATCTCTTTCCTCCCCTTCTGCTCGTCTCCCTCGCTCTCTTTCAGCCGACTGTTGTCAGATATTTGTCAGTCAGCAGGTCCGGGTCAGAGCAACTGGTAGATAAACCAATCGCAGTAACATTTGGGCCACAACAGCAGCCCAGCAACTAAAAGCTTTTCTATTGAGCCACAAACACTTAGCGGAGCGACGGACACACGAGAGAGAGGGAACAATAGAGTCAGGAGGGGGAAGAACGAGACAGAGCTGCACATTTGTTCCGAGCCGTGTTGTGGTCACTCTGTCAATGAGCAACGAGGGAGATCCACGGCTTTTTCCAAGAAAAGTAATCTTGGTGCTGCAGCGTGGCCACGATGCAGATTCCAACCGCTGATAGAAATGCAGTGTGTGTGTGTGTGTGTGTGTGTGTGTGTGTGTGTGTGGACTTTGAGCTTAGCAAACGTCCTGTTTTGTGATCCGCAGACCAAAGACACGCTTAACATACAAATCAAATATGCCAACCGTGGACATGGAGATGCACACAGTCGGTTTGTCTTAGCAACTTAGGCAGGGTGGGGGGAATAATATCTTAATATCAAGGTTCTACAGAAGCCCACCCAGAAAGTACCTGTACTTTGAGAAACTAGTTTTTGGTGTAGAAAGGTCGACAGTCAAAGACAGTTAGTTTAAAGTCAGGCCTATTTGTGAGTCAATGTCTCCTTGAACTGGTCCCCAAGGTTCTTGCGGCCCCTCACAAGGTTCCTTCCAAGTGAGAAGGGGCTTAGGATACACACTCACACACACACTCACACACACACACTCACTCACACACACACTGAATGATGCCGCACACACAAGCTGTCATACACAAATACACTTTCCCCAGTATGCTAACATGTGTCAGGGGCACATGGTGTGAAACATGCTGACAGGACAAGGTGACGTAGTCAGCAGAGTCATCCATCAATATGAAGGGAACACACACACACACACACACACCGTAGTCGAGCAGTCTCTTAAATTACACCCTCTGTGAGAACACACACCGATTTGTGTCAGTTCCTGAATTCGTTACCATGCCGACGGGTCAGTCAATTCTCCACAGAGCAAAGCAACGCAACAGAGCTCCCTGTTACTACGGTAACCCGCAACTGGGAGCTCTGCGATTGGCTGTTGGGGGTGGTGGGAGTGGGTGGTGGGGGGGGGGGGGGGTAGCTACGGCGAGGAGAAAATGGAGAGAATGCAGAGGGAGCGGCAAAGAGCAAAAAGCTGAGGACTGTGCAAAGCTGATAGAGTGTGAGAGCTAAACTGAACACACACACACACACGGATCTGACAAATTTAATCTCTGTATAGAGAGTGCTGAGGCTCACGGGGAGCCTGGCAGCTACGAGTGGGCCGTCAGCGTGTCACACACACACACAGACACCTGAACACGGGGTGTTTTGAGTAAGTGTCTTCACGGTTGTCTCGGCAAGTTTGGGAGTGTGAGCGCTGCTGCTAGACGGGGCTCCGCTCATGCTGGCTGAACAAAACCCCCAAAAGATATTCCAGGGTCTCTGTGGAGGGTGATGGCAAGAAACTGGTGTAGAATAGAGGAAAGGCTACTTAACCTAACTCAGTGGAGGTAGCAGCAGAAACATGAACTACCAGACAACAAGTATCACATCTGGCAGTTTTAACTAGCTGATGTCTCTGGCACTCAGCAGGAGCAACATGGCTTCCAATAGAAGTGGGAGTGATGATGCTGCTCGTCAGATACCGTTGATGTTGTTTTTTTTATCTCGGGCCATTTTAAAAGCAATCAGCCGGCTGGCCGTGGTGGCTTCACACTCTCACAGCCCAGCATTGTGGATGCACCGCGTTCACCTCGGCCTCCGTCACAAGTCGTGCCAGCGGACAGCGCGGAGTGACACTCTGCTGTGAAGTATCCACATGTTGCACACAAACTGATCATCAAAGGCTCTCGTGAAGAAGACCAGTGTGAAGAGATACTTGGCACATTCACCTGAAATCTGTTCTGTGTGTGTGTGTGTGTGTGTGTGTGTGTGTGTGTGTGTGTGTGTGTGTCTCTTACCTTGACTGTAAGTGTTCCAATTGTACCTGCAGGTTCTCAGTCTGCTCCACCTGCTCATCCAGAGACCTCTGCAGCTTCCTGGTCTGGTTATGCGACTCATCCAGCTGGACACACGGTAACATGCTTATTTGTCAGACGGGCAATCTCACACCCGCCTCACTGAAATAGGAGTTGAGGTGGGCGGCCTCTGGGTCGTCCGAAGGGTAAAACCTGATATTTTGAATCCTGCCTGTATTGTCTGAGGAAGTAGAATCACATTGCATCTGACAGATAAACCACATGCTGAATGAACACCTAGTTTTCTGGCAATCTTGATCGGGCTACGTCCTGTTTACGTCTTGTCAGAATTAGAAGAGAGCTGCTTTGTGTCTTTGTGTCGGTGATTGGTGGCGCTTTGGTTCGGTGGAATAGTCCGAGCGCTTTTGAAACTAGGAATGCGTGCACACGTGGCCCTACCTCGTCCTCCGCTTGTCCCAACTCCTTCTTGAGCTCCTCCACCCTCAGCCGCAGCTTCTTGACCTCAGCCTCGTGGCTCTCCACCCGTCGGTTGGCGTGGGCGAGCTCCACCGTCTTCTCCTGGAACTGCTTCTTCAGCTTAGCGTGAACATGGCGAAGGTCGGCGAGCTCCTGAGGACGCAGCACACACAGACGGCGGGGGCCGTTTCAGAGACTCACAGTCGCAGAGCGGAGCTTTTTTTTGGACCCCCGGCTCATGTTCTACTTAGAAATATCGGCTATCGTTTGAGTGAAAGGGATTCATATCAAGACAACTAAGTCCAACGTGAGCACCGGAGGGGGGATTTGAAGTCATTGTCATGGAAATATAAACCTTTCTCTGGAAAGGAAAAACTGACCAGATCTGTTGAAGAAACCAAAAGAACAAGGATCACTTTAGATGTGAGGAGAGTCTATTAATAACATTAGTAGCATGGTATCCTAAGTATAAAACCAAGGAAAAAGTAGGTTTAGAATGTACTTAGTGGGATATTTTACACTTTTTAGTGTCCGATCATTGTGTTGTCCAGTGAACCTCTTCCAATAAAATAAAAAAGGCAAACTTCTGCATCCTGATCTCCAGGCACCTGCAGCTGGCAAACAGCCTGCAGTTGGTCCTTCGGGGCCAGAGTGTTGAACGTGGCTATTAGCTTGTGTTCCAAAGAAGCTTTTCTCATCTACGTATCAGGCTGCAGTTCTCCCTCCTCGTGGTTGCGGTCGGGTCGCAGCCAACAAACAAAGGCTCCACTTCACAGGCGCTTTAGATCCTAGGACGAGCCGGTGGAGGTCTGCACTGCCGCAGCTAATGGCCTCGTTAATAATGAGCGCTTGTCGCTCACTGCGCTTCCACGGACTCGGTCTCGGTCTCCGCTGAGCGAAGTTAACGGCCCCCCAGACGGGAAAGCTTCTCCGCGCACGTGCAACCATGCGATTTAGAGAACAGAGAGATATCTACAGGAACAATAAAACCTTTGGCCTTTAAGACGGAGTGCCCCTCACTTATTTATTTATTTATCAATATGTGTATTTGATCCACCATTTATTTGTGTTACTGCTTCTAGCGATCAACACAGAATGAGCTTGAGCTTGAGTTTTTTCCTGTTGTTGTTGGATTTGATTAGAAAAACTAACCGGTGCCCTGTGTGCTCAAATAATTACAAATTCCTTTAAACACAGACCCTTCCCCGGCTCCCACACCTCCACCCACCGCCCCTCCACCCTTTGCATATTCAGCTGATAATGAAGGCCGACTGTCTGAATGCTACAAAACACTGTAACCCTAGAGCCAGATCAAACAAAGAGAGCGGCAGGGTGATGCAGAGGGGAATAATTAAAGGAGGGGGGGGGGGGGTCTTGAGACTGTGATGAGAGGATGAGGAGACAGATGAGGAGGGGGTCGGGGGGGTAATTGGAAAGGTGGTATTTCATAGGATAATAAAAAGTGAGCAGGAGAACAAAGAGGAGAGACACAGGGAGCAGCCACAAAGAAGCAGATCACGTGACACGTTATGCTTCGGTCGAGTCGAGCAACGACCAATATTCTGGGTTTCTCTTATTGTCAAAAATACCATGTTACGCTGTCTTCTAAATTATTACTTTCCCAAAACAGCAGGTCACTGTAGTTGTTTTTAAACGGGAGGAAATAGTGCTTATGTGGGGGACTATTTTAGCGGTGGATGAATACATATTTGGTGCAGTCAGAGGATTTTTATTCAGAATATCAACCACCTTTTCTTTTAAAACAATAGACCATTTTATGGAATTTTCATAGTCAACTAAATATCTAAGCAGATAAATTAATAATGAATTAAATATACAATTATATAAATATAGTTAAGACATACATTTGTTATTGTACTGTGCACAATGTGAAAAATAGGCCATCTTTTGGATTTGAATTGCTTCCTGCGTTCGGTGCGTCCCTCGCTGAGCGGCAGTTATGCAAACACCTTCGTCCCAAACCCGTTTTCTGTGGTGACGACGTGCATTACAGAAACAACATGCATCGTGGTGTCGCTAGTACGCTTACGTATTTTACTGGGTTGCATCAACGCGTTCCCTGTAGACTCTTGGACAACACGACTTCCCAAATGAGCCACTTTCCTGATAAATGGGACACCTGGAAAAACCCACCATGATTTATGAGCCAAATAAAAAACAACAACATTTTGATCAATAAGAGTAAACCTTAGATATAATACAGATATCTCAGACATCGGCCTGTGAGAAGCAGGGTTCCTACTTTTGGGTCAGGATCGACTATTCTGCAAAGATCTTCCAATGAATGTGTGACAGGGAGGGAGGGGGAGGGGTCCCCGAATTAAACATAAACATGAAGCATTACTGAATGATTTGTAAGCGTGAATATGAGCCTTCATGCCTCCGCACGTGTACAAGTGTGCGTGCATCCAAACGTGTGTGGTGTGTGTGTGTTTATACTTTATCATGGGTTTGGTTATTTGTACCAAATCTGTGTCTGTGTGCTCACACACAGAAGCACAATTATGTGTGCGTTACTGTACACGTGTGTGTGTGTGTGTGTGTGTTACGCCACACTGCCTGTTAAATGTTTCTCCTTGACTGGAGAGACCCTGAAGTCTGCTGCTGCATCTGTTCCTCTAAAACAAAAAGACACAAATAAAACCACAGGCTTCTGCACAGATATATAACATATGCTCCTATTGACTCGAGAGGAAAAAAAGCTGTATAAGTCATGTGAGGAAAATAAAAATGAAAAACCAAAATCGATGTGAAAATAACTGACATTAGTTATTTCTGCAGTTGGTACATAACTGCGCCTCATTAACGACACACTTGCGTATTCCTGCACGCACACACACACACACACATGATCTCCCTTCCCCCCTCTGCCATACTGAATTCAGCATTTATTCAGACAGTGAGGTCTCTCTTCTGTGCACGCGCGCACACTAACACAGACACACACACACATGGCGAATAGCCCAATTCTGTTTGTAATCAGGGCGACCCTGGAAGGATGCAGTGGGGGAGGGACTCGTGGGTATTGCACCGCCCTGATTGGTGAGAGAGGTTCAACTCAATAAACGTCAAGGAAGACAATGACAGCAGACGGAGATAAGACAGAACAGGGGAGAGAAAGATTAGAGGTGGGATTGTATTTGTGAATAAAGATCATCACATGCTGAGTATGAAAGCATGTACAGTAAATTACTGCATAGTAAACCCATGTTTGTGTGCATGCTCACGACCAGTAACAATTACTGTGTCCTGCAGCACCTGTATGTGAGGATCTGGGTCGGCATTTAGTTCCTATGACTACCTCTGTGAATCCGCATGAGGTCATTTTCATTCCTCTATGCATTCCATCAAAAAGGTTCAACATCTGTGCTGCAACTTAAAAAGGAGACGTAAGGTGGCAGGGAGTCCCTAACCCATGAGCACCCCAGAATGTGACCGAATGAATCCTGCAGAAGTGTCTCCTACTTCCCCACCCTGCGCTAACCGGACACACAGAGGCACACCTGTTTGCACCCCTCTTTCCACGACAACATGCAGACTCTCCTCTCCTCTGCTGACATGCGGGGAAACATGCAAACTCCACACAGACGGCTCAGTGCCGAACACACTGCAGCGCTCCGGGTACAACAAGCTTAGAGGGAATAAATGTTGGCCAAAAGCGACACCACTTTGAGTTCAACACTGGGTTATTCACACCCGGCTCTTTTGACGCCATGCTGGTTGCTCCTGCGTCTTTTGGGATTTTTGGTCCCTCGCCTCCCATTCTCTCCTTTTTGATCTGTGTCTTCTTCGGCGTACTCCAACCCCTAACCTCTTAAATCAAACGTAATATCTGGAATAATGACCCTTTCTCTCCACTTGCTTTCTAACTGCAGCATTAGATAAACCTGAGAGCTTCATAAATAACTCATGGAGGCCCTTACATTGACCAACACATACACACACACACACCTGCTGGTGCGCGGGTTTAGGAAGGCCAAAGCTGCTGCCATGAGACGGCGACCTCCAGAAAAACCTCGGGTCAACGCGGGTCATCCTGTAGCATGAGGTAGATCGGCTCCTACGACGGCGTCATACCTCAGGAGACTGAACCTGACCATCTTCTTCCTGCCAGCGAGGTGCATGCTGGGTAAACGTCCCGGCCTGGTGGCATTTGGTGTATAACAAGACATCTACTCACATGTCCTTGAATCTCCAGGTCCAGACGCACACAATACCAAATGTGTAAACCGGCTTTATGAGAGACTCACTTACCTATAAAGCCCTATGGATGTTTAGATATGACAAATACAATATTATAAAATATTTAGTACATGAATAACACAAAATAAATAAAACTATCTAATAAAAGTGTCAGTAGTAACCGACCCTCGTGTGACTCCACATGGAGGTGCAATGGTTCCCCCGTCAGTCGCCTTGTGAGGCGCAAAACAAACTTAAACGGATTGAGATTGAACCCATTTGTCGGTTTGTTTGTTAGTTGGTGGTCCCAGGTCGCTTCGAGCAGCTCCTTTGGCCGGCGGGTGTCGTTAAAATGAATGCAGTTTTTAGCTCTTTTTATTCTCAACGCTCAATCGATCCTTTGAACACATTCTGTTCACAGCTATTGCAGCTTCCCTTTTGTCAAATAAAAAACAGGGCTCGGTGGATTTGTGGGAATGAAAAACTGTCACAAAGTCGTTTCGGCTCTGTCGAGAGTAATGCATCACATGGTTTGAGCGCTGCCTATTTCACTCTGTTAATATTCTGGAGTATATTAACTCCTTTGGGACAAGTGATCGGCAGTACAGATACTGACCGATTTTCTGGCTCCATAGTCGTCCAAAGAGAAATATTGCTCCCATTTTTCACAAGCAAGAAATCCTTCACACTGGAATGGCGTTTCTTTGAACATGGAAATCGGGAGAAAATCTCTCTCGCTCTCTCTGTCTCTCTCTGTCTCTCTCTGTCTCTCTCTCTCTCTCAGCAACACGCTTAATAATTCCATCTGTGTCTCTCATCACGTAATGCTGGGACCAAATCCCATATGAAAGAAGTTTGACTAAAATTACCAAACCATTGTTTCCGTTTGACCCAATTGAGTTTTGAGTTGCTGAAGAACAATAATGACCAAGTGGGACTAACGAACGTCGTCCCCAGAAAGAGAAAACTAAACCTAAAACAGAAAACAAAACACTGCTTTCCCTCCAAAACGTGTCCATGCCACACAATGTGGTGTGTGTGTGTGTGTGTTGTGTGCTTTTGCCAATGTCATATATCAGACAAGACCGGAGCTCTCACACGCACGCACGCACACACACACACACACATTTCATCGACCACCAGCCGATACCATTGGTCAAACACAAACAATGTCCACACAACACACACATTTCTGCACCCTCGCCTCTTATTACTCTGGGTTTTTCCGTGTGTGTCTGTGTGCGTTTGCACGAACGAGCGTTGCAGTGTGACAGTGAACATCAATCTGTGCGGAGAAAGTGAAGCCCAAAGCCCAGGCTGAGGTTGAAGATGATTCTGCTATCAATCAACCTGCGTGTGTGCGTGTGTGTGTGTGTGTGTGTGTGTGTGTGTGTGTGTGTGTGTGTGTGTGTGTCCAGTGTCTTAATCCCTTGCCCTGTTTCTCCTTCTGTGTCCAGATCAATACCGTGGTTTCAACACAATACACAAAATACAATCAATCAACCTCTCTCTTTCTCTGTTCTCACACACACTTTGGGGCGATGCATAGAGATGTGTGTGTATTGGTGTAGGGATGTTACAAATGTCATGGTATCATGAGAGGCAACAGAAAAGATCCCAAACAACAGCAGCATACATGAAAACGACAGAGGTTGATGAGTTGTACTCGTGGATAGAACGCAGGACTGTCGTGCTCACCTTGTTCCGCTCAAACAGCTCGCTCTGGATGGCCTTGAGGTCGGTGTCGAGCGCCGAGGCGGCCTGCCGCCGCTTCTTGGACAGTTGCTCCTCCAGGTCTTCGGCCTGAGCCCTCAGCTTCTTGTTGTCCCTCTCCAGGGCCAGCTTCTCCGTCTCCAGGCGCTCCCTGCGCCCCCACTCTGCCGCGTTCTCCACCTGCAGCCTCTCCATCTGGCGGAGACACACGAGCCGCTTTTTCCACTCTGGGCATTTCACAATGCACTCAGTGTGTGATTTAAGATGGTTGGAGCCCCCCCCCTTCCCCGCCCCCTCTCCCATCTCCTCACCTCAGCTCGCAGCTCAGCCAGTTTCTTGTCCATGCTGGTCCGGGCTCCCAGTTCGTCCTCCAGGTCTTCAGATATGCGGCCCAGTTCGTCCTGATGCATTTCCCTCAGCAGGTTCAGCTACATGTTGTAAGGCAGAGTGGGGGGGGGGTGTAAAAGGTAACTTCTGATTCCCCACAGATGCCTATTGGGGACATTTATTGGTCCAGTATGGAAGGAGAAGCCTGCAGGTGTACGTTAGTCTTGTGCATCAGTCCTGGTCGGAAGGCTCAGGCTGATTGAGTGTGAAAACATCATGGACACAATCCGACAGAGAAATAAACCTTCCTGGCTGGTGTGTTATTGTGTCATGTGACTTGTTGGAGAGAGCGGTGCAGGTCTTTTCAGAGTTGGTTGTTTAATATTGAGCCGATTCAGATAATGTGGTGGGATTAAACTGACTTTATCAAGATCTAGGTAACGACAAAAGGCTGTTATTTCTCAGTAGGGTTCTTTCCATGATGTGGTCACACACTTATACCGACAGTCGCGAGTACTTGAATAGAGCAGTGAAGAACCACGTCATTATTGTCTAAGCACACTGCACGCTGCTTAATTCACAGGGTTAACTGACTGATAACAGCAGTGGGAACCAACTCTTTATGTCCTCACTTTAATGCAAAGTTGAACCTGAGGCCACGTGAGCAGAGACAGAACCAAGGTCTCTTTTTCATTCTTTTGTAATCTACTGATTTATGTATATCTGAATCCCTCTTTTCACCTTTGTGTCTCTTTAACTCGGCCAAAAGCACTTTAATCAGTCACTAGGAAACTGAGATTGAACCTTTTCAGGTTGCATACTCCTGCTGCCAATGGTAACAGTGGGGCTCATTCAACATCTCCACAAAAGCTTTCCTTCAGACTTTGCAATAGCTAAACGTTTAGCGTCATCTACACTGTAGTCAGGAGAGACGCTCCTGTTCCCGTCTGTACGCAAAAAGCCATTTCAGGAGCCAAACATCCGCTGTGATCTTGAGGTGTCCAGGACAACAAGCGTGCAGATAAGGCTGACCGGGCCTCCTTTGCCTCCCTCCTCGTCCTTATCGTATCTCTGGCCGTGTCGCATCCACCTTCGGGCACTTCATCCTATCCTGCTGTCATCTCCATCTCTTCTATCGCGCGCTCATCTTTATGAACACCAACCGTTCGCTCATCTCTACATCCCTCACATGTCTAGGCCCACACGCCCTCCTTTTCCCTTTTCCTTTGCTGCTATCAGATGCTTATCAAACTGGGAGTGAGTCTTCCCATGCGACCTGTGCCGCCCCCTTGAGTGTCTGGCGTCATCAAGGCGCTGGCGCCATCTTGTGTTAAGCAGCCAACAAATCTGTGAGTCGACGAGAGCTGCGACGACGGGAAAGTCAGCACATCATTTTATGCAGCGAGGAGATCACAAACGTTCAGGCGAATGCATCCGAGGCCTAGATTATGAAAGTAACGGTATGAGTAGCGTTCCGCACACGGCCCTCTGGTCCAGCCATGAAAAGCCACCGTCTGTCTGCAGCCGGGGGGGACGGCGCAGCTCAGTACGGAAAAAGGACCGCCGACTTTGATAAAAAGTTCAGCCCAATATCTAATGCCACACGGGACCTCGTGCAAGAACATTTTGTTATTCTCATCTCCACTCTCTCTTGGTAAAGTGAGATGATACAAGCGTATGTTGCAAGCGGTTGTAAATAAGCATCATTGGCCCATCAAAATATGTCCTCTGTAACATACGTCCTGCCTAAAGCAAAATCTGTCATTTATAACAGCAGCAGAACTAATGGACCTGCTAAAGACGCGGATTGTGGAGAAATAATGAGTTCTGTTCACCTGATGTTCCACCTGACTGGAATAAATTAGGGCCGTCAATGATTGCAATGAATGCAACTGATATTGTGGCATGACAAGCCAATTTAAATGCATGATGAATTGTCATATTATTGTTATGTGAAGAAATTCAGAATTATATTGGAATTAGAATTGCAGAGGCCATGTGATGATGTCATGTCATTATGACGCATAATCCAAACTTCAAATCTCAAACTCAAAACTACCTGAAAGTAATGAAATGAGTGAAAAAGTTGAGCTCGGATAACAGCACAGCACTCGTAAGTGGCCCAAGAAATGTCAAAATACAGAAGAAGGTCAATGTGAAAAGTTCTCCTACATCCAGAGACTAAGGAATGGATCTTAAAGGTGCGGCTTCTTCGCTGATCCTCAGAGAACTATGCACATCTGGAAGAACTCCTGCTGTGCTGATTCTTGGCGCCCACCGACGTGCACTGAGAAGGCCTCTGTGTTAAATGAGCGCCGGTTTGTTTAAGAAAACGCGTTCCAAATCTCAGAGAGCACTAAAGTCCGGCCAAAACTGAAACAAAGGCCCCCGTCCAGATGCCGACGGATGAAAACCGTCTCCCTCCAACATTAACGGTTTCAGAGCTCCCATCGCACACAAATGCCAAAACCAATGGTGTGCGGCCTGTGCTTGATGTGCTGCTCTGAGCTGAACGCATTCAACATGTCGTCATTGTTCAAGCCATCAGCACGGCCGAGGAGCTGATGGAGTCAGCCTCCGTCCACAGGAAGGATGCCGAGGTGGTGCACTCCTTTACCCTTCGTCCAAAAGAATTCAACCCAGTGGAACATTAATGGTTCGATCCCTGTAGGTTTTATCCATCATTCATCCACCTCACAGCGCGTCACTTGAAATCACGTTTGGGAAAAAGGCGCAAAATCGGCGGAGGCGAGCGGGTTTTATGACACCGTTGATACCTCTAAGTGAAGGCCGGCCGACTTTAGGGTTAAGCAGACCTCACGGTGGTGGTGGTCTCACCTGTTTGAGGGTCTCCTGTTTGGTCTTGCTGAGCTCCTCGTATTTCATCTTCCACTGAGTGAGTTCGCCCTCCAGCCTCTCGATGCTCTTGCCCAGCGCCAGCTTGTCTCTGGGGAGGGGGTGTGTGGTGGGGGGGGGGCACAAAGACAACACACACTCAATCACGCAGCTCTCGAGCCAGAGTGGGTTATTATTCGAGTCGGCAAACGTCTTTTTAAAAAATATGGGATGTTTCACATTTCTCAAGCGCCTGTTGCACCATCGATCACCTGCTCCCCGAGCCACCGCCCACCTGTCAGCCCCCACATTTTGCACACGCCGCTGACATTTTAGTGCTCTGTCGGCAGTCTCGTGGCGGAGAACGTCTCACACAGGAAATCAAAATGATAGGTGTAGGGTGTAATTCCTGTCAGCAGGGAAGGCCGTTACTTTGACTGAGTGTAGAGTGAGCAGCGTGCGGCCACACTGGTCCTCACGGGTTGGTAACGCGACAACTATGTAATAAAGGAGGAAACACTTTCAGGGCAAAGCCACGCAGCACGAGGAGCCTCCACTGAACCGCTCAGATCTTTCACTCTTGTTTTAAAGGGATAGAACCGGGGACTGTAAACTGTAAAAGAAGAGGAATGGTCAAATTGAAGCAGCAGACAACGGGATATCCTGACCAGGCGGCACCGGTTCTGAAGGAAGCCGAGCCGATGCGAAGTGGCTCTTCGTCGTGCCTTCACTGTAGCGACCAGCAGGGGGCGACTCCTCTGGTTGTATAGGAAATGACCCTACTTCTCTCTTTTACTTCTCTATTTATTGTCTCAGTAAACATTGTAAACATGAGTTTATGGTCTCAATCCCTAGCTTCACATCTTCTTCCATATGATGGTCCACTAATAGTCAAACGGACCATAAAGCAGGGTGTGCTTTAGGGAAAGGACTTCCTCACCAGAGCCCAGTATTCCTAATATGCTCAATTCTTCTAACCGGTTGCAAAAAACGCTGTGGCGGCGAAAGGGCGGAACTAAAGGCTTAAAAACGGCAGTTTATCAACCAATGGGTGACTTCACAATGACCACCTCCTCTTCCTATATACAGCAGTCTGATCCGTACCGCTTTTCCCATAATGCAACAATGAGCCTTCTAGTGGAACATATGTTGGCTAGCTTTAAAGCAGAATGACCTTTTGTGGGTTAAATAATAATCTGCCACATAGTTAGCAGCTAAGCATGGATGCACGCTTCATTTATAAGCTCCAGGGTTTTTGGTCTCTTACTCTCTCTCTTTCAGCAGGACCTTCTGGGACTCGTCCAGCCGGAGCTGCAGGGCGTTGAGTTTGCCGGAGTCTTCCTCCACCGCGCCCACGTCCTCCCACAGCTGCCTGCTGCGCTCCTGCCGGCTCAGTCCGGACGAGGAGCGCGAGGTGGACGCGTTGACACCGCCGCGGCTTTCCCACGCCTCCTGAGGGTCAGCGTCCGCGGCCCTGGAACGCAGGACCGACTCCAGCACCTCAAAGTCCTGAGGGAGAAGATGATCTAAGCTTTATGCCGGCGTAACGCTGGAGATCAGACATCGAGGCCGGCACACCTCAAGAGTCCAACGGGGCGAGAAGCACAAGCACACGAGTTTCAGGGGAGTTGAGATTGTATCTACTAAAGATTACTTTAAACCAACAGATATTATTTGTGTTTATTTAATACTGGGAAACAGTTCATAAGTTAAAAAAAGACACATTTTACAAAATACTGTAAGAAAAAATGTACAACATATATAAAAGAGTTGAGCAGGTATTGAAGCTGTTGTTCTGTGCTAAATATTTTGGGGAAGATTTGCAAAAGTTCCCCGCGTGAACATATTAATAGAATATGTGCAGAGATATTAGTGCATAAGATGAGTGTTAATGTAACGTATAGAGCAGCAACATCTTCCTACCAACATCCAGTGGACATTGAATGATCCAGAGCCATAAAGCTGCTGTAAGAAAGCTGCAAATCAAAGACACAAAGGGATGAAAACCCAAAGTGCTACGATGAAGTATTATGGCCGCGGTGTGATCCGGAATACTAACATAGCAGACTACAGGTGGCTTTTCATTTTAAATATCATGAACGTATTCTCATTACATTACGCCTTCATCTTTGTAATATCACGATTACTAATAACACTTGTTCGGTGAGATCAGAACAGAAATATTGCGATTTGAAGAGGTTACTCCCTGAAACATAAGACATAAGTGGAGGGCGGGAACATCTGGCCTTCACGTGCTGACTCAGCAGCATTGGCATTAAATGAAAGGTCCTTCGCACTTCCTCGCTGCAGTGTATTACATTGCATCCTTACATTCTGGATGGCCGCGTTGCCGACATAATAGGTGCACAAATACAGCAGAATCACCTGTTGACAAAAGCAATGAGTGCGCCTGAGAATCAGAATTTCTTTTAAAAAAAATGTCTCTTTTATTTGAATCGTTTATACCAAAGCCTCTTTAAAGGTTTTCCAGCAGCTCTCTCCACCAATGAACAAGCACAGTCATTGTGGATATAAATACGATTGTAAATCTGAGGAGAATATCAGGTTATATGAGTGTGTGAGTGTGTTTACTAGCCGTTTCTAACTCCATAATGTCCCAACCTCCACAATCCATAACTCCCGAGTCATGAGCCGGGGATGAAAAGCTTCCTCTGGGTTTCAAGTTGTCGGTATCATTACGACCGGTACCTCGTGCACTGACTCATGTGGACAGTCCTGATTTTGAAGGGGTTATTAGAAATATGAGCCTTATTCGCAGCCCTAATTCTCTCCTCTGTCCTGTCCCCCCACACAAATCAACCGGCTCCGGCCAGCAGATCATCTCGGAGGTTCCTGCCAACAAGAACCCCAAAAAAACTCTTCCGACCGCACATTTCACATGTCGTTTATATTTAATGGGCTTTGCAGATATTAAACTGGAAACTTAGAGCTTGTCCTCCTCTCCACGTCGTTAATCTGTCGTTTTTGGCGCCGTGACAGCAAAAATCCAAGTGTTTCCTCACCCTTCATCCTTCACAGCATTGCCAGATGTTAACGCCAGGTCTGCGGCTTCAGAGGCTGCAAAAGGCTGCGTGGTTTTCTCGAAATAAACACTTCTAAAACAGAAATATCCCAGCACGTGGTTACATGCTTGTTTCAATAAGGCGTTTGGCATGATGATTGGTTATAGGGAGTCACTGTACAGTGGACAAACACTTTTCATCTTCTATAGAATCAACGTCTGACACCTAGTGTTCGCTATTCAGACCCTACTTGACTTAATCCGGTCTGACTGTGAAGATCTCTACATCGGGGACACAGAAAGGACGAATGGACCCCGGGAAGTAAGCAGCATCAACTGTCCAACCAAAAGAGAGGGAAAAAGGTCAAAGGTCATTGACCAGGTGTCAGTGGTCAAAAGATTTTTACGTGTAAAATTGCCAGTGTTGACAGAGACCCCCGATTAGTCAAGACACGTCAATAACAGGTGGAAATCAAATTTCACCTCGGATTGACTGGCGGTTTAAGGATTTTCCGCGTGCCGCTGCGGGAGGAAGGAAGGCGGAGCTGTGCTGCCGCCGCCGTCATTACACGTCCTCCCCAACAGAGGGAGCTGGTGTGTAACAGATGTGAGCCGCACTCCTGTTCTGTCCCACATGTGGAAGCACTCAGTGTGTGTGAGAACCAGAACAATGGACGGGGACAGGAAATGAGGCTTTGCTGTGTGCGGGTTACTGGTTAGCCACACGATCACGGCCGCAGCCTCACTGTGTATTTCGGTGTCGCCGCCGCCTGTGTGTCACCATGGAAACCTCCCTCCTGAGCACGCTGAAGGTCAAGTCTGATTGAGGCAGCGACAGTGATTTTTATTAGCTTATGCACAGGCTCCGTCTTTGTGGGGTCTGTGTGTGTGTGTGTGTGTGTGTGTGTGTGTGTGTGTGAGATGGAGGAGGGGGGGATCAAGGAGCCCATCAGTGCTTCAGACACTGGAGAAAATATAAGAGGTCAAAGCAGTGTTGTCAGATGGCAATCGGTTTATTGTCATCTGCTGGTATTGACATTCATTATGATATTTAAGAAAGGAAATATTGATATCATGTTATTCATAATAACTTATTCAGATAGGAGGCCACTTCAATCCGACCCTGACCTGTAGGCTACGGGCCGACACGCTCCGGGTCCACAGAATAAGATCGGAGGAATCGAGCGGGCGAAATGAGCTCCCTTCGTAGAGTGTGGGGGGGGGGGGGGGGGGCTCAGTCTTTGTGGTGAGGAGCTGAAACGTCCCGAGGGAGCTGGAAGGCGAGCTGCTGCTTTTTGTCCTGTCTCAAAGGACGCCAAGACGCCTTCTGGACACGTTCCCCTGGAGGTTTTCCAGTTAGGTCCTTCAACAATACAGCATGATGTTCATTTAATTCAATATTGTCCCATTATGAGTCAAACGGAGCATGAATGCTTCAGGGCGGGCTTACTGGGTTCGACAAAGAGCCGCGTACAGCGGGAAAGTAATGTAAAAATACAAAACATGGGAAACATCGCCAAGGTCAAAGCTTCGGGTGGACAAAGGCTCCTTCGTGTGAATAGTCCAACTGGGAGGAGAGCAGAACCAGAGAGATCGTATTTCTCATCCAGCCTGGAAACGCATCGGGGTTCACAGAGGAGAGGGACGTCTGAGACGACTATGCCAAGAATGCTGCCCCGGATAAGTGGAGGATAATGGATGGATGTCAAGAACTCAAATACCATCATAGCTTATACATTTATACCGACGCTTTTGTTCAGTTCCTCTCTCTCGGACGGTTCTGTCCGATCTGAGGCGACGGCCTTGCCGCCAGCACTGAATTATCAAAAATAGAAATGTAATCCCACTTCTCCTTCACAGCTGAGCCGTGGGACAACACCGGCTGTCGGGAGGACGTACAGGACAAAAACGAGAACCTGACCTCTATTACAACAGATGTTGCAGTCGGAGTGTCCTTTCAGAGGGACATCACAAGACTGATTGTCTCTGACCTTTTATCGGGAGGAAATGTGTCACTCGACACATTTATAGACTGATACTTATTTAAAGGAGCGTTTATGTTCGTGTATTTTATTGTGTTTTCCAATATGTACGAGCCACCCTGACGTGTCGTAGGAGGCGTACGGAGCACAGCTTGACTTGAGTGATACGAGTCCCAGAAGATAGCGTTTTCAGAATGAAACAGATCATTTCAGAGTGAATGGAGCGTCTCGTGTGTCGGTGTGAGCGAGGCTGAGCGAAGCAACAGGCATCCACAAGACCAGATATGCTTTAGGAGCAAAAGAAACCAGGCTGACAGAGAAGAAGGACCGCAGCATCGCAGAGCCCTCAGGGGGAAGACGGAAGGATGAGAACATGTGTGTGTGTGTGTGTGTGTGTGCACCTTAAATAGGACACCTCCCCCCCAAACACACACACACACACACACACTGCCGGTGTGCGATGCAGCAGCGCAGGAGACGCCGTTTGGCCCAGATTCACCGGGCTCGGGTCCCTCTGTGCGCGAGGCAGCAGCAGGGGACGTGAGACATTAGAGAACCAAACGCTCGCACCAAAGATCACACAAGGCATCGCTTTGCAATATTGATTTATCATTTTGACTAGTCCCAGAGAATCACAGTTGATTCAGTAGTCAATACATATACGTAAAAAGCGGAAATGATTTCATCCCAACAGCCGGTTTCGTAGGTTGTGAAGAGATGAATCGAATATGAACTGGCCTCGGTTCCAGAACGATGCATTTGCCCGAAAAAAAACGGTGCCATGCAGTGGACGCCAGAGAATTTGGGAGCACAACAGATGATCACGAGGAAGGAAATATTTAAATTATTGTCTTTACTGGAACAAGGGAGGAGACTCTGTAAGAGGGTGTGTGTGTTTTTTTTGTAGATCCGGAGGCAGTGTGATTGTGATAAATATTGATTTGCAGCGCAGAAACATTACTATTGGGACCGAGTTTAAAAATGTCCCCGACCGGCATCTGATTGGGCCGCACTATGAGAGTTCAGATTTAATGTGTTTCCAAACTGAATAGTAAAGAGCCACAAAATACAATCTGATACAAATGTAATTTTGCCGTCCTCTTTGTTTACCTCTTTTTGAGTCTCCATGTTCCCACTTGCAACCCCCGTCTTTAAGCTCACTTTGCTCTGAATTGTGGGCAAAGTCTGTATTGACGTGGATTCATGTGAGTGTTTATGAACGCCTGTGAGGGAGCCTTCCAACCACGAATGGATGGATGATTGTGATCTGCGATGGACGAGAATGTCAACCTCACGGCGGCGCTAGAAGAAAGTTCATGTGAGAGAACTTTCTCCAGAGGAGGTTTTCATACTTCGCTCCGAATGATTTAAAGGTGGTTGAGTATGAGAATGTCCTCAGCAGACTCACCTTCTGTTGATGCGATTTCTGTCCGTCCAAGTCCACGTCCCTCACCGGTTCCGGCTCCGGCGACCCCGGCGGCCCCTCCCCCACCCTGCCCGGCTTGCCGTCGGCGTGGACCTGAGAGGAGGTGGAGGCGGGGGAGGAGGGCGGGATGGGCGGAGAGGACGAGGAGGAAGCGTCGCGAGGATGCGCCGGGGAGGACGGTGGAGAGGGGACGGGCGCGGGAGCAGGGAGGGGAGCAGCGTCGGAGGCGGGGTCGCCGCGGAGGCGCAGCGTCTCCTGCCGCAGGGTCTCGTTCTCCGAGGCCAGTTCCTGGCGCTCCCGCCGCACGCTGGTCAGCTCCTTGGTGAGGGTGTCCAGCCGCTGCCTCAGCTGGCGGACCTCGTCGCGCGCTCGGTTACGCTCCGCACGGACCTTGAGAAAAAAAACATGTGGCATGGTGTATTTAATAATGCATGATGAGTATTAGCCCAGAACCTTTGGGTTTCTGTGTAGATTATAATCTGTACACATTGTGAATACACAGTTTCAACAAAAGGATCCAGTCATTTATCAGATAGATGGAAACCAGTTTATTGGCTAATCATACAGGAGGAAATACTTAAGTGATGGGGGACTATTTTAATTCACATTTGGTGTTTTAGATCAGGCTTTAACACACCCGTTATATGTTAGAAGCTATATTCCCTGTTGGTTTAGATCCATGGATAAATATTAAAGAGTCAACATGATATGACATGACATGATACCATTTTTCTGAAATCATAACCGAGTGCTTTAAGGTGTCTTACCACAAATGCTAGTAATTAGAAACTGTAGTTAAACTAAGGTTATGCTAACAAAATGAAATGAAATACACATGAACATAATCTGTGGGTCCAAGCTCACATATTAAATCTCTAGTAAGAACTGCCACCACAAAGTGAGGGTGAAAATAATCCACTCGGCTTTGTACATAAAGCTTTCAACATCCTCACGGTGTTCATTAGCAAGTGGACTTTTAATAATGGTTCCTTTTGTCCTCAACTAGTTCAATATCGAGTAAGTACCCCCCTCTGCTCCATTACCCACCTTGCTCCACTTCTCTCTCCAGTTGGCGGTGCAGTCCGACCACCACCTCATGGTCTTCTCCATCTGGGCCGCCCGGGCGCGAGCCTCCTCCAGCTCCCTGAGCCTCAGCTCCTCCCTGCTCTCCCAGTCGGCCCCGGCTCCGTCGCCCAGAGCGCCCAGGGACCCCAGGCCGAAGCCTCCCAGCCCCGGCGACAGCAGCAGCGGGGGGCTGGAGCTGGGGGTTCCTCCCGTGGGGCTGGGAGTCTGCATGAGGCTGTCCGGGGAGCGGATGCCCCTGTCGGACCCCAGGCCCAGGCTGCACAGCAGGCCGCCCCCGGCGGACTTACCGCCATCGGACAGGTGGGGGCTGGGGGTGTGGTTCATGGTGAGGTGGAGTAGGGTGAAGGATGGAGGGGGGTCGTTCAGGAGAGCGCCATCCTCCTCAGCGCCGGATCAGCCTGCAGACGGGAGAACAGGGAGGGAAGTGAAGCGGCTCGGTTATCGGAGGAAACGTTGACATCGGAATCCAGAACGAAAAACATTCAGAATCGATACGACGGTGAAAGAAACTTCGAGAGAAAGTAAATGATCGAAACACACACACGCGGCCACGCGTTTGGGGAGGAAAAGCCCTCGTCAGAAGAAACTTAAAACTTAAAACCAGACACCTGACCCTCTTTCACAGGCTCCTCTCTCCCGCTCTCCTTGGTGAGAGGAGCCACGTTCCCGACCTCACCTGGACCCGGCCCGAGGCAAAATGTGTGAAACACCACCTTCGAGAACCTCCTCCTTGATCCCCCGTCACCATTCTCCCTCCACCCACGGACCTTATGGTTGTTTAATCATTTGATCTTTTTAAACAGTGAGTAATTAATTAAATTGAACTTTAACGTGGATTCTTAAACACGTCTATATATAAAAAGAGGTCACTGGTTTCCTAAATGACCATCAAGATATATTATATCTATTTAATGTATCTATTGAACAAGGCCGTATGTCTCACAGAGTTTAATCCTTTATAGTGTTCCCACAGCGGTCACAGACGGGATCAGGATCTGTTGAGTAATCTCTCCTAGGGGAGCAGTGGGCAAACTCCCCTCTTATCTCTGCAGTCGGGGCCACAGTTTGTAGTTGGAGAAATATACCAGCTCTGGCTGCAGCAAGTAGGCCTCCAACTCTCTGGGCCAAGAAAAGCTCTGCTCCTTCCTGTATTTCTCCTCCTGCTGCCTCCTCCTCTCCTCCCTCCGGGGGAGGCCGGGGGGAGTTCCGCAGGAGATCCAGATCTGTGGGAACGACTCGGAGGAAAAGGGAAGGAGAGGAAGCAGCTTCCTTGATGGAAGGTACAATCACCAAAGCTTTTGTCCATGTTGAGTCCTCGTGTTTAAGAGAATGTCTCGGCCCGTCCCATGGACTGTAATGGAAGCGGACGCAGTCACCATGACCTCTCCCGCCGGTTTGAGGACCGCCCCGCTGCCCTGAGCCTGTCGCCATGTCGGCTTCTTATAGTGCCAGAAGTGGCCGCTGTATTTGGAGCAGCGGCAGCAAACTGTGTAGCCTAATGTGTAATAAGAGCACGGGAGCAGCCGCGGTAATGAACAATGTCCCAATTAAGTTTTTTGGGCTAAATGATAGCATCCCTGCAAAAAATGTAAACGGAGCGATCGATGTGTCTATTTTGAAGAGAAAAAGAGATCCAATCTGTCCAGAACAACAAGTGAGCAGCTGAAGAGGAGCAGGACGAGGGCAAGTGTACATTTTTTGAGGAAATTCTTTAAAACAGAAACAGAAACTAAACCAGAAAACATGATGTCTTTGGTCCCAGCTCCCGTTTCCAAGGAGACAAAACAAAAACTATACTCAACGGTCAACGGATGCATCAAATAATTCTTTGAGGTAGAACAACAAAGAGCGACATGGGAGGTAAAAATTCCCTGGATTATATTTAATCTCTGTATGAACCGCGTTTCAAAATACCTCAGTGACCGACACCACAAAATGAATTGAAATACAGTTCCATCAAATCCTGCGTTTTACCGAGGAGCAGATGTATTTATAAAGCATTAAAAGGCCCAATGAAATAGATTATGCATAAAAACAAACAATGGAGACCAAACAGATCTCTCTCAATCATCACCACGTGCGCTCTCCTCTTTGGCTGATCGACTACATGCAGGTTCTCAGATTATATATCGGATTTAGATCATTCCGATCTCATTACTTTTTTCACGTAGAACACATTCCAGATGTCATTGCTGTATTATGTTTGCAGTTACAGCATCCCAAAAAATCTATTTCAGCAGGTCTCTGAGACTGTGTTTATTCCACAAAGTGCAGTTACACCACCACAACGTCTAAAGCTAAAGTGGTGGCTGATCTCAATAGAGATCTTTAACGAAGGCAAAGGGAAAGGAGGGGAGAGGCAGTAGAGTGGAGATTCTTTAGCATTCACACTGTAGAGCAGAACAAGTCCTGTGGCCTGCAATTTTCATTAAAGGTCAAATCCTTCAGTGATGTGCATCGCTTTGGGGGGTTTTCTGATACCGGTTCTAAAATGTTATTTTTAAAACTATTCTGGTGCTTAAACTGTGCCTGAACCTATAATTTAAAAAAGCACAAAACGACGACTGAAGACCCTCACTGACCCCCTCCTGGACCCCCTGCAGTTCGCCTACAGAGCCAACAGGTCTGTGGACGATGCTGTCAACATGGCCGTCCACTTCATCCTCCAGCATCTGGACTCCCCAGGAACCTACGCCAGGATCCTGTTTGTGGACTTCAGCTCTGCTTTCAACACCATCATCCCGTCTCTGCCCGACTCCCCCTGCAAGTGGATCACTGACGGGAAGGAAGGGAATATCCTTCTGGGAAATCTATTTTGTACTCAAACAGGCACATTATACATTTCTGCTCATGTCTTGGTGCCAGCCGTGACGACCCCCCCCGCCCCCCGGGTGATAACTCAATGTGCATGACTTCTCCCCACCAGACACACAGGAGACACCGCAGACACGTGACCACCTTCTATCTCAGTGGACACTCACGACGGATCATGCTGGTAAAGAGCTGTCCCATCGACAGGACGGGCACAACAGACGGGCAGGAGGGTTATCGGGGGCATCGGGGCATCGGGCCCACTGTGGGACGGTCGTGCATGTTTTAAAGGGGACCAGTGGCAGGAATGTGGGCGGCTCAGCGTGCCTCTATGGGGCTCGGATCGGGCTCTCCTCTCACAGGATGGGGGCCATTCAGCACCGTGCAGCATGTGAGACCGTGGGGGGGGGGGGGGGGGGGGGGGTTGCACAACAAAGAAGGGCCCTGATCACGCTGACATGTACACTGCAGGACCCACCGACACCCGCTGACATCTGACCTTTGTCTTCAGCGGGGGAGGTCACACAAAACCAATGACGGAGTCTGCACACGGGGGCAAAAAGAAGTCTGCATGTATAGATTCCTCAATTAATTCATCACCTACCTCCATATTTAAACAGTTTATGTCAATAAAGCATGATGCTCATTAAGTAAATGATGCTTCCATTTAAAGTAAAGCACCTCATGGAACAGGGTATGCTTTAGGGCGGGGCTGCCTTGTGATTGACAGACCAAAATATGGTCACTTCTGTTCACTGGCAGCAAAGAAAATCAAGACGGCAAACCGCAGTCCACAAACCGATGGGGGACGTCAACGACTGCTTCCACTGATTATATACAAAACATACAACTGAAATACTGTCTTCAAAGCCACCACACGGACAAGTCATTTTACCTCGCTGGTTATTGACACACACACATTATATACAAAAACACAGCTCATCTCTGTTACGGTTTCCATTCTCCCAACAAACACAACTCTCTAAAGCCCGGATTCATCGAGTTGGGTGTGAAAAGAAAAAAGCAGCTACACCTTCATCTCGTCAGTTTACACCACTCATCATTGTACAAAAAAAACACTTCGCTCTTACTCACCAGTCACATCTTTATTAGTCTCAGTGCTCTGACAAGAAAAGAGAATGTAAGCACCATAACAGTTTCACTGTCTACCAGCTCGTCCGTGATGTCGATGGCGACACAGTAGACAGAAAAACAACAGGCCAACACATGAAACAAGTCGCAGGCTTTAGAAGCTACATCCACACTAATCGCCTCCATGTAGACGAGCACAACAAACACAGACACACACAAACAGGACCGCCTTCACATCTGGCTGTGTTACAACCCCAAATTGGGGAGTAGGGCATAATAGATGCATAAACACAGGCCTGGCAGAGATAATATGACATTTCTCTTCCTAGGAAGTCACAGTTTTGGTATAGTTCTAAAAAAGAAATAGAAAACGCTAGAAGTTGCCCATGATCAGCACATGGTGCAGCACATTTGGATACCTTGTTTCAGGACGGCGTCCTACTCATTCAAGGCTATAAAAAAAGATATGACAGTTGATAACCGGGTGCACAAGCAATAAAAGAAAGGGCCCGACGGGCTGGTTGACTGAGGTTAATCATTTACCGATATGACTTGATGACACTTTAATGGACCTAGCAGACAAACAAACAAACATAAATCAGGAGGGAGCGTAAACACGGCAGACAGATGGGGTTTCCCTCCCACACACACACACACACACAGCTGATCTGCATTCAGCTCCACAGCCGATAAGCAGAGGGATACATTTCATATACATGCTAAGGATGGTGTCACAGACTGTTAGCCTGCACTGACTTGCAGTGGAGTCTCTGTGTATACTTTCCTCTGGGAAGGCGTGTGCGGAGCCACGGCCTTTCTGTTTTTGTAGGATGCAAGATTTTTCTCCTCCCCTCAGCACATTTCCGTTGCAGCGTGAGTAGCTTTGTGCGTGCCGGTGCAGCAAGCGGTGTTCGTGTGGAGGAATGGGGGAGCAAACTGAAAGCATCTTTAACGCAATAAACTAAAATGAGCCAATTGTAACACACTGTTTGAGAAAAGAGGCTTTCACAATCCACAGTTGAGGCCATTCTTGTAGTGAGGAGTCCACAAACCAGCAGCAAAACTATCAGAGGGCCGCAGGGTAAAAAACAAAGACGCAACCAGGGAGAACGGGGGCCCTTTACTGGTTTTATTCTGACAACGTGGTATTATTTCTACTGATTGCTGACTGACAACTACAACCAGACAAAGCATGCATGAAAAGGAAATGCCTCCTTGTATACAACGTCTCTGGCTACCCGGTTAACCCTTTCCAA
Organism: Gasterosteus aculeatus; assembly: GCF_964276395.1. Classification (NCBI taxonomy): domain Eukaryota; kingdom Metazoa; phylum Chordata; class Actinopteri; order Perciformes; family Gasterosteidae; genus Gasterosteus; species Gasterosteus aculeatus. The sequence continues at coordinate 5,207,767 of NC_135700.1, forward strand.
AGCTCCAGCCGGCAGCGTGACCGATGTTGCCGACAGAGCATCGGCGCCGCAATTTACTTTTGGTTGATGGCGCTACTTATATTTCGATTATGTATCAAAATGAGCTGCAGCACATCAGAGAATTTTCTTCTCCGCGACCTGAAGGACATCCAAGCGGGTGAGCACAAGAAACAATCAAATACCACAATAGTCAGAAGTCAATGCCTTGATGAGTTGGGATTAATGAAAGGCGTCAGCGAGTCCGATTACATTGAGACCAAATCCAGTCCTTGTTCTTTGTTAAAAAAATACATTTCACAGTCCTCGGCCTATTTGAATGGATCGGTATGGACTAAATAAATAAGGCCAGTCAAGTTTCCCCTGAGCAGTCTACTACGTCGCCCCTTCAGGAACCTCACTGTGAGCTCTAAGGTGAGTGCTTTGGTATTTGGATCACTGAAGTCGCTCGTTGTGAATGTATATTAAGTCGTCTATAGCAGTATTAGTGTTTGGATTTACCCCCCCACACACACTTACCTCTGGTAAATCATAAAGCTCAGCTTTTGCTGGCGCTCCGAGCCGTGTTTCCTCTCCTCCTTTTTCCTTTTACTCCTCCCCAACGCTCCCTTTGCTCCCTCACTGCGCTCCGACTCACAGTTGGCCTCTTTCTTCCCTCCCTTGGCCCCTACGTCTGTGTGAACCCCACCCTCCGTCGCCACGGGGCCAATAAAACGCACAGCCAGCCTGCGGGCCGCGCGGGGCCATAAAGTCTTTTGACGGAACATCTGCCCTCCCCTGGCCGCGTGTTATAGGGCCCAAACCTCTGCTCAGCGCTATAAACAAGTCGTCGGAACGCACTTGACCCTGTGACCCTCCACCACCATCTATCAGCCCGTCCTCCCCCCCACCACACACACACACACCGCTGTTCACCGCCCGGCAATGCAAATGTCTGCTCACCGTATTGTAATGAGTGAGGGTCGGAGCAGAGGGGTCACAGAAACCCCCCCACGGGCTGAATGTGACCATAAAGAGATAAAGCGCTACGATGGACGCCATTATTCAACGGTCTCGCTTTGCATGCCGCGTTGAACCTTTTCTCAGGCTCTTAGCGGTCGGGGTCCATCCACTCAGGAGGGGTGACCCCGCTCTCCCTCACTCGGTTTCCAAGGTGTCCGACTCCATCTCGGCTTAGAAAGGTCCTGGTCCGGGTCCCCCCCCGCCCCCCCGCCCGGGCAGCTTCCTGGGGCCGTGGAATTAGTGCTCGCTGGCCAATCTCTCTCCCGCCCCGGGAACGGACTTCCCACCCCGGACGGACTGTCCTCGGCTAACCCACCTGACTTGTCTTGTGACCCAGATTCTGTCCGTGTTCCGTGCCAATTCATGTCTTGACTAACGACCTGTTGGAAATAGGCTCAACCTCGGTCACAATACAATGCTGACTGGTAAGTCTGGCGTTTAATGTATGTTCTTTTTCCCTCAAAAGTGTTGTTGTTTGTCCCAGAGGCTTCTCTTCCTGACTGATTGGGGATCCTGATGGATTTAGTGTTGCCGTACAAACAAGTGAGTCACATGTAAGAACGCTGAAGTCACTCAAAACACATCCATAAATCTATTTACAAATATAAAAAGATATATATCTGTAATTGGCTTTGATAGAAAAAAACAAGGCCTTTTTTTGGTAGGCCCCAAAAACCTTTTACCATTTCAGCTCTGGCACCAAACTCTACATCAAATTGCCTCCCCCTCCAAGTCGTGGAGAGTTCTTGAAACAGAGCCATTGGGAGATTTGCAAACATCAAAGCAGAAGTGGAAGAAATCTATATATGGATGTAGTTGTGCTGGCCTCCCCCAGTGGTTGTGGACGAGGCCTGAGCGATCAGGCAATGAAGAGGAGTCGCCGTGATGGAAGTACGGAGGAGAGACGCCGGCTATGTCACATTAGAAGAAAAGTTACTAACTAGAGATAGAGACCACAAACTCATGTTTTGCAATGTTTACTGAGGCAATAAAGTCATTTCCCCATAGATTTCTAATATACAACTTATTTCAGAGAAATAATGAGAGAAGTTTTTAAGGTGAAATATTGTTCTTGTCTTGTCTGTGTGAATATCCCTGTATTCCCTTTCGGTATGAAACGTTCTGTTTCTCTTTGACTGTGCAGGCGACTGCGGCGCATTTTGAGTGCTTCGGCGCGTGGGGGGGTGAGGGTGTGGTGGGGGGAGGACCAAGGCCATGTAAGGGACTCCCGCCCGGTCTGATGACAGCGGCAAACCCCGGGACTTCCAAACAGGTGGTTTAAATTGGTATTAATTCATTACAGTCATACAATCATAAAAAAGGATGTTTTTTTTGTTTTTTCCTGCGTTTAGGGGTTGGTAAACATGCCAGAGAGTCATTTCAACGAGCAGAGGCACTATCACAGTGGAATTCTCATACTATGTCCCTTTAAGCTTCAACAGAATCAGAGGTTGCAATATACTATTTAGCCTACATGTGCACTGCACACATTCTGGTGCATTAAGTTGTGCATTAAACATGCAAATGTCACTGTTTTGTCTTAAAACACATCAATTTATCTAACTAGACTCATTTCTGTGCATCTTATCAGTGTTGAACTTTTGATTATTCTTAGTCAGACAAAAGCATATTAATAGTGACAGTTTGGGCTTGTAGAATGTGGTGTGGTGAGTTTTCATCTAGCAATTCTTTCATTGATTTTTTCATTGATTCACTCTTCCCAGAGTCGTGAGTGGTATCTTGAAATAGCTTGTTTCCTTCCCACCGAGCGTTAAAAAAAGAGATTTCTTTGACTTTAATATATAGCAAAGAAAGAGAAAAATGTGTCAAACGATTAGTCGATTATCACGACAGTTGGCGGTGTGTTGCTCTAATGGTGTCTATCCAGATGTTTTTGGCAGTCTCAGTTTTTGGCTCAGGTGTAACTGTTGAATTTCGCTGACTTACGTGGTTTCAAAGTGCTGGTCCATTTTAGTTTGTGAAGTTGGCTCAGCTTCTATTTCCTCTGAATAGACTGTAGTTACATTTTAAATATACAGACGCTGATTTGGCTGTTTTTATTCAATAAACAGCATTCCGAAGCATGAAGGTTTGCTTGTAGATTAAGTTGCAGCTGAGGCTTCTGGGAAGTTCATTACACACGCAGGTATTCTGTCATTAAGCAGAAGTATTGCATTTTTCTTTTGGACCAGCCGTCTTATAAGAAAATAGGGGGAAACAACAAATTCAGTGGGGATCTTAAATGTCGGTGCAAAATTCCAGGGCCATAAATCCAACATTTAGTGCCGGCAGCCGGCTACAACAAGAAGAAAAAGAATTGTTCTGAGCAAAGGAAGTCAGACTTCAGAGAGAAATGAAACCGTACTCAGTCCGATGATGTCTATCTTTTTGTTTCAGGACGATACGACATTATGATTGATCAGTGCGATGGCTGCTGTCGCTGTGCGCCTGCATGGTAACTGGTGGTCGTGGGACCTTATTTCAGAAGAAATGTGAACAATCGTACAATCATTTTCGTAAGAAGTAGACGTCCTCATCGTGATGTCACCCATTGATTAAGCTGGATGTGACGTCACCATCCTGCTGCACGGCCTTTGCCATGACTTCCACGCCCTGATGAATAGAAGTTTAAAATATTTGGAATGATGAGGAGTGAAGCATGACGGCAGATACAAAGAAGGTCAGATGGGGTCACTGGGCCAACACTAACAAGTACCACCGAAGCCTTTAATCAGGTCGCTTGTTATTTACCCGGAGCAAAGCCAGTGCCTCAGCAGACAACGAGTCTGCCCGTTAGCGGGTCAACAAAAGGCTCTTCACCACCGTATTACCTGTATGCAACACGCCCCACATTCAACGCCATCTCCGGGGCCCGAGTTTGGATGATTTATAGAGCTGTGGATTTAGGGTCCTACGGTGTGTTCTCACTTTGCTGGATGAAATACGTACTCTTGTGTGTCGTCCGTGTCAGAGAAAAGGAGAGCCCTTCACCTCCCACGGGGCCCCAGGTGCAGAGCGAGGCTCCACTGCACCGAATAAAACAGAACATTCCTGGAGCATGACGCCACGGGTCTCTTACAACACGAGGTCGCACACAGCCCACGCCCTTCGTGCCAACACAAACGCACACAAACTCAAACATGTTCCACGCTCTGCTGCAAAGACAATAGGAACTCAAGCGTGAGAGTGATTGCAAGATCTGTGTGACTGGGACACAGTGTGTGTGTGTGTGTGTGTGTGTGTGTGTGTGTGTGTGTGTGTGTGTGTGTGTGTGTGAGAGAGAGAGTCGCCCTTGTACTTGGGTAGTCTCAGTGTGACAGTCTGTCCAGCTCAGCAGAGCTGGTGGTGCAGTATCACATAGCCATCATTTATTCAACAGGACCCACGAGGAGGGGAGTTGAAAATGGAGGTGATGTCAGCTGATGCAGGACGAGGAGAAGCTGAACATGCCAACGCAACGTGTTGCAAAGGATATTGGATGTTCTCGCATATTCAACACGTAACATTTTAAAAAAAGGGTAAGTTTGGATCCTCAGACCGTATTTGATCCATCGCTACGGGCAACCATGCACCCACATCAGTCACTAAGTGCACTGCCTGAATAAATGTTGTTTTAGGGAGGTCATCGTAAGATCAACTACGCTCTGTTACACCGCCACCACCATTTTTGCACATCTCGTTGAAAAAAAGAAGCCTTTAGGGCATTTCTCCCTGACTTTGGAAGTGCAGCGCGACGTCCGCAGCATGTTGGACGGCGCTGGGTGCGCTCACAGCAAAACAAGGCAATCTGGCTGTTGGTTTTATGATTTGATATGCAGCATGGTTTTCAATGAACGCCAATATCGTAATCTAATGTGTTCCTTTGGTGGTGATGCTCATCATTCCTATGTGAGGTTAGTGGAGCCGTTTCTACATTCCTCTGACATGACGAAAAAGGAAAGAAAGTGCATTTCCGCGGGGCACAGCAGCTTCAAAGCTTCTCCCGCTCAAAAAAAGAAAAAGATGAGAGGTTTGCATAATTTGTAGAGTCCTTCTTCTTCTTCTTCTTCTTCACAGAAGCAGATGAGGTAAGGATGATGAACTCAGATGGAAAGATAGATCAAAGATCTTTACAAAAGCTACCACATTAACTAACAAAGGTGTGACCGCATGTCTAGAATGTACTCAGTCCTCACATTTTGTTTTTATTACATAAAAATGAAAAAAATAAAATAAAATGTTACCAAGGTTCTATGTTTTCACACAGAACAGAAATGAAGGGTCAATAAAGGCTTCCAGGAACAGGATGACCAACACATTGAAACATGTATCTGACTGCATAGGAGATAAATCATGCTGAGTCATACGTGGGGGAAAGTATTCATCACTTTAAATGGGTTGTTTAAAAAAGTACACCCTTTGAACTCAAGCATTATACAGATCATTTTCAGACCGTTGTGCATTATCAAACTTGTGGTCATATTTATTCAATATTTAAATACCACCTTTAATAATATTAACGTCATGCCTTCCTGTTATCAGCTTTTAAATAAAACCTTTTTATCACCGTTCTGTCTAATAACAGCCCCATAAAGTAGCGTGATGATCTTGCAGATTAACAATGTGCATGTGACTAAAGCATATGCTTTTTTACTTAAACAGCCAACCTTACTACTGTAACTCGCTCCGGTCTAATACCGTCTGAGTAGCCTGTGATGACCAGGAATTAGTCTGCCTCTAATCGTTTCCCTCAAGGAAGCAGAGTTCACAGTCTGCGTGACACAAAGCCCAGTGTGAACAGAGGGATAAAGCAGGTTAATGGCCCCTAATGGGGATCAAACCACTTTATAAATGCAAGCAAGTCAGACGAACAAGCTTACACTGCAACACACACACACACACACACACACACACACACACACGCAGGGAAGCTTATGCAGCGACTTCAGACAGGGGGAATAGGGTTATGTGAAGGACTTAATCTCCACAAACACACAGACCTACGCTTGCACCCACAAGACAATGGACAACATATTATATAAATACATAAAGCATCGTCTTGTTATCAATCAAGACTAGAAAAATGGAGGGAACTTTTATCGCTGTGGCCTTCAACACGTCTCTCTTGGTTACATGGCCGTTGCCCCGACTCGTCCTACTCCTCCTCCTCGCGCCACTTCCAGACAGGAGAATCGAAGGGAGACACGTAATGAAAAGCAGTGGGGAGTCATGGGAGGGAGGGAGGGGTGGGGGGCACCCACAATCTTTTGCACGGCTGAGTGCTATAAGCAAGTGTATGAACGCATTCTGCATGCAGGTAGGTACTTTGGGGGAACTTCTGGAGCGTGCATCTGGAGTGTCTCTCCAACACTGGAACAGAGGCCGTGTCCACGTAGACGCCGTTCACTCTTGCCGACCTCTTTAAAGCTCTTTTCCACTGCAGCATTCACACACTGATGACAGAAGCTACAAATAGTCGCAGCAATGGGAGCCACGCTGGGGTCCGTGGGTAAGTGGAGCCGGGGATCGAACCGCCAATCCAACGGGTCGACCGCTCTTCCCACTCACACTCGCCCTGCTGTTAGCTTTACCCTGAGCCGTATCTATGTGGTTAAGCTGTGTGCATAGCGAGTTTACCACGGCTGTGTGTCCCTGCCCCTGCAGAGCCAAATCACACATTCATTTCCAACGTTGTCTTCAAACTCGCAGAGTCTACCGGCAGCTACGGTGCGCGCGAGAGGCCCTCCTGTCTATATGTGGCGCGGCAGCTGCTGCCCCAGCCAGAGGGGTCAACGTGGGAACACAGACCCTCCGTGTCGACAGAGAATCCAGCTCGACCGAACTCCCACACAATGTTTCCCTCCTTTAACATCAAATGCTGTGAAATGTAATGGAAGCATTTATGTAGCCTAAGTTGTGGTGTGATGCACTTTTTACAACTCCAATATTTATTTTTCTTTACCATTTCTTTCACAGATTAATTACACAGTTACATCCACCATCAGTCTGAAATACAGTTTTGTCCGTCCAATAAATCCAGGTGTTTTATTGGAGGAGAGGTTTCTTACCTCTCTTTTTATCTAAAGCAACTTACAATAAGTGCATTCAACCATAAGGGTACAAACTCAGAAGAGCAAGAAACAAGAAAGTGAAATTTCCTCAAATATGCCAATTTACAATTTGCTATAGATAAGTGGCGTTACAAGTACAATTTAAGTGCTACAATTTGTTAGTCTTTTAGTCAAGGATGGATCTTATGACCCGTTGCCCCACTACCTGTACGGAAGGCAGATGCATTGATAAGTGATCGATTCCATGACTTATAAACTCATAAAGCCTCCTGTCACGCTGAGTGTGCAGATAAGTGTGTCTGGCCCCTCTGAAGAGCCGTTCGGGGTTAATTAAGGAGGAGGAGAGGAAACCTCCCCCCTGCTCTCACTCTCCAGACTGCTGCGTCCATTCAAGCTGGATTCCAACCGGATCTCGATGCGGGTCACGTCTTGTGATATTAACGACCTTTTAAGCTGACAGCAAACACCTCATCTTGCCCGTTGCCTGTCCGGATGTTGTTAATGGCACCATTCATCCCGTACGAGCTCTCTGGACCTCCACAGCTGGGCGGACATACTTATGTTTCTCTATATACAGTATGTTCTTTATTTTACTAAGATTATATTAGAGGCAGGAATGCTGAGTCAAAGGCTTCACTAAATACGGGTTCAAAAACAAATCGCCTGCACAAATGGGATTATTCCCATTATGGCCTCCATGCCTGCTATGTGTCTAGTTTAGTTTTTAACATCAGCAAATACATAACACAAAGCCATTCCAAAATAATAGCCAAATAAATAAAAATGAACACCTTTCGTTTATATTTTCGTGCAAACCAAATCTCAAAATTTCTCACAAGCCATTACTCCGTTCCCCTGGCAACGCCTGAGGGTTAACTATTGTTAAGCTTAGTTCATACCCGAGCCAGGGAGTGGCGTAATCATGACCCCGCCACTGGCTGCTCACCTCTACATTTTTGTAGCTTGGCTTGCGATCACGTGACTGTCATATATATATATATATATATATATATATATATATATATATATAGTTCACTAATAAAAGTGCTGTTTATGTCTAGGGATTACAAAGGGAAGGCCAATTGTCTTTTAAATGCTTAGGAAACAGGAAAAGATATTAATTTAAGTTAAAAAAAATGCTGATACTTGACTTTCTTTACAAGCCTTGTAAAAAGGTAATAAAGTAGTCCGTGAATGAGATATGAGTTTACAGATCCTTGCCGTGCCCGCCTTGGAAAATCTACGAGCTACACTTCTTTATTCTTCATAGTACTTCATAGTTTTTTACCAACCGATAAGGCAAGAGCCTTACGGAAACAATGGAAACGTTGTTGACTACCCCAGTAAATAGGACACACCTGAGCTACAACGGTATTTTCTTTTCTGAAGCATCAAACTAAATTATACTTCTAGAAAACGGAACGTTTACGCTGAAGTAAGAGAGTGACAGCAGTGTAGTCTGTCCATCCTACTGCAGCGTAGACAGGCAGTGGATGAAGAGCGAGATAAGGGCGCTCTGTAAGCACTTGTTGTTGGAGCAGAGGGGGATTAGAGAACTTAATATGACCTTTGTTTCTGTGATACTCCACAGAGGCACGTGGGTTTGGGGTTTTCTGAGCAACAGCAGATGCAATTGAGCGTTAAAGCCGGGTAAATCTGTCTGTGAGCTGGGTTGGGGGGGGTGGGGGGGTGTCTGCAAACACACTAGTGTCTCCTTTAGGAAAAGCCAAGGGCCGTGGCTTTAGGTACGGACCTAAAATGTGTACTGCTCTAAAAGAAAACAGTCCCTCAGACTTTCTTCAACTACATTCACGTAGCTGACAAAACTATCGCACCCCGAAGTATCCTTGTGTATGTTTGGATCATCGTAAGCTGTTCCTCAGCAGCTGTAGTTTAGTAGACTTCTTCTGAAACGCCTTACTTTGCACAAGCCGCAAAATAAATATTAAATAAAGAATCTTAGAGTAACTAATGGACCACAAACTCAAGTTTAATGAGAAGTGGAGCCACTTCCCCATTGACTTCCATGAAACAGGACATCTTTATGCAACCAATGGAGTCGCCTTGTGATAGCCATTAAAACAATGCAGGTTAAAGGCACTTGAAGGCTTTATCATCTTGATAACTGGTGCATAAAAAAGGAAATTCATAGATCTATAATATCCTTGCGATACATACATTGTACGAGTATAGGATGTTTGACTGAAGTCGACTCAAACAAAGCTCTTTACGCACACGCCTACTGCACGCGTTAGCAAAACATATGGACATATTTATGACTTATGGAGATTGTAAAAAGGAAGCGGAGCAGTTTAACATGCTAACTGCTCAGCGGGATCAGCCCCGCTGGGACCAATTACCACGATCTCGCTGAGCCTCAACAGCCAAGAGCGGCCACCAGTAAATGTTCCGGAGGTACATCCATGGGAGACGCCCTGCGACCCCTCAGGGCCATTTGTGCATCTGTGATCCGCGGGACGTCAGCAGGCAGGACAGCGACGGGGACGCGGCCAACCTGTAAATACTTCTCCCGCTGACCACAAGAAAAAGCTGGTTGGTGAGGATCTCCAACGGGGAAAAACCCTGGAAACAAAGGCTTGCTGAAGGACTGCTTCCTCGGTCGTTGGTTAAGTAATTAGAGATGCTACGATGCTTCTCCTTTGGAAGAATGGAGTGAAGACGCTGTTGACTCTTTCAACCCACGAAGAACTCATTAACAGTTTGGCTCAAACGAATTTCCCCCAGATTTAAGTCCTTGACTGAAAACAAATAAAACATTCAAAAGCATTCAACTTACTTGAAATGTTGTCTGAGCATTCTGCTTTTCACAACACGCGGCGCATTCACGACTAACTCCCACTGAGGTCGCATTACAAGACGCGACGCCAAAGTGACACCAAATCAAATTTACAAAGAAGTGACAAACTGCCAGCTGCAATGAACTAAATTGCACAAATGAATGAATCCATACCTCAGCAAATACTTAAATCCTGTTAAGGTCCATAAAAAGACATCACCAGCTCACTGAATTGGTTTGGAATGTCGGTCTGATAGACTGGGACGCGGCTCCAGACGGCGACCACAGGTCACTGGTTCAGCAGGATGATCATTATCAAGAAAAAACAGCCCACCATCTGCTGCTCCCATTCTCCACATCTGGAAGCCAGATCACCTGGAGGCCACCAGAAGTAGCCGGCGATGATGATGTCATCGGGCAGGTCGGCTCCAACAGGAAGCCCGTGCCGCGCTCAGTCACGCGCACGTGTGCGTAATAAGACAAGTTCTGGTTTGGTCTTTACTTCAGGAGCCGGGCAGGAGGCCGTGTATGTTTCCACATGCAAACACGCCGGCAGTTAAATGAAAATGCACATACTTCAAGCAACAGAATGTACACGACACAGTTTGAATGCATTTGAGAAAAAAACGTTGCAGTGACAGGAGCGGACCAAAGGCATTCCTCTACTTGCTCTGACTCAACATCTGCTACCAGCCGTAATTACCAAGTCCTAAACAAACAGCTAAACATAGACGCACACACACACACACACACACTCCGTAGAACACCGGCTTCACTCCCACTGGAGCTCCCCTGACTGCCTCCGTTTCATAAGTCTGAGAACCCTCCATGAGACCAGTCAAACCAAGCCACAGGGGATTGCATGTGCATGTACACACACGTGTCCGCTAACGGGGGCCACCCTGCGGCGTGCGCGACCAACGGTGACGGCGGCTCACTGAATTTGGAAATTACAGAAGATGATAGGGGCCCACGCGTGAACAGTTCATTTGAGTTCTGCTGGGTCCGTTGTTTTATAAGCAGGCTACAATCCTAAACCCAAGAAAATCACAAAAACCACACCCTGCGCAAGCCCCTCTATTTTGGAGGCAGATGAATAGAAATGAAAACCGATTCTTTCCAGTCGCGGCTCCCAATCACAGTCTCTGAGCGGCTGCAGAGTAACTTGCCAACACCTCCACCTCTCTCTAATCACACCTCGGACGTCAGCATGGCAGTTTGGCAACGGAAGTACAGCTGAGTGCAAAAAGCTCGTCCCGCCGTGGAAGGACATTAAACCGCCAAATATAGTGAATGCAACATGAACAAATGGGCGCGTCGCAGCGTGTATCTGTCAGCCTGGGCACCGATGAACACGCTCTGTCTCTGAGGATGTCCGGGACAAGGCCTCCTTTTCCTTTCCCATTGTCAACAGTCTACCAGATCTTTTTCTGCTTGGGTATGAATCCAATCTCTGTTAGGGATCATAAAAGAGAGGGTTCGGATCGGATCGCGGATCAAATCGCAGATCAGCACAATACTTAACAAAGGGGAGGAATATTACATATTAGAGATCCCTGATTATGTTCATTGCTTACGATACTAATTGCCGATTATTGATGATCCATTCATGTTTTTTGATTATAGCAGTTGGTCTCCAAGAATCCAGATTGTTTTCTTTGCCACTGTTGCGAAAATCTGTTCATCCGCTAGTTTGTACGATCAACAATTGTTTTTTGTCTTTATAAAAACACAAATTTTAAATACTGAGGCAATAAAAAGATTGTAATTAGAGGTTTTAATGATGTAATGGTTTTCATTAGAGGTATTATAAACAGGTCATGATTCATCTTTAATATCCATTCATGCTGTTGTGAAAACATCTCCTTCAAACACCTGGATTTAGGTTAAACACACACACACATTGTATGAGATTGAGTTGGAATTTGTCACGATAACCAAGATTCACCTTCGCTCAATTCTTATTTTCACGGAACCGCCTGAAGGCATCATAATGTAGCCGACAGGAAGCGTTGTTCGTTAGCCGTTAAGAGGTGCTGTCACCATCCTGCCAAAATGGATGGATTAGTTGTGCACAGCAACATGATCACATGACTGAATGTAGGTGGATAATGATGGTCAGTAACACTTTTATTTCACACTGAGATGGCTGACTGTGTTATTAATCCGTTATGATGAGGGCAGGATGTGCAGATAATCAACAGCGGTCCAGTTTGAGTCAGATTTTGTCTCCTGCTGCTTCTCAAAAAGACGCAGGCAACAAGCTGACATCCGAGACCTCCGAGGGGTCTGACAGCTCACCGAGATGGAGAGCGAAAGGTTCCTTTTCAAGAAGCCAGGCGAAAAAGAGCTAGGTGGCTGAGAGGGGACCAGCTGGGAGGAGAGCGGGGGGGGGGGCTGAAGGTACACGGTCACCCTGGCATCCAGGGCGCCAGCTACTCACCAGCTGCTCCCGACCGCACCGGAGCAAATATGACGGCATTCTCACCAAGGCGTTACGGCCCTGGACCGGTCAGCAGCGCACACACATGCACACACACGCCTTCCTTTGAGGGCAAAAGGGAGAAGCGATGGGTAGGAGGGACGTGTTGGAGCGGACTCAATAACACAATGGAGGAGCCTCCTCCGGTTTCGGGCCTGAGCTGCAGCAGGGTGGGGCGACAATGGAGAGGATGTTGATGTCCCACACAGGAAGACGGACAAAAAGAGAAAGGTCTACCAGAGGGACACGGGACACAAACGGGAGAAAAGACGCCACGCTGTAGTTTGCCAAATGATGATAAATAATGAATAAAACACTGTGAAAAGAAATCATTTTAAACTCAATGTACAATGTAGCTTTGGACAAAGCCTGGTCTATTTTCACAAAGGACTGATATCCAACAGCGGCAGCAGCTCCACTGAGCCGGGTTTCTATCCAGGAACGTTGTGGATGCTAAATGGTCACATCATTTTACAAACTATGCTTTTCATTTATCAAAAATCAAAAATATTATTAGATGATTTTTTTGTTTTACATGATTGAAACCTGAATCACGTTTGCACAGTTGGACCGAGCCACTCAAAGTACTCCCCATGCATGTTTTTTTGTTACACCATGCTTGTGCCTCACCAACAGGTTTTACATCCATGTTCCTGCAAAATGTCCTCATTTTATAAGCCGATGAATTTTCGATTTCTGAGCACAAATCAAAACAATACAGTGACCTTTGTACTCCACCCAGTTCATCCTATAATACACTCTGCCGTTTGTTCAAAATTTGAAGAAGCCCTCTTGGCATTCCTGAAATATTGCGTATTGTCTCGGGCTGACCAACTGATGGGAAACCACATCAAAGCACATAACACCGACACGGAGGAATGATTGCATCTCAAAGCACGATAACCAATCTTTTTTGATGTGTCAGCTCACTCGCTCCCAGACATATTGATCAGTGACGCTTTGTTTACATACGCACAGTCAATCCTAAACAAAAAATACCTCGCATTCATTGAAACAGACTTGATGCTACAGCCACAAGGACCAGACATGGTGTCTGAACCAGAAGCACGTGTTCTGTCTTTCCCTTTCACCACGCCGTTGTTTCCATGACAACCGCACAGAGAGGTCTTCCCTAGCGGCACTCGCCATCCATGTCGGTGTAATGCTCATGCATTATTTTAGGAGAGTGGCAGGTGGATCCTTTGTTTTTTCTTTGTCCAACATTTGGGGCCAATTAGACGGACCGGTTCAAGGTTTGAATGGACGACTGGAAGGCGAGAAAGAGAGAGAGAGGGAGAGAGGGAGAGAAGGGGGTGAGGATGAGGCGAGCAGAGCGAAGGCTGGCAGAGGTGCAAAGCGGCAAAACAGATGGTGCCGCCTGATGTGAGCGACCGCAAAGGGCCGTTGGTGACGGCGTCTCGTCCAACATCCAGATTCAAACCATCTCAAAAGTCCTTCCTACCTGCCTGAGGTAAAGGTCACTGTGTTGTGACAAACTCACATCCCCTCCCTGAGATGCGGTTCGGAGAGTTGAACCGCTTCAAAGACGGAGGGCATTCGATTGGATCGATGGAAACAGGTTGCGCACGCTTTCCGCCCGCAGGGGACGGGACCGGCTGGGAAGACCGTGTGGTCACTGCAAATATGCACATAGGCTGCGCGGCAGGAGTCGGTTGGTCTGCCGGGGCGATGGGGGGGGGGGCTGGTTAGTTTACATAAACTACACGAGAAGAGCGACAATCAGGATCCAGGCAAACTCACCAGACCACCCAGAATGTTGCAGCACAGAAACAAAAACAAATGCTTTTTTTTGTTCTGCCGCTGGAATTCAGGCACAAACGGAGACATCTGAGCAGACGGGGGGGTCCGTCCTGAGGGCGAGATGTTCTGATACCGGAGGTTAATTATTACATTTATTTATGACGAACGGAAAAGATGTGGGACGTTGTGTCATTGTTTAGTCTTTTTTTCTATTACCATTGGTCACTACAGTTGAGGGAAAGTACCACCTACAATACTTGCATCAACCCAATGCCTGACTTTCAGTACCCATGTGGGAATGTAAGGCTTCAGCATCTAGTCAACATTTTTCCATCTCCTTGTCAAAATGACGAAATGTTTTCAACATCTGGAAGTAAATCAAGCAATAGCTCAAACTGGATGGGGCACTAAGGTTTACTCTTCCCCTGATGGATGCATCTGGCCCTGTGAAACGCTGGACTCCGTTTTACACATTCATTTTCACAAGCACCTTGCTTCCCTTGCTCCCTGCAATCCTTTGAGCAGGAGACTTGCGATCAGTCAGATCACAACAGTCTGAACCACTCTGGTCTCGTTAAACTACACACTCCACTTGTAGCTGCAGGCTCCGTTTGTGGAGTGGACCCTTTGTCGGCCTAAGTGACCTCGCGGTGTGGGATCATCCCTGATGACCTGCCGACGATGTAATCTGCCACTGAAATATGAGAAGCTGCTGCCACAACGTGTCCCAGGGTCTACACTGGAAGGGGTTTGGAGGTTCGAAACCCAGTTGGGCCCTTCTTATAGTGCCGTAACATTCCGCCCAAAGGAAAGCTTCAGTTCCTCTGACCTTTAAGGAAGCCAGAAGGCTGCTGAGCAAGTAAACCACGTATGCATTAAGTAGGAAAAATAAAATAACTGATGATAAAACATTTTTATCTTAAGAAACGGCCAATAAAGCGAGCAAGGAGACGCTTTACCATCTTCGTTGGAAGAAGTCGCCGAAATGGACATTTTTGGTAGATTTCAAGAAACCAAAGCCAAAGCGTTTTGGTGGCTCACGATGGTCTAACACGATGCTCCCCTCCGTGCCACACCAGAGACTCGTACTGGGGGCAACACGGCCCCCTGATCTCTGTGACATAATCCACATGAAGCGGATCCCTAGCGGATCCCCAGCCAAGGAGATCCACATCTCAGCGACTGTGAGCCCCAGTACCAAAGGCTTATTGGGTTTCCACGGGGACACGTTCACCTTCTGGGGGGGTTCTCCTGTTCCGCTATGGGTGGATGCATCCTTCACGGATGCCATTGCGGTTTGCTGAACTTCCACTAAATATATGTATTATGTTCCTCGTGTCTTGTGTAGATCACGGCAGCAGTGGCATTCATGCATACGCATGGAGGTGGGCTGACCTCACGCCCCCCAAAAAAGGGGGTTACCCCGCGTTAGGGAACCCCTTTTGCTCGAGGCTGCTTTCTGGAAGTCAGCCATTTTCAACCTGACTGCAGGTAGTTACACATTTACAACAACCACCAAAACGGGAAGTTAAGCAGTTGATAAAGTCGATAAGCAGCGGCAGGAGGAGCCGGCGTGAACTTCGCGGTGAAAAGTAGCTTTTCTTAGTAGCAACAACGTGTCTCGCGCAGCAGGAGACGTCATGGACAAAGTCCCGGACTCTCTCTTCCCAGCACTCGTTGCTCTGTTCGCTACTCACTAAAGACGCTGAATGCCGTTTCACACGGGACGGAACGAGATGATTTCCGTGTCATTTGACACCGCTGTGTCTTTATAACAGAGGACTCAAACTATCGGCGACTGTGGCAACAAAAGCGGAGGAGGACGTACCGTAGGAGGGGGGGGGGCTGTTATACACGCCTGGGTGCGTGTGCGGATCCCGGCGAAGCGGCAGGAGGTTCCTCTGGGTTTTTATTCCCGGCAGTCAGACCTTCGTCTGCTAGCTGCTGTCTTTCTGCCTGTTTTTCTCCTCCCCACTCCGGTCTGGATGGGAGAACGTCGTCCTCACGGAGGAGAGAAAAGGGGCGGGCCTCGGGCGGTCAAGACAAGCCAGCCGACCAATTGGCTGAGAATGTGACGACGGTACTCTGGTTTGAGCCAATCGGCTTCTGTTTCCAGCACGCAGGCGTGCGCTCATTGGTCCGTGAAGCGAAGACCTCCCAGTTGAAATCACTGTAGCACCGGGAAAAAAGGTTAAGGAGTGTGATATTCTATATTCAATTATTATCTAACGATTACCGTTAGATATCCCTGAAGTATACGCAGTAGTGTTGACAGAGCTGGTTTCAATCGTATGCCACTTAACTTAACTATGTGATTTAAAAGAAATGTAACTTTAATTATTTCGAATTACTTTTTATTGTGTGGTGTTCTTTATTTCCGTTGTGCAGATTGTGTTCCTGAGGTCATAATCACAACGAGAAAGCCTGATTAAATAAATATTTGAATCAGCCAAAGATCTGTTATCAGTTATACAACGTAACACTGTTCATACTTTCAACGCCCAATCAGAGATCTTTTGTCTTTTACAGAATAAACCAAATTAAATCTCTGTTTTGTGTTATGATTCTTATTATTATTAATATTTGAAATGATTTAGAAGCATGTTGCTGTTGTTGTTTTTAGATCAAATGCCTCCTTACAGTTTCCGAACATGACGATTTATCAGTTTTGCAAAACATTTGCTTACTCATGTTCTGTCAACTGTCCAGTCTATTGACCAGTGAGACCAGAGCGGTTTCCTTTGATGATTTCCTTTGGGGGGGGTTGTGCAGAATGCTAAAGTATTTGGGGGGGGGGCAGTTCTTGGTGCTTTGGGGCCTTTTTACACGTCTCTGCTCAGGCCCCATTGTTATGATCTGTAAATAATGAAAGATCTATTTGAAAAGATTTATGGAGTCATGAAAGGTCTAAATACCTCAGGTATGTGGGAATGTTACACTGGGCCAGTATGGAGTTGCTTTGGTCAGTGTGGATGTGTCCTGAACTAAAGACAACACACCAGCCAAGTCCCCTGAGACTCCATCCACTATGACAACGGGTTACATACACGTGTGAAAGAAAAAAGGCACCACGGGCGCCCCCTCGTGGCGAAGACAAGACTGTTCACTGTGTATTTTGTCGATGTACAGTATGATAACAGTTCTTGTTCATCCATCGTATGAGTACGGCCGATGGCTTTGCTCTTGCTGTAATCCCAGAATCAGGAAAAGGCGTGGTGTTCTGTGTGTATCCATTGGCAAGAATCGTAACGTAAACTGGAAGTGGTTACTTCTTAACTGTAATGGTTATCCGTTATCCAGCTGTGCCAAAAGCAGAAGGCCACTCTGCATTTGGCATTCCAAATGTAAACTCATAACAGGGAGAAATGTACTTCTGGTCCTCTATTTCCTAACACAAAGGGACATTTTTATTTTACTTTAAAAATTACTTTTAACTTTACTTTACATTACATGTAGGATCCATCATTTGGCGCACATTCCACGTGCTAATGTAGTGTTCCCTAGTGACCCATTGAACTCCATCCAACCATCCATCTTCAACCGCTTATCCGGGGTCGGGTCGCGGGGGCAACAGCTCCAGCAGGGGACCCCAAACTTCCCTTTCCCGGGCCACATCTACCAGCTCTGACTGGGGGATCCCAAGGCGTTCCCAGGCCAGTGCAGAGATATAATCTCTCCACCTAGTCCTGGGTCTTCCCCGGGGCCTCTTCCCAGCTGGCCGTGCCTGAAACACCTCCCTAGGGAGGCGCCCAGGGGGCGTCCTCACCAGATGCCCAAACCACCTCAACTGGCTCCTTTCGACGCAAAGGAGCAGCGGCTCTACTCCGAGCTCCTCGCGAATGGCTGAGCTTCTCACCCTATCCCTAAGGGAGACGCCAGCCACTCTCCTGAGGAAACCCATTTCGGCCGCTTGTACCCGTGACCTAGTTCTTTCGGTCATGACCCATCCTTCATGACCATAGGTGAGGGTAGGAACGAAGATTGACCGGTAGATCGAGAGCTTTGCCTTCCGGCTCAGACCATTGAACTCTCCAGGTGATTTTAATTTCATGTGGGGGATCCATAAATTATTAGTTTGCTGAACCTATTTGTTTTTTTCTCTCTTATATGAGTTATTAAAATGCTACCTACTTTCCATACATAATTTGAATGCTAACTTCTACTTGTTAGATATGTTACAACTTACTGAGGAGAAAAAATGATAAGCATTTAGGAGGCGAATTAAATGACATCAACATTAAAAGTTGCCGTTAAACCAATGCGATGATTTTAATTGGATAAAATGCTTAGATATTGTAAGTATGTATATTGTCGATGGGAGTCTCTAACGTGCCAGGAAAAGAAAAGCTCAAGAGATTTTCGCTTTTGGTTTTGACTTTCACAGCATCAAGTTTACGTCATTACCCGGAAGTGTGAGGTTGCGACTCTCAGATTAAAAGCATCATCAATTGTTATTAGCATGGGCAAAAGACATGAGATCATTCATTAATTTAATTATCAGCCTAATAAGGCATTTCTGCTTAACTAAATTACGGCACTTACAGCTACCACAGTAGCTAACATGACCACAGCCAATCAATATTTATGATGACTATTATTATTATTATTACTAGTCTAAATACAACTGGTGTGGTAAAAAAAACGTGCTGGACCGGAAGTGGTCCCTGTTATTGGACAGTGCTCCGTTAGCTTGATCACCGTGTCCTGCTTCCAGCCAGTGTAAAAACACAGGTAAGCGCTCAAGCGATTTCACCAACCTATTTGTTTTTGTGCTATTTTATCGTGATCCTTTTACACAACTTCAGCGCAGTACGTGACCCGTCAGTATCGGCCGGAACGTCTAGCTTTCGCAATGACACGTTTGCTATTTGGCGAAGTAAAGTTCACTTCTGGTGTTAGCCAGCGGGGCTAGCCGCCGATAGCCGTGAGCACAAGATTAGCATCAGCCCCGATAGCGAAAGCACACTCGTTATCTTACGTTAGCCATTTGCGTTACACTTCCCCGCCGTACTGCGGATAATGAACCAGCTGTGCTGTGCGCGCACGCTGCTAGTGTTAACTGCCGTTTGGTAACAGATACATAGTGAAATGTGTGTGTGCGTGTTGCTAAGTGACGTTAGCTCGCTAACAGGGACCAGGAACCGCACGCGCCACTCTGTCCGGTGTCGGCCGAACGTCACACCAAATGTCAGAGATTTATCATTACGTCGTTTATATAATAAACAACTTTCCTGAGACTACACGCATCAAGGGCGTTAGTACATGTAAGATTACTCGTGTATATATATATTCGGTGTACCTGTTATAATACAAGTGCGCACCCCTTTAGTATTTCAACTTGTTTTAAGTTGGTAAACGTTAGCAATTTAACACTTCAACCCCGTTTAACACTGCTGCGTTTAAAGATCTTAGTCCTCGCTACAGGCATGTGTTTTTAGGATATGGAGTTTTAAGGTAACCGTTTGTTCTCTTAAAAGAGATCCTCCTAAATCGTTACATGGTTACATGGATTTAACTTAGCTACGTTGCTAGCTTAGCTGACTAACGTACCGCAGCATGTCGCTGAGTTGGGCAGGAATCTGGAAGTTGGCTCTGCTTTTACACGCGCCGCTGACACACACACACACACACACACACACACACACACACACACAGGTCCACCACTACCACATCGCGTTAGTCTCTTTAACGTGCTCACTCGGATCACATGTATGTTGACTGGCAGTTAACGTGAACTAGTCCTTTCAACTACTAAGCACACTAAGTGAGAAGTTGTATTTTCTGTAATCACTATATCAATAATCTACATATGAATACTCTGAAGATGCGCTTTGCACCTAGCTAGATACAATACACTTTAATCTAGTTTGATTTGTTTTGTTTTGTGTGATTATACCGCAACAACCAAGCTTTGATTTCCACTTATAAGTTCAATGTAAAAAAATGAGCAACAGTGCATAGTCGCTTATTGCCTCTTGAAAGAATTGAACATGAATAAATAATACATGATGGACCGAATGCAGTGTTATTTTCCGTGTCGTGACGTCCTGTCTATTAGCAGTTTGGTGTATTAGTTTTTTGGTGTCCGATGAGTCGCATGGAGTCTACTTGCTCTTGACTATTCAATGTGAATGTGACGTCTGCTGCCCATCGCTGGTATCACAACGCATTCAGTCGTGTCGTAATCTGAATTGTTTGTTTCCCTCTGTGTCTCTAGCTTGCGATTAGGACCGATGGAGACGACGGGAGTTTGTGAGATTGATGTGGCGACCCGGAGAATAGTTGGAGGTAGTGACTCTCCACCCGACCTGGACAGCCCATGTCAGGTAAACAAACGCTCCTGATGTGTGTGTGTTTTTCTGAATAAGCTCATTGGTCAGGCTGTTTTTTTTTGTTTCAAGTACTATTACCAGTTTTAAATGGTTAATGAGTTGTGATCAATTAGCTGCAAAAGTAGCTTTTCATCCGGGGTACTAAAAGGAATCCCTTTTTTGTATTTGCCATAAGCCAAAATTCTCTCACAATTTTGCCTGCATACAATTGTCTAAAACAAGCCCCATTTTAGGGACAAATTCAGGAACCATCTGTGAATCCTAATGTCTTGTACGTGTGTGTGTGTTTTATCAGGAGGAGGTCGCAGACTTTGGTTTGGGGCTCTGCTGTGCCGAGGAGGAGAGGGGGGAGACTCCGGGCAGAGAGGACAGTCCCACCGACCTGGGTGAGGCGGAGCTCGACCTCAAGGCCGGAGACGACAAAGCGTTCGGTAGGAACGCTACAGTGAATCTTGCGAGCGCCTCGTCACATTTAGGTTGTTCTTTTCTTAAGTCATATCTCTGCAGGCTGCACGTCCGTTTTATGAAGTCAGGAACAAATACTACTTAAACGGAGATTGTCAATCTGCTATATTAGGTATTCCATATCTTAATAATCCTAAACTCAGCAACAGATGTACATGTAAATATTAAGTACCATGGTAATGCAGCATGAGCTTTGTTGAGTTCAATAGTAATATGAAGAGACGCGTAGGTGGTTGCTTTCTCAGATGGAACATTTTGACATTATTTCCGCATGAATAGAACACAATAACAAACATAATTGTATCTTTGGTTAGAAAATACCAGAACATATGTATTACGGTAAGTTCTAAAAACCTTTTCCTGGGAAAGTTCCTGATAAACGTATTATCATCTTACTGCTAATAAAGTAGTTGTCTGATATCATTACAATGACAGGAGGAACATTATCTTTGGTTAGAATAATGCTCCTAATGGCTCATTACTGGATTAGCATGTGTTTTCTGGTTTCTCTGCAGCCTTGTGAGTGAATGAAGGGTCTACCGGCACTGACCAGAGAAAACATCCCAATATGTTCTCCGTTTCCCCCTCATGTTGTTGTGGTTCCTGTTTCAGGGAGGGAGGTCGTTCTTTTGATGCATGCTCTGAACTCCCTGACCACTCCTGAGGAGAAACTGGCTGCCTTGTGCAAGAAATATGCAGACTTGGTAAGCTGAACATCTGCCCTGAGACATTTAGGAAGTCCACCCTGGCTGCTGTCTTTCCTCAGGAATGTCCCATCTGTATTGTAAATCACACGAGCAATTAATAGGCCGTGTTCGTCAAACAAGCAAGTGTGCTTTTCTTTTTCAAAGAAAGGTTGAACCCTAATGTGTATGTGTGTGTGTGTTCTCTCTCAGTTGGAGGAGAGCCGCTGCATGCAGAAGCGTCTTAAAGCCCTGCAGAAGAAACAGTCTCAGATAGTGAAGGAGAAGATCCACCTGCAGGGGGAGCACAGCAAGGCCATCCTGGCCCGCAGCAAGCTGGAGAGCCTCTGTAGGGAGCTGCAGAGACACAACAAGACTCTGAAGGTACTCCTCTGCCTCTCGACCTGCAGCGCCACGTGGCAGACAGGCGCTTCTAAGAAACGTGACCGACTCAAACGATGCAGTTTAAGTTTAGGAAGCTGAAGCTTGCATTACAGGACGACGCTAATGGTTGCGAAAATATGTCCTGTTTTTGGATGTTTATGAGAAAAATACTCCACTTGTGACTTAATTATTCCCTCAGTAAACATGAGTTTATGGTCTCAACCTTTAGTTTCACGTCTTCAACACAGCATGATGTTTATCTAGTAGATGATGGTCCATTTAGAGTAAAGTGGAACATAAAGCAGGGTATGCTTCAGGGCGGGGTTACCTCATGATTGACAGGTCACTACCGCCATCAGAGCCTTATGAGTCTACGCCCTCCTCCTCAGTCCAAATATGGTCGCTTCTGTCCACGGGTTCCAACAAGATGGCGATGGTCCAAACGCATGGCTGCCTGACAACAACAATGCTTCAAGGCGCAGCACTTCTCTGCTTACATGATGCCATTTCCCCCCGTCTGTCCCCCCCCCAGGAGGAAAACGGCCAGCGGTCCCGTGAGTACGAGGAGCAGCGAAAGGAGGCCATGCTGCACTTCCAGATGACCCTGAGCGACATCGAGGTGCAGATGGAGCAGCACAGCTCGCACAACGCCAAGCTGAGGCAGGAGAACATGGAGCTGGCCGAGAAGCTCAAGAAGCTCATCGAGCAGTACGAGCTGCGGGAGGAGGTACGGTGCACAAAGCAAACGCAGCAGCGTCTTCACGCCCCCCCCCCGTGGCCTCCACTGCAAACGCAGCAGGAATCCGGGTGGTTGAGACTGTTTTGTTTTCATGCGGAACTTGAATCACAACAAAGAAAAAGATTATTTTGGCCACTTTAATAAACTTGAAACATGTCTAGTTAGGTTTTAGAGAACGTCATCCACGTAGCGGCTTCATCCAGCCTAACGTGGCGTGAAATGTGTCCCCCCTTCCCTGTCTTGCAGCACATAGACAAGGTGTTCAAGCACAAGGAGCTCCAGCAGCAGCTGATGGACGCCAAGCTGCAGAGGATCACCGAGATGATGCGAGAGGTGGAGGAGAAGCAGCAGAGGGAGCGAGACTTTGTGAGTACATCCGAAATCAGCGCGTGGTGTTTGGCGGTGCTCCGGAGCGCCGGACTAACCAACGTCATGTGACGCTCCAGCTGCTGAAGGACGCCACGGAGTCCAGGCGCAAGTGTGAGGTGATGAAGGAGCAAGAGACGCAGCTCAAGCAGCAGGTGAGCACCGGCGGTACGGAGGAATCGCCGTGTCGGCCCCGCTGGCAGGTGTGGCGCTGACCTTTCCTCTCCTCGCCCCCCTCTTCCCCTCCACAGCTCTCCCTGTACATGGACAAGTTCGAGGAGTTTCAGAGCACCCTGGCCAAAAGCAACGAGGTCTTCACCACCTTCCGACAGGAGATGGAGAAGGTGACTGACGAGTGCTTCTGTCCCCCGCCTTCCCCCTTTTGCCGCTAACCGTCTGGCTTTGCCTCCCAGATGACCAAGAAGATCAAGAAGCTGGAGAAGGAAACGACGCAGTGGAGGACCAAATGGGAAAGTAACAACCAGGCGCTGCTGCAGATGGCCGAGGAGGTGACTGCCCCGACCCACGCACGTTATCGTATTTGTATCTTTTGCTTTATTCCAGCTTTTCTAGAACAGCAGTGAGACACATGGGAATGTCCAATAAAAAGGAGAATGGTCAATCATTTGGGAAAAGTACCCTAATCCCGCTTTCCTCCAGTCTTCCAGTTTCTACAAGGTTTATTAATCGAGCCCCGAGAATCTCAAATCTTCTGCTCAAGTTAAAACATTTCCCCTCTTTTGGTACAAGCCATCGACTTTGCTATCGTTGCCTCTGAAATTTGCTTTGCGATCCGTCTGAACAGAGTTAGTCGGTTCTTTCAGTTGACTTCAGGGAGAACTTAAGTCATTAGAGTACTTGATTGGATAGACACTTTCCAGAGGACTCTTACTGTTGTAGGTCAAAGTTGCCTTTTTGTCTATAAAATCGATGAAAACAAGCATCCAACTCAAGATCCCCTGAGTAGCTTTTACTTTAGGGCTTCAGTCTCCTGGGGAGCGCGCCTTGAAAGATGTCATTAAAAGCGCTGGCAAAATAATCTTAAGTTGAACTGAACCTCTGAGGCCCGTTGTGCTGTGTCGTAGAAAACTCTGCGCGACGGCCACTTCAAGGCTCTGCAGGGGAAGCTGGAGCTGCTGGAGCGGCTGTGCAGAGCCCTGCAGAAGGAGAGGAACGACCTCAACAACCAGCTCAGCCTCCTCCAGGAGCCGGGGGACGAAGGGGCCCCCGAGGAGGACGAGGAGGAGGCGACGGGCTCTGGACAGGAGGACGAGCCGGAGACTGAGGGCGTGCACCAGGCTCTGAGACCGCCGGAACTGGACCCCACACCGGCCGCTACCGAGGAAACCACTGATGCTGCTGCTATGACGACGACCACCGGCCAGCCTGCGGAACCCCCCCAGCTGGACTGAGCGAGGCCCACGCGGCCCGTGTGGGTGAGACGGCTCCACACACACACAACTCCAGAATCATCATCTTCGATGGGGATGGAGATCTTTCTTTTTTTATTAGACTTGCCTCTCCAGTTTTCCCGCATTACAACTGAGCCCGTAAAATGTTTGTGTGCGATAGTCAAAGAGAAATAAAATGATTGTATCAAAGATTGTGTTCTGAGATTCAGCCCCCCCTTCACTTTGGATGTAATGATCGGCCTCATGGCGACCACTCGGTATTTCCTGTTTTGTACCATAACCGTATTTCCGTTGAAGCTGCTCAAAGAGTTTGGCCTATTGTCTTACATTGGTAATTCCACTATTGGTTAATTATACCATAAGCCCCTTCATGTAGGATGGCAGAGATCATGGGACGCAGAGTAGAGCAGTCATATTTTGGATCATTTGTTGTCTGTATCGGCCACAGGGTATTAAATATTTTTGATCACATCACAACTCTGATACGTTTACGGTGGTTTGGTTTTCCTTCTCATCAGTCCAACCAACGTGCACGGCGCTTAGGCTGTTCACTTCATCTGAAAATGATGTAACAACGTTGAAGTGCGTTAGCCCGACAGGCCTTTATGCTCCATGATCACCACACCTAACCAGTAATAGTGTGGAGGCCTTTGGGAGATCTTACCAGAGGGAAGGTTCTCTTGTCAAGGCACTGCAGGCTCCACCTACAAGGACCATCGCGTTAACCCAAAAATCCCATTCTTTACCTGTAGGGCTTTATGTGCCCACGAGGTCTTGGAAATTGAAGACTCAGTTACTCCAAATAAGTTTTTTGTTCTTCTGTCTACTCAACCACATGTGACAAAGCACAGCTGGTTACCTCGCTGAGCATTTTAACAGACGCCATTAGCTCCTCCCCTTTTGTAGTGGAAGCTTGTGCGTGTGCTGCCAGACGTTCTCCTGCAGAGTACTTCCTTCTATGCGCCTTCTGCATTTGGAATTTGTACGAGGAGATCAGCACCTCTTGGTGACTAAAAGAAGTTGATGTGAGCGCAGACACAGGCGTAGTATTCTAAGTGAAGACCTTTCAGCTTCCACTTTCTTTTGGCGTTGCCCCAGATTGACTCTCAGGTAATGTCAGAATCTACCTCTGCAGGGGAGACCAACTGTGAAACAAGAGGAAAGAGTCACCACAGCTTCAGAGAGCTCTTTTTACTAAAAAATAAAATACAAGCCCACACCCCCTGATTGTAAAATGTTCTTAAGGTCCTGTCTTGCTTTTGAATAAACATTTTGTAGAATTTGCTATGACTGGAATTCTTTCTATCTTGTGTCCTTCCTGTGAGTAAAGTGTGGATCCGCATCCAAAAATGACAAGTGATAAACTTCTTTGAAAAGTTATAAAAGTTTTATTGCAATTTGTGGTGCAGGAAACAATAATTCACATTACGTAACAAAGAGGAAACAGTTTTTTGGGATTTTTTTCCCCCCTCAAGTGCACTAATTCAGACCCACACCTTTCACTCAACCAAAAACTGAAGCGTTTAAGTACCTTATGAACAGGAGGCGGGCAGCCGGGCGACTGAACGTTAACGGGTCCACGGAGACGGAGGCTGAGTCGACTAGCTTTCCGTATACTTACAAGTCAAAATATAAAATTACACCCAAGAGCCCTTTCTGCGTGTGGCAGGTCCACGGCAATCCAGCCCCCCCCAGAGACACCACTACCTGAGTACGACCTTTCAACTCTCATCCTACTTTTAAGTGCCGCGGGGACGAAGGATGAGCCGGACTCCGACCCGTCTCTCTACAGGGATGGGGGGCGGGAGGGGGGGGTCCACACGGGCAACACCTCTTCAACAATGTTCGTTCGCATAGCGCACTTTATTTTTTACTTTTTTGAACTAAGCAAGGGAGGGGAACAACAGGCTGGGAATGCAGGGGGGGTGGAGAGGTGGGGGTTGTTGCAGAGCCGGGTTATGAGCCCTGAGCCTCCAGCTCCGATGCGGGGGTGTTGTCTGGCTCCTCGTCGTTGTAGATATTCTCGGCCTGGGAGGGGACACCGAGGGACAGCGGAAGGTTGTCACGCAGCACCGAGCAGAGACTGAGCGCCCCCCAACGCCACAACAACAACAATGTTCAACACGATGTCATGAATTCTGACCGCTGTGGCAGGTTGAACCACACCATTACCAACCCCCCCGTATATCTGTTATCTTCATAGTTTCACCATTTTTATTTCCTCAACACTAGCGTGTTGTTCTTGCTTTTAACCGCCAGGGACATGCCCCCAGAAATCCCAGGGCCAGATGTCATGAACATCTGCCAATAACCCCTCTTTCCCAAAACTGTGTGTGTGTTGCTGCTGCTGTATTTACCATCTGCCAGACTTGCATGATGTTGTCCTCGGACACCGAGCAGATGACCCAGGGCTCGTTGGGGTTCCAGGAGAAGTCGGAGATCTTGGCCGTGTGGCCGCCGTGAATGAACTGATAAAAAATAAATAAAAAAAAGAGCAGTCAAACAGGTTCACATTTTAAAACCAAGCGAACACGATGACCCATCGCTGCTGACTTGGTCCGAGGTTGTCGTGGTCATTTGAAGGCGACTGAAACCAAATCAGTCATCTGGATTGGAGGACATCACTCACCAGCAGCTCAGGCGGGCCGTCCTCAGCATCTTCTGCAGACTGCTCCTCCCCGATTTTACTAGACAAAGACGATCAGACAAAAAGTACGTTACGATGTGGGTGCTCTGCAGTTCATTGTGCGGAGGAGGAAGCTCTGGTAGACCCGAGGAACATTTAGCAGCTCACAGGACAGATATTTCCCTCAGAGGCTAAAAGGCTCTGAATGTAGAACTGACATTAATCCGCTGAACTCAAACACAACTCCAAATGGATCATGTTGCTCTGTGATGGATGGATTTGTTCAAAATAAAAGTTTTGCCAACAAGTTCACCATAGTAACTAATAAACAGTTGCCCCTGAATGGACAAATTAGTGAATTAATAGTTCAAGGGAACACAAACAATATCAGATTATTTTCACTACAGCACTAATATTTGCCAAAATAAAGATCAATATATTCATGTAGTGTCTGAAGCTCGTAGGTCAACATGTAAAAGGGGTCCGTGTCGGCTGAAGCAGACAGATGGATTATGAACACGGCTTCTACCTGAGATCCCAGACGTTGAGGCGCCGGTCGGTTCCACTGGAGGCCAGGATGGTCTCGTTGTGAGGGGACCATTGGACCTGAGGTTTTGAGACAGGGGCGTGGTCATAAAGCAACAATGGACTCCAAATGACCTCTCCTTGGGTCAGTAGTAGCGTCATGTGCTCACATTATATCAGTAATGAGCAGCAAGCAATCTTTAGCAGGTCAAATGAGCTTAGAGAAGCACATAAGATTATGAATACGGTTTGTTATTCATCGGATAGACTTCGGCCTGGTGCACAACGAGGTGCAGCAACTGCTGGTTTCATTGCTTCTCTTAAAAG
Organism: Gasterosteus aculeatus; assembly: GCF_964276395.1. Classification (NCBI taxonomy): domain Eukaryota; kingdom Metazoa; phylum Chordata; class Actinopteri; order Perciformes; family Gasterosteidae; genus Gasterosteus; species Gasterosteus aculeatus. Next base: position 5,235,715 of record NC_135700.1, read on the forward strand.
CGATGAAGTCCTATTTGGGGTTAACATGAGCTTTGTATTTAAATGATACACCGTACCGCCGATGCAGATATTTTATCACACAGCAAGTCTCAACATCAGTTACACGGTGGTTCCCCATAAAATGGATTACAAATTGTGTGTGATGGTTGTAATTATGCTTATATTTAAATAGACAGGTGTGAGTCATCCAAGACCGAACTTAAAAGTTGAGTTTATTTATTTTTAATTATTTTAAAAGGGAAAATATGTTTGCACAGAAACTAAGTTGATTTAATCACTTTATCAATTTCAGCAGAAGAATAAAGATAATAAACTAAAGTGGAAAAGTGAGGCAATACGTACTTATTTTAGAAAGAGAAACTACATTTTACAGTATATATATTGTATATTATAATGTAACTGATTCAAAACAAAGGTGGTATGGGGGGGGGCTTCGATGTTCCATTCGTTTACCTGGAAAATTTCATCCTTGTGGGACTCGAAGGAGTGGAGCTTCAGTTTGAGGTTCCTGAGATCCCACAGTGCGACAGTCTGGGGGAAACAGAACAAGCTGTGTAGTAAACAGTCACCCTGAGTGCTCCATCGCCGTGCACAGTGCATCTGCTGAGCTCTACCTTATCAGCAGAACCGGTGGCCAGAATGAACTCGCTGTACGGGTTGAAGCTCAGACAGTTGACCTCTGCGGTGTGGGCGTCGACTGCGTGGCTGGCTTTGGATGTGGTGTTGGACCGGGTGTCCCATCTGGTGGAGGGTTGAGGAGAGTCAGCGTTTCACTTGTTTAGAACTAAAAAGAAATCTCCCGTCTCCCGTTTGCCACTCACATCATGAGTTTCTGGTCGTCGGCCACTGAGCCGAACAGCGATTCGTGGAGCAGATGCCAGGAGACGTCTTCCACCACCGCCGTGTGGCCCGTGAAGATGGTCTTGGCATCCACAATCTTCCCCTCCTTTGGGCCGGCCCCAATGTCCCATAGGCAGATGGTCTAAGGAGAAAGAAGAACTTTACTAGGGTACTTACATTTCGTATAGTAAGATGTATAGTGTAGCGCTGAGTCCAGATGGACAGACTTGTGACTGGTGTAAAGCGCAAATTCAATGCCTTCAAGCTTTAATGGTCTGACATCATCGAAGGGGCTTGACAATAAAGGTTTGGGAACTACTGCATTAGCGCCTGTCCATTGTATGTGTAAAAACCCTGTACTTCCTCTGCTCACCGTGTGAAAGAACCCGTTTGTGGCACATCCTCCTGTGAAGCTAAACGAAGGCCCCGTTGGCCTTTACCTGTAGTCACTTACGTGGTCGTCGGAGGCGCTGAGGAGGTTGCCGCTGAGGTTGGGATTCCAGGAGAGGCCGTAGCCTTCTTTCTGGTGGCCTTTCAGCCGTAGGTCAGGACTACACTCCCCGCTGGGGTCTGAAACACATCAACACTGCGTTCACGCGCCATGACGGGTGACACGAGCGGCGTGCACTCGGATGCATGTAGTGATCGAACCTGGCTTTGAAGGGTGCTTAGTGTAGTCAAAGACCAGCACGTCAGAGGTGGGAGTCTTGGTGGCAATGATGCAGTGGTTCTGTGGCATGTACCGAGCTCGGTTGACCTCTCCCTCGTGATTGATCTTGATCTCGATCTCAATCTTCCCGCTTACGGAACCAAATCCACCAAACTCTGAGGGGAGAAGAGAACCAGACTGGTACTTTGACGTTAAGGGATGGACACGTTACAACAGGAGGTTGAACCTCAGTTGGCTGGTTAGTCCATTTTACCAGGAAAGCAGAACATTTGTGGCTGGTGAATGAGAAATGAGCCTCGTCTTGACGTAAACCTGGTTTTGAAAGCTGGTTTGTTTACGTCTCACCTACGCTTCTCTATTTCTATTGTTGGTGCCTGAATATATTTTCACAGTAAGAGCAATTAATGTAACTCATGTTTGGCTTTACTGTGTAGTAGCGAGAAGAGCAGCATCCAATGTGAGCACGTGAGGAAACGGAGTGTCCAATATAAACACATGGCAACAAGAAGGCAGCAGAGAACGGCAAATAAAAAGTAAATGTTCAGATCACTGTTTATACAGACAATGATTAAATATCATTCATTTTTGGGACTGTCTGTTTGTGCATTAGAAAAATAAACTTTATAATATTGCGCCCTGCCCCTCTAATACAATGGTTGGGGAAACACTAAGCTGTACTCAAGCACAATTTAAGAGCAGGACTCAAGAACTCAGACAAATATGTAGTAAACTATTATACCAACCCTTAGTATGCCTGGTTTCCAGTGTGGTAAGATTTAGACTTGGACTCTACCTCAAAGTGATTTTTCTGTGGCCACACTAACACAGCATTACTACCTCTGGCAACACACCACAGGAGCAGTCAACCTTCAACACAGCTGGACAACGTACCTGCTGGAAGACACAATAAAACAGTTTCAGCATCAAGATGGGATCTTTAATCAATTTCCTCCACACATGAAATGTCTGACGAGGGTGTAAATACATATACGGGTCAGTGAGAACCAATTAACCAATTCATAGTAGGGTGAAGTATTCTACCGTGGTACTCCTGCAGAATAACTGCTGGTTTATTTACCTCCTTTCTCGCTGTCGTAGTGCGAGGCATCGAACTGGGCGTCATCATTCGGTACCTGGACGCTGGCGATCACAAGGTGGTTCTGCTCATCTGACGTATGGGTCCCCAAAACCAGCCTGTGAACGGCATAGTCCTTCCCCTCTGGCCTGCAGGGGTCCACGAAATGGACAGGATTTTAATTTATACCACAGGTCACTTACTGGCGGACCGCGGTCCAGATCCAGAGCCAGAAGCCGGCCCATCCAGCCCCTTTGATGTTAACGGAAAATCTCCAGCAAATAAAAGACACCCACCAAAAGCTGGGTGAGTGTCAGGCAGAGGACAGGGGTCTGCCTCCGGAGGACAATAAACAGCACCACACCGTGCGAGCAGGGAGATGGAGATGGGTGTAAAATACCTGTTGACATCTGGAAGCCACTGGACGGTGAGGCTGGGCCACTCCAGCGCGTGAGTCATCACCAGATCATACAGGAACGGGGTGTTTTTCTTCCAAATCTTGTACTCCTCATTGATGACTCTTTCTTCCACCGCATCATCGTACACTTCAAAAAAACAACATGGGATAAGTTACACGTGAGCAAGCAGCAGCAGCTACGGCGTCAGTAGATATGGTCGGATCGACCATGGGAGAGTTGATAAGTCACAATGTCATATTGAACTGTTTATACGTGCAGCTGGTAGCGTATTATGTGTTATTAAGCACTAGAATCACAACTGGTTTAAAGCTCGCTAGCCACCATTAACGTCTCGGCGTGTTTCATCCTGACAGCGTCCCGAACAAGTTTAATTAACGTTAACTTAGTTGTTAAATGTATTGTATTGCACTGAGTGTAAATAATAACTGCATTTAAATAGGAGAGGTTTGACATAGCGTGTTTATAACAAAGCGGGGAAAAAACACAACGACAGCAGCACGCAGACGGGCTGAAAGCAACAACCCCTCTCGCAGGACTCCCGTGGGCGCTACCGGTTAGCATGTCAAGCTAGCGCCCGTCTCACAGTTAAACGGCCGTGGCGCGCACACAAAGCCGCGCACGAGGGCCACCACGTTACACTATAAGTTCTTGTGATAAACGTACCCTCCTTGTCAGCCATGGCGCAAACTCTCCGCTTAGTCACGGTGCTCAAAAGCAAAGTAACTCGTTACACGCTGTTTTTAATGAATACCGCGGTTCCCCTCGCTCGCGCCGCTCCGCTCGTATCACTACAAAAGTAGGCTTCTTCCTTTTCAGCGCCGAATTGCTCAACGCGTATTGCGCATGCGTCAGTCCATGCGTACCAAAGAGAGACAACGTTGCGCACGGCCTGCGCAAGTGCGCATTGGGAGAAGTGACTGCGCAGATGTGATGTTCTGGGATGATGTGTTTTCTTCATGAGCACGCACAGCAAATGGCAGTTAACTGCTACATCTCGAAAGAGCAATAACGGCCTAGTGAAGAATGGGCTCGTTGACTTCCTTCCTTTTCCTTTGACTTGTCTTTAGTCGATTAAACGTATGTTTATGTTTTGCTGCCATGTTATGGGCCTAAAATATTTTTTTAGGCCCATAAAAACTTTTGACAAAAATCCATAGAAATACACGGGCAGTAAAGCAAATGTGCAAATTAAAAGGAGTCATTGCATAGATATTAACGTTGTAACGTTGTATCATACTGTAGTTAGCTATAATGGCCAAATGGAATAACATTGAGATGCATTAAGCTATATAATGTGCACGGCCAATTACATGTAAGCCTCTATGGCATAGAGGATTACATGCGAACATTCCCATAGAGTCTATGGAAATCAGGAATCAGGAAAATGTATGCCAAAATATGTCATACATACAAGCAATTTGTCTTGGCGGTTGGTGCGTGACAGTAGACAGTGTAACAATAGACAACAAGACAGCAGTGCACAATTAATAAAATAAAGTGAAATGCTAATGCAATGGGTTAGTATAAAATAAGAGAATAAAGTTAAAGTTAAAAATAAAAAATATTTAAAAAGTAAAAAAAAATAAAAAAAAATAAAGTGCACTATCGAACAAGTGACAAAGTGACGAGTGAGAAATGACAGTTAAAGTGGCATGTGCAGTGTGAAGGGGAGTGACCGGTGGAATGTCAGAGTCAGGCAGTGGGGGACCGGGTTCTGTTCATGAGCCCGACCCCGACGGGAAGAAACTGTTCGTGTGGCGGGAGGTCTTAGTCCTGATGGACCTCAGCCTTCTGCCCGATGGAAGGGGCACAAACAGTTTTTGTCCGGGGTGAGAGGGGTCGGCTACCATCTTTTTAGCTGCTTCAGAGACCTGGAAGCGAACAAGTCCTGCAGGGACGGCAGATTGCAGCCGATCGCCCTCTCTGCAGAGCGGATGACCCGCTGCAGCCTGCCCTTGTCCTTGGCTGTGGCTGCAGCGTACCAGACGGTGATGGAGGAGCAGAGGACGGACTCCATGATGGCCGTGTAGAAGTGGACCATCATCGTCTTTGGCAGGTTGAATTTCTTCAGCTGCCTCAGGAAGAACAACCTCTGCTATGCGAATGTTTGTTAAAAATGGACGTCATTGTTATGAGAAGTCAATTGCTTTAGCTAGCTAATGTTAGCATGTTAGCTGGAAGCTACCGTATTACATTTTCTTTTCACGATATGTAATGAGTATTAAAGTCCCACTCTGCATTCCCATGAGTTTATTTTGTAAAAGTATCTTTCATAAACAGCAAAAAACAGTTTACAGTAAATTACAATCCTTGAAAATGCAAAACATGTTCCAAATACGAGCATAACAAAGATTTGAAGGATATTTATGAAGGATAAATGAATTTCTTTTGAAAGCATGATTTCACATGAACAAGGCATGTATGATAAGAAAACGGTCTATATTACATGACAACAATAGTGGAAGTAAAGTAAAAACAACTGGCACAGAGTTAAAAGACCGTGTAGCCTGGTGTTATCTTTAATTGTAAGTAAATTATCAACAGTTTGAGAATTTAAACTGCATTGTCACACTGTATGTCACTGTACAGTGACTGAGTGTCAAACATGTTCAAAGCTCTGAGTTTCCTCACATAGTTCAGTTTACTGTCAAGTTTCAGGCGTGCAGACATGGCAACAGAAATAAAGTGTAATGTGTACCCCCCCCCCACCACCACACGCCGCACACCAACAAATATCTACGAACCAATGGACACTTTTTAATCTAAGAGTGAGCTGGAGTACAACAGTAGAGCATGCCACTATAAAAAAAACATACAGTGAACTATTTCACACGTACACAGATGTATCACGTTTCCATAAAAGGATGAGACCTAGAGCAGTCCAAGTAGAATACTGGTCCTATATTCTACAACAAGAGTAAAATATACTGTTATAGTTCATTTGAGAGTTACAATGTGTAACCCAGCTGTGCACAACACTTCATACACATATCTATGTATTTCCAATCGTCTTTTTTTCTTGGTTACATAAAAGAGTAACATATATGATGATGGAGAACGCTTGAAAATTACTCAATATTCCGCAAGTCCGTCCCTTAATTAACCCTCGTAAAAAAGTAATTTCAAGCTACAGCTACGGATCGATACAATGCAATACTCAACATATATTATAGATGGCAGAGTATGTATGTATATATATATATACACACACACATTAATGGAGCTCCCATCAAATGCATTTGTACAGTGACAGACGCTTGTGAGTGATGCAATGCAGATGTACAGGTGTGCAAAGGCCAGTGTTAACACGGATTGATGGATACTTACACTATGAATGATTATGAAGTACAGGCCACTCTTGCACAGCGTTTCATCTGGCCGTAGTGTGACAGTGAGGTGTGACGCACATGTAGAGATGCACTGGTACTGTATTTCCATTTTGACTTAATTCCCAAACTACAGTTAAAAATGACCTTCGGAACAAATATAACTTTTCAACACCTATTAAAGAGGCAGTAAGTAATCTGCTGTAAAGTACTGTAGAGATTGACGGGGCTGTGAAGTCTGCACGTTTGTATATTTTGGAGAATCCATCTCATGGGTCTTTAAAGCCTTTAAACTCGGATGGTCATGCTGTCAAATGTGTTAAATTATCGTGCCGTTGTGAAAATATGCATCGTGACTTGGCAAAGGCTACATGACAGCAGTGTAATGAAGTTGTCCCTGATGATCAGAAACCAGTGTACACGTACAGCAGCAAATGAATGTCGACTCTTGCACTTATTGAAAAGGACAAAGGGAGTCCAGTCAAGTACTTAATGCCCCTTTAAATATCCTAAACTGCACGTTTATTTCACGATACAAACCTACAAGCATCCAGTGTCACTGGATGAAAGAGAAAACACAAATGTTAAGCTGTCTGTTTGGGAGCGCTCACGATGACGACGCTCCTGACACGACCCGTGGCATCGAGCGTCAGCGCCTACGCCCCGTCGTCCACGCGGTGACCACCACGACGCCGGCATCAACGTGGGCGCGTCTTTCACACGGAAAACATACTGGAAGTCTGACGGAGAAGTGGATGTGGCAATGGCGGCCGGCGGGTGGTGCTGATGGGAAGTGTCCCAGCATCGCGGCTGCGTGGAATGATTTCATGCTTTCTTCTCTTAATGTTCCTCTATGAGCAGCTGGTTCTGGAGGACACATTAATACAGAGACACGGGTACTGTGAGCATCGCTGTTAGTTTAAAAAGTTTAAATATGAATTCAATAGATAAGCCCGTAAATGGGCTTTTTTCGCCCCCTTGCAGTGATATAATGTGACGGAATATACAGTTTAGGGCGGAGAGACAAACTTGCTTTCTACTCCATTTAATACTCATTTCTTAAAGGTTCAGAGGTTTTCACCTCTAGGGGCTCCGATGCGGCCGCACAGTCAATAGAACCACTGAAGGAAAAACATTTGGAATGTGTCTGATCAACGGTGGTTTATTTTGCTGAGTCCATGCAAGATTTAGATTTAAAAATACATTAAAAAAAGATCTCAGAAGGGAGAAAAAAGAAAGAGGGTTGTTTGGATCATTGTCTGGTGGCGACTCCCGATGATTTGCCTCCACCAGGAGGGACGAGAAGCAGTTGACACTTTGGCTAAAAGCTCTAAAACCAGATGAAAGAATAAAAAGCCTTTAAACCGGAAGCAAAAAAAAATCATCATGCGGTGAATATTATTCCCTGAGTAATTTTTGGGGAAAGTGGAAGGAAAAAGGAATACATTTAGGTCAAAGTAATATGAGAGCCCCTTACAATTTGTGAATTGTGATTAATGAATGATCAGAGTGCTCAATCCCACCTTACTCTCAGTGGCATTTGGGATGATGTCGTTGTTGGGGTCTCCTCCCTCGGAGACGCTCTTCTGGTCGTCATCTTTCCCATCCTTCTCCAGGTCGTCCTCTACGGATGAGATCCTCGACAGCTTGGAGGATTTCTGCTGCGGACACACAGATGGGGAAATGTGGGTTGGAATTCTCAGGGAGTCGTGCTTTGTAGCGATAGTTTGGTTTAATCAGAGGAGGCAACACCCCCCCTGCGCGGTGTACTGAGAGGAGACCCACAATACACCCTGGACACAGCTTGTTTGTGATGGAGGTTCTTATGAAATCTGTACGCAGCCACTTCCGGAAGATAAGCAATCAGAGTGGAATCAATCAATCAGTCCATCTACCTACTTACATATGACATCCCTCTATCAATCCATGGACCCAGCTATCTATGTATCTACCCCCCCCGCTAGCTATCATTCATCCATCTATCGTATATCCATCTACACCTACATTTACACCTACAGTACTTTGCTTCATGGTTTGTGTTTTCAGAATGTTTTGGTTTTACCAGAGAAGAAAGGGCGACGACTAACTGCTGGACCCTTTTCTGGTTTGACTGTAGGAGAGTCCGTTTCTTCACAGTGCCGTGAACGTTACCCTGATGGGAATAGCGTAGCATGTTTTCCGTGGCCATTAGAGGTGACTGTTTGTGGGGTAGTGGAGGGTCGTCGCCTGCTAGTTAGCGTGTTCTAGGAGTGGCGGCGCAGAGAGGCCTGGTGGACCCAACGCTGCTGCTGCCCACCAGCCTGCTGCCGGCTCGTTCTCCGTAGCCAGTGAAGCTTTAAGGCACAGCGGAATGAGCCCAATGTGAGCATTTCAACATGTGTTAATGTACATTTTAGGTTTGAAAACAACCAAATGATTATTCCTTCCCTGCGCCATCCGATCAGACAAAAATCACAATCTGTCCTCAGCTGAGGAGATTCCAGGTCCTTTGTGGAGCCACACAACTACACACATACACACAAACGCAGTGTTTCAATGATGTGACAGACACGGCAAACCGCTCCAGAAGAGTGCCCAAATTCCTTTGGATGCACCACATGTGCCGTGCGTAATAGAGCCCAGTTGCTAGGCAACAGCGGTTGCTAAGTGAGGAGCAGGATGCACGTGACTTTTTCAACCTGCTTCCATTTGCAGCAGCAGCGGCCTCTGTGCTAATACAGTAATACAGTATCACACAGTGGGAGTTGCCTTCAAAGCCTGAAGCTTTCCTATTTCTCCTTGTTCTTTTCAAAATAAAGATAACAGCGTAATGAAGACAATGAGAACCTAGGGAACAAAGGTCAAAATAGTGTTTGGATGAATGTAATGTGGAGAAATGGCACACAGTGAAGCTGGTGTCGATTTCATCATGAAAATAAAGCTAAAGGAATCAGCCAGGCGGTTCTATTTTGAAGAAAACCCTTAACTGAAAGACTCAAGGCTTTTGAGTTTTGTGTCCAGGAACAGCTTAGTATCCCGATACAATATGCACCAGATATATGTTGGAGGAGAAAGCTGGTAAACTTACTGCCAACAAATCCCACGAAAAGACCAACATTTCTCAAACAGAGAGGAAATAATCTGCTTGCTGGAGATGTGCTTGTAAACCACATTTGCTTTCAAAATGAACCGCGCGTGTTGTTCGTGGTACTGAAGAAACAGGACGGCCGCAACGCTGATGGCGGGTTTATCATCCCACATTCGAGTCGTCCGGAACAGGCATGAGCCCGTTTGTCCTCACGGGTGGTCAGAAGACGACGGTGTTAACTGGTTTGTTTCGAGGAGCACTGAGACCTCTAGAGATGGCAGGGCCGACAGCAACCTGTCTGCGCATGTTTTACGCCCATTTCCCGCGGAGGAGTTCCATATAGCCGATGTAGTATACGTCTCTGCTAGAGACCCCTCCAATCACAGCAGGCCCCGCCCTAAAGCATGCTCTGCTTCATGGTCTACTTGACACTATGGGCATCTTCAAAATGAACATCATGCTTTATTGAAGACTTGAAACTAGAGGTTGAGGCCTTGGACTCATGTCCACTTTGTTACATACAAATAATGTAACAATGCTACCGGTCAAACTGCCGCAAACGCCACAGAGCGGGTGACCCCCGCCTGCCCCCGGTACGATGTGTTCACCAGCTGAGGCGAGCTACCTTGGAGGTGGCTGTCTTTTTCCTCTTGGATGCCGCCTTGTCCCCCTTCAGCTTTTCCTGATCGTCTTCGTCCTCGACGGAGTCCGCCTCCTCGCCCTCGCTGCTGCCGTCGGCGGCGTCCCCCCCCTCCTCCGTTTCCGACAAACTCTGCTGCTGGATGGCCTGTGTGTGCGAAAAGAGGCCCGCGGGTTGTTTTCGTTGCCGCAAAACTGAAAGCAGAAATGGCCGCTTCCGAGTCAAGACAAATGAATGCTTCTTTCTCGCCGAGACTCCCTCTGCTGTCGATGGTTAACAATGTGGCTTTGACGGAATTCAAACCTCTCGGGCTTCTGTGCCCCCCCCTACCCCCCCTTTGTGTTTCCCTCCCACTGAGACCACCGCCTGACCTGATAGCCTGTGAACTTGACGCCAGGGTTGTTCTCGATCTCCCACAGGCCCTCGTTGAAGCCTTTCCTCTTGTTGGACTTGCCAAATTTGTCTTTGTACTCCTTGTAAGGCAGAAGATCCTTTGGGCCCAGAAACGCGCTAAACAAGCGGGGAAGAGACAGCTATTACTATTTCAACAACAGTCGGGAAAAAAGCACGAGGTTCCACAAGTCAGCCTTATCGCACATAAGTTTACTTTTGCTATTCATGTGGCAGCCTGGTCAAAGTCTATTAAGAATTCCAATATGGTGCCTACGTCTCATGGGTCCCGAAGAAGAAGATGGGGTACTTGTTGGCGGGCGGTTTGACAGCTCCTTCTGGAAGCTCATCAATCTGAAAGACAGGGAGGGAGACGCTGTGATCATTTATATATTCATAGATTTCAGAGTTGTCCAGTCCTGGATGTTAAAGTCCATCATGGGACCCTTAAATGACATGAACCACAGATGTATGACCGCGGGCTTCTGTCCCGCTCACACGTGCAATACAAGCTCCTAGAATAAGTCAGCGGTACCAAGATGCTGCGCGTAATTTGTTCCGAGAGATTAAAAATGGAGCCGCGCGGGGAACCCGCCGAGCGCCCGCGCCACGGTGACCCCACGCGCGCCTTCCAATCGGCGGGTCGTTTCCAGCAGGTGAGACGGCCGCGCTGACACGGAGGCGCCACGGGCTCCTCCGCGGATGTATAATAACGTTGGGAGCAAACAACACATGTTGAACTAACGAGTGGAAATGAATAACGGGGGGGCGTGAAATTGCGCTTCAACTCAAACGAGGTGCGCGAGGAGCGGGAAACGGATCGAGAGCGCGCAGCCCCCATCGGACCTTTTTATTAATCGTTTTAAAATAAAGAAAAATGCACTGTCTTATTATATTATGTTATTCGTAACATAACGAGTGGATGCAGCAGAGGAGTCCGCCCCGCAGCGTCCCCTCTCCCGGTACCGGCCGTGTGGCGTAAATCAACCCCGCCTCCCCCCCGCTCGCAGCGCGGCCGCAGCCTCCACTCACCCTGGCCGGCCAGTGCGGGTACCCCTTCATCTTAGCGAAGACCAGGTCTCCCGCCTTGTACTCCCGCGGCCGTGGTCGAGCCATGTCGCCGAGGGTAAACACGAAGGGTCCGACGTGACTTTGCGATCCTGAGCCGTTTCTCCACCTCAGCGCGGGGCTGAATTATCGACCATCGGTGTTTTTTTAAATCAAGACTGCAGTTTACACGGAAATAAATAATTAACAACGAAAGAAAAAAAAAAAACGCGGAAAACCGGGCCGCCGAGAGGGGTTTTCCTCTTACGACCGAATTGAGGTGTAAGCGTCACCGGGAATGGCCTAAGTTGGAGTAAGGTACCTGTGAGGAGCGCAACGCCGCCACGAACAGGAAAACTCACATTTCCGGTCAACGAAATAAAAGCTACGGTGACAAACGTCAATTTGATATTTATTTTCCTCGCATATCCTTTAATCGGCTGTACGGCGCTACGTTTTCAATTACGAAAATGAAAAACACACACACGTGTTGGCTCTACTCCCCCTCGCAAAAAGACAACATCGCCCACGTGTGAGTGTGTTACACAAGGTGAACGTTTACCAACAAAGTGATGCATCACATGTGATTAATAAAAATAACTATTGTTGCATTGACGCATGTACTACCCACGCTATGGTTTAAATCTAACATTTATTTGTTTTTTATTGGTTTATTTGACCCCAAAAAAGCTGCAGTACACTTGTACGTCCTTCAGAACTTTATTCCATAAACCACATGTTGGCTGATGTTGATGCTGTGATCATCTCTGGAAGGAGAGCACTGATTATTTGATATCAGAAATCAGGAAACATTTATTGCCATAATATGTCAGACATACAAGGCTTTTGACTTGGTGGTTGGTGCATAACAGCAGACAGTACGACAATGGACGACAAGACAACAGTGCAAGAGGAATAAAATAAAATATAATGCTATAGGTTAGTAACATAAGGCGATGGGTTAGTTTAAAAATAAAACCAATAAAAGTTACAATGTTAAAAATGTTAAAAAAAATAAAGTGCAGGGAAAGAATAAGGAACGTTGACGTCACAGTGAAGTCTCGCGATCCCGAGAGAAGTGTGTGACATGTGGCTATAACACATAATAATACTTACAGCATTGGGTTTTAGGAGAAGTTCCAACTTGGATTGAAAACCACTTTATTATAATATAACAGAGTTCTTCGTCCCGGCCTAAAGGTTTTTGAACATAACCACCTTTGATAATGATTCGAATATCTGAATTAGACTTTTGTGACATTGAGCCAGCTCGCAGAATGATATCATTATTCTTTTTATTTTAATCTCTATGTATTTAGTTATTACATTCATTTTTGAAAGCTATGTTTAAGTCAAGCCCAATTTTCCTTACAAAATGACATAATATCCTATTCTAACACTAAACAATTGCCAAAATTGTTAAATGGATCCCTAAAATAAGAATAAAATGAAAATATGTCTTTCTTAACTTTTATTTTTAACTTGATCTGAGCTGTAGCCTACTTTGATGTAAGATAGTGGTTTTGGGTTCAATGACCTCCACCTTTCCAGTCCGGCGGACGGTGAGCTTCCTCAGCCGGCGGCTCTGGTGGCATCACTCGAGAAGGACACGGCCGAGTTGTGGCCACTTCTCTGGTTCGCCCCTAACAAGACCTCCCGCCAGCGCCCAACCGGACCTCTACATCCCCTTCCGGTTCCACGGCGGTGTTGGGCACCGTGTAGGGGCAAGGGGTTGGTTAATAGCTGGGAAATTAAATCATTGACATCAATTATCATTAAGATAATTCACAAAATAAATAAATAACGGGGTGGCCCCCCTAAAAAGGGACATGACCAAACCATAGATTAAGTCTCATAATTGATATTTACTCATTAAAAGTTTCAGTTTGTACACAGGCTGTGTTCTCAGCCGGCATCACAGAACACGGCTCCTTAAAGTAGAACAGGGTTTATTCATGTCCAACAATACTTATCAGATCAGACCGAGGGCCCCAGTTCACAGCCGGCTTTCGGAGGGACTTCAGCCAACCGATCGGGGATGCAGCCAGCCTCTCTTCCGGGTTCCACTCCGAGACCAGTGGCCGGCCCGAGCGCTACAACCGGGACTCTCTCCCTTCCGTTGTGTCTCCGGGTACCTGCCGCTCCTGCTTTCGGATCTGGTTGGGAAAAGTTGCAGTCCCATCTGCACGAGCATTGGTGCGCCTGGTGTCACCTTACGACGGCGAAGGGCACGAGTGGCGTTACTTCAAACATACGGCAACCGACGAACACCGCACCCCTGCTCCTCGTTATCGTGTGGGACAGAAGGTCTGGCTGTCCACTAAGTCCGGTCGACGCTCCCCAGTACCATGAAGATAGCTCCAACCTTCCATGTTCCAAGGCGAAGCCAGCAAGGACCGGCCCACTCCCTGGGTCATTGACGGCGGACCAGCCTTCACCGTCACACGTCTGATGGTTGGGTCCTGGTTGCCAGTTCCTGGTTGACTGGGAGGGCTACGGACCAGAGGCACGTCCTTGGGTCCCCTAATACACATTCTGGGTAGGACCGGGATCGGGACATTCCTCCAGCACCCAAACCACCCTGGGCCATCAGGGGCCGGCTGTAGATCTGTGGGGGGCTGTAACCCCTCGGTAGCCTCAGGTTGGGGTTTCCCTGATTACTCATTCATCTCACCTGTATCCAATCTCTACTCCTGCTGTTTCCCTGTCATCCCCAAACGTGCCTGCTACCCTGTCAGATTATAACTGTTCTTCCTCCGTGAGTACTCTGCTTCAAGACGTTGTTTTTCCTTAGTAGCTGCCCGCATCCAGTTCAAAACACTGGTGCTCACCTACCATGCTGTGAATGGATCGGGTCCAGCTTACATCCAGGACATGGTCAAACCCTCCATCCCAACCCGCACTCTCCGCTCTGCATCTGATAAACTGCTCGTCCCTCCCTCACTGACAGCAAAACACTCGACTAGATCTCGACTCTTTGCTTTCCTTGCGCCGAAATGGTGGAACGAGCTCTCTGAAGACACCAGGACCGCAGAGAGCCTTCACATCTTCCACCGTAAACTAAAGACACACCTCTTCAGACTCTTCCTCGACTAAAAGACTAACAAATTATAGCATTTAAATTGTACTTAATGGCTGTTATCTATAGCAAGTTTTAAATCAGGTTATTTAATGAAATTGCACTTTCTTGTTTTCTGTTTTTGAGTTTGTATCCTTATGTTTAAATGCACTTATTGTAAGTCGCTTTGGATTAAAGCCTCAGCTAAATGACATTCCCTGTCAAACTTGTTTGCCTTTTTATATTTTAATAAAATACATTCACTTATACATACATATCAACACGCACAAACTTACACACACGCCTACACACAATAAACCTTAATAAAAATAATGAAATTGATCTTATGCTTCTCGGTCATGTTTAATATTTGATCATCTTATCGGCGGGGAGAGGTTTGTGTTGCCTGGGGCTCCTGGTAGGGTAAACCTTGGCAACGTGGTGTCAGGCGAGGGGCCAGGCTAATTTATGAAGAGGCAGAATAGGGTAGACGTTACCCAAGGAAGGAAGGAAGCCCGGGACCCCCATCTGGAGCTAGGCCTAGACGGAGGTCTATCATACCACAAAACATGGGCTCATCACCTGTGGAGGAAACCGATGGGGCCGAGTGCCCTGCTACATGTGTGGTAGTGACAGTGGGGGGTCTAGACGGACCAGACCTGGGCAGCAGATGCTGGATGTGGTCCTTCACCTCTCGTTGGAGAGGGAGGAGCCGAAGCGCTATCGGTTGGATCTGGTGGGGCTTCCTCCTACGCACAGCCCCGGCTCTGGACCCGAGCCCGGGGTAGGGGATGGACTCTGTTCTGTAGCGGCTCAAGGTGTGAGGTGCCAGGCGGGTGTGGAGATACACACAAGTCCTCGACTGTGTGCTGCCTCATTGAAGTTAAGCCTGGTGGACCAAAATAATGTGGTTCCTATGCTGAAGGAGCCGAGTAAGAAAGCTTGGTAAGGATGCCGATGTAAAAGGACCGAGTGCTGGATTCGAATAGTTCTTCCTGTTCGGAGGTTCCTGAGTGAAATGACCTGGAAGCACTGCAAGCGACCTCCGTGATCAGAGCTGTTCAAAGTCTCTAAATGCCAAGGAGATGAAATGCTTCCTTACGTAGCTCCTTTAGCATAAAAACTACTGGACCATCCCTTAGGAAAGGAGATCACTTGTCCCACAATTCCTTGCAGTGGCAATATTTGTTGCTGCAGACGAACAAAAAAAATAGACAAAATAAAATGCTTGAGATTGGTTTGCATATAGCTACTTACCTTGTTAAACGATCATAATAGTCTCAGGTCTGTTATCAACATTCTACCTCGGATTCTCTTTTAAATATTAAGAAATATATTTTTTCTCTACAATGGTTCTCCATTGTGATACCAACATCTTGGCACCTCCCCAACACCAAATACAAGCCCCTTGGGGGCAATTCTGAAACGAGAGCCCACAATGACAATTATCATCCAAACTGTTGGAGGAATGTTCATAATGTTTGCTACCAATTTCTACTACGACAGTATTGAATGTGAAATTGAGTCCTGAGTTTGACTATTTTATTTATTCAGTAAAAGTAGTTGTAAACAGTCATCTCTTCCTCCTGAATTCTCTGGATAATGCAGTTAAGCTTCCTTCGGTTACATTATAACTAGAAGGTTCTGCAGTTCAATGCTTTCGCCCATAAAAGTATCTTGTTGGTCCTCAGTCTTTTGAGCAAATGTTTATAATTTTTACCATTCCAACGCATTTTCAGCAGGACATCAATTGCACCCCCCCCCCCCCAAAAATACATAATTGCAATATATCGTACTCCGACAGACACTAGAGGCGTACTTTGAGAAAAATATTGCGTTCTGTTCTTGTCAGTTTAGGCATCTTGTGTCGCTGAATATGTGATTCATATCCAAATGGGGAAAAAAAAAAAAAAATTCCAAACAAATAAATAAAGGGATTATGTGAAGCGGCGACTCAGATATACGCAAAGCATATTAAAAAACGAGAGAGAGAAAGACATTGTACGACTCTTTATTTTACTTAAAAACTCAATTCGCTGCGGTTCTCATGAAAACAATTCCTGGTCAACAACCCAGTGACTTCAAGGAGAAACATGAAAATGTGTCAGTTTGTAATAGTCCAGTAATACTTTTTTTTTGGTCTCAAAATTCAATCCCGCTGTTTTACTGCAGGAAAAAAAGCCAAAGGGATGATTTCTACGGCTCATCATGCAGAGATCAGCAACCTGTGCAACATCCACTTCCCCCGGCTGCTTTGTTTTGTAAAGCCGCAGCCTCGTAGTGCTATCAAAAACCTTTATTCAACTTTTAGTTAAAGGGAGAGCTGTAAAGAGAAGAAAAAAAAGGCACTCCCTAAAGTACAAACAAATCAGAGCAACGGAAAAAAAAAAGTAAAAAAAAAAAAGAATCAGCCCACTGGCATCACATCCAGGTCACGTCCCTTAAAAAAAACACTCCAGAGAACCCTTCCATTGAGAACAATGCAACAAGATGAGCTACAAACAAGCCACAGGGCCGAATGTGGAACGTACTATTTTGAGGCATCATTAATAACATTCACAATTCCCCATTTTCAGTAAACCTGCAAGCAGTTTTGAAGAGACAAAAAAATGCAGCTGACGCAACAGTAAGAACTAAAATGCTGCCGATTGAGTGATGTCATCCCAACAACGGGTGCCGGTCACCAGAAGCAGGCGCTCAATTATGCAGATAAATTGACCATTTTCGTCCATCGCCCTCCTAATGCCAAATACCCCCCAGATTTAACAAGTACGATAAAGGCTGCCAGTTATAGCTTTACCAAACGCCTACATCGTGTTTTTGGCAAAATAGCAAAGCATTTCTCATTTTTTGGTGGGGGGGGGGGGGGGGGGGCTAATCAAACTTGTTCGAAGTCATTCTGACTGCAGGTTTATACTGAAGGCTTTTCCTAAGAACTTCCACAGGCTTTGATAGGAACGGACACTAATCATGGGAATGCTTTTTGTTTAGTCAACTAGGTAAAAAAACAACCCTGTCCACAAAAAAAAAACGAACATGTTAATGTGGTGAACCCCAAATAGCGATTAGATGGCCAGGTGTCATTGGTCGCCTGCAGTAAGCTGCTACCGTGGACACGCGAGCAGTTCCAGCCAAAAAAACAAGCAGAATTCATCAGAAGCAGCAAGAGGTCTAGGTATGATGTACACGATTCTAAATAAACCTTCTAAAAACTAACAAAGCAAGTGTCTGATGAGCCACAATTTACTGAGAGGGGGCAAGTAGAAGCCTATATACGTTATATTACACCATTCTGTTCAGATTTTGTTTCTATTGGTTAGAGAATAAAGAGACGTCAGAAAAGAAATCCTGCAACTTGAAATTTCCCCTGCATTCTGGGTAAAAAATACTGAACACGTGGCAACCAAACTAAGTAAGTCTGAGCAGAGGAGAATGTGGTTAGAATGGAAATGCCTTGAATTTTGGTGCTGCCACAAAAAGAAAAGATCGATGATGACCTGCTCACAGCATCGGTGGGGTTTCTCGCAAATGGCGGTTTTCAATATCAAATACATCTTTGTAAGAAATTAACTGGATCGATGCAAAAATACTCGCTCCCAAGTAAGGAATTTACAAATGTCCTCCTCCATCCGGTGGCTGTACATCAAACATGTCTGGGCCATAAAACAATAACAACAACACACAAAAAAGCCTAATTCTCAAAAGTGGAGAAAAGGGAGCTGCACCCCCTCGATGTAAAGCAGCGCCGCTGCAGGTGACAGACGACTTCTTCATTCGATCCGTCAAATGTCGAGAGCAAAGAAGTTCTTCAGGAGGATCATTTCTGGAGGAAGGGGTCGGGTTCTTCGAGGAGCCGGCAGCACTATGCAGCCACCTTGTTGTCCTTCTGGAAATAAACAAACATTAACTCCATGCTGCACTCCTGTATTTAATAGAAATGAGCCTGGTAATCTAGGAATTACAAATCACGAATTCAGCACACAGCGGTGTGGTGAGCAGTCAGTTCTTCCATTACAAATGATTCCTCAGTTTGTCAACCCTTTCATAATTGGACAATTACATTTAAAAATAGGAATAAACATCTAGTAACTGCATGTAAAGCAATTGTTTAGTATTTGAAAGATCCAAAGATGAATAGACTACACTATTAAAACTGAATGAGATCAAATCTAAGCAACATTATGATCATTTCAAAGTGAAGTTCACAACTGCTGTTTGCAGTCCATCTTTCCCAGAGGGGAAACAACTGGATAATAATAAATTAAGTTGTTTCTTTAATCCCCTCTCGTGGTCTGAGGAGCAAACATGAAAGTCATCAGCAGAGAACGGGGCCATCTAGTGGCCAAAATGAGGGATTGTGGTAGATTGTGTACTGGTGTGGTTTGCTGATCGAATCAACACTGAACTCATCTGGAATAATAACTGCTGTTGTGAAGTTTGACTGTAAAGACGCTTCATCAATGATTGGTGAAAAAGTCCAGTTCACTTGGGTCATGTAAGACTAGGTTTAAAAAAATAAAAATAAAAAATAGAGATGCTCTAAAGTTACAGATACACTCTTATTCACTCGATCCCTCACTAAGGGTTTAAGGTCACAGCCTCATTGTTTCACTGCGCTCTGCCAATCGGACCTCGACAGAAGCCAGTCTGCCGTCCTGGCTCCTGAATGGTGGAATAGCAGCACTTGAACTGGCGTGCTAAATGCAATTTAAATTGGATTTACCCTGTATTCAAAATCAGAGAAATCCCGGCCGCCCCTGCCGCCTCTGAAGCCGCCTCGGAATCCAGGCGGAGGACCTCGAGGGGGCGCGAAGGAGCCTCTGCTCAGCGGGCGCCCCCTGCCGCCGTGGGGCCCCATGTAGCCCCGGCCGCGAAAACCTCCTCTTCCTCGGTTGTGCCTCAAGGGGATGCCAAATGTTTCAGAGTTCATTCGCCTCTCTTCTGCCCAGGTGGTCCTCCGCTCCCTGACAACACAGAGGTCGATCAGCACCCGGCTTTATTATGGGGGGCGGGTGTGGACATATAAGGGGGGCACTGCATTTGAGCATATTACGCAAACAATTATATTTAGACAACCACAAATTGGTGCCTCGTCTTTAAGCGTACTAAAGTAGTAATAGATGCATAGATTGGTCAGACTGCCCATTTTGCCTTCTATACGTGTAAAAAATTACACAATAGAAAAACAATAAAACATTCGTTGGCATCGGTAAGTGAAAATCACAAATGTTTGTAGTGTTTATTTGGTTCATAACTTCATGATGATTTAAAAATTGACTTACCTTGAAAATCCTCTTTCACCCCCTTTACTGAAAGATCAAATAAATGATTAATACATTGGCAAATTCATGTTTAAGTGATCTAGAAGAAAAAACATTCACACGCACGTCAAGATTTTTACGCATTTTCTGTTTTTAGGAGAAAGCATTTACAGGCTGTAGCGTTTAAAACGCTTCATTCTTTTCACATTTTCTGTCCAAATAGTCTTAATTCACTGTCTGAAACTCCACTTCAGCAGGTTTTGGAGTTGCTAGGCAACAGCTTAGGTTTACTTCCTGTCAGCTGATGCCATTGACAACCAGAGAAACATTTAGAATTGTGAGATATATATCTAAATACTAATTAGTGACATAACAGTACACAAATCCTGATGCTTGTTCTAAAGAAGAGCATCTGAATGCAGGCTGTGTGTTTTCTCAATTAATTGACAAAACTCATTTAAAAGAATTGTGACCATGAGTCTCAGCCACAGTTCTATTACAGAATGACATTTTCAACTTATAGAAGTACCTCAAATCATCAGCGGACAGGTTGTCAAAGAAGGACTTGGTCTTGTCATAGTAGGTGCTTATAGCGGCCTCCTCCTCCTCGTTGGTGGTGGTGGTGACTGGGGCGGTGCTGCTGCTGGTGGTGCCCTCGTTAGCTGGATGTTCAGACTCTGCTGCTTCTTCTCCATTTACCGCCTTTTCAATCTTGTCGTCTGTAATTGGAAGAAATTTTGACTGGGTGTCCAGATCTCAGTGGACAAAACAAATGAGTAAACATCCGAGCGAAGCCGCACCTTTCAGCTTGAGCTTGTTCTGGAGCTCTTTGTCGATCTCATCTTTGTTGAACTGGGCATTGGCCGTCTCAAAGTCAAAGTCTTCTTCGAAGGTCATGACGCCGTCCCTGCGCATGTTGAGTTTGCCTCTGCTGCGGTTTCCTCTCCCGCGGCCACGGCGTGGGGGCTGAGTGCCGGCTGTCAAATGAACTAAACCCACCACCCAAAAAACATCCATATACATTAATATATGGAAAACCAGTCAAACATATTGCGTCAGTGCTCCACAAGCTTTATTTCACAGCATCATTTTAAAGAATGAAAAAACAATGTCTTTGAGATTCAAAGATGTGCAGCGTACAAGACAGGGAGCCTCAACAAGGACACAGCTGAGCCGGAGCTGACAAAACATTCCCTATGAACAATCGAGACGCAGATTCAATCGCTGACTAGTACTACTAATGTAAACAAATTGTTTAGTTGCTGTAAGAGTGTTAACAGGTGTAAACTACTTACCGGCGTGGCGCTTGTTGGGATCTCGGTTTTCAAGCGCGCTGTGTTCGTGTTCTGGCTGCAACACCTTCTGGACCTCTGGAGCTAAACAGCAGAAGACATCAACTTAAGGCAACGCGGTCCGGCCGTAACTAAAGTGCTCAACATGCACACTTGAAAACAACGTTTAAACGTTTTATCAATGTTGAAAATCAAGCATGCAAAGCTTTGAACGGTCTTTACCCCTTCTCTGCTCCAGGAGGTCGGGGGGCCTCTGGTTGCCAGCGGAGGGGGCGGTGGGTCTGGTAGCCGCCGGCACTGACTGACCCCTCTGCCCTACAGGGGGAAGCGGTGCAGCGGTAGCTGATGGTGGGGCCTTCACCGTCTGCTCCAGGGAGGGACGTTTCGTTATCGAGTCCAGCTGGGGACTGATGCGCCCTGCGGGGAAAAAATGGCAGCGTGAGATCCAAACGACCTTAGATTGCTGTAAAAGGAGGCGCGGTGGAGTTTGATGTGGTTGATGGGGTCGGTTTGGGGACACACCTGTAATCATTAACAACACAAATGCCAGGTCAATGCATCAAAATAGTTGTGAATCCACAGGGGAACAAGGACCGCTGCTTACCTCCGGCTCCGGTGGAACCAAACTGCTGAGCTGCAAGGGGCGCGACACCAAACTGGCTGTATGGCGGAACGGAGGCCTTGCTGATTGCTGCGTAGGACCCAGGCGGCTGGAATGACGGCCCGGCTGAAGCATTGCTGGATCCAAGTGATGACTGGGAAGACAAAAACACACCGCTGAATAACCATGACAACGCCGACTGTCAGGGACAGCACCTGTCAGTCTTAATTATCTTATTGTATTAGTGGATTTTTTTATATTACATCTGAAGTAGCCCACTAGTAACCAACCTGTCAAATGCATGAAGTGAAAATGACAATATCTACCTACGATGTGAAGGCGTAATTTCCAACCACATCATGATAGAACTTTGGTCCCAGCAAAGATTTCACTATTCTGCATAATCAAGTGTTGAAGTCATGTGTTCAATATCAATTTATACATCTTCGGACCAACAGAAACATGCCTCAGATGTAGAACTTTAAAACGGTCAAAATCTAGATTATTATATAATGCAATTCATGAGCTAAAATGTGACCGGCTATATTGTTTATCACAATTGGTATGCCTTTGTAGGTCATCATGAGCTCAGAAGAGCAGTAGTAATCAATGACATTAATTAATAACAGCTGAAGTGTGTGAAGGTGAGCTAATTTTCTATCCTTAGCATGCTGGTTTATTGGGAATCCTTAATGATGTGGAACATTAACCTTATTAGATACACCTGCGCCTCATCCTGCTGTGGAGGAGTCCTCACAAACACACATCAGTATTACTTATATAAAATAAAATTTAAAAAAAGGACTAGACCTCACAGGATGGCAACACATTGGTAAAAAACAGCCATTTTCTAGCATATATAAATCAACTTACTTGAACTATAGCAGGATCCTGAGGCAGGGAGCTGGTGGCTTTGGGTGGCTCACACACCGTGAGATCCTTTATGTCGCTCCCTCTGAAGATGATGTACTCAAACACCTCCTCCCGGGGGGGAACGGGCCGGTCGGTGGGCCGATCCTCGGTGCCGAAAGACCGAACTGTTGGGGAAATTCACAAAGGGATTATTATTATTTTATCTATACAATTATTAGACTTAGTTGATTATTAGGCCACAGCCAGGATAGAAGGTTAATTATAGAAATGTTGGTCAATGTAACGTAGAACACAGGCCTCCAACAATAAAATCTATGTTACTTTTAAATGATCATGTATAACTTGGCCGGTAGTTGAAACGTGCGGTCGCTGCAACGTTCACCAAGTTCACTTCACACACGCTCAGATTTAACATTAATAGAGCTAAGCTAACGTTATTAACCCGCGATCAACGCGTTGGCAAGAGATTATTGATTGGAACAGGGCTTTCTATTTCTCTATTACGCGGTATGCGGGTTTTTGCTCAGCTATAACGGACCGATAATTGACGGTAACCCGAAACACAAGGTAAACAAAGGACGCGCAGCGTTAACTGCAGCGCCACTTTTAGCCTTCCGTGGGCTACAAAGCTAACGTAAGCTAACACGGCTAACTGCGCGGAAACCAACGTCCGCTTGCTGTCGTTCGACACTTTCGTGAGCTTTGATAAAGACCGCGGAGAGCTGCTGTTCGCCCCCTGGTTACGTCACGTACCTTTGGCGAGAGCTACTGTCGAGTTTTCAGTGTCAATGGTGTACAGAATTCCTTCATAGCGAATCCCGGCCTTGGAGATTAGGCTAATTTTGCTGCCGATGTACGGCGTCCCTCCTCCACTCATGTTTGCCCTCGGGCTCTAAAGACACGCGACGTCAAACGGAATTGTTAAATGTCAAACGAAAGGTGAGAAGTGTTTCTTTCAGAGCCGTAGTTCCAAGACTACGTGCCACTGAATAATTATGAATGCCGTGAGAAAGCCTCGCTCGTTGCTGGACTGACTTCTACCACGACATGGCCGTTTACTTTTTCCTTCGTCCGCCGCTAAGGATGCTGGGAGAAGGGCTGCGTCTCATTGTTATGCACTCGTCTACTCTTCCTCCCGCCGTTGCCCGTTCCTGGTGAACGTTAGGGAGTGATTTAACGAGAACAAGCGGGAACTCCACAACAACACAATTGTGTGTGCTGTTATTGTCCCGTTTATGATTTTTTTTTTTTAGCAAAGACATTTTGTCAAATTATCATAGGGCGCATGACATATATTTGAGATGCGGCCATTCTATGATATCGCGAGATTATACGGGACGGCTGCTCTCCACCCTACCCCCATATTGCCAGAAACACAATTTTAAAAGCGTAAAATGTATATATACTATTTGTTTTTGACACGCCAGATATTATTTCACCCTGTAACTATAAACCCGCGGGAGAGTAAACCACACGTGCCACGTACAATAGCATGACACTTAAACTCAACTCTACTAGGACACCTCGTCGAAATAGTTCATCATTAAATTACACTTGAGGAAAAATCATAAAAAAAATACAACTAGGAAGCCCCCCTCCTCTAATGACGTCAGATTCATTCCCACAATGCCTAGTAACACGCAGGCGCACTGTAAAGGGGAAAAAAATATAAGACAGCTATCTGTGATCAGAGATGGCGGGCGCCTCCGACCCCCTGGAAGAGATGCTGTTTTCAGAGGTGGACGAAAAAGCTGTGAGCGACCTGGTGGGCTCACTGGAGTCACAGCTCGCCGGCCAAAGCAGCCTGGCGGGCAAAACAGACGAAAACGGAGGCGCGGGCTCGGTGGCCCCTGCTAACCATCACTTGGGAAAAACGCTACCAGCTCCAGTGGGCACAACAACACTAGAACAACAACAACAAGGACGGCGAAATAAACCCGAGGTCCCCCTGGAGATCAACTCAAAGGACGCCAGCCCGGACGCCGCTGCCGAGTCCCCTTCTCCGGACTCTACCCGTCAACCCGGCGAGCCGCCCGCCGCCTCCGCTGCCCGCGCGGGAGCCACTAGCACCAGCGGCTCGCGGTCACATGGAGCATCCATCACAACACCGACGGCGTCCGGCGCGTCAAGTTTGGCGTCCGCGCCGGACAGCATCAGCGCCGCGTCCGCGCGGGGGTCCAAAATGAGCCCTGGGTCGTGCGGGTCCTCGCCGGAGGAATCCGACCCGCCGAGGAAACGCATAGGCGCGCCGCGGAGGAGCGCGTCAACTCGGGCGAAGAGTTTGAACGGCGCGGCTGTGGCGACCAGGAGGAGCAGCGGCACCGCGGCGGAGGACGCGAGCCCCGCGGAGACCGGAGACCCGGCCACGCCGAACTCCACTCGGCCGGCGACCACGTCCTCCATCAACGCGTCGACGTTCACCCTCTCCAAGGCTGACCTGCCCGCGGGCCAGTCGGCGATCGCTCTGGACCGGGGGACTCCCACCATCGCGCTGCGCAGACTCCCCAGCCACATCGTGGCCAGCATAGCCCAGACCGGCAGCGGGACCAGCGTGTCGGCCTTGGCCCAGCAGGGCGCCCGCGCAGGACCCGCCGCCTCCCCGTCGGCTTCGCAGGGGAACCACAGCGCCGACGACTGTCAGGCCAAGACTGCGCCGCCGGGCCAGCCTGGTGGTGTCAACTCCGCAATAAGCGCCGTCTCCGCTGTTGTCACGACAACCGCCGCCACAACCGCCGCCACAACAGCAGCAGCAGCAGCGGCCGCACCGGCCGCACCGGCCGCGGCGGTGACCCGGCCCGCCGCGGGCGTCACGGGTCAGGTCACGTCGGTGGCCACCGCTGTGAGCATGGTCCGGCCCAGTCTGCCCTCACCGACCCCCGCCGCGCAGGTTCAGCCCCGTCCGGGACTGGCGGCACCTCAGAGGATCGCGGCCCCGCAGGTGATCGTCCGACCGCCGCAGCAGCCGACGACCATTCAGCTGCCCCCCGGGTTCACCATCCCACCGGGTAAGAGTTGCGTGTGTGTGTGTGTGTGTGGGGGGGGCTTCGGTTGTCCTACCGTGTCTGTCAATGTGCTTTCCAAGTTGTCCTGTGAAGTGTGCAGGTGCTTAAGGACGGAGTCTGTTCTTGTAATGTGGAAACACGCTGTGGGGGTTTTAGCATATAGGGAAGGTGGATGGGGTGGGGGGGGGTCCAACACTTGTCCAGCCCTGCAAAAGTATGACATGTAGGACATCTGGCACTGTGACACCACATTGATATAACAAAGGAATGGTGAGAAACAAGACAAAACGTGCAGAAAGTTTGCATTGAAACTGTCAAATCGAACGCATCTGTTGTAATTCAGCCGATGTGTTTAAGGCTAATAATGATTTCAGGAGCTCACTGAGAGGAGAAACGTCACCACCTCCGTTTGCACAAACCACACACAGTTAACAAAGTGTACACCGGCCGCTGCTCTCTCAGGACTGTCAGCGTTTCACGCCTTTTTTCCTTGTAGCATCTCCAGCAACAGTATACAGAAGGATTTTGGTTTAAAAGATAACTAACAAAAAGAAAGTGTAGAAATAGGTCAGTGTAAACACATCTGTGGTTTCAAATGAGTTCATAAGGACGGTCAAACCTTTACTGTGACCAGCTAAGGTAAAGTTTCCTTACTGTAAAAACAAAGTTGGTGTTGAATACCTGCAAGACAATGGATGGGTTAGCTTTTCCCCCTCGATCCCTTTTTTAACTTTACGCTAAACAAGTGCGTAAACAAACACCGGCTCCAATAGTACACAATGGGACTGTCCCTATGGACGGATGCCTCACATTCCAACCGCCACGTCTACTTGCAACAACAGAAGCTCATCGTTTAGTTTGGGATTCGTGGAGCCCACGTTTCCGGGGGGGGGGGGGGGGGGGGGGGGGTTCGGCTCGGTGACAGTCATGTAGCACAAAGCAAAGGGCTGAACTGCAGTTAAAACATGTTTTTCAAGTAGTGCTTAGGAGACGTGGTTAAGCACTTGAATGTGCGTCCTGTTGCGTGGCTTTAATGGACACTTTCCAGCCGCTGAGAGACGTCCAGGGCCTCTTGAATGAGATCACTCCCCCGTTAATACAGGGTACTTCACATAATCCAATGAATGGCTTCTTTTTGTTGCTGTTCTGTGTGGAATTATCCCAACACAGATTTCCCGTCTTGTGTCAAAAATATTTTCATTTACAGTGGAGTTTTTTTTATCACTGTTTAACCCTGCGAGAGTTTCAGAATGCAAACCTCCCCTGCGATGATACGTGATGATCTGTGAACAGTAGAATCCACTAACTAACAACGCGGTCCGGGCAACGCATCGATATCCTTTCACTAATGTGACATGGGACTATAGAGCGCTTTAATCTTTGGATATCGTAATTTGCATTGTAAAAAAATATGTCCTTTTCCCAGCCTGCCTGGTTGTTGTTGTCATTGTATTATTTCCCATTTGTCACACATCCATATTACTAAATTCCTACTAAAGTCCTCTGTGATTCTCCAGGGATGGTGCTGGTGCGCACGGAGCTGGGCCAGCTGGTGATGGTTCCTCAGCAGGCTTTGGCTCAGGCTCAGGCTCAGGCTCAGGCTCAAGCTCAAGCTCAGGCTCAGGCTCAGGCTCAGAACAGCATCTCCCCACGACCTGCCACCCCCACAACAGGAGCCTCCTTCAGAGTAACGACTCCTCAGGTGAGACTCCAGCTCCACAGTCTACAGGTGGCAGCTAGCATGTGACGTCGCAACATGCTAGCTCACTAGCATGTGGGCTAGCATGTGGGCTAGCTGCCACCTGTAGACCTTCATCGGCGTGACCGGTAGCACTCGGTAAGACTGCACCCTAAGGGTTCTTCACAGGCATCTTTGCTGCTATTAAGTACACACCAACAGCTTTGATTTCCGCGTGTGTTTTTTCCTTTCAAATAGGTATCTAGCCTGCACATATTGGTTACTGATAAGGCCACGTACTAAGAAGGCTGTATGTAACAACTATTTTCAACCTTTACTGTGATAGATATATCAAAAGCATGCTTTTATATTCTGGCAACACAAGCACATCTGGAAAATAATAGACCAAACATATAAACAGTGATCCTGTGAATTAGAGCCTATGACGGTAAAGCAGTCAACAGAAAAGGATGAAGTATTCATTCTGGGACATCCATGTTCTCCGGCCCGCGCTCTGCAAACTAAACCTGAAGGTTTTTCTCTGGCCGGGTCCTTTCGGGTCAGAGGTGTCCAGTGGATCTATCTTCAGCATGACGGGGAACAGCGTCTTAATGCGTCTGCATAGCGTGAAGACCAGACCACTCTAAACTTTTATTTAGTAATACTTTTATTTTACCCTGTTGTGTCTTCCTCACCCTGCTATAGTAATCAGGACACCCATGGACATTTACGTACCACGTTTATAAGAAAACCTTTTGAGTGAGATAGCAGAGAAAGCTTTGCTCACACAGACGCTGTGGGACTGTGGACAGCTCCTGGTGCTGAAATGAGGTCTAATAGAGAGATACGCAGGAGATGAAACAAATTTCATTCATCAGACATCCAGAAACACAGATGTGGAGAACATTATTTTATTGGATGGATAGATGGACACGGATTTGGCATCGGGTAAGACCCATTGGACTATGGAATATGCTAACACGCTAACCATACCAGGTATGAGGTGAGGCACAGTGCGTTCAAGCCGCACAGTACAAAGACTCTTGTATATGTATGTATGTGTATGTATATAGATATACATACAAATGGGCCTCCATGTCGGGATTAAGGACGCAGAATTAAAATAAACCTGTCTTCATTTCCCACAATGCAAAAGGAGATGAGAGCAACCCTGACTGAATGTGTCACATCCTACAGGAAGTCCTCCAGCGTGTTTCCTTCCTTTTGATCTCTGCAGAATTTATGTCGCCACCTGACCTTTTTTGCCCAAAACAAATCGGGGGGCTTTCATTTGGAGAAACGCTGATTGGATTTACTTGGACCGACATTGGGGCGAGCTCACTCAGCTCAACGCCGCCTAATTGGGGTGTGATTAACACGTTTGGCCGTGTAATTATTAGAACAAATGAGCGTTGGGGATTATTTTACGTATATAGATTAAAGTGCGATTAATAGGTGAATTAATGTCCTCATTGGGGACACAGATAGGGGTCCTCTCATCACACTTTAACGAGCCCACTGAATCATTCATTGGAATTAGCTCATGATCACCTGTGGATGCATCACTCACGTAGAATCCACACCTTCAAACATCTGTAATGATAACAATGGTAATTGGTAAATGGTAAATGGACTGTACCTGTATATATTTTACCGACTTTATTATGGTAGAAAACAGCAGAAACCAAACTTTTCTCTGTCTCCGTCTGTGGTCTCTCTCTCCGTCCAGCTGTCTCTCCACCCGCCAATCCCTTTCATTTTAAAGGGAGAGAAACAAACTAACCCTGTATGGTGCAGCTGAGGCCAACTAAACCTCCACCTGCCACTGTTTCCTGAGCCGCGCTGTCCCCGTCCCCTCAGAGGGGTTGAACCGTAGACGTTGGAGCTTTAGAGCGGGAATACTTTATTAGAGCAAAACAAATAAGATCATTAAAAATCCATTTGGCCTGCAAGGCATTTATGACTGATTTGTGATGACACATTTGGTTCCCTTCATATACTTTGCACTTTGTTTCATCCTGTTAAAGGAGATAGCGTTATTTTCTCCGTCTCTAAAACATCAGAAGAGGACGAGGCCGACTCCACTTAGCCAAAGCACACACTCCCTCCGTCAAACTGCCCGTCCAACACCGAAACCCAAACACCGAGCCATGTTCAGGCAGACTCATGCAGTTCCCTCTGCGGAAGATGAACAAGAACAGAACAAAAATCAGATGTGCCGAGCTGGAACCAGAAAGCCTTTAGCCATCTTGCTAGTGTTTCTTTTTGAAACAGCTCAGTTGAATAATGGAGTGATTGTTTTGGTCAGGTGACTTTTTGAGAAAAGGGGCATAGCTGAGATTGGGATTTAGAACCATCAGATGAGGTTTTTTCTCCTGTATGGACTCTTAAATACGCGCTGGTGTTCATCTGATCCGTCTGACTCAGTATGGCATACTACCCCGTAATCCTTTACCTTTAACAAGAACCAAGGAGAAGTTTGACAATGTATCCAAAGACCCATCACGCTCCCTCTGCTCATCCCATCACTGACCGCGAGGAACCACGCTCCGACACCAGAGGGCAGCATTTCACTGTCTTAAAAAGAACATACAGCTCAACTTCTCCTGTTTGCTCCCACTTCTACTTCTGAATCGAAGTTCCTCCTCAACCCTAAACACTCTGCCGTGAGACACATGTTCATCTTCTGTTCCACGCTGCCATTACGAGTATTATAATCAGTATCTCTGATTGCCAAAAGAAGGATTGGACCAGACGATAAATGTCAGAGAAATACAGCCCCACACTGCCGAACACATCCATGAGATGCAGCAGCGTGCTCTGTGTTGTGAGGTGGTACTTTTACCCCCTCAGGTAGTGTTGCTTACTGCCGGTACCACCTTCTTACTTGAAGGGTCTACCAATCAATGAAAACCAAATTCCACCCTGATTCTTCTTTTTGAAGCATAAAAAGAACGTCGCGCCGCTGCTCGCGCAGACCTCACGGTCCACGTCAGTTACAAAACAGCATCCCCCCGACCCCCCCTGCACCTGCATCCAGCCTCGATGTGGGAAAGAAAAAAGAGAAGAAAAAGCCCTGCGTGGATGATAGAGAGACTTGCAGACTGTCATCGCGTGTGACAAATTAGCCGGGCCGCGGCAGGAAAAGCGTTGGCAGGGAAAAAGAAATGAAAGGGAATGGTGTTTATTCCCAGAGCTCAGCCCCTCCGTCGGCCTGTCACTCTCACCGTGACCCCCCGAGGGGAGGAACGGAAGGCATCCCGAGCTTCCTTCCTTCCATACCTGTTAAATCATTCATCATCCAACTGCCTGATTATTTTAAAAAGCTAACAAGGCTCTTGGTTCTCTCAAGACGCTCGTCTTCGTGCGCAAAGAAGGAGAGAGAGAGAAGTGGAGACGGAGAGAGAGAGATAGAGGCATCACCGGCGGCGGGATGCACCCCCCCCCCCCCCAACTCCTCACTGCAACATTCGTTTGAATGGCAGAAAACTTTTTTTGGAGCGGTGGGTAAACTCCTTCCTCCTCTCCTATCCTACTTCTTCTCACCTCCTCCTCCTTGTCGTTGGCAGGCTGTGCGTCTTCCTGTGTGTGTGTGTGTGTGTGTTTGGCCTGTCTGTGTGCCAGAGGTCGGGGCAGAGGGCCTACTGGCGGGTTGGCAGCCAGGAAGTGTGTGTGTGTGCGCGCGCTAATGCTGCGCGGTGTGCCCAAAAATCCACATCACGGTATTAACAAACATTCTGACGGCATCCCGGTATGTGACTGTATTGCTTTTTCAAGCATGCACATTCATTTATTGACCCCGAAAAGGACCCGAACAGCTGTTCAACGCTCGCTGGCCAACTGGGCGGCTCGTTAGCTCGTTAGCTTGTTGTGGCTGCTACTGCTGCCGCCAGCGGCTCGACAGACTTTGCAATAATTTGTTTTCTGATCTAATGTAACTTACGTCAGATTTTCCAAAAACCCTCCACCCTCCGAGTGTTTGTTGTGGGTTATTCATTTATTCATTGTTGTCATACAGTTATAACAATGACTCAATCTTAACACACGTAAGAATGTGAACGCGAGTGTGAATGATTGTGTGTCTCTGTGTAGCCCTGCGATTGGCTGGCGACCAATCCAGGGTGAACCCCGTCTCTCGCCCAAAGTTGGCTGGGATAGACTCCAGCCCCCCCCCCGCGACCCTGTGTGCAGGATGAGCGGTTTGATGGATGGAAATACATATATACTTGCTTAAAAGAGTTTGCAGAAAATGTAAGAACTAAAATAAAAAATGTTGCCCGTGACATCTTGAATCATGAATTAGCAATGAATGCAACAGAGCACCAACACAGAGAAATGCTTGTGCAGATCTTTTGTCTGACTGCTCTTGATCCTCCTGTTAGGGGAGGTGGAGGGGGGCAGCGTCATGAAAACACAAGGGGTTTAAGAATAAAAACATGTCCGTTATCTGCCTGATTTCTCTTCAAACTGAATCAGATCCAAATCCTTCCAAGAGCATCACATGCATCATTAGTGCTGAAGAGGAGGAACTGCAGCTAATGAGCTACGGTCTAACTCATAGATGTCAGTGTGAAACTTCCCCACTTGAAGTCTATTTTCTTTTGTACTACAAGTTTTCTAAAAAGTTGTGTTTAAATATGCAAAAGATGCATTGTCTTATTATATAAGTCTAATATTTGCATACATTTCCAGAACAGAAACCTGAATATCGGATAAAGCCGGGTTCAAAACTTTCTTTTTGTTTGTACAGAGGGGATTTATCTCTGTTAACACCTCCCTAAATAACAAAATAATAGCAGCAGAAGAACAAAAATTATTCTGCTATGTATTTAGAGAAAAACAGCTAACAATGATATATGAACAGAGTTGTGACATTAGAGACCAATCTGTATAAAATCCTGCTTTAATAGGTACGTGTCATCAGAGTAGGTGTGTCCCCCCCCCGAGGGACGGTCCAAAGCATGCTCGTTCTCCGCCTCCCTCCTTCCTTTTTGCTCCTCCATGACCTTTCCCCGTCCCTCCGCCAGGCTCGCCGCTGCTCCCTTCTTCTCTTCCTCGTTGGTCGCCCTCTTCTCTCTCTCTGTGTTTCCCCCTTTCTGATCTCTCTGCGCTCTCTGTTTGTCTCTCTCTCCCTCTCTCTCCTCCCTGCAGTCTCCCGCGGCCTCCCTGACCGCCAGGCAGTGCCCCTTGACCCCGGCCAAGATGGCGCCGTCTCCCTCTCCCATCCCGTCCACCCCTGCCCTCCAGACCTCCTCCTCCTCTTCCTCCTCTTCCTCCTCCTGTCCTGCACTTCGCCCAGTGAGACAACCCTCCTTACTCGCCTGCTCTTCCCTCACGCTTTATGTTTTCTTCACGCATGTTTTTTCTTGGTTTGTTTGCAGAAGAAACTGGGAACAATGATGACGTGTTTATTAGTATAGGAGTCCTTGCCTCTCTAGCACAGGTGGAGGTGATATTTTCAGTGATGGGAGCCTCCGATCACACCCAGTGTTGCCAGGAGAAATTTGAGGTGACTGTGAAGGAAAGCTTACAAGGCGCCCTGTCTTTCCCAGCCTCGAGGGAGAAGCCCCCCTCCCCCTAACCGCACTTGTCTGTTAAGCAACGTCCGCCGTGGTCAGGACACCAGATGTGACAGGGAGCGCCGCGGCGCCGGCCTCCTGTTCTCCGTGGCCTTGCTGCGAGCGAGGCGTCACGTCCTGTTTATCTCTCTGTCTCCTCCTTGCAGAAGGTCCCCGCGGCGCCGGCCGTGGCGGTGCCGGCTACGCAGCAGACCCCCGCGGTGGCGGTGGCCCCCCAAGCCCCGGCCCCGGCCCCGGCGGCCTCCCAGCCGACGCAGCTTCCTCAGACCGGCATCAGCGCGAACCCCGCGTCCCAGGTCCGCTCGCTCGCCCCCCCGCACACTTCACCCTCCAGGGCGGCGGCCGGCTGTGTGACAGGCGCCTGCCCCCTTCTCCCCCCCCCCCCCCCCCACCCGGACCCTGCAGCCTCTCGCAGCTGGCCCCCGCACCGAGAGTCTCACACATGCCCACACGCGTTCACACTCATACGTTCACAAGAACGCATACAGACCCAACGGACACACTAATATTCAGAGACACACGCACAGACCTACAAATGCAGGCTTGGATGCATATTCATAATCGGCACAGAGGTACTGATTCACACACACACACATATACACACATATATATATATATATGGTATATGTAGGCCGCAGAGCCCTCTAAGGGCCCTTGGTTTATTGCCCCTGGCGGTTTCAGTGGACAGGTGTCCTGTTTCATTTGGCTGATTTTTTCCAGGTGAATAACTGTTTTTCTGTCTTGCATCCGGCAGGAAATGCAGGAGAATGTCAAGAAGTGCAAGAATTTCCTGGCCACGCTCATCAAGCTGGCGTCCCACAACTCTCCGTCCCCCGAGACCTCCAAAAACGTCAAGTCTCTGGTTCAGGACCTGCTGGTGAGCACCGGTCCTGGATGTCATGGAAGTATTCTGCCTGTGTAGTGAAGAGACTTTCTATTTTACCAGCAATCTGACAGGTGTTTCCCATCTATATCCAGGTTGGGTGACAGTTTTCTCTGCAGTTGTAAAATATATGTAGGAGTCATTACGAGTGTTGAGTTGTTGCAATGAATACCGTAAACCTGCAGATGGCAGCATGGAACTCTTCCCGAACCCTCTAGGCTGCACGTCCATGAGCATCTCTTTACGTTCAAGTCTCCACGTTGTTCTTTAACTTACCGTCTGCCCTTCTGAACCGGTGTGTTTATACTTTACCCCTGCCTCCCTCATACCCCCCCCCTCCCTCCCCCCCAACCCTCCTCCTCTGCTTGACAGGATGCCAAGATTGAGCCGGAGGAGTTCACCAGCCGGCTGCAGACTGAGCTCAAGTCGTCGCCGCAGCCGTACCTGGTGCCCTTTCTCAAGGTGAGGTCCTCTCGTCTAAACCATGTTTACCTGTTCACCACCGACCGGGTTACTTGTTCCCTGACCTCGACCCCTGACCCCGAAACAGCCTTTTCTTACACCTCTCCAAAGCCTGATTTCTAAATGTCCCTTTTTAACTGGCCACTAAACCAGAACCTGAAACATCCACGTGTGTCTCATAAAAGGGTCCTGTTTAGGCCTGGGTCCCAACTTTGACAGTTAACTGGGCCCCTTAGCTCTAAATTGACCCCTTAAATCAAACCACTTCCCGAACTGGCCCCAAACCTGCCCCTTAAACCCCTCCCTCAGCGTGGCTACTCCTAAACTCGCCCCCGTGAAGTAGTCCTTTCCCCAGCGCCAAGGCCGGTGACGGCCTGCCTCTGACAGAAGAGTGATGCACACACACACGCCCCTCCGGCCTGACTTGTGACCGTGTGTGACAGTGGCCCCCGCAGCCGCCCCTGCCAGCAGCCGGGGGTGTTTTCTCCAGCCAGCCGCGATGAGCGTCACATCAAGACGGCGAGCCCTCCCGACGCGGCCGCAGACACACGTTGTCATGCAGCGTTAGGCCTCTTACGTCAAAGAAATCTGCCTGAAATAGTCTGCGCGGGGCTGGCGTGGGCTGCCCGGGAGGTCTGGTCAGGGGTCATCAGATGGCGGCTGTGCTGCGTGAGCGGCGTTTCGTCCTAGTGAAAATCCCACTAAACTGAAGATGGGAAATCTTTAGTAATAAAAAAAAAAAAAAAAAAAGCGAGCCATTTCAGCATCTTTAGCCTGTAACCGTGACGACGTGTGCGCCAAGTCGGCCAGTGAAGCACAGCACCGTTTTTCTGTGTTTTCCCAGCTGTGTGCGTTCGCCCTCCCCTGCATGTGTGTTTTTGTGCCCTCTCCCGACTCTCAACCCCCGACCTCCCTCTGCCCGTCAACAGAAGAGCCTGCCGGCCCTGAGGCTGTCCCTGATGAACAGTCAGCAGTCCCCGACCCCGTCCCAGCAGCAGGGAGTCAAACCGCCGCCCTGCGGGGCCCCTCCCGCCCTCGCGCCAGCTGTCCGCGCGCGCCACCCCAACAGCGTCAGCATCACGCCGGGCGGCGGCACGCCGCCCCCCGGGACGCCGGGACATGCAGCCGGCGTGGTATGTACGCAGCGCACCGCGTCGGGCAGCTCGAAGTGACTCAAGGGAACACGGGAAGGACCCAAGTGTCCAGCAGTCCAGATGTGGGCGTAAAGTGTGCGAGCTGAGGAGGTCAGGTAGTACGCGTGAGAAGTATTCAGCCACTGCGGTCCCACATTTTATTCTTCTTCTTTCTGTCACTTGCTTTCTCTTCCCCCTGTAATCCGCCACCCTCACTCTCTCTTCATCTCTCCCTCCATCTCTTTCCAACAGTATCTCTCACTGTATCTACCCCCCCCCCCCCCAATCCCTCCCTGCCTCCCTCCCTCTGCCCGTTAACCGTTGAAGGGTGAAGCGAGGTAACTAGGTCAGCCCCCGGGTCAATTTTTTAAAGCAACGTGGCGGCCGCAGTCCATTTCCTGGAACAGGCCTCCGGTCTCCCTCTGCATCCCTCTCTCATGCACACACACACACACACACACACACACACACACACACACACACACACACACACACACAAAACACCAGCATAAGTTATCCCACACAACATTAGTAAATGATCGCCCCCGGCACATGCACACATGCACAGTCTGAGAGCAGACAGCTAGTTGAATTGGGCTCTCGTAGGGCAGCAGGACGGGTCACAGTTCTTCCAGCAGCGCTCGTGTGGTAAAGTCTCAGATGTGAGGTGGAGCGCTTTTAACTTAACGAGTGTCACTACTCCGCATAGGGACTAGATGTGAATCTGTTACTGGAGGAAGTCAGATACGGTCTGGGTTTAATGGGATTGTGGCTTGTTTTTTATAGCAAGAAATATGTCTGATAATATTATATATATAATGGGTATTTCAAGACAATTTTTATTTTTATTTTTTAAATATAACGTTCACGCCACTAGTTCTCATGAGGGTTGCTGGGCGTCAAACTTCCTCAGGGCTGATGCTGTATCTGGTGGGGAATGAATGGAGAGCAGGAACTAGGCCACATCACGACACGGCAGTTCATTCTGTTCTGCAACATTGGGGGCAGATAAAAACTGTTTTAAAAGTTTCATTTATACAACAAACTCAGGAACAGTGGGAAGGTCAACAGAGCTACAGTATGTATGAATAAATACAATCTGCTCTCACAGCTAATGCTGACAAAGCAGGGGCCCTTTCTGAAAAATGTCATCCGACGTTCAAAATATGTGCGTTTTTATTCCCACCATCATGAAAACATCTAATTGTCACTTCATTCATTAAGAAGAAGACAAAGATGTCCTCGAAATAAAAAACAATAACAGTTTCTGTCAATTTCAGTGACTTTCCTTTTAACCTCTGGTTGTAAAGAACATTCCTGGACCCCCCCCTCGCACCCCCTTAACCGTGTCGCCGGCTGGCCAGAGGTGCTCGCTGTCTCTGACTGAATGTATTTCTGTGCTCCCCCCTCCCCCCCTTCTACCCCCTCTCCCCCTTCTCCCCCTTCTCCCCCTTCTCTCCCCCGCCCCTCGCAAGCCCCTGCAGTGGATCTCTGGGAGAGAAAAAAATGGCCTCTGTCCTTTTTTTTGTTCCTTTTTCAAAGCAGCTTGAGCAGTAATATAGCATGTGTCAGGGAATGGAAAACAAGGCTGAAAAATATGCAGCAAGAAGCAAACTGGTAGGAATGGATGTCTGAGCCCGAGGCCGCGCCCGCGAGCAAGGAAGGAAGTGACTCTAATAGCACACACACACACACACACACACACACACACACACACCTCCCCTCCACCAATGCCACTTCTTCTAAACTACCTTTTCACCCTGACTGCTTCGGGTCGCGCGTGGGGGTGTGAATGTAGGTCACGCACGGTGACACAAAACTCCGTCCCGAGCGCCGCACACTCGAGTGGCTCTCGGGCCGTTTCTTCCAACTAAATGAGCCTGCAAAAGTGCCGAAAGTTGACCCCCGCCCCCACCGGCCCCCATCTCCCCTCTCATTTCCAGCATAGTTCCATTCTTTGAAGTTTGTTTGTTTGTTTGTGCTTCCTCAGGGTATCAAGGCAGCAGGCGCCGGCGGGGGCCACGTCCGGATGCCCGTGGTGATCACGCAGTCCGTCAGAACACAAGGTACGCCGGCTGCGGGGGCCTTCTGCCGCTTTAGGAGAAAACATCACTCATCAGCCCGACCTTCTGGTTGGAAAAAAGAACAAAACCCGCGTTTAACAAAAGTAGCCATTAGTGAAAGTCTGGCGGTTCTCTGTGTCGGCCCTGAGATGTGTAAACAGGCGGAGCACCACAGAGGATCGGCGCCTTTTTCTCCTCCCGCCTGGTTGTGAAGCCTCCTCAAACATTTACTCACACGCTTCCCGACAGGAGCCCCGCAAACAACCGCCCCGGCACCAGCCGGGCGTAACGCTCCCCAGAGACCAGCTGTGGGCTCTCAGGTGCTGTGTGTGTGTGTGTGTGTACCTGTGCGCGTGTGCCTATATTTTGTGCGTCCGTGCGTGCGAACGCGGAGGTGCATACAAATTTGATCTGCCCCCTTCCCCGAGAGCGCCTGCAGTGGGAGATCTGTAGGTTGTTTTATGCCCATAAATTGGAATGCGGGGATAGTTTCTAAAAATACTTTGGCCGTGCCTCTCGGCGAGGAACATGCCTGTTAAAAATCAAGTTTAAATTCACTCTGGCAGGCCTCGTGCCTCTCCGGGAGAAAGGAGAAGAAAAAAGAAAAACCCAACGTGTGTCTCGGAGCGGGATGCGTTTTGAGGAGTGTAAGGAGAGCCCGGTGAAGCGCAGTGGTATTGACAGAGCGACGCTCCTCCGCGCTGACCTGGGGAGCCCCCCCCCACCCTCCAACACCTCCTACCCCCCCCCACCCCCACCCCTGCCCCTTCCCTCCGTTTGCCCCTGCGAGGACGACAGAGACACACTTGTAGGTAGTCGTTAAGACGGGAGGATGTTTGACGCAGATGGAGAGGGACGTTTCAATGATAACATTACTCCTTCTCTGTTTTGTTTTGTGTTTCCCTCTCTGCCCCCCCCCCTCCCCCTCCCCCTCTCCCCCTCTGCTTCTTCTTCTCTTGTCTTAACAGGCACAATGGGGAAGGGAGGCTTCATCCAAGCGGGCAAAAGTCCCGTGGGCCCCGCTGCCGCTCAGATCTGTGGGAATCAGAGGAACAAGCTCAACGACCCCGGAGGAGGTTCTTTCAGGTACACCTCCCCCCCCCCCCCATTCACCCCTCCCCCCAACCGCCAACCGCTGTTCAGGGCAGCCGTCACACGGGGGCAGCATTTCACTAAGATGGCCCCCCTCCCGCCCCCTCGTGACTTCAGGCTACACTCTCAGCTTTGGAGGCCCGGCGTCAGCCGCCTCCCCCCCCCGTGTCCGTGCGCCGGCCGGCAGGGTCGCTCCCCTCGCCGCGTCAGCGTCGGGAGCACGCGGCGATGGCTGCGGCTTCGCCCTCTTATTTTTGAGAAACAAGGTAATTGCGTCCAGATGGTGGGGGATTTTTTTTTCTTCTGGATGCCGTTCTGGAAAACAAGAAGAGAAAGAAATACCTCTGGGTTAAGTCAAACATACGGCATCTGAGCCGCCGGCGGCGCTCGCCCCGTCTC
Source organism: Gasterosteus aculeatus (assembly GCF_964276395.1). Lineage (NCBI taxonomy): Eukaryota > Metazoa > Chordata > Actinopteri > Perciformes > Gasterosteidae > Gasterosteus > Gasterosteus aculeatus. The sequence goes on from NC_135700.1 coordinate 5,274,565, forward strand.
CAGCGCTTCAGCTGGGCTTTTGTCTCAAAACATAAAAGGTTCATCGCCCACATGCTGGCCTCTGTGGTTCATGTTCAGCGCGAGGTCCTTGCTTGTGTGTGTGTGTGTGCTGTTGTGTGTTTGCATATATGCCTCCCTTGTTTGTTCGTGTTTGTGTCCCTGCCTGGATGCACATGAACATATGTGTATATCCCTAAAGATCTGAGGGTATTGTTTACGTGTCAAATGTGTGTATGCGTGTGCTGACAGGAGCAGCGGTTTTAGGGTTGGCCCGGTGTGGCCGGGGGGGGGGCGGGGAGGGGGGGGGCTGCAGAGGAGTCTAGGTCACGCGGGCCAGCGGGTTCGCGGTAATGGCTGCCGTCTCCCGAAGGGGTAAAGGCTGCCGCCCCCCGAGGCCCTGATTGATAAACCAATAAATCTTTAGCTGCGTTGGTAATTAAGCTGTCAGGCTCGCTTGTTACTGTCGACCTCTCTCTTCCCCCCGCGGTGATCACAGCCCCCCGCCCCCACACACACACACACACACACACACACACATACCGGTTTCGACATAAGCCCGATAACGCACAGCACCACTGGCACGCCGCTGACATTTCGCAGCTTATATCCCCTTTTTTCCAGGTCACGTGATCCGCCTGCTCTGCTGTAGTTGGGGGGGGACAAGCAGAGTGCACGGGTCCACGCGCTTCTCACAGGTTGCGCGTTTCTGTTCAGGCGACGCCATCCCCCTTAACATTCCTCAAATTCAAATGTTCCAAGCGCCTCGGAAAGCGGCGCACCAATTCCATCCTCGTTGGTAGTTTGCAAACGCGGGCCGCTTCCTGCGAGGTACCACGGGGAAAAGGAAGTCACGTTTCAGCTTTGTCCTCACCCGCTCAGGTGCCATCTATTCATAAACGCATGCTCCAACATGCATTTTGCCACACAAATTGGCGAGAAGGTCGGTCGGCATCCAGCAGCCTCTCGTCCCACCAGGCCTGAGAGCGGCTGTCACTCCGAGCCACCGGTCCCAGTGGGCCAGCTGCAGCCCAAACACACACATGTATGTACACACTGCAGGGCGTGTGGGGTTTTCCAGTGCAGCTCCAGCCTTCTGTGTGTGTGTGTGTGTGTGGTAGTTTACAGTACAGAGTGAAAGCAGCTGTCTTTGTGCCCCTCCCTGCCTTCATCTCTCTGTAAACACTCAACATCCGCTGTAATCACAGGCGAGCCAGCCGAGGCCCTCAGCCCTCTGCCAACCCTCTGAGCTCAGCCCCCCCCCCCCCTCCATTCCAAAATTTTGACCCATTCCCAAAGCGTGCAAAGACACTTTTGTAGCCGCACGGGAAAAGACCCGCACAGATAAGGCACCGGGGGGGGGGGGCTTCTCTGACTCGCCAGTCACTGTTGCCAGTGGGTTCTTCTCCTTCTGCCTTTGTGCTTCCATCCTTTGTTGCTCTGTTAATTTGCTGTGTGTAAAATAAAATAAATGAATAAAAGGCTCCAGAAATACAATTGCACTCAATTAGACCTCAAAAGTGACCTCCCGGAACTGGAAGCCCAGCGGCCACGGAGTGGGCGGCGTACCAAAGTAAAAAGAAAAACGGAAACTGTGCGTTGGATTAATAGTAATTTACTAAACTTCTACTCGCCCCCCTTGAGCCACCGATGGCCTCGACCATCAGGTCATCATCCTGCCGCGAAGAGCGAGACAGTCTCTCTGGCAAGCCTGCCCCCCCCCCCTCCCCTGGGTGCTGCTGGTGATAGTGAATGCCCCCCCCCCGCCCCCCACCAACACGCTCGCAAAACACGCACAGCCTCCAAATGGCAATCCCGCCACAACCCCAGGCGTGCCCCCTCACATAAAACACGCGCTCGCCGTGGACACAACATGCATATGTATGGACGCGGGGGGCCGGCGGCTGCGTGTCCCCCGGCCGGCCCCCGACCAATGACAGAGAGGCCGCTGCTCACTTCTTCTCCGGTGGCAGCTAATTGCATCTCCGCTTTATTAGCTCAGAGGTGTCGCGGGGAATATTTAGCATTCCATATCTCGCTCCCTCCTTTTAATGTCAGAGCCTCTCTCTCTCTCTCTCTCTCTCTCTCTCTCGCTCGCTCCGGCACGCCGTTTGATTTGAACCCCGGCGAGTACAGACGGCCAGAAGTAAGACCAGGCGGGGAGAAGAAGCATGCGCGGTGCTCGGACACCCGGCGGTGCGCGGTGCTCCTGTGCAGTGGTGCAGTGTTGTAAAGCATTGGAGATTTTTGTGCATCAAATAAATTCTGCTCACTTCTTACTTAAGGGGGGAAATTGGAGCGCTGTGGAAAAAAGAATCTACTTCTACGGGTTTTTTGTTTTCATCAGAGCTATTTGAGCAAATCTTTAGAGGGACACACTGAATCCATGTTTTAGTGGATTTTAATTTAGGTTTTTTATTGTCTATATATATATATATATATATATATATAGATAGATTATATTGTCAACAACCAAGCCATGCTTCAGGTTTGTACTCCATGGGTTAATAACCTGTCCAACCAGCTCATCCTCCCAAAACATTTATGTCAATTTGAATATTTATGTGCATTGTCTACTGTTGTATGATTTATAAAGAGAGGCACACAACCCATTTTAACGGAAATGACGTAATCCAGCCTGTTCGCTTCGAGAGATATTTATGTTGTAAAGCATCTTCATCTACTATAATTAAGCCTTTTTCGACAAATGTGTTTCTTTGTCTGTGGCCGACCAGTGAAAAGTAACGGACGCGGCCGTCACGCTGACGGGTAAATCCAACCTGACTGCATGCATGGTTTGAAGCCGCGGCGTACCAGGCTGCGCGTGGCCTCGGGCCTCCTTCTCTCCAGGACAGGCCGAGTCATCGGCGAGGACGTGGTGAAGCCGGGCCGCAGCACCGGGTTTAATCCCGCGTGTCCCTGCCTGCGTCGTTATGTAGATCCCCTCCGCGAGGGCGTAATTGGACCGCGGCAGAGGATGAAGCGAGAGAGGGGAGAAGGTCGAGCAGTGCGGCTCTAATCGTCTTTGTCAACCTCCTGCCGCGGTGTCAAGTTTCATATCTGCTCTCCGCGGCCGCTCACCCAGGGAGCGGGAGGCCGTCCCGGGGTGGAGCGGTGCCAACGGCCAACGCATTGCACACACACACAGAGCATGGCATGGGACGCAGGCGACAGTGGAGGTGAGCCGGTTGGGGGGAGGGGGGGGGGGCTCTGCTTCACGGTTTAATTCAGGCCAGAGCCACCGCCATCACCCGCCAAGGGATTCGTCTCGACGACGACTCCCAACGAGAGCCGCAAACCCTTTTGAAGGATGCGAGGACGTCATTTATGGGCCGTTAAGGCAAAACAACATGTAAACACCGTGAAATCGGCTTTATGCCTGTGAGAAATGACCACGGCATCAAAGGAAAATGGTGAGCAAAGCGCTGTGCAAATAGGGTTTGTTGACATTAGCGCGCGGCCAGATTCATCGCGGCCCCGTGCCAATCCTCAGGAGCATCCTTAGCTCCGTCCAAACGCTCTTCATCTCCCCGCCTCACGGAGCGCCGGCACAAATAGACCCCGCCGTGGGAATTGTGTGCCATTAAGACCAACGCGCGGCCCTCTGTCACAAAACGAATGTGTGTTGTCAGCCAAGGAAATATTCATGAATCAAAGCAGGAGCATATGTTGGTAACGTTAAGGCATGAATACTGATATTAAGGGGCTTGTTTAGTTCCTCCTGCAGTGCAGCCCAAAGCCGCTTTCTCTCAGCAGGGAGCGTAGACAGACCAACCAGTAGGGGTCACTACTGCTGTGGCGAGGACGAGATCCCCAAAGACAGCCTCCCAAAAGGGGCCTTTCGCCCGGAGTCCGTGTGCGACCTTCGTTGACTCTGGTTTACCTTCAACTCCCTCTGAGGCCTGTTTGAGTGCTTAGTCTGCAGCGAGATGTGTTCCTTCACATCTGTAATCAGAACCACAAATTGAGTTCTCGGCTTGTCCGTTGGTACGTCACATATATCGCTCAAAGGTCAACATCCAAGGTTTACCTACAGGGAATAAAGAAGCTGTGCATGTCTGTAGTAGAGGCTGCAAAGATAAAACGCGAGAGAGGTCTCAAGGAATTGGCCTTCAGTTATTATCCCATCTAGCTTGTTTGATAAACCCACTTGACTAGCAACACGGCTACTATGACCTCTGTCCCACCGAGGTCACCGTGACGCCTCCCCTTAAGAACTCACATCTCCAATAAAAATGATATAAATTCTATGGCCAATAGTCCTTAACACGGCCGCGGAGGAGAGGATGGCGTTTCCTGGAAGGCCTTTGACTCACCCTCCATCTCTCACGTTGCAGAGACGATGACGACATCAACGACGTGGCCTCCATGGCCGGGGTGAACCTGAACGAGGAGAGCGCCAGAATACTCGCCACCAACTCGGAGCTGGTGGGAACGCACATCCGCTCGTGCAAAGACGAGGCCTTCCTCCACCCGGGCCTGCTCCATCGACGGATTCTGGAAACGGGTAAGACGGCGCACACGTGGGGACACACAAGCCTTTTAAAGCTGCAGCCTCTCAGATGTAAAGCTGTTGTTGTGGCAGCAAACGATGCGGCGCTGCGCCTCCACTCTCCAACATCCAAAGCTGGGAAAAAAAAGCAGTCGGTAGGAGTGATGAAATCACCAACTGTTGTCTTTTTGTGTGAGGAACATGTTGTTTCTGTATTTATAGTGTCATCACTAAAGACAGTTTTTTGGATTTTTCTCTCCTTCAGCGCTTCAGTCTGAGCCTCTACTCTTGTTTGGCCTCGGCTTAAATTTGATACACTTAACAATTCTTTCACCTCCTTTAATGAATTCTTCAGTGGCTGTCTGAACTCACTGGACCGCAGGCACACACATAAATACTTTATGGGTTTGTCTTTTGAAGGCTGGCTGTCAGATTGTCCTGTGGACTAAAGGAACGGGGTTTAGAGCAACACGACTTGGCAGTGGGATTTTGATTCTTTGTCTCTTCTTGCGGTGGATCTTAACTCGCCGAACAGACGCGTTCTATTGGATACAGGCGGCGGGGGGCTCAGTTGGTTTGCAGCCTCGCGCCAGAGAGATGGTATCTCCATTACCTCCTTTCCCGGCTGTCCACCTCATTGCTCAGTTTACACCTTTGGCTCCCAACGCAAGGGTGAAACCTGTGAAAAGGTTCAGCGAGGGTCCGTACTAAAGAGAAAAAAAAAGAGCGTAGCAACTCGGCCCCGCGCATCGGATTGTGAAACACAACCTATAATTCCGCGTGACGGGCGGTCTGGCGTCCGCGTCTCGTCTCATCTCCATTAAAGTATCTTTAGTGCAGCAACGCAACCCTGCAGGTCATGTTCCCTTACGCGGCGCGGCTGTTGTGCCGTCACCTTTGGGGCAGAGGGGATTGTTTAAAAATATAAATCCTTTCCTCTGGGGGGTGGTGGGAGCAGCACGATACAGGGGCAGGAGGCCGGGGCGCCCCCTGCCGGGGAAGTGGCACTTGTGCAGCTTGGTTGTGTCAGTGATGGGGCCTCGCTGCGCTCTCAGCCGACAGCAGTCGGAGGGAGGCTCGGCGGGCCTGCCAGCTCGGCTCAGTCACAAGCGCCTCGGCTGCAGCCCCGCTCTGCCTCTTCGTGTTCGCCGGCATTTGCACTTTAGCTCCGGTCGCCCCCGCAAGAAGCAGAGCCCCAGCGTCCCTCTCTTTTTCACACCTTACTCTTCAATTTTCAAATTGGATTTTTTTTTTTTAATACCGACTCCACAAGAGGATTTTTTGGTTTCCATCCTCCTCTTTCTCTCTCCACGTCCCCCCCCCCCCCCTCCTTACACAAGAAGGCACTTGTGTCGACCTCTCCGTCCCTCCCCTCCTCACATCTCCCCAGGCTGGTCCTTGAGCTGGGCATGGGGGGGGGGGGGGGCTCTGGCCTTTCTGAAGCGGCACAAAAAGCACTCCAGCCCTCCCAGTTCAGGAAGCTCCTCAGAGCAATGATAGTCCAGTCATTCACACACATTCAATCTCATGCACGTACGTGCACGCGTGAGCTGTTTGCATAAAGCAGAGCTGATACGGCAAACACACACACACACACACACACACACACGTACAACACAGTTGAAGAAAACCAATGTTGCAGGAAAGTAACCAAATTCTAAGACCTGGAAATATGCGAAAGCACATAGAAAGCAATGATGAAAGGCATCTGTTTGTTGTTAATTCGGTGTAGGTCTCAACCATGTCGTGATAACGGTCTTAACAGCTGAAGGCGAAGGATAGCATTGACACAAACACTGGTTGACCCTAATTGGATGTGTTCTCAAGCTTTATTCCTTGCAACTTGAACTTGATTCAATTTCAAAACATAAGAAGAGCCTCATGCTGCGCTCACATCATGTCAGTTTTCTACCATGGAGCTAGCAGGAAATGCTTCTGGGGTTGGGGGGGGGGGGGGCATGTTAGCCCTGTATTGTAAGACATGAGCTCCAATGTCTCTTGGAGCCAGAAGATGATAGAAATATGTTTTCTGTGGTCATTTGACAAGCACAAATGGAAAATGGCAATTGTTTTTTGTTGTCATGGTGACAGCCTCATCCTGTGGGGGTAACTGGCCCGTTACCTCCCCCAGAGCGACAGGAAGTGACGTGTAACCAGCGTAGTTAGCGAGCTAGCTTTTTACTTTTTCTGGTTTCGCTCCTTTTTCCACTTTTAATCCGTCTTGAATGCACTTCCTGTTAAAAGCTCAGGATTATGGGGTCAGATCAGTGTCAATCATCGCAAATGCACACAGAATGCACAAATAAAATTCACAAATGCGCGCAGAGCAATGCACAGATATATTCCATTTACGAGCGTTGTCACTACCACCGGACGCCATTGTTTGCCGACTTCGGACCCGTTGCATCGCAGGTTGCGTTGCTGTATCGCCGGCAGGCTCGTGGGGAGGGGAGGGGGGCAGCTGATTGGCTGAAAAAAAATGCATTTATGGAATTTGGCTCCCGTCAGACAAGTTTAAAAAACCCACACAAATGTGAAGCAATCTGCAAACAAATGTGAATATAACTCTCTCTTATTTATATGTGCATTGAATGTAAATCCTTCTGTGTGCATTTGTAAATCTGTGTGCATTTAAATGTAGACCATCGACCGTCTGGATGTTGTTAAGCTGTCGAGGCAGAGACATCTTAAATGGATGTCAGTATTTTTAAGAAGCAGGATTGGAGGAGGAATACATGTCAGGGTCCTTCCCAAAAGAGATTATTTAAACAACCAGTTCCGTGGTCACTCCGGATCATAAGATACTGAGCATCATTAAAGGGTCTGCGTGTGTTCTGTAAATCTCCTCGGCTATGGAAGTACGGTTTTCTAGTGGTTGCTTATCATTTGATCCCTGGATGTTCTTAACAAAAGCTGCGCTCATATTCTTGGCATTGTGTCTAAAATGCTCGTGGACGGCAGCACGGACAAAGCTGCACTGGATCTTCACCGCTGACGTGCAGTCAAAAGGATTTTGTGTTGAGTTTATTTTGACTAGCACAAGTCTGTCAGCTAGTCAGCTTCCCCAGGAGGACTTTGAGGATCTCGGGAGAATCTCGGGCTAATAAATGTCCGTGGGCAGAGAAAGGCAGAAACTATGGACACAAACTATTGTAGCTGGGTCTTTCAGGACTTTTTCCATGTTCACCGCCAGCTACTTTTCAGGGGGACCCTTGTTGCCATGGATACCATTCAGTCCTATACTATATAAATATTCAAGTTACCAGGCCTCCATGCAGATTGCGTCTCGGCGCCGTCTGGTGCGATGAAGGTGCCGAGCAGGCCGCTGCAGTCGCGTTACCTAACAAGAGAGCGTGACACACACACACACACAAGGTCTATGATCACTACAATTCAAGGTGTACATGGCTGTGACCGGATTGATTGGACGGATATCCTGCAATAACTATATTCAGAGATCGCTCTGCGTTGGTCATGTAAGAGGGAGCTCGCTGCAGCTTCGTCATCTGTACGCAATATAGATTCTAGCAGCCGAGAACACAGCAAGACGACGTCCTCCATGTGTAACTTCAGCCCACCGCTGCCAGGCGGTTTGCGCCCCCCTCGGCTAACACCGTGACGTAATCATGAGGTCAGCTGTGACAGATGTCAAACACACAAGCAGCACCAGCAGCGGCTCTGCAAGGCTGTGCTCACAATGCTGCTCGAATGCTTACTTCAACATGCAAACATGCTCCGGTCATCACAGCACCAACGTGTTTATCAGGTATGATGTTCAACATGTTAACCATTTCAGTCTTTAAACCACTTCTGCTGTCTTTTAACTCAGCGCCAAAAATAAAATGAACAAATTCAAGATCCAATCATTTCTGAGCTTGTTTATTCTGAAGCGGAGGCTGCGGACAGACTAACATTGCCGCGCCGATGGAGCCACGTAACTTGGATAAAAATCCCACAAACTTCCACCCAACTGGAGATGCTATAATCTTTGGTTCTTGTTATTCTTATTATCTTTTTTTGTTGTAGAAATTAGGCGAAAAATCAAAGCTTTTTGGTTCATTAGTCTTTTTCTCGGCCCATTTTATTTGAGGTGAATAATAGCGATTTGTTTCAGTCCAAGAATATGTTTTTTTTTTTTTTGCTCACAGTAATGTGGCTCCCCGTCTAAGTCTCTTAAACTTTCTCTGAAATATTAATGTCCCTGAAAGATCTTATTTTTCAGGAAGCAGAGCCCATTAGTGTTTTGCGTTGACCTTGTGACATTGCCACATGTATTGCCCCTGTAATTATGGGGCTAACAGGGCTCCCTCCGTCCTATTTCAAAGCTGGAGCGGGTGAGTATATGCATTGTTCGGCTGATTTAAATAATTGGTGTGGTTTACTTAAAAGGGTGCCAGAGAGAAAACTCTGGTAATGGAATAATTTAAAAGGAAGTTGGAAACAGATAGCAACCCCACCAAAAGTCTGTCCTCCTCTCTTTTGTTATGGCTTCAGATGATTTTGCTCCAAGGAAACTAAATTATCCTTCTCCGGTGAGAGAGAGATGGTCAATGTCGTTTACGCACTCAAAGTGAAGCCACGCTGGAATTTGAAGACTGTGAAACAAATGAACTTTTTCTTCACGATGAGCCGTATTTCTGGGTACTAATGCAGACAGTTGATCTGCGAGTACAGTAGATGTGTACGTGTGTGGAGACTGAAAGTCCCGATCTTCTGGAGTGTTATTTTTATGGGATGCAGTGTGTGTGTGTGTGTGTGTGTGTGTGTGTGTGTGTGTGTGTGTGTGTGTGTGTGTGTGTGTGTGTGCTTTTGGCAAAATAATTAGCTTGTCCCTGATTAGCTGTTGTTTCGAGTCGTGGAAGCGAGTGAAGTGACGATAAAAGCATCAGTTTTAAACCTGTTCATCTCTTTTAGTAAATGAAATGAATAAAGGCCGTGTCATAAAACTCGCACGCGGTACAAGTGGAGTGGAGGAACAGAACCAGCGAGGCCATCGAGGTTCAGATTGAATGCAGAGGGGTCAAAGGTGATGTTAATGCGTAACGATGCACTGACCCCAAACGTTTGGTTTCTGTCCTTCACAGCCAGGAAGTTCGGAGTCACTGAGGTCCCAGTGGAGGCCGTGACGTTCATCTCTCACGCCGCACAAGCTCGCCTTCGAACCGTAGTGGAAAAGGTTTCAACCATCGCACAGCACCGACTGGACTCCTTCAAGGTGGGAACAACGCAAACACACACACACACACACACACACACACACACACGGTGGAGAAGGTCATCAGGTGCATTATTTAAGTCATTTTTTACTTTTCTCTCACGCTGTTTTCGATGGTGTAAAACACCTGCTGTAGGTAGTAACACATGCACGATGGATAAGTGTGTATTTGTTGTGTTGGGAAATAAACTTCACCAGCACATTCGAGCGCACAAAAACACACACGCCCTCTTAAACACACAAGCTTGAATATGGGCTTGTGCGCTCCCAACGTTCCCACACAGCGCCGGAGCGCCACTAACATAAACACATAATATATGATAAGTTCATATGAGCAACCGTCTTTTTCCTTTTTTACCTTTTTAAGTTGTCATTGAGAGCCATTCAGCCCAAACTCCAGGTACAAAGGAGGCTTCCACGCGCCCGTCCTGGGTTATTGGTGACTTCATCTCCCGTAGCCCTTGAGTGCAGCTTTACAACCACATTTAATTGGTGTTCATTAAAGAGAAGAAGCCATCTCCACTGGTAGCCTGGATCTCGGCGTTGTTGGTGAGAACAGTGGGGGGGGAAACTTTTGAAAGTGTGTTTTTCCTTTTGTTTCTGACACCGAGAAGGCAGGAAGAGCGGCACCGCGGCTGTCCCCATCTCGCGTGGCGCTTCTTCTTCTTCTGTTCCTTCCTGCTATTCCCTTCTTTGTGGTTTTGCAAATGAGGCGCGTGTGTGTGTGCGAGAGAAAGAGAGAGAGAGAGGGAGAGGGAGGGAGAGGGAGGGAGAGAGAGCTCTGTGAAGCCACTCTGTTGACATCAGCGGAAAAAAAAAAGACCAAAAGAGTAACCGGGCCGCGGTGGCGGCAGCAGGAGCTACGGAAAGAGTGCCGGCTCAGCGCTGCAACAAAGAGGGGAGGCAGAAAGCGTGAGGGGGGCAACGGGAGGGGGGGAGAGGCCTCTCTGATGTGCCTTTGTGCTCTGTGCCACCCAGCTCTTCTCATCCACACGCAGATGGAGAACAGAGGGATGCAGCTCGCTGCGCAGGTGACACACAGGCGCACGCACACAGATGTGTGAAATAAGCCATTATCCTATTAACTTTTGATGACCTACAAAAGTTTTTTTTTTTTTTTTTTCCCCGCACCTGCCTTTCCTTTCTCCCGAGTGATGCACCATATGCAAAGAGCACCCGCCGCCTTTAAATAGATACAAAGAGTCTGTGTGTGTGCGCGTGTGATCACACCGGGGACGTCCCAGGTGATCTGCGTCTCGTGCCGTTGACGATGGGGTGTTTTTATGTGCATTAGCCGGGCGCAGACGGCACATCCGTTACCGTCGTCTTCATGGTCCTCATAGGTCTCATATGGCGACGGTCGTCGTGCCGTTTGTGGTTGAGAGCTGTGCGATTCTCCCATTGGCGAGGAACTTCCCCGGCAAGTACAAGTCAACGTAATCGCCAGGACCAAGGAGGCAAACGGGGGAAAAGTGTCTTTCTAGTTCAAAACTTTTCGCACGGGTTTGTCAGAGGTGGCGATGTGTATTTTGTCCGCTTGGCTGTGTTTGCCTTCTTTCCCAACAAAGTCCAACCACGTCGGCGTCTTCCTCTTGTGCTGAAGATGGGGGCATCTTGCCGCTCTTTTTTACCCGCCGGGAGCGAAACAAGGCAAAAATAAAAAAGAGGGAAGATGCAGGCGACGGTGCAGGTCCTGTGTAGATACAGCCACCTCTAGTGGGTCAGTGGGGACAATGAAGAGTCTATACAAAGCTTTATTCCTTAGGAAATTCCTGCATAGTAGCTTCAACGTATAATGAGGGCTGACCTGAATATTTGCTGCTTAATTGTGAGTCACGTTTGTTAGTTATGCAATGTGTCCAATTGGCTGTGTAGCTCATGTCGTGTCTCATGTGTTTCTGGAATAAGTGCTGAAACTTTCATTCCTTTGACAGAAAGTCAATCAGCAACATTATGTTTCTCCTCTGATTGGGATCTTCGTTTTACAAGGCAAGCATCTCCTCTTTACTGAGGACTGTCGGCCGCACAAAAGGAGCTGTTTGAAGTGCTAATCCGGATTAGCTGGAGTTTTCTGACAGCAAATCATGAAATCAAACAGAGCAATGATGTACATCATGTAAATAATCATTAGTGTCAGAAGGAATGAGTGCATACTATTCATCCACTGCTCTTTGAATGTGTGACGCGTATCACTCGCTGGCCTCGTGCCTCGTCAGCCGTCACCTCAAACTCACAATCCATCCACGTCAGATTCCACCACCACACACTTGGTGAAAGAGACGTTCCAGCATAGATGTTGCAGCTCATCCATCACGTATCGATGGACCCCGGGTCGCCCCTCAGGCTCTGACACGCTGCGGCCGCGGCCCCCGGAACGGGGACCCGCACCCGTTTATTCCCCGTCCGACCGACCGCCTCCGTTTGTCTCCCCGTCAGGACGACGAGTGCTACGAGCAGTCGGCGGACGCTCGCTCGCAGCTGCGCTTCTTCGAGCAGCTGGAGCGAATGGAGAAGCAGAGGAAGGACGAGCAGGAGCGGGAGATCCTGTTGAAAGCAGCGAAGGTAAGTTGTTGTCACCTCACCATCCTTTTTGTTTGTTTGTGTGTTTGTGTGTGTGTGTGTGTGTGTGTGCGCTTGAAGCCCTGACAGATGAATTAGAGTGTGACACCAGTGGATGAAGTGACCTCCCTGCGTCCCCCCCCCCCCCCCTCCCCACCGGCCTCAGGGCTCCTCCGTCCCAGCTCTCCCTCACCGGACACAGCGCGCACACCACGCACACACCACCCCCCCCCTGCCACACACACTCACTGCCTCGTGGACAGACACACACAGACAGACACCCATGTACGGGCTGCAAAACAGCCCTCGATCACAAGGCCCGACAGCTCAGGTGAAACATCCTTTTAAAAGCGTGCGGAGCGTCAGGAGCAAACGGCACTTTTTTTCCTTTATTCAACCTTTTTTTTTTATTATGACGGCATGAAAAAAGTGTTTTCCCCCCAAAAGCAGCAACGATTTGTTTGGATCAAAAACTATCCGCTACGCCGAGAACCGAAGAGGATGTCTTATTGCTTCCCTATTTACTTGATTCTAAGATTCTAGAATATATATGCATTTTTTTTACATAGATTGTCCATCCATCCATCCGTCGTCAAACCGCTTATCCTGCACACAGGGTCGCGGGGGGGCTGGAGTCCATCCCAGCCAACTTCAGGCGAGATGATCAACTATATGTATTTACATAAAAAAGTTGATAACAACTTTAAGCAGTCAGACATGTTACATTTTCCCGTCCTGAAAAGGAGCAAAATGGAAATAGAAAAAAAGGATTCCATTGTTTTAACAGATCTTTGGTGTGTATCCTTTGGATTTTGAGGTGTTGACTCCATCACAGCTGTTTCTCAGAGACTGCTTCAAAAGCGACGCTAACTACGGGCCAGGCTCGCTGCCAGCCAACAATCCAGTTACCAGTTGCTAGAAGCTCCACCGCTGCCAAAGCAGAGAATGATTCAAGCCACCTGGAATAAAGCAACGGTTCACGTCCAGTGAGTCGACACACACTTTGGTTTAGCTGCTGAACGAGGGCTACGGTTGGTAAAGGAGTTCTGACAAGTAACTACACAGATAGAATTCCATTGCACGCACTATGAAAGAGGCAAAGCATTGTGCAGCAATCACACACGTATAGAGGCACACAATAAAACACAGAGCGGAAATAACTGCGCTGACTTCCTCACACAGTATTCAAAAGCGTTCTTATTTTGCAGCGGCGTCCTTGCATTGTTACGTCAAACCATCCATCTGTCTATCGGCAAAAAAATCTATTTTCTAAAGACTTGAAAAGATCACCACGGACCCCGGAAGAGAGAGAGAGACAGAGAATCTTTTGCAAATGAAAATGCCCGGCGGTTCAACATTAGCAGAAAGCTTGGTTAATTTAATTAATTTTGAATGGAGCAAATGTCCCACAGTAAAGATTCTCATTGCAGCACACCTCACCGCCTTAATTGCATTATTACGCTCCGCTCCTGCTATGCAGGATATTAGAAAAATCCTCTGGTTGATGAACGCCGGCCCCCAGACCCCACGACCTGTCTGGTGGGGGTGGGGGGGGGAGAAGAGGCCCCGCCTCCGCAGGAGAGCGCCGCTGGGGAGCGCGCGGTGATGTAATGTCCTCCGGTCAGGTGCCCACTTCTACTGCGAGCGGCTCTGCTCGTTAACCGGGAACTTCTGCGGATTTTTGGCCGGGTTCCCGCTGGCGGGGGCTCGCCCGGGGGGCTATCTGGGCTGTGCGAGCATGGCGGAGGAGAGCTTGACTTCACCTACGAGCCGTGTCCGCGGCTTATTTGGCGCCCGTTGCCATGGTGTTTCACTTCCAGCAGAAGTTTAGAGAGAAGATCCTGTTCTTTTTTTGGCTAAAGATTATACAAAATATCACACGCTTGCAAAAGAAGACACTCAGGTTTTCTTATTATTCAATGATTTAATATCCAAATCCTGTTTTCTGTATTATTGTGTGGACACCTGGAAGGTGACAATCCTGTGCGAGGAGCGACGGAAAAAGACCTGTTCACCCTTACGGGAGAATATAGTGACAGAATGTAAACTTTGCACACAGCTGAACAGAAACAAGCGCACCTCTCTGGGGGGATTTTTTTAATTTTAAATCTACTGGGCAACAAAGTGAAAAGCATGCGGGACATTTTAAACCGTCTGGTGGAATGTGATCGGCGTCACTGATTGGCCGCGTACTGTAAAGCGCCGTAATTGGAAGATTGGAGTCCACCGCCACTCCTCACCCCCCCTCTGTAAACAGTCCATCTGCAACGCCCCCCACCCCCCAGTCCTCCTGCTCCAGCGCCCGCTAATTTTACCTCCTGAACAAGAAGCCGCGCTGATAAAACCCTGTCTCCTCCCCCTCCTCCCCCTCCTCCCCCCTCACAACAAGCCCTCCCCTCCACTCTGGGCCGTGCACTTAGAACATGACTCAAGTCTTTGGGGGATGCGCCGGCCCGACCGGAGGGCAAACGCATTAGTCTGGGTTACGATACCGACCAGTACGTGAACCGCCTGATATATTTAAAACCAATTAGCAGGAGAGCTATGAGGGGAGGAGGGGGGAGGGGAACGGATAGTTATGCTCTACGGCCTGCAGACTGTACCGTCACATTTGTGACAAAAAATAAAAAAGACACATAAATATTTTGAACACAAAGGGAAACATGGATTAGGACCTAAAATGTAAACGGTTGTTCGTTGGTCTGATCTGAACGACACAGATTATATGAGGACCCCCCCCTCCTCCCTCCCGCCTCCGCACAAATAAATAAATAAAGCGTGCTGTTCCATATTGACCCCCCCCCACACGCAGTGGTCAGCCGTGCGGGTCTGTTTGGCCGCGTCCCAGAGACACGTTCACCAGATCCCGCCTGCTGATTAACATACAAGAGCTGTGTTGTTATGCCAGGGACACGCACACGCACACACACACACACAGACACACACACACAGCGTCTGATAGCAACACTGTGACACACACACGCCGCCACTGATACTCATCCTTTGCCCCCCGTGTGTGTGTGTGCGTGTGCGTGTGCGTGCTGGCTTCTGCAGAATTTTTAATAACCTCTTTTGATTAGAATCCCCCTCCAGCGGCTTATTTAGGGATGGATTTGGAGCGGGGTTTAAAGGCCATCGCCCCCCCGGGGGAAGGCGCTCCATTGCACTTCTCTGAATTCGGATTCGATGTCCTTGACACCTCCGTGTCCTGTCCCCGTTTTGCACTATTTTCTGCCGCAGCAGCAGCAACAGATGAGCAGCAAAGGAAGGGGAGATGTGGGCTCCTTTTTCTACAACCAGCTGTTAACCTGTGCCCCCCCCCCACTCCCCCCACACTCCCTCTCTTCCTCTGCAGAGTCGCTCCAGGCAAGAGGACCCAGAGCAAGCTCGACTGAAACAGAAAGCCAAGGAGGTAAGCTGCACCCCCCCTCCATCCAGTCTGCATGCCTCGCTACACGTGTAGTGCCATTTAAAGTCAGACTTAATAAAGGTTTGAGGACTCATTCACGTCGATTGATGCCCGGGTGTCTGTGTGTGTGGAAAATGACTTTCTGCGTGCCAAAGACGCCCTCCACCTCTTTCACCCCCCCCCCCCCCCCCCCGCCCCCCTCCACCCATTTTCTCTCCTTCATCTCGGACCCGTTTGATTTCTGGACTCGCTGAGCCTGGTTTTGGTAGTTGGGCTTTCAGTGGACAGAAATACTTGAACATATTTCATGTTATGTCACGTTGTTGTAACATCAAACCACATTATCTGTCTCTGTTTACTACGGATGGACTTTTCCTTCGCTTCTCTGTGGGAAGAAAAAAAGAGTCAAATTTGCCACATTAGCTCAGCGGGGCCATAAAAAGCAACGTGAGCGAGAGGTTTTTCGACGTAGCGATTCACGGCCCACATTAACTTTTACTGCCTCGAAGGAATAAAAAAAAAAAGAAAAAGCGCTGTTTCCTCTCTTCAAGTGAGCGGCCGAAGCGGAACACGTGGCGCTCCAAATTGGGAAGTGTTTTACCAAAGCGGCGCCGCTGCTTCCTGCTCTCTTTAAGTGCAGGTTCGTACCTGCTGGAACTCCCAGCGGACCTGGAAGTAGACGGCTCTCCTTTTAGTGGCTGGTTTATGTTGTTTACGCAGTACTTCTGTCACAGCGGAAGTTTGCGGAGATATATATATATATTTATATATATATAATATATTTTTTGTGTTTTACTCCGAAGCAACTTCAGTGGGTGCTGACGAGGATCAAGAGGATTGTCTTGAGCTTCCGTAGAGCCGCGCGAGGAGGCGGGAGGATGAAACACTCACTTGTTGTTGTTGTTGTTGATGTAGAACTTAAGGACGTGGTTTCTTTCCAAGTTGCTCTTAAAAAAAAAAAAAAAGCAAGAAAAAAAAAGCCCTTTCATTTATCCGGTAAAGTTTATTGAGCAGGTTTGCACTTTTCTCACAAACACACTTGTATAATTTGCTCCTCCGTCGGTTTGCGTGGAGAACGCCTTCCTCAAGGGCAGCTCACCGTTGTTCGAAGTATAACGTGTTTCAGGGCTTCTTTTTATTGCCCCAGTCTGCTGTGTCAAACTCGTGACCTTTAAGTGACAAGTGGACCTTCTCCCCCCTTTGGCTGCCTGGCATCGACCCCCCCGACGGCCCACGCTTTCCCTTTTAGAAACATTCGCACTACGCCTCAGCCGACCCAGTAGCCCTGCATATGCAGATGAGCGGCGTAATAGGCAGTGCGACAGGTTCGCGCCACCCCCCCCCCCCCGGGGGGCCGCGGGATCAAAGCGGATCTCCTCCCCGTTTAAGTGGCAGTCTGCTCGTCATCCGGATGTGGCCAGATAAGCGGGGACATCATTTGCATCTGGAATTTTAACAATGTGGTTTGGAAATCGTCACTTTATGTGATGCTTTCTCCGACACACTCGCACGCCGCCCCTCTCTAATGGCCGCCGTTTCTCGCCCCCCCCCCGCGCCTGTCCATCACCTGAGTCGGCTGTTTGTGTCACTGGGGGAGTCGAGCGATGCAGCTCCCGCATCTGTGCAAACCCCCCCCCCCGATCACACACACACACAAAACAACCGCCACCACAAAACCATCATCATTTAGGAGAGATGCAATTACTGCCTGTTGCGTGTCGAAGCGGGCGTATGAAGTGCCGGTGAACTAGCAGATAATAATCCATGAAAGAGGAAAAATGGGACACGGTCAAGCATTGAATATCTAGTCGAATCAAGTCAATTTACAAAGCCCTCACATCGCCTCTCAGGGCTCGATAATGTGTATAATATCTCAATCCTGAGAACTCCAGACAATGTGACTCACTAGCGTTGGGCAGATTCTCTCTTTCTGCTACTAGCGTAACAGAATTATCTCCGTTTGACGGTCCAGAAAAAAGTAATATGGTGGCGATAAGAGTGGCTTAATGAGTAGGTCAATTACAAAATGATATTTTGGATCAGATCCCAGAGATCCTTCTGGTACACCGTATGTATGTTGCCATCCTGCGATCCTTTTACTGCAACATCCCCGATGGGCGGCGGCAGCTTCACCCACAACCTCGTCCCCAGCAGAGCCGATACACGCCGCCGGTGCTTTTTTCCAGCATGTGCGAGGGAGAGGCACAGCGGTCCAGCGCCCCGGTTTCCATTCACAACCTTTTGGCTGAAAGGTCAGATGGGCTATTTAAAAAAAAAAGCCCTCCAGTGAAAATCAATGGGTGAATTGGGGGCCCAGTTTGTTGTTTGTCGTCTTCGCCGTCGTCAGCGGCGGCGGCGGTAGTGCGGCTGTGTGCTCGGTCCATCAGCGGGGCAGGAAGCCCGGCGATGCCTAATCATAGAGAGGGAGAGCGGGAAGGAGACAGAGAGACGGAGACAAAGAGATGGAGAGGGAAAAGGAGACTTGGGGCGGGTGGTGGTGGTGGGGGGGGGCAGAGATGGAGATAGAGAGGGAGTTAAGGCCAGTGGAGATAGATCACGATGTCAGACACAGAGACACACTGCAGCCACAGATTCATCATCGCAACCGCGTCTGCAGGCGCAACTGGACAACGGGGGAAAAACGAGTGGACTGGAAGAGGAGCGGAGCAGGGACAAGGCCGAGAGACACGGGGGAAGATGGAGGGCGGGGGCTGGGGGGGCAAATTGGCTACCACACCTGGGCAAAACCTGGCCAAAAGCCAGTTAGGGCTGCTAAAGCGTTTTCACTAGTGTTGTTAGAATGAGCTTTTTAAGGACCCAACAATCGTAAACTATCGCCCCCTTTTGTTTGACTGCAAGTAAAACCAGGACCCCCGAGGTTTACGTCCCTCCAACGCGTTTCCTTCCTTGGCCACGAGGGATTTACTTCCGTACGTTTCGACGAGTCGCCGCTGTTTAAAAAAAGTCTCAAATCTCTACTAAAATGAGTACCGACCCCAGCACAACTTTACACGCTGCGTGGCTCCGATTACTCACCTCCAGTTCCACATGTTGGAATTCATCAATCAAATGAAACTGACGCTAAAAAAAAAAAAAAACCTGTCCGCCGCGGAGCAGAGGGGCTTCAGAGGACAAAGTAGTGCCCCCCTAGTTTTTCAGTAATATCTCTCTCGTCTTCAGGCCCTACGCAATCCGCCACCTCCCTGCCCCTCACCTCCCCCTCACCTCCCCCTCACCTCCCTGCCCCTCACCTCCCTGCCCCTCACCTCCCTGCCCAGCAGTCGGGCAAAAAAAGAGAATCCACGGCAGTGGAAGGATGGCGTCCTTTTCAAAATGCCTGTTTCAGTCTCACAAACTGGGTTATGCGTTCCTCCAGCAGGTGTAATTTCCCACTAGGTGTTTTTATTTTTTGAAAGATCATACAAAGTTGATGCGGGTGATTTAATTATCTCATAAGAAGGGTCTGTTTTCCAGGTCCCAAAGATGCGCGGGCTACTAAATAGCACTCCCTAACCCTATTTTTTTATTTGTTGCTTTGTTGCCGATAGTAACTTCAGCTCTTCTTCACCTCAAGACATGTTATGAGATGAAATAGAAAAAACAGAAAGGGGCTTTAAAAGTACCTTTGGTGTTCCTGTGTGTTTTCGAATATTACAAAGTGCTGTAATGAGAAGGAAAACAACAAAAAAAAGGAGATTCTTTTTTTTTTTTTTGCCTCAGAGGGAGATAGCGACTCGTCTCCTCGCTGTACGAGCCTGTAGGTTCACTTTTCTCTTTGTGCACCAGAGCACTCCTTGGGACTCGAGCGACGGGGGAATTGGGCGTGCTGAGCTACGCTGGTGGCGAGGTGCCAGCCTCCTGTGCCGGGGATGTAAGTGAGAGGGAGGCAGGACGCGTTTCAATTAGGCAACAAACACCGCGCTCAGGCTGCAAAGAGAGGAAGAAAAAAAGAGGGGAAAAAAAGCCTTTACTAGCTGACTTCTCCCTTCTGACCTCTCCCTAAAACACACTCCCCTCCACTGCGCCGCTCGCCCTTTCGTTCCCTGTCTTTCCCCCATTTGAGAATCCTGAGTGTCATTTTTTCGCCAAACTCACACGGGAAGGACAGTACCGGGGGTCTCTGCGAGGTGACGCTAAGTGTGCCAGCTCGGGCCTGCATGTTTCCATTAGATTGTCATGTTGGCTAATTAGAGAGCAGCAGCATGATTCACCTTGTTAATTAGGAGGACTTGCACACCACGTGCCCGGGGGCGGCGTGGGGAAGAGGAGCCCAGCCTCAGAGCCTGCTAGTCGGCCCCGCTGCCTATGAAGATTCCCCTTCTCATCTACCTTTTTTCGCTCTTTTTTTTTTTTTTGATTTGGGAATGAATAAATCATCGAGATCGTCCCTCTTTCGGAGTGTGAATATGTGAGTTCTCATCTTCTCCTGGATGCAAATTAGACGTGATCAATAGAAGGTGACGAGCGGCGAATCTAAATGTAAAAAAGAGGGAGCGATGGAGGGAAAGAAGAGCGCGCTAGACGAAGCGCGCCAGCGCGGAATGAGACAAAGCGAGAGAACATTTAAAGTAGGAAATTTCCCCTTAGATAAGCAGTATTTTTAATGATCACCTCGCTCTCCCGGTGTAAGGCCGCCAGAATCTGCTTAACACTGACTTCTGGCTGTCTTCGTTAAACGCTGTTCCGTTCGCAATCGCAAAATATCAGAGCAAATGTTATTATTTATGAAAAATGATACTTACTCCGCCGGAAAGACGCAGATTCTTTTGGACACTTTCAATGCATCACAACCCCCCGCCCTCCGCCCTCCCGTCCCACCTCCTCCGCGCAGTTTAATTCCCGCAAATAAGTTGCAGATGAAGAAGAGCCGTCGGGCCGTGATAGACACCCATATAATGACCTTCGCTCTGGGGACGGCCGAGGGCCCTGAATAATTGGTCCTTGGCCCTGGAAACACTTCTGACACGCGGCTCATCTTCAGAGGACTCTGTGAGCCGAGGCTATTAGCCCGTGCATGTATTTTGAATTCATCATAGGTAAAATAATATAATCACAAACACATTCGCTTGAATATTTAAGGGGATTTGTGTGCGTTTCGACAGACAATGAGACAGAATTTCAAAGACTTTTTTTTTTCTCTCTCGCATTTTTAATGTGCATGAAAAGATTTATTGTCTCGTTATTCAAGAAGCTTGGTAGCAGCACCATGGTGCGCATCTGTTAAATATAATAAAGGTAATTTTAAGTGTCACCACGTACTGGTAAATGTAACATCTATATTACAGAATCAGACGGCTTTATTGCCGTGTTTAGTTTCTGCTTTGGTCTCCACTTACAAACACAGCTTTTATAGATAGACTTTATATATTTAAAACAATCAGGCCAATCATGCAGACATGCCCCGTACCGTATGTTATCAAATATGAAATCTATATTCAATAATTTATCTTGAGAGAACGCTGCCCTGTGTAGCATCAGCGCTCCGTTGACAGAGTCCTAGTTGGGAGACAAAGACTTGCCCGCGTTAGCAGGTCAGGGCTGAGCCGACTCTTTGTGGTGCCCGGGCGCAGATGGAGAAGTGAATCCTGATTGGCTCACTGGCGCTCCCCCCCCCCCCCCCCGCGGCGGGCTAACTGCCAGGCACTTCACATGAAGGAAGGGCCTCGAGACGCAGCTCCCAGATGTTCGCGTAATGTCGACCATGTGGGCGTCAGGTGAATGAGATCCACGCATTAAAGACATGCATCAGACGACACGCACTTAGGAAGCAGAGGGAGTCTCACACCCAACAATCTGTGTTTCAGAAAGCGGCAAATAAGATGTGTACAGAGGCATCTTTGTTTCGCATGTTAGGATGGTAGCATTAGCTAGTTAGCACTCAACACAAAGTAGAGTCGAGGCGGATGGGAATGTCATTAGTTTTTGCCTGTTGTCATCAACCAAAGTAATAAAACACATGAAATGTTGACCCATTGATAGAAATGTAGACCAAAGTCATTCCGGCTCATCCTGTGGGGAGTATGAATGTCTGCGTGCAGAATGTCACCGTGACTTCCTATCCAATAGTTGTCGAGACTTTAAATAAAAGTGGGGGAGCGTGAGGAGACCTCGTGGGATCATGGAAGGGTGTATCCTCTGGCACCGGGAATGCAGCTTCTTTGGGAAATTGGTAAACAGCTGATGGAATATTTGATTCTGAACCGAAGTGGTGTAACGACCAATCATGCCGCTAGCTAAAACTGATCAAATATTAAATGCTTCTACACCGTTGATAGTTTTGGTTTTGGTCAGTAAAATAGTTTTATTAAAAACAGAACAAAATAATAAAAACAAATGTCTGTTTTGGCTGATCTTCATTTCTTGCCTGACGTGCATTTTCTTACCTGGTGAACGGTCTGCACGCAGACCAAATGAACATCTTGTGTTTTTGATATTGGAAGCAATAATCTTGGACTGAATGAGCTTCTGTTTAAGTGACAGCCAATAGCTGGAGACAACATGCCATAAAAGTCTTCCAACCAGAGGTTGCTGTTATTACAGCCCAGATGAACATACTCGATTGTGGATGAGTAGTAGATTCCGCTGCCCCCTGACATCGCTGCAGACGGCCCGGTGGTATTATAGCTGTCTGTCCTTATGTCACTGATATTACACAAACCTTTGTAGGTTTCTGGTTGACGGACGTCCTCCGAGCCGCGTTCTGTCCCCTAAGGTTAATATTGCACCAGTGGGTTCATAGACAAGTTAGTTAGAATCAAACTAAAATCCTGATACAGTCTCACTTCATTAAGACGTTTGAATACCATTTTGTGGGCAATACATTAACAGAGCCGGATTGTGTAACTCGGATCACACGCACCATGACCGAAATGTAGGACGCTTTACGATTAGTCTCTTGAGGAGCCTCAGCACGACATCGACCATAACCGCTTCATTTCAAATGTTTTAAGGGTATTCATTAAGATTCAGCTTCATCCTCGTCAACACACTCCAATTAACACGTCCCATTATGCGTTACGGGCCGACCTATAGCCTCGCCGTGAAAAGAGATTAGATGTATGCGCTGCACGCTCCCCTCTTTAGGACGGGGCGAGGCAGGGGGGGACGCATTCGCGAACAAAGTGGCATATGCTGAGTCTATAAGCACTGACGGGCTCCCTGCTGGACCCGCAGCTCGTCTGAAGGGGAGAGGGGAGGAGAACCGGGCCGACGGCCGGGCTTCGGCTTCGGCGCCGCGCTCTTTGCAGGGCAGAGAGCCCCGTCGCTTCCTCCACAGCCCCGTGGCTGCATGCGAGTGACGTCAAGCAGAGCGTGTTCTGCTCTACCAAGGACATCTGTCTGTAAGCGTCTGGGGGGCCGCGAGCGTCCCCTCGGGCCGGAGGGGGGGAGGGAGGGAGGGAGGGCAGCAGGGCGGGAGGGAAGATGGAGAGAAAAGCCTTTGTTTAATAAACAGCAGAGAGGGAGAAGGGCAGGCTGGCCACCACGCCGCTCCTCCCAGCGCGTCGGGGGCCGCCTCGTTCTGGCCGTCCTTTGGACATTTTTGGATCACAGAGAGACGAGCTTCTCTTTCTTCGGCGCGACGTCTCACTCGGGTCTTGATGGACATTTTTGACCCATCTACTATATTGAAAAATTTCCCAGAGTGTGAGCCAGAACAATCACAATCAGCAGTTGCACACACACGGTCTAATTAATCCATTTTGACACACACACACACACACAACTAAAAATATCAATAATGTTGTATGTATTTGACGTTTGGCTTTTCATTTGTTGTTGATAAATATAAATAAACATTAACATCCACTGCCCTCAAACGAGAGGTCTCAGTCAAATTTAAATAGAAGAATCTTCCGGGGCATAAACACCATGACACGAGCAATCTGATGAATTCACTCAATTTGATATCCGGCGCCTGGATTTGCATATCGATTTGTAGAATGAAAATACTTGTTTCATTTTTTGGGTGGTTTCAAGTCATTTTATGGGCATTAAACGCCGGCCGACGCCGCTCATTCTCAAAGTAGATTGTCTGCGTCTGTTTGTGTGTGGAAGCTTCCTGCAGCAGCGTCTTCTGTTAGCTGTAATCAAATGTTCGGCACTGATTAGCAGAGCCTTGATGTGAGCAGACCCTGATCCGATTGATATCACACTCAGAGATCAGCGTTTGCACCGTCCTGGCGTCCGCTCATGTGCACTTAGCACAGCGTTTAACATCTGGGCGACGGCTCTGAGCGGCCGCGAGACAAGCGTTTCCCCCCGAAATTGAACATATTTCCAATTTCACCCGGTTCGACCGCAACACGGTCACCCTGCATTTCTTCTGCATCAATCCCCTGAAACTGGGATAGATTGATTATTTTGGTCTCCTTAAAAAATGTTCTACATCCCCCGACCTTTGCTTATAATTTGACTTTACAAGTTCCAGTCCCCTGCTTTGAAAGGGCACGCGGAGCAGACTGGAAGCACTGGTATTTAAGCGACTTCGGAGTGGCAGATATTTATGCGATACCATTGATCGGACCTGGCAAATGTATGCACTGTGCCTGTTACTCTTCTAGTGTGCAAGGAATCCCTGCAGCGACCTTTACGCATTTTGAACTTGCGCCGACGGCATTTCGGTCTGGAAAGCTGCGGAGGTTCTTGACTAAATCTCGACAACCCCTTTGGATCTCGGGCCCGTCGGTGTCCTCCTCACATTCCTTCATAGCTGCTGCTCCTGCTCCACAGCGCACGCACACACCTGTGTGCGCCACCACAAACATACTTTTATGTACATGTTAGAATTAAATGCTGCTCAAAACAAGCCCCCAAAGGGAAAACACAATCTATCAAAGCCCAGCACAAATCTGGCTCGTATCACTCGGGGGCCATAAAAAGAGGAAAAAAGAGAGAGAGGTAGATTCGGCGCAGCGGCAGCAGATTGAAATCAGAGATCAGTCTCCCCGGTGTCACGGCTGGCCGTTTTTACCGACTGGAAACGCAGACTGGGAGGGTTGCAGATGGCGAAATGAAGTCGTCATTTATCATACAGTCATAAATCTGAGAACGCAGGCAGTAGCCGGGAGGCCACGCCTGGTGCCAACTGCCAGGCAGCGATGCCGGCATCCTGGTGCCATCAGGGAGACAGCAGACCTCTCTCCCTCTTTACTCCATCCCTCTCTCTCTCAGGCTGCTCTGCAGCGGGACTCTTTAAGGTCAGGCCCGGGGAGATTTGTGTGTTGTTCGTGGCGAACGCCTAATAGGGTTAGCATTGATAGCATTGATGCTACATGGGCCATGTGGGATCGTGTTCGCCTCCGTCTCCATTCACATGGTGTCGTCGAGAGCCCGACTCCCCACGCAGACGACCTCGCGTGTCACTCCCACTAACCAGCACTGGTTTTAACTACAGTCGTCGTATTTTCACCTTTAAAAATCGGTCACATTAACAAGGTTTTAGGATGTTCAGTTGCCTGGTACTGCTGCTGTTATCCCCCCCCCCCTCCCAACCCCACTACTTTGTGTTGTCAGCGTGTTTGAATCTTTCAACAGTTCCGCCGTGCTAAATGTGAAGTGGCAACACCCTAAAGGGCATGCCTCGCTGGGGGGGGTTTTTTTTTTAGAAGGAAAAAAATCCATCAGAGGCAACTGCATGCACATTTTAGATCAGACTTTACACACCAAAGCAACCTTTTAACCGAGCGCCATCTGCAAGTAACATGAAATTTTCTCCCCCCCCCCCTCTGCACCCTAACCGATCAGACAACACACGTGCCTCACACAAACACCAGTGCCCGGCGCACACATGCTGAGAGATAACATAAAAAAGAACATGAAAGACATGAAAGCGCACATTGATTGTCCCTGTTCGCTTCAGCCCGGGTCTCTCTCTCCCCCTCTCTCCCGCTCTCTCCCCCGCCGGGCAGGCACGTAGGCAAGCTGGTGGGTAGGCATTCCCTGTGCTGTGGCCAAGATTGATAGGCACGTGTGTGTGTGTGTGTGTATTGTGTTTGCATGTTGGAGGGAGTGCTGACACCCTCTGTGCCACGGCCCCGGGGCCTCACACACCCACCCAATAGAAAGGGCAGCTCGCAGCAACGCTCGGTTCCCCCGCCCCCCCCACGGCCCCGCGGCCAGACATGACATTACCTCGGGCGGCGCCTCAGCACAACCTCCCCCTTTATATATCGCAAAAATCACAATGGGACCGTGTGACTGCACACACACACACACACACACACACTCGATCTTTGACAGAAGCTCTGTTAATGGCTGACAACCGGCTTCCATTTTGTTTGGATCAGGAGAGACAGATAGAAGAGGGAAGAAGAGGGATGTTTTAACTCCTGCTTTTCATCCTACTCTTGTCTCGTCGCTCACAGGTCTCGTAGAGCTCTAAAATCTCACTGTTTTGGTGGCAAATGCGCTTAAAATCCGAATTTCCTTAAAGTAACGCGTGTGCCTACGTGTCATTGTGATCCCCGAAAGCCATCGCACAGAGGCCACGCTGTACATTCGTACATTAATCACGGGTCGCTGTTGAATTTGTCGGGTCGGGTCGGCGATGCATTCATCGATGTGTCTCTCGTGTCGTCCTCACCAGATGCAGCAACAGGAACTGGCGCAGATGAGGCAGCGAGACGCCAACCTCACAGCACTGGCTGCCATTGGCCCCCGCAAGAAGCGCAAAGTGGATTCGCCGGGGACGACCCCACCGGGGGCCGAGGTAAGAGGAGCCGCGCCCGTCCAGATCTAGTCCTTCTGACCTCCTCACTGCGTTCCTTGCGGCGATGACACATTGGCCGACTTGCTGCTAATTCTGTAATGATAAACTCTGTGACGACCTGGCAGCTGGGCTTTCTCCAAAGAACACTGTAACCCACTACATTGCATTCCTCTGCTCTTCCTCCTTGCATTGCTTTAGTTGTGTGGACAGCTTTCCATGGTAATTTCCATGGCCATGTCATCCCTGACTGTAAGTTCAAACATGGAGTGTTGCTGGATATGCAAAAACAATGAGTCACTGAATATCTCTCTCTAAGTCCGTGAATAATAAATAGAAATCCATTACTGCAGGTAGAGCAGTGGTTTCCGGTTCAGGCAGCTTAAGCAAGATACTTTTGTTTTTTGACGCAGGCTTCAGATGCTCCATGCAGTCACTTTCCAAAAGAATGCTCCAGACCTGTCATGCGTCTGCAGGTCCAGGTTTGCAGTAGTCTGAAGTTCCTAACATAAGTGCACCGACCGGCATCGCCCCTGGGACCATTAACCAACATCTACAATAGGCGGTGGTATTGTGCTTGAAGATTAGGGAAAAACCTCAGTGGAATGTGCTCGCTGACCAATAAACAAGCAGCCGGCTTTCCCCAGGGCTCCCCGATAGTTTATCTTAGTTTACGTGGAACTCTTGTTTTACCTCCTTTAGGTTTCTGCCCGTTTCTATTATCTGCCCAGAAGCAGTAATCCGTGTTGTTGGAGAAACTAGCCTGTTGTCGGGGACATTTTAACAACCAGACCGGCACGCATTGGTGTTTGGACTGCAATATCGAAGCCTCGTGTTTTGCTCCTCTCCAGAAACTTAAAATGTTTTTCCAGGTCGTAATAAATCATCTGAGAGGTACGGTCAGTTTCTCCGTGACTCTTCCATGTATTTTGGTGGAAGATGGGATCACATCACAGACCACTCTGGACTTCCGCTCTTACAATATAGGCTCGTATATAAGCTTTTTTTCTAATTAATTTACACAGAAAATTCCATAGATTAGCGTGAACTTATATTTGTTTAGTTTTGTTGTCCAGTTGTCATGTAGATGGAGAAAGGAGATGGAGACGTTCTTGAGTGTTCTAATGAAAAGCTTGTTTGCGATTAGAGGATTTTTTATTTGTTCAGCGTAAGCTTGCTAGTTTTCTCCTGACTACCGACCCTAGCTTTAAGCACCCGGATCAGATATGTAATAAGTAAAATAGATACCGGCAAAGCCAAACGATTGAGATGATATTGGCAAAAAGCATATGTCAAATAATGCTATAAAAGGTGTGCGGCCGTTGTTCCCATGTGTACAACGTGGGTGAAGATGAACCAATGTGAAATAGGCGATACCTTCCTGCAGGCAGCAGGGAGCGGGTCTCTTTTGAGGACGGCGTTCTTTGTTAGCCTCCCTGCCCCTCGGGGCTCCAGGGACCATTGTAGTCCCAAACAACTCATGCATGTCATGCTTAACCTGTTAGCATCAGCCAGGTTCAGCCGTCTTTCCAACGGCTCGTGACGTTGGACAACGTGACAAAGATGATGGCCAACATCTGCGTGTGGAGAGCGGTGACCATGTGACTTGCCCGCTCTGTCCTTAATCAAAGCGAGCCGCTGCATTGTGAAGGGCCGTTTACTGTTTGAAGCAATGACTTCAGCGTCGTGTTTCTCCAGCACGGCGCCACGCATGAAGTCATTCACAGTGGCTGCACCAAGTTGCATTTTCCTTGAGGCGGCTTGGATAAAAAATAAAAAAAAAACATTCAAATTCCACATATTCATCCGTAAATATGATGAATCTAACATAAGCCGGAATTCTGAATGTCAATTGGTCATTTTAATAACCCGCTTATCGAGTTGCATCGTTGCATCCTTCGCTTAGCAGCAATATGCTGCAGAGAAGCGTAGCAAAGCACCCGGGAAAAAAGCATAAATAACAAAATAAAAGCATTACTTCTGGTCCTTGAATGCAGTAGCAACCTCTTTCAGAATGTTTTACCCTGATGGGTATTAGCCTGCAACCTTCTGCTGCTTTCAACAAGAAAAAAAACAAAGCTGCCTTCTCAAACTGCTCTCCCAAATGCACTTATACAACATACACATGAATATACATTACACTGGAGTTGTTGTCTTCTTCTTCTCTATCCCTTTTTATTTTCCTGTCCTGTCCATGTTTAATTAGAGGTGAATAATGAAGTGGAGACTCCTACGGAGTGATGGCAGAGGGGGCGGAGGTGGAATCTTAACTTATTTTCACTTCGTTTTCACCTCCTCACATTTCTTCATTTCACATGAGCTGGAAGAGCCCGCGGCGTTCTCTTTCCCTTCTCCAGAGCAAAGTGAATGTGACTTTTCTAAGGGGGTCACAGGATGCCTGGAGGCCTGTGGGTGTTACTGGACTGTTGCCTGCTCTTAGCTTCACTGAGGGGCTTGTCATAGATTTCATCTCCACAGAAATGAGCCGGGGGGCCCTGGCCAGGAGCACAAGCAGCCAACGTTATGAAGGGCTCATGCTGATTATTTCCCTCTGACATCGCATCCTGAGCTTTCCGCATTAATCCCAGACAAAGGCAGCCCTTCAGTGCTGCGCCAGAGCTCAAATTAGGAGCCAGATAATGGCCTTGTTGCGATCCCTCTGTCGAAGTCCTCCTCTCCGTTACTGCCTCCCCTCTCCGGACGGCCATTCGGACTGTGGCGGAATTCAGGTGACACATTTTTGCTCCCTTCCCCCCCCGCAACCTGAGCCCCAGCCCCCACCACCCTTATGTTCTTCCACCTTTAATTTGACGGTGGCTTGGCCCGGCCCGGCGCTGGGGCCTGAGCCTGGATGCCGACTGCCCCACAGGCGGTGAAAGTGATAGCCAGTCGAGACCGAGCGTGTCTGTCTCCAGCCTGATCTAGTCTGCAGGAGGGAACAAAGGGGGCCTTACAGGGCTCCGCAGGGTGGATTAGTTCCAAGGAGCCAATGGCAGGGGCTGCTGGCTGGAAGGGGGCCCGCTGCGGCCCCAGCGGTGGGTCACTGCGCAGGCAGGGGGCCCCGCACACCACCAAAGCCCCCCTCCAGCTCCATAGTCCCACTGCCCGAAACCCCTTTCCAATCAGCACACGCGGGCGCTTTGAAGTCGAGCACAAGAGTCAAAGGCGGAGGCACCTTGAAGAAGCTGGAGAGGTGAAGCGCGGCGACAGGGGGCAGATGAAGGGGGACGGCAACGTGATGATGCCCTCAAAACATCAACTTGAAGATGTGGACACCATTACTGAAAGGGTTGAGCTATTTAAAAAAAAAAACAAGCAGGCTGGTCTCGTCCAGAAGAATAATAACGCGTTGTAATCCCCAGGTATGCCTTGGTATCACTTCTTATGTAACGCAGGAGGCCTGCGGGGGGGGGGGGGGGGGGGAACACTTACGTGACCATGAAGTTGTTGTTTTTTTGCATAAAAAAAATAAGTGCATCTTTTCCTCTACCTGAGTAGTTGTGTAGTATCTCCCACTCCTTAGTAATAAGTCATTTATTACTCCTCTGCAGCCACAGTGTTTGTATATTGCACATGGAGGAGTGACGGTGATCTCGCCTCCTCCCGCTTTATTTCGGACCGACTCCCGCGGTACATCCGGCTGTTAGCCGCGAACGTAGAATGTGCCTCTACGCGCCGCGTCAAAAACACGCTAGGAGGAAAAATCGGTGACACATTTACGAGCCGAGAGTTATCGTCCCGGCGCTGGGGCCATTCATCACATCAAAGCCGCGGCGTTGTTTGTTTGACGGCGAGGCAACAATATCTCCAGAAATCGCCCCAGTTTGTACAGCCGCTCCCCTCCGATCCGTCTCCAACCAGCAGGCGCAACGCGAGGGGCCAAGGTAGGCGAGCGCTTTGCAACAGCGGGCATGCTCTATTTTATTTCAATTTTTTTTCCATTTGAATTCATTTCACCTTCTTTCTTTGAGGCTGTAGATCAGAAAGAAGGAGTGAGGCAGTGGAGTGAGAGGCAAGGAGAGAGAAGAGTGGGGGGGGGCACAAGGAAAACTGATGCCCTTTCCTCCAGCTAAATTAACAGGAATCACGTGGAAAACAATCTGAGTCTCCAATGAAGGAGGGAGGGTGGTGGTGGTAGGAGGGGGGGGGGGGGGACCATTAAAATTAGCCCCGAGCTATGGACTGCACCCAATATCACTAAAGCTGCACTCACTACAGATGTGGAGGCTGGCTTACAGGCAAACTATGCTCTGTTCTATAGCTACAATTAAAATCAACCTCGCTGCCAAAAAATAGGAGGGGGAAAAGAAGGGAGGTGGGGGCGGCGGCGGGGGGGGTAAAAAGGCAGACATGGAACATCAAAGACAGATTGAAATGTGTAGTCAGTAATAAGAGTGGTCTCCAGGCCCCGAGGTTCTCCACGGTCCCCTTGTTAATGAGAAATTTTGACCTCTGGTTTGTAAGTTAAACTTGTAATCTCGGTTAATGAAGTAAATCAATCCCAACTCGGGAGTACTCGGGTGTCTCTCCCTTTGCCTTCTCCCGCCAACCTCCCCTCTGTCCTTCTCTCCCTCCCTCCCTCACTCCCTCTCTCCCGTCCTTCCCTCCCTCCCAGTGCGCTGCCCGGGAGTGAAACGGCCAGGTCTTCAACCAGACAAACAGGAAACCCGCAGAGCGCGAGGGTTCCGGAGCGGGTGGAGGGTAGACGGGAGGCGAGGGAGGGGTTTGGGGGAGGGCGGGGGGGGGACTCTGAGGACTAGGACCAAGCGGGCTGTTTGGTTAAGAGAGAAACTGGCCAAGTCAGTGCAGGCAGAAGGGACAGCGGGGAGGAAACCCAGTCGCTCCTCCTCCACTCTTCTTCCTTTCCGCCCCCCCACTTCGTTCCACTAATCTGCTGGCGATAGTGTTTAGTTTGGAAAGTGGTGCCGCCCTGTTTGTGCCGTAAACAGTGCTGCTGTTTGTACCAGCACAACATGCCTCCATCCCACTTCCCTTGTTCTTCATGTTCAAACCAAACACACAGTGGGGTTTTTTTTTCTTCAGTGAAGCCAACGTGACCTTTTTGTTTGTTAGCTTTCTTGTTGAGCTCCATCTTTGCTCATATCAACATGGAGGCTTCTCTCAAATCCTCCGGGTGCATTGACATTAACCCCGCATTAGCCGTTGATTTCATATCCCAAACCACCGAAGTGATGCAGTGTGGGAAGTGAATTAGAATGCGACGGTTTCAGCCTGATGCATAAGCATTCCCGTGTGGGTTCCCCTCTTCTGCATACCACGTAAATATGATAATAAATATGATTAAAGAGGGCACAGAGAGGCTGCTATTGGTTTTATAATGTCAGGAAGATTGTAATATTAGTTTGATTTCACGTCTAGAGGCGATTCTGCGTTTCCGGCGCGGACGCAGAGGAGACGGGGTCGAGTCTTCGGTAGGCTTACAGGGGCTCCTTGGCCGCGTGCCAGACGCTCTCAGAGCTTCAGCGAGGTGCACTCCGCCAACTTCCCCTTCCCCTGCGCAGTGCAGAGCATAATGGTACCCACCACTGGTCATTGCTCTATGACCTGTGGGTTAAAGCCGTCAAAATGCAGCTTTAGCATTAGCATGAAATTATTAATACATTTGCTCTTTAGCTGTATGTATTTATCCTCACAATGGGAAACGTTGATGTCATAGATGGATATGACCTGAAGCACTTAGATTATGCAGGTTCAACTCAACATTACAATTACTATTCATTCATATGGCATATTTCTTAATTTACTGCAACTATAACCTAAGCTGTTACGCATGTGTATATATAACAGTTCAATAAAGAAATAAATCAAAGCTAAAACTGTAAATAACATCCGCTTCCCAGCTGTCTCCATGAATAATAGGGTCCAGTTTACAGTAGAGCTGCATTAGGAGCCCTTTAATGCTGTACTCAAGCACAGCATTGCTTTGAGCAAAATGCTAATGTCAGAATGCTAACGCTCATAATAACAACCCGACTGTGCTGTTGTTCAGCAGGTATAATGTTTAAATTTAGCATTTAGCAAGATGCAAAGTAAAGCTGAAGCGGATGGAAATTGGATGGAAAAGCCTCCCAATGGTTTGTGGACTGCTGTTAGGATTCAATCGTTTTTTGCAACCAGAAGTGATACAAAGGGATGGAGCTACAACCATATGCAGACAAAGGCCTTTTTTTTCCACTTAAAATTTTACAATTAACTTTCAAGCACCGCAAACCCAATTTTTACTCGCAAACTGCCAATGCTGTGGTAGTAACCTGTCAATCAAGGTAGCCCCGCCCCAAAGCATACCCGGCTTTAATGTCTATTTTACTCTAAATAAACCATCATTTACGAAGGAAACACAACGCTGCATTAAAGAAGACTTTAAGCGAGAGGTTGGTACAACAGACTCATGTTTACAATGTTTACTGAGGTAATAAATCAAATTAGAATCTGACTTCTTTGGCCAACTTGACACGATGCCCCCTGATGGCCATTAGAAAGAATGCAGGTTCAAGACGCTACCATAAGGTTTCCACCTTGATGTACATTCTTAAATTGTGCAAAAAAACCCCTCTTACACTACTAGTGCTTTGTCAGCATCGGACAAAATACAATTTTGATGTCAGAAGATGGATCCTGAGGGGGACATGAATGTCTGTGTAATATTTGCTTGTCTGGACCAAAGGGGTAGACAGAGCAACAGGCATTGCCATCCAGAGAGCTCAGCAGGTTTGCGTGCAAAAGAATCTCCCAATAGCCCGTTTGTTCCACAGCCTTTGTTGTCTCATCCAATCAGTCTACGCGCGTGTGGCCGGGACGGATGTTCCTCAACAGGATTCTTGTAAAAGCAGACGTGAGGCGTAAAAAAAAGAAAGAAAAAAGAGGCATAATTTACTCTTTGACACATTGGTATCGGCCTCTCTGCACATGAACGGAAACACGTAGAAAATGGGAGAGCAGGGGAGATAACGCAGTGTGTTCGGTGTGGAATACACGGTGACTGTCAACTTGACTCAGCATCACGGCCCTTTAATGTATTCATTCATGGAAAGGGGCTTAAAGTGCTTTCTAGATCAGTAACACACACACACACACACTGACGCTGACTGTCCGCGTTCCGCCACTCATTTAGGTTGGATTTTTTTCGAGTTAGTCACACTTAAAGAAATAAGAGAGTAATTAAACATTCTCAGCATCTCCCACGTGTACCAACAGATCACAGAAGAACAACGGGAATTCAGACATTGCATCTGCGATGCATTAAACTGCGCTTGAAGTGCTCAGTCTAAGCTAAAAAGAGAAAAGAAAATCATTCTTGAG